>NC_064449.1:493277-1093277 GCF_023343835.1 Lagopus muta | reverse complement strand
CAGCACAGGTTGTCCGCAGGGCTGGGCACGTTCCTGTTGCTGGAGATGCTCTGTGCCCTCCTGGAGCAAATCAGCCCAACCTCAGGTGTGGCTCTCGTGTAAGCGGGGGTACGGTTGGCCTCCTGAGCTCTGCAGCCTAAACTGTTCTGTGATCCCTTTGCTTAAGGGTACTGTTTGAAGCTTGTCTTTCTCCAGGAGTTGTGTCCCTGGATGGATGTCGATATAGCTCTTGTTTATGTGAGGAAGATTTCTCTTTAGTTTCTAGTTAGTGCTTCCTGCCGTGCAGCTTTTGCTCTATGGAAAACTCAGCCCCGTTTTTTTCCCATCTTGATTTGTTTTGGGAGGTAGAAATGTTTTTTTATTTCTATTGTATTTCAGTCTTAAAGAAATAGAAGTTCTCTGAATGAAACATCTGCTTTGTTATTTAGATCAGTGCGAGCCTTCGTGTGGTGGTGATGCATTGTGCTATGACCTTTTTTTTTTTTTCCTATCCTGAAGAATATTTAGTTACCATTCCATAACACCTCCTCAAAAGAGTGTTCTCCATAAATGCAATCCTTTATTCTTGTTTCTCTCTTTTTTTTTTTTTGTGTGTCAGTATTGCTTTCTGTTTAAATTGACCACTTCTTGATAAATAGTAGTCAAGACTCAAGATGATGCGAGTTGAACAAAAAGTACTTTATGCCCAGTTGTACAAATGACATCTGAATGAAGACTCCAGAGCACTGGCAGCCTTCCTTACAGAATCGCTCAAGTACTGAACTGCTATTCCATGGAATTTACCTGGCTGTTTGCCTCACAGGTGCACGTCTTTGTTGGAGCTCAGTGTCATTTTCTTCTGTTCTGTAAGAAAGTCTATTGCAGTTGGTTTCAGCTTCCAGCCACCTTCCTCCTCTTCATTGTGATTCGAATGTCAGGATGTTCCCAGGACGTACCTCCTTTACCCAAAGGCTTGCCTAGTGTGTACTTGGAGGGGTCTTGTCCTTAAGGGAAGGCAGGTGGACTCTGGCTGTGGGGAGTTCCTGTGTGAGATGCAGGGTGGCTGACATGCTGAGCAATCAGTTTTCCACTTAGAAATTCTGTTTTAGAAAATGAGAGGAAGTTGATAAGAGGGAGTGAATACTTTGTGAGATACAATCAAGCTATTTTTTAGCATGTTATCTACTTCCTCTCTTAGAAAATGTTTCCTCCAAACTATCATCGTAGAAAGGTCTGTCGTGCAATTTTATACTCTGAAGCCAGAGCCAGTTGCATGGGGAAGTGGCTAATTAGATACAAATGGGATTTAACCTGTCTTATCTCAGATGGCCAGTTCATCCTGTCATATTTATGTTCAGATGTTGAAGTACAAGAGTAGCATGTGTTAATTCACAAAGTCAAACCCTGGCTTTGTTGTGCTGAACAACATTTTTGTTAATTTCTGCGAGCCAGAATTTGTTGCCTGTTACCAGACAACTTCTGGAGTATCCGAGGAGAAATGGTGTGCTGGTTACTGTAAGATCACTTGATGCAAAGGTTTGCACTGAAAGTTAATGAAATGATGATGTGAGCTATCTGCCAATGTACGTAATTATTTCAGAATGCTTGTTGTCTCGTAATGTGAAATGCCTCCAGTGCATCTTCAGCATTCTCCCCTTGCCTTGTAGTCCTTTGTCCTGACAATACAGTTTTCTACATTCTCCTCTACAGAGCACGAAGTTGGTGCATGGCAACACCTGTGTTCCAGAAGGGTTGGGGGGGGACATTGCAGGGTGGCTGCTGTGGAGAAGGAGCGAGTTTGATTTCAAACAGCAAGCAGTCCCAAGCATCTTAGGCTCTGTATTGGTGTTGTGTGTTGACTGAAGTAGAATTGAAAGGATTCTCTGCTGTGAGAAGCCCGCTCTGGCTTGGAGGATACAGGCAATGTCCCAGTGCACACACTGAGGTTCCTGAAGTCCCCGGAGCGTCAGAGTTGTGTGTTTGCAGCTTGCTGGAGGGCATGGGCTGAAGGAGGGAGCAGTGAGCAAACAGCCTGCAGGTAGTGACAGCATCTTGTGGCTGCTTGAGTGGAAAACAGTGGTTTGAGATGGCTCTGAGGTTTTAAGTCATGCAGTGAAGCATGTAATATTCCAAATCACTTGTTTTACATGAGAGTAGTTTTGAACAGTAAGTTTAAAGAAATAAAAAGCTTCAAACGTGAGTGGCTGCTAAATATCTTTTGAGCTTGATCAAATGTTGGAAGTAGTAAGAGTGGGGTCAGGTCAATGTAATAGCAACTGCTGAGGTTGAGTGAAGATGAAATTAAATCCATTTTTGTGTGTAAACTGTATCTATAGCTACTGAAAACACATTTTGGAAGGACTGAGCAAAAGCTGCACCAGGCGAGGTGAAAGGTTTCCTGTGAAGTAACATGTAATTGCAAAAACAAGAGCACTGATTAGTGAGCTGTGTGTTTATTTTAGAGAGGGAAGAGAAAATACTGGAGAAGCTGGATCAGGAGAATTGGAGCCATGAGGAGGGTAAATTTTGGAGCAAAGCCTTAAGAAAACCTCAAACAGTTTGGGTCATTTGTTATGTGGAAGGAAACTTGGAGCTGTGACCAGAAGTGTGATTTCTTGTTGCTTGATTTCAACTCTGTTCAGGGAATGGGGAAGAATCTGAAGGTGCTGCCATCCTCTCTTTCAGTAATTAAAACCTCCTGAAGGTGGTGTGCCTAGGATTGATTTAATGAGGCAGTAGGTTTTCAAAGTGCAAAATGTGCAGATAAAACTGGATTCAAGTCTGGATCCATATCCATAAGTAGGTCTTAAAGCTTTTAAGATCTGTGATTGTGTGTCCATCCTGTGGTGCCTTGGAGGACACTGGACTGCTGGTACATTGAGTAGAGCACAAGGTTAAAAACCAGAGAGCTGTTGGGTTTTGTTGTCAGGTAACTTCCAGTGTGATCTGTGGCCTGCCATGTTCCTCTTCCCATGTATGTTACTCCTTGCAAGTAGAAATTAAAAGTGAATACACACAGGAAGGATAAGGATCACGTTTTTCCTGTCCTTCTAATGCCATTCAAAGGATGATGTGTTTGAAAATATTGCAATTAGTAACGTGAGTATGTAGTACGGGGAAGGGGTGGTGAGAAAATGGTCATGTAAGTATAGGCATATGTAGGTATAGTGCATTCGGTTTCAAATTAGATTGCTTGGTAGTTGGATGTGGGTGACAATTACTTTAAAAAAAGAAGTTTCCTTTGTTGCTGTAACCCACAGAACATCTCCAAGACCTTCAGAATAATTACATGGTGTTTAGGAAGGGAAAGAAGTCCCCTTTCATCCACATTTATCAGTGTGTGTTGTCCTCCAAAAGACACTTGCAGGTGATGCTGTGGGTAGTGCTTACAGTGGTTTCCATTCCAGAAGTACAGAACACAGGCAGCACGCACAGTACTTGCAGTAGGACTTAGGATATTTTGTTCTTCCTCAGTTTCAGCCGTTCTGTTTTCACTAGAGCTGTAATGTAACATTACAAAACTGAGAAATAGTCAATGTGTAACACCAGGCCTGATTTTGAGAACCTTAGGTAGGGAAAAGCTAGATGTGGAAGTTGGGGTAATGATGCTTCTCAGTCTTATTCTGGAATTCTGAACATACACGGGGGTCTTGTGGGGGTGATTGGCTTTGTCCTTTCTGTAGGTCAGCTTTAGGTAGTGTTGCTCTTAAGGACTGAGATGCTTGTTGCACTTGGTTTTATGAACCATGGGATAGTTGAAGCATCTCTTCCTTGGATTACAGATGAGGCTGTAAAAACTGATGGTTAAGAACAAGTAGACAGCACCAAAGAAACATGATAGCAAAACTTTGAAATAATACCCTGTAACTTTAAGCTAATTTGAATGGCACGTGACTACACAAATGCTGGGTTTGAATGGTGGCACTAGTGACAGGGCAAGATTACATTTGAGGTATTTTCTTATTCTAATTTAATGTCACTTGAAGCTTTCTTGAAACTGAATAACAATAGGAGCTGGGTGTACACTTGGCTGCAAGAATTGAGCAGCCTTTTGCTATGAGTGTACATCTAATCGCTGCCTGTTTATTTGCCTGGCAGTCACCAAAATTAATTTTGTAAATAAGTTTATTTTTAGATAGGAGTTAAGTTTATCTGGAATGCGGGAATTGCTTCTGAGTTCATTGGTATTCTTTCAGTGGTGCAAAATAGGTTAGATGACAACTTTAAGTATTGTATCAAGTCTTAATAGTAATGCAGGTATCTCTATAGGAAGGAAGCAACAACTGAATGACAAAGTTTACTTTTTGTTCTCCAGGAAAGGTATATAGCAGCTAATAAACATCAGTTCTTAAGATCTTTGGATTTGGGGAATGGTTCTGAATTGGAGCCATGAGAAGGATTAATTTTAGAGCAATCATCTTGTAATTGCAAATGCTGGTTAGCTCTCGGAATGGAGGGCTGTTACAGAAGCAGTCAGTCAGTAGATCTGATGCTTTGTTTTCCAGCAAGTGAGACACTTGATAAGGCTAAAACAAATGAGGTTTAAAAAAAACCCAAACCCTACAGTAAAAAAAGCTCTTTATTAGATTAAGTATTTTGTTGTTAAATAAACAAAACAATCTCTGATCAGGTTGACACCGTATTCAGTTGCAATTGTAGTTTACCCAGCTTGTCATGTTTGCATGCATGTTGGAAGTGCTGTGCTGCACTCCTTTTGCTTTCAGTAATTAGTATTCTGCTAAGGATCAGGAGTCAAACTACATGGTTATAGAGGTGAAACCATGAAGTAGGATGCTGCGTTATCTAACAGGAGCGCTAATAGTGGTTGGGTGGGGTATGGTAAGAGCACAAAGGCTGCCTCGCAAGAAGTGTTTCCCAGCTCATGGCAGAAGATCAGGGCATTCACCCTTCATTTAGAGGCTTGTTTCTGTTTCATCCCTGAAACCTCCGGAAGATTAATGGATAACAAACAGCGTGGCTTCAGGTATCTGTCAGAAATAGTGTATGTTATAGCACATAGTGAATTTATTATTACATCAGCAGCATGAAAATGTGAAATAACATGAAACCTCCGTTTCTCCGGCATAAAGTGGATAAAGGAACAAAGAGAACACAGGATTGTTGTGAAGTCACAGTGCTGCTTTGCCAATCGGAGTGTGTAGCTGCTGGCTGCTGCTGTCCTGGCAGTCTGTGCACAGCACCCTGCTGCTGGGGAGCACTGGGAGCAGGCACGGGCACTGCTGCCTTGCTGAGTGCTGGCCTCTGCTGGCCTGTGGGATGGGGATGTTCTCTCAAAGAGCTACAAAACACTGTAACATAAAATGGCCTCTTCAGGTCTCTGGGGATGTTTGGAGGAAAAGTTATTTATGCCTCATGGCCTTTTGCCACCAAAACAGATCTGCAATGCTGCTGTAGAATCGCAGAATGGCTTGTGTTTAAAGGGACCTTTAAGCTCATGTAGTTCCAACCCCCTGCTACAGGCAGGGACACTTCCCATAGCCCAGGTTGTTCACAGCTCCATCCAGCCTGGCCTTGAGTGCTTCCAGAGAGGGGGCATCCACAACCTCACTGGGCAACCTGTTCCAGTGTCTCACCACCCTCACGGTAAGGAATTTCTTCCTAGTATCTGCCTTCTTCCAGTTTAAAGCGATTTTCCCTCATCCTGTTGCTATGTGCTCTTATAGATACTAATGCAATTGCTTTTTAGTCCTTTGGGCAACAGTGAAGCAGGATGCTATGTTTGTAATTATGTGTTACATATGTAGCTACTTGAGACTTCTAGGCAGGACTGTGCTGTTCATGGCGTGTGAACCCTCGTGTACCACCATGAGCATTTCTGGAATTGTATAAACCATAATTGATTAGGTGATATGTTGTTTCTGTAAAATGATTTCCCTGAAGTCTGCTCCCTCAGGTGGTCCTGCAAGTGTGTGGCTCCTGCAGGATGTGCTTCCAGCCCTCTGTGGGATCTCCTGCCAGGAGGCAGTTCATCTCCTGTTGCCCCAGTGTGCTTCTCTGCCCCATCTGTCATTAGTGGCTGCCAGTCACTAGGTGGCCATGTGCTTGTGGATTCTGAGAGAAAGCGGGATTGATGGAATGGAGAAGAAATGGAAGAAAGCGGCATAGAGTGGGGTTATGCAACACAAGGCAAAGGTGAATGCAGGGCAGTGTGGGGAACACGTGGGCCTTTGCTGTGGTACATGGCTGCACTGCTGCTGCCTCTGAACTGAGGGGAATGGGGCATCAGGTGGTCGTGCAGCACTCACACAGCATCATCACTGTGTGTGCCTGGTGCTGAGCCACAGCTACAGCTCAGTACCTACAGCACTACTGGATCAAAGGTGTGTGCTGTCTGAGGAAAGCTGTCTCAAACCCAAACTGCTATAAACACGTTATGTGAAATTCTGAACAGTCCTGTAGCCATCTGCATTTAGGGTTCCTAGGGTCTGAGCACAGTGTGATGTCCAGACAGCCTGCATGGCTGCCAGTGTCTGCTGCATGGGGCAGAGCTGCAGGCGCAGCTCTGGGCTGCCCCAGTGGCTGCTGGCAGCTGTCTGAGCACACCTGGGATCTAGCCTGGAAGTATTCTTGGAAACTGGCTTCATAGAAGTATTTGCACTGATGTAGTTAAATCAGATTAGAGTCACAGCTGCTTTCTCCTACAGACAGTGCCTGGAAGGAAGGGATGCTTAGATGGAAAGGAAGGAAAATGGCAGAAGCCTGAGGAATTGATCTGAGCAATTTGTTTTATTTTGCATCTGTAAGAAACAAAGTTCTCAATTTTTCTTCTGCAAGATAAGCTTGTTTTGTTTTTTTTTTCTTGTTGTTGTGGTTCACTTCCTCTGCCATTTCTGAGCTTTATATAAAAATGTGATGAACACCTTGTTTGTAGTCTAGGAAGAATAATATGTCTGGTTAAAAATTAACTAAGGGACAAGAGCTTATAAAACAAAAACAAATACCCTGCAAAGCCCAAACTGCAGTCTTGAGTGCAGTTACAGATAAAAATTTTGTAATGGCTTGTTCTCTTTCACTTATTGCTTCTGTTGCATGTAACTTGTTTGCTTTTGTATGGAAGCTGAAATTATGCTGTTGAAGGAAGGGCCTGCTTCCTAGTGATATTAATATAAAATGTTAGGAGAACATCACAATAGTAAAACTGGTTAATGGACTTTTTTGATAACCATTTTAAATCAGCACTGCGTCAGAATGGTGCATCCACAATTAGGTAATAACATCCCTGATTAAAGGTTAGAACTTCAGTAGAGACCTCACCACCACCTCAAATAATAAAGTATAGATATGGCAACATGTGTACAGCCATTACTGAATCGCTGTTATGCAGTGAGGAAGGTGATACGAGCATGTTTATGCTCTTGCCTGCGATAGATTAAGTGCTGCCTGTCTGTTCAGGCATTGATACCATCTTAAATACTGCCTTGTCTTTTTCAGGGTGTTTACACAGAATGGCAGTAATGTTTTCCTCCCCTTTATTCCAGCGTTGATTTGGTGGGTTTCACCATCATTCCCCTTCCACCCTGCTGGTTTACTAACAGAATTCTGCTGGTTTACTAACAGAATTTCAATCTGTATGTCTCAGGGAGCTTTAGTCAGAACTTTGGTGGGCCAGCATGCACATGAAATCAAAGCAAATTGCAATGTACGCCTCTTGCAAGGTACGTAATTGCTCCTGCTCTTGCAGGATGGCATTCAGAGCAGCCGTTGTCCCATAGTGTGTGCACACGTGTGTTTGTTGATGACTTCAGCTCACTGGGGGTTTACTACTGCTCCTGATCCATGAGCTGTGTGTAGTTGCTTCTTACTGCTCCACAAAGAGCCCAAGCAGGAATTGCTGGCACAGGAGCCTGTAGCCGTACAGCTGAACGTTGGCTTTCCCTTTGGCCTGGTGTTGCAGCTAGAATGTAGTTAGGCTTAGGGTGTGTCTGAATTCCTGTAAGGAACCTCATACAGTAAACATAAATCATTTTATGCCTGCTGACTTTAACTTTCATTTCATCCAAATATGGAAGTAATTGGTGGTGTTCTGTGCAAAAATATTACGGATCTGAATTCAGATACATTTTCACTTTGTTAAATGAGGACTCCTTACATTTGCTAAGAGGACAAATGATAGCTATGGACACCTACCTGGTTTGGAGCTGGCTGTCGTGAATTACAGAAATATGAAGCATAGATTTAGATAGCTGTCCAGCCTAGCAGCTTGCTTGGTGGATGCTGTGTGCGGTGCTGTTGCTGATAGAACACTGTGGAAGATGAGCAGGGGTTCATTGTTCTTTAGGCCCTGTCACTTATTTCAGTCAGATTTGAATCTGTTATTTAAGGCCCAGACCCCATTCTAAGTGGTTCAATTAAAGCAGCTTTAATTGCCAGCCTCTTACATGATCTGTGCCAGGCTTACATCCTTAACGCTGGTTTGTTTTCAAGTGAGTGAAGTAGTCTTTGTAGGCAGTGGTGCTGACTTAGGAAGCTGAGTGTTTGTTGAACTCACAACTTTATGAACAAGAGGAAAACAAATAAAATAAAGGATTTCTCATTTTTATTTATTTACAGAGCTCTATGCAATGCTTCCTACCATTTTTTTTTCTTTTTTTTAAATCTGCCAGAGGAATAAGTCTGGAACCACAAGCTTTTTTTCTGAATTGTGTTTATTTGCTTGAACAAATACTCAGAGTAGAAAATATTCCATTGCTTTGTGGAAAAACAGAACAAACATGCTTAGTAAAAACAAAACCACCACCCTGCCCCCAAACAAAACAAAGCAAAGCAAACAAATGCAGAAAAAACTCACTCTCCTAAGTACAAGACAAAGGCAAGCAAAAATGTTTTCATTTCTATTTGAAGCATTAGTTTCTGTTTCCTTGTGGCTCTGGCTTAAAGATGTAGATAAAACAGGGTATCTAGTGCGACTTGAGGGGATTGCAGAATAAAACTGCAGTGCATTGCTTGAAACCTTATTTTCTGATCGTGAATGTTATAAAATTATTTTTTCAATATTATAATAACTTACTCTGCTATTTTTTTCTTTTTTTCTTCCAGATATGGTTATTGTGCTGCATGATAAATGGCAGCAAAGAAAGAAGGGTTTTTAATTCTAAAAAGTTAAAAAGCTCTTTTTGTTTTTTGAAAATCAAATCATTCTGGGTAATTTTTAACCTAGATATTTCATACTTGATTTGGTTTGATAGAAGCAGTTCTGGGAATGCTAACTAGAAAATATATCATCCCTCTGGGCAGATGCCATTAAATAAACATGTGTTCACTACTACATAAGAATATTATTTTTTCTAATGTGGCATATGCATGACAAGCACAGAAGGCTTAACTGTCAAACTTGAAAAAATATCTGTATAGCTAATTCTGTGCTTGCTCTCAAACTAGCTTTTGCATATGCTGTAAGTGTTGTTTTTCTGCATAAAATTCTTTACTTTTCCTTTTGAATATCCATTATGATACTGGGACTATCTATAATAAGCCACCAAGTAATAGAACAGCACTGAACTCCCTTTGGGGAGATTATTTAAAGTAGCATATATGCTGATGTAAATTGCATGGCATTGTAACACCTGACACTTGTCAGCATCATTCCTGAGTATTTTGATTTTTATGGAATAATTCTGGAGATGTTTCTCTTCTCCAGCCATTTTGAATAGGATGAACAAAGTGGAGGAAGAAAATCTCCACCCACTTCTCTGAAAATGAGCTCAGTTGAACTGCATTTATCTAATGCAACTTCTCTTGGTTTTAACACATTCTGGGGAGAACGCCTTCTTGTTGTTGGCACAAAATCCATTTCACTGGGCATCGTATTTTGTGAATAAAAAGAAACCTGACTTTTTAAAAATGAAAGGTATTCAGGGGTCTTTGCTTTTATGCACCTTCTGAATGTCCTGAATGAACAAGGTGGAAGAGATGCAAGGCTTGCTGAATATAAAGATGTTTAACTCTCCGCTGAAGAGTTGTAATTATCCTCTATTAGTATTACCAACAACCTGCCAGAGAGAGAACAGGGCAGAAATCCTCTGTGGTTAAATAATCAGATTCTCATTTCAGCTGTTGAAAATGGGCTGCTTCTAAATCAAAGTTACTGGATTATGATGTTGTGTTGTGTATGTTGATGAATGTATGCAGCAGTACTCTACTGGGATGTTATAATGTTAATTTTTCAAAAGTGCTGCAATTTACATTGAAATTAATGAGAAGAAGGAAAACATTTCTTTCATCTGTGTGGATCCAGGCAATTATAGATGGTGTTTTTCTTCTGTTAGATGTTGTTCTGTTCTGGGGTTTTCCTTGCACTGGTTCTTGAAATCAGAGGTTTTCTCCTTGTCCTCTCCCTTCTTCTCCCAATTGCTGCCCAAATAATTTCTCTAGAGAGGTTTGCTGCCTGCTGGAGGCCTGCACTCGGGGCAGCAGGAAGAGGCTACTGGAAATGATTTAGCTGGAGGACTGCTATCCACCCCTGCTCTAAAAAGTCACCAAATATTGAAGACTTCATGTCCCTTGGAAAGATGGAATCGATGGTGTTCTCCTCAATCCTCCTGGTTGGATACTGGGACCTGAGAAGGAGGAAGAGAACGGAGCAGCTGAACAAATGGCTGCGTGGATGGCGTCAGGCTCAGGTTTTTGTGTTCTGTGGTCTAGGAGGCAGCTTTGATAGACTGAACGTGTGGACATCAAATGAAAACAACTGCCTGGAGGGGTAAGGATGTTCTAGGCAGCAAGCTGGCTGGGCTGATCACCAGAGGTTTAAGCTATATGTGGTGGGGAAGGAGATGTACTTCTGAGTAACAGAAGAGCCAGGAAAGCAAGAGGGGGAAACCTCAGATGTGTCCGAAAGGAATGTAGGAGGGCTCCATCAAGAAGGTAATGCAACTGATAGCCCAGATAAAGAGCCTCTACATAAATGCACGCAGCATGAGAAATCAGCAGGAGGAGATGGCAACTGTGATGCATATGGAAATCTGCAACCTGGTTGCTATTGCAGAAGCACAGTGTGGTGCATTGCACAACTGGAGTAGTACAGTTGAAGGCTGTGAGCTTTTTAGAAGTGATAGGTGGAGCAAGGAGGATGGGGGAGTTGTCCTCTACGTTAAGACTGGGTGTATTGCAAAGAGCTACCTCTTAAAAAAAAGGACTGCCATGATAAGGCTGAGAGCTTGTGGGTTAAAATTAGGGACCAGACTAACAAAGGGCTTCTCATGGTCAGTCTACTGTGAGCTGTTTGATCGAGGAGAGCCTGTTGATGAAGCCTTCTTGCTTCAGCTGCAGGAAGTTCACACTTGCAGGCTCTCATCCTGGTGGTGGTGAAGGCACTCTTAATCGTGTTTAAGTCATGGCTGGCAGGCGAAGTCTCTTGTGACAGAAAAAAGGGAAACATCACTCATATTTTTAAGAGAGGAGAAGGCAAGAACTTGGGGAGCTGCAGGCCAGTGAGCCTTGCTGTGCCTGGGAAAATCATGGAGTGGATCCGTCTGGAACAGATGTTAAGGCACATGTGAGATGAGGAAATGATCTGAGACGTGCAGCGTGGCTTCAGCAAATTCAAGAAGATTGAGGGAACTAGGCTGCTTCATCTTGAAGAAGGGAAGGCTCTGGGGAGACCTCGTTATGGCCTTCCAGTACGCTTGAAGGGAGCTTGCAAGCAGGAGAGAGACGAACTTTTTACACAGACTGATAGTGAGAGGACAAGGAGGACTGGCTTCAAACTGAATAAGAGGAGATTGTGGTTAGAGCTTAAGAAGAAATTCTTTACTGTTTTTTTTTTTTTTTTTTTTTTTTACTCTTTTACCCTCTTTTAGAGGGTGGCATTGGCATGGATTGCCCAGAAAGGTTGAGAATACCGCATTTCAGGAGACAATCAAAGCCAGGTTGGATGGGATCCTGGGCAGCCTGATGTGGTTGTTGGCAGCCTTGCCCATGGCAGAAGGGCTAGGACTAGATGATCGTTTAGATCCCTTCCAACCTAAGCCATTCTGAGATTCTCCAAGTTGGAATGTGCAGCCCTGTGGAGCATGGCATGAGGTGTGTGCACAGCGTGCCTGCGGGGCAGTGGCTGGGTGCTGACCTCCTGCTCTCCTGTGATGAAGGAGCCCCTGGCAACTCCATTCTGCCTTTCCGTTCTGGTTTCAGATAAGAAGAAATTGTTCCTGCCGGCACGTGCCCATGAATGTCCTCTCCATGCAGAGGCTGGGAGCAGCAGGGAAGGCCCTGCTCAGGGCAGCCTTCTGGGGACAGCTGCTCCCATGGCAGGAACAAGACATTGAAAATCCAGATATAACTGTCAACAGAGGTTACGTTATTGTGTCTACCAAATGCGGAACACGAATAATCTAATTATTTTGTCTGTTTGGAACTGTTTAACTAAACAGTCCTGTAGTGTCTGGAGAGGAGGATGGGATGGTGGCTGGCTGTGGGCTGGGCTCTGTGTTCCTCATGACCTGGGTTTGTAAGGCGGTGTCTCCTGGGCCCCAAGTGAAATGGTTTTGGTCACAAATTCATCTGGGGCTGAACATTTGTCCATGTCGCAGAGCCAAAATGGGATTCAGCGCATTTAAATTGCTGGAAAGCTTTACTGAGGAGATGGACAGCAAGAGGAACTAGATTTGCAGGAGCTTGTGGTTAAGACAAGCTGCTGGGAGTGTGTGAATCATCTTAGCCATGTGTTTTGACCCTACTAAAGGCAACTGATTTCAGATTTTAAGTTAATTAGTTAAAAAGATGTTCAAAAATAAATATAGCCTGTCAGCAATATTTATTCTGGTCGCTTGTTGTGAGCCCTGCTTATAATCAGTTGCATCTCTTTAACACATTTTGAGAAGTCAGGGCCTTTTGACATTCGAGATATGGTTGATTACCTCTTGAGGCATTAAAAAAAGAAAAAAAGCAACTTTAGTAATCATAGTACTGAGAATTGTCTTCAATTGGTACACGTTGTAGATTTTTCTAAGTATTAATCCCAGGGCCTGCTTAACTAACTCCATATGGCCAAAAGCATGCAGTCAGCCTTTAAGTGGGACAAAGAGTGGTGGAGTCTTAATGAAATATGCAGTAATCATCAGGGCCGTGCCAGCTCTTTACATTATTTCACACTGCTGCCTTGAAACAAAGAACAGGATGTGGCACATTTAATGCTTTCCCCTTGAGAATTAGTTGGAGTAAAGTTCAATTTTTAATTCAAAAGGCAAGGAAAGCTGTTACGGAATTAAAGATGTGGATGCTGCCCAGATGAGCTATAAATAACTGATCCATGAACAGCAAAACCTTTCTAATGCTTGAGAAAAGATAAACGTATGCTGCTACAACAGCATTTGATTGTACAACAGTACGATCTTAAACCTGCTCTCTTAGTTCTGTTGCTTTCTTTCCTGCTAATTTAGCTATCAAAAAATGATAACTAGTTACACTGGGAGTTAAAAATAAGAATTGTTGCTTGTAAATACAATTGCAACAGCATTTAGTTTTATTGCTAAATGAACCTTTTCCTTGCAGTGTATTTTGCTGTTGGCACTTTGTGTGGTCTTGTGTGACAGCATCCAGTGCTTGTGCCCATTGGGGTGGCTTTCAGCATACGCTGCTGTGTTCTGCATGGAGAGCAGATACCAATATTCGATCCTCTGGATTGAGTAGCACTCCAGTTTACTGTTTAGCTTCAGGTGCTGAGTTTGTATGACTAGTGGATGTTAAATTGACTCCACTTGTTTCAAGGCAGGTGAGCTAGTGAGTGGGACTGTATTCTTACTCTAATTCTTGGGTCAGTCTGGAGAATGGAATGGCAGAAGCTTTTTGGCTGGTGGAAGGATGCTTCTTGTCAGGGATCTGCAGGAGGGATCTTCCTGACATATTTGCCTATGGTTCTTGCAGATGCTGAATCTCCCTATTCTAGCTTCCATCTCTCACTGCTTAAAAGACAGCTCGCATCCATAAGGTATGTTAAAAATAACATACCAAAGAGCAATAGTTGCTGTAGGGCAACTATTCTTTTTTGGCAGAACTCCCAAAGTGAAAATGTTGTTATTGTATTGAGGTAATATTTCAATCTTGATAGATTTGAAATTGCTTTTGAGCTTCCTCACTCCCTCCCATTCTGTTGTTTGGATTAAAATGTATTCTGGTATCCACTGGGCAGGCAGCCAGTACTAAATTAACAGCTTCCACTGAAAAGCGTTTGTGCGTTCCAGGGTTCCAGCACACACGTTTGATGTGAATATCTCAGAGTTTTGAAGGTATCATTCCTAAGCAGTATGAGTACATCACGTATGTTTTCAGAATGTGTTTATAGAGCTTTCTGTAATACTTTTTTGAATCTATTTGGAAATTGACTCAGTATCTTTAAAAGCGGTGAAGAGTAGGAGACCTTTCTTGCTTGGATGTGTGTGTATACAGACATACATACACCTTCTTTTGCAGCATGGCATTTAATGAAGAGCTACTGGATGATGTCTGTCACTTCTGCTTCTTTCTTGATTTATAGTGTAAAAATAAACAGAACTAAAAGGTGATTTGTTTTTCCTCTTAGTTAAGCTCATGTAAATCAGTTTCTGCAACTTGTACTAAAAAGCTCATTTGCAAACACCTGTTCTTATACATCAGCATCTCGGGTACCTCTGCTTCCAAAGTATTCCTTTTAGAACATCTAGCAAAGCAGGTGAATAATGGTGCTGTAGCACATCACTTAAACTCAGACTTAATCCCTTTCTCATTTCATAATGACTTGTAATGGGGTTGGTCATCCCAAAGATACCCATGTCGCAGTGCAGATGGCGCTTGGCTGTGCTTGTTACAGAAATGTGTCGCTGCTGTTTTGAGTTGATGACTTGTAAGAGTTGCTGAGAATTAAGCAAGCAGTAAGTTCAAAGAAACTTGCATTAATCTTGTCAGGGCCTTGCTTTCAGCATCTATCCAGTCATCCATTTGGTGTCAGGGCAGTGTCTCCTGCTAACAGACATGGGCACTGTGTACTGTTCTCAGTGGAACTCGTGCTGGAAGGCATGAATCTGGAATCCTGAAACAGAAATGGGGTACGTGAGGGCATCTTTAAAGGCTAAAGTGGGGATTTAAGCCATTTGTATTTCATAAGCACCTGCCACCTCAATTACCTTCCAAATATTACTGTTCATACAACTATGCTTTTTCCCCTGACTATCTCTGGTGTGAATTAACATCTCTATGTTGTGCTGGTGTAAGTTGTCCTCGGCTGGGGACGTGGAGCAGGAGAGGGCATGGCCTCATGCTTCTGAAAGGGTTGGGGAAAAGAGCTGCTACTCTAATTCTGTGATTAGGTCTTAGCATTTCCAGTACAGTAAAGCCTGTGAGGATGGCTTACAAGGTTTCTGCATGCATGTATTTGCAAAGTGCATCTGCCAGAGGTGTCTTGAGCTGATGTTGGCAGTGTGCAGTGGAACAAACAGTGCAGCAACTTTTAAGTCTTTTGGGCTAATTTGTAACTGATGGTGTGCTAGAAGGCATTTTAAAATATATAGAGACCAAGAGTGAGATGAGTGGGGGAGATTTTTCTTAAATACAGAACAAATATATCATTCCTATGACACCTTGTCAAAAGAAAAGGCGCTCAAAGCAGTTCTTGTGAAATGCAAAAGATGACAGTAGTGAGAACATCAAGTATACACTGCCTTACAGATTTGCTGAGAACTCGTTGCAAATTTGTCAGGGATTAGGAGAATTTTAGGTATAAAATGCTGCTTTATCAACTTGTTTTCCTATCACAGCATGAGTCTTACTTTATGCTGAAAGTTATTCTAGTGGAAATTAAGTTCTTGTTAAGTAATTTGTCTGTCTCTCTTATGGTATTGACTTGAAAGTGATCAGATTTGGTGAAATTACTTCTCTTGCTTAAAGGCAGGAACTTCATGCGTTTTGTAGCACAGTTCTGGTAAGGGCAGTAATTTGGGTGACTTAAATACTACATGAATGTACATAACTGTCCAGAATGATCCCCACTGCCCTGATCTTAACTCCTTTCTGAAGTTGCTGATAAAGCCCACCACTGCTGGGGCTGAGAATCGGTTTCAGGAATGCAGGGATAATGCTGGCAGTAGAGACTTTGCTTTCTTAACTCAGGTGGAAGTGGCGCAGTTATTTTAGATCTTTCCTCTATAGAGCTCCTCAATTTTAAGAAAAAGCTGCCTGTTGACCCTTTGAATGTGCTGATGTTTCTCTGTGGTGGTGATGATACTGATTAAAAACCTGTACCTTGGATATTGGTTATGTGTAAAATAAAGGTGGTGCTTCTCAATACCCTTTCTGCAAAATGTTAGTACAGTCTTCACACATTCGTAGAATTGAGTTTGTGGGAAGGAGTCACCACTGTGATGCAGAAATTTAAATGTGACTTGATTATTTTTTTCCAGCAGACTGCTATGTGGAATCATTGTAAGGTTCTCTGCTTAAAGACAAAGGCCTTCCAGACTGTAGATCTCAGATATACAAGGAAGAAGGAGTAACAGAATAAGTGTAATTATCAGCGGTGTTAATCATTGATTGATCTGTTGGTTATGTTTGATAATTGCTTTGGACCAGAATAGACAGTATGTACTGTAGGAAATATCCAAGCAGGGTACGTTTCTGGTCCCTTTAGACTCTCCTTGGGAGAGAAAGAAGCAGAGCTTGGCCTCGCGGTGCTTTTCAGCTGTCAGCCTCCATTGCTGTCAGCTTGTTTAAATGTTACGAGGCAGTGCAGTGTGTTGGCCAAGGCGGATCCAGCTGAGCGGGGCTGCCAGCCTGATGTTGGGTTTCAGATGGGGACTTCTCCATGTAAATTTACAGTTAAACAGAGCTCTGCGAGTGTTATTTAGCAGAGATAGCAGCATGTACCTGGTAGGAGTTGCTCATTACGTCTGTGGCAATGTCAGTTTGGGGGTGGCTTTTCTGCTGTAGGTGAGAATTTCAGATTGGCTGTAGGCATGTACTGGAGTGAATGATTTATCCTTTTTTTTTGACATAAATTCAGCTGAGTTTTCCCTATGTGAAGAGCAGGTATGGTTCGTGCCGGCAGTCTATTGGGTACATAGCTGAAGATGTACTTGTTTCTTTGTCATTAAAATCTTTGACAGGAAAGAAAAATTACATCCATTACAGTATCTAGATGTCAGTTAAGACATTCTGACAACAGATTATTCTTTTTATTTTTATTCTGTCCTGCATTTGGAAACGATCCCGCAGATTCCCTGTCTGAATTGTTTGTGAGATTCCTGGGGCGCCCAGCAGGGTTGGGCTGATGCTCATGAAAAGAGGCTGCAGCCCAGAAGCAAACACAGAAGGATGCAGCCCAGAGCTGCAGTGTGAGCTGATGTGCAGCGACGTGGGCTGCATGGGCACGAAGGGACTGCTGGGACCACTGTATCAGCTCTGATGGCAGTGAAGTCTCTGCAAGCAGTGCCGTGCCTCAGTCCTTCTGCTTGACAGCTGAGGCCTTTCCTTGAGGACGCATAAATGCGGCGGTTGTTTATCAAAGTGCTGGGAGAACATTAATGAGGTGGAAGGAATTATAGTCTCTGTGTAGCTATGCTTTTGAAGTAGGAATGCATTTTTATTAATTAAAATAAAACTTCTTTTTTTAGTAACTTCTTCAGGGGAAAAAAAAAAAAATAGAGTTTTGTGTTCACGTGTGCAGTGGGACCCTGGAGCACTGCTGTGAGCAGGGATTGCCCTGACCCTCAGATGGTCACGCTCATCTTACTCAGATCCATTTACTTCTGGTGTTTCAGCCCAGTCTACATTGTGTTCCTATGAGCTTGGAGTCTGCCATGTAAGCCTGCCTGCTTTGTATTACCCTTTGACCTTGGACTTGAAGTATGTGGCATTACAGGGGAATAGGCTTACCTTTGAGGGAGGATCCATTCTCATTCCCTGTTGCAGTAGCTGTTGCTGAGCTGTTTTGAGCTTGCCAGTGTGGCTGAGCTCTACCTGGGGTTGGTGGCACTACTTGAGTAATCATGTACAGCACCTAGGAATCCAAGTAAAAAGTCCTGATGCCCCAATGAAGAGTGGCTTGAAAGCAAGAAATTGATGCGCGTCTGCACCCTTGATTTTGCTGGACCAGGCTGGTGGGTGGAAGGCAGGGCTGCAAAAGCCAGCCCTCTTTTCCTTGGTTGTGTTCCTCTGTGGGGTACTTCGCATCTATCCATTGCTTTCAATTTCCAGAATGCTCCATCTACTAGAGATGGCAGTTTGTGGTGTTCTGCCCTCGAGCTACTGAATTAAAAACAGGAGCAGGAATACAGCATGCATTTGCCCCATTCAGAGCACTGCAGCAGGATCCATGCCTTGCTGCATGGGCTGTGCTCCCTGTTGGATCCAAGAGTTTGCTGTTCTTTGTTGTTCTATTGGTAGCAAGTGACATGGCCAGGTAAGGTGAGGTGTTAAAATATCTTTGTGAGTTCAGGGAAGCCATAGCTATGGAATAACTTTCCCAGTTCCCAGTAAGATGTCAAGAAAAAAGATTTGTTAGTGCTTTCGTTCAGCTATTCAGTAGCCATTTGAGATTTACAGAGATTTGAATCGCGAGTGCTGCTTTATATATTACCCCTCTTTGCATGCTCTCCTTTCCCCGTAAGTGCTGGGGGCATAGGAACAAAAAAGTACTTAAGAATGATGACAGAGAGCAAAGTGCACAGAGACTGTAGGGAAAAGGTTAAGGCTCCTCATTAGATTGAACAGGAACACAGAACTACAGATAAGACTAGGGAAAATAATCTTAAATCATGAAGGATCAGATCTGTCCTGTTTTCTGAACCTGTATAAATATTGGATGGCCAATCTGAATGGAAGGGTGTGGGTTTTCATGTGGAATTCAAGTTTGAAGAGGGTGGGAGCACTTTAACGATTTACCAGAGTATGTGTAAGTTTTTCTCATATTGTATTCATAGGCTTGGTAAAAAATTCCATAAGACTTGAGAGAAATAGGGCTGTTCTGAGGCTTCTCTTGTCTGAGCTGAGGAGAGGAGCACTGAGGGGCCCTGGTTTTCCCAGCAGGGCAGGGAGCATTGTGTGTAGGCTTGGGCTGGCAGCTCAGCAACTCGATGTGCAGAAGTGCCAGCTGCATCCTTGGGTGGCTCTTCTCTGTCCTGGGGGCTGAGGTGGCACCAGAAGGGCTGTGGGCTGCATCCTGAGCCATGCAAGGGGCCTACATCCCAAGTGGAGTATTGCTGGCAGGTCTCCATGGGCAGAAGTGCCTGCTTGTTCGCCAGTTGCTGTATGCTTTGTCTTGGCTTAATCAAAACCACTTGGAGAAAAGCTAAACTGTTTGGGAAGAAGATTAAACGAGGGTTTGACTAATTGAAAATGAGAACAATCCTGGTTTCTCTTCATCCTAAAGGATGTAAATTGCCTGTGAAGTCTGGGTGTGCTTTGTACTGCACTGTACTTCTCTCTCAGCTAAATCATTCTTTCCTTCTGTCTTTGCACGTATATACACATAAAGTAGATTAACTTCTAATCTTAACTGCTGTTTTAATAAAACAGAGACAAATTTTCTCCCTGTTCCTGGAGTCCTTGAAGAGCAAGAACTTAAAAATGTGTGTAATAATGTAAGGGCAATGGGTAACCCTGATTTTTGCAGATGTGAAGTCCTTGCAATTTCCGTGTTTCTGATGTGGCTCATTTTATACTATAAGTGTAATGAGCGAGCCACAAAGTAGCTTAAATAAAAGGAGGAGGAAGAGTTGCATAGGCATTGCTGGGTGGCTGGCCACTACCTGCCAGTAAGGTGTGAGCTCAGGAACGTCTGAGGTATTCTTAGCCATGATGATAAGATGAGCTCAAATCCTGTTGTATTTGATGCTGGGAGGTCCCTCTATACAAGTACCAGTCCAGTAAGATGAAATGGATGTAGTCTTTAATGAGGTAGTAGTCTTTAATGTAGAGAAGCATTCAACAATTCTCAGCTGAGGCATAAATTGATGCCTTTTTTCTCTTTGAGATTTGTATGGGAGTTGCTTGTTCTTAAGTGGGCTTTCTTTGACGAGTTCCTATTCTTCACAGCTCACAAGCCCGTTCATGTTGTTTCTGCAGTGAAGATTTAACAATTTATGACATCACATTAATATCCATGGCAACAGACTGCAAAGTGAACAGCATCTTACATTTGCATTGCAGAATTGGCAGTGAGGAAGATGCCTCCAATGGAAACATGGGAAATAACTCCAGCTAGGAATACAGGAAATCCCTGTAAATTTTTTTTTTTTTTTTTTTTTTTTTTTGGTAGATGCTTTCTCAAATTTAATGAAACTCACTTTTTAAAAGCAGTTCCAAGTATGAAGGTGAGTCAAAAGCTGCATCATGTTTTGGTTGAATCCAAAGTCATCCTTTTTCCTTCTCTGGCAGCTTCTGCCTGTACCTGCACTCACTGGGGCATCTTCCTCAACTGCTGTACGAGTTGCAGGGATGTTCGTAGGACAGGCCTGGCTATAAATAGGTAATTGCTAAATAAGTTACCTGCTCAGTCAGGCTGTCAGTGACAATCTGGTGGGCTCGGGTGGTCTGTAAAATCTTGATGTTTAGTTTGTAACTGTGAGTATTTCAAAGGATCTGTGTGTTTCCAAAATGACTTCGATCGACAGTAACTTGTTTTTTTTTTTTTTTTCCCTGTTATTCTGCATTGGAGCTAAGTTATGCCATCTTTTCTTTTGGTTGGTTTTGTTTTCCCATAATCTTTTCTGTTTAAGAACAGAAACGTGCACATTCACAGTTTGTTTTTCCATCTCCATCAGAAAGAGCATCTGTAGATTTCCCAGCTCAAGTGCTTGAAAAAGCAGATTGGAATGGATGAGGGCAGGGATGCAAGGCCCATTTCTCACTGGGGGTTATTGGCAGCTGTGGCTGGGGCAGTCCCTCCCCGCAGACGGCTGTGTTCTGCTCTGTGAGGCTGTGGAGGACTGGAGGAGCCCGGGCACAGCTGTGCAGAGGAGTTGAAGGGCAAAAGCTGGGACTCTGGAACCTTACAGTTGGTTCTGGAGCTTTGCTTCTTTAAACAAATGAACAAAACAACTGCAGACAGTGCCAGCAGGGCTAAATTTGTTCTCACTTATCGTTTTCAGTTGCTTTCTACTGGTGTACTCGGGAGGGGCGGCAGTGTTCTGGAGATGTGCTGCTCTTGCTGTGCTTGGCTGTGCTTTTTAACATGAAATTGCTTCAACTTTTCCTTCAAGTTTTTCGGTAAACAAATTTGAAAGCCAATTTTGTACTTTGCTGTGTGGAGTATTATAGTGAGCTCCAGAAGCTAGGTAGGAGAAACAGCAAAATAAGTTTCAAAAGACTGTTTTCAGGTGGTGTGTAACCAAGAATCAGATGTTTCAGAATCAGATGTTTCAGCATGTTGCTTTGAAAATAGGGGAGAGACTTAGCATGGATGTTCTGTGTATCATGGGATTCATGCTGCACTTTGCTCCTACGGCCACCAGTTACGTGTCTACATGACGTGGTTTGTCATTAAAATGGGAGAATACGCTGTAACAGCCTCCTGTATTCCTTAATTAAATCAAAATGTAGTTTTCTAATAGCATAGTGTTACAGAAAAGGCTTTCCAATGGAAGTTGTAAGTTCTACTAGCATCAGATTAAAAGCGTAAAGTAAAAGAAAGGAAGTAGTAATACAGACTGTAAGCACTTCAGCTATTGCAGGAAGTGTGAAATGAGAAGAATGGGCCCAACTTCAATTTTTATGCAAAAGAGTGAACTCAGATTTTGGATAATTGAAATCCCCATACTGGCTGAATAACAGCAGCTGGGATGGGAATGTCACAGCATCTCCAGGTACAGACAGCAGTAGGGGCACCCAGCACTGATGGTTTCGTTGGGACTTCCCGTCTTTCTTTCCATAACTGTAAATTATCAGGTAAAAACTGTGGCAGCCTGTAAGCATATTGTAAAGCTGAAAACAAACGTAAGCAGCAAGCTGCCTTCCTTGAAGGTGATGATACATTTTCTGGTCTGCAAATGCAGTAGTGCAGCAGGAACGCATGAGCCCCAGCAATGTGGAAAACTGAAGGGCTGCACGAAGCGGCTGTTCTCTCCCCAGCTGTGCCCAGCAGCTCATGCTTCTGTGTCCTCATGGCCACGTGTGCAGTGCCCTTAGCCAGGGGCAGCCCTGCATGGACCCCACGGGTGGCACTGGCTTCAGGGTGCCTGGGAACACTGATGGGGTTGTGCCCAGGGGAGCTGGATGGGGAGAGGTCTGGGTTTGACAGGGCTGTGGTTCCAAATGGCATACTGTGTGACTTGGGGATGGGCAGCCTTGTGGTTGCCTTCCCTTTCCAGGCAGGGATCAACATGAGCCATAGATATCTATATCTATATCTATATATATATGCTTTTTTTTTTTTTTTTTTAAGAACACCTTGGTGTTCTTGTACAGGTGCTTGGCCCTTCTACAGCCCCTCTGCCCTTGTGCTCCCCTTGCATCCAGCAGAGCCTCTCTGCTGGGCGTATGGGCAGCAAAAATATCTTGAGAAAAGAGAAAGAAAGCCCCCCCCCTTTCCCTTTGAACAGTGCAGGGAGGAAGGGTTCACTGATGCAGATATAATTTGGTAGTTTTATTTTCTTTGAACCTGGAAAGATCAAAAGGCAGACGTGGGGGAGTTGCAGCCAGTTTGGGGAATGAGGGCTGCTGGAAGTCACTGAAAACGGGAGCAAAGGAGGAGGAAAATGGGAGCAAAGAAAGGAAAAAATGAGAGATTTGGAGGGGGAATAAGAGAGCAAATCGGATTTGAAGGGTGTAGAGATGACTTTCTGGGAGGTTCCTTTGGCTTGCTTCTGGGATTCTCTGATAAACTGCTTTTTAATGATCTTATGATGAAAAGCTGCAGAGGGAAATTAGATGTAATGGAAAGTGAAAAGTTCAGAGGTACGGGAGGAAATGTGGGAAGCTGCCCAGAACCAAGGAGTGGTCAGGGAGCGGAACGGGCTGCCCAGGCAGGGCAGTCGCCATCCCTGGAGGTGTTCAAGGGACATTTAGATGTTGTACTGAGGGATGTGGTTTAGTGGGAAATACTGGTGCTACGTTGGACTTACTGGTCTTAGAAATCTTTTCCAACCTAGATGATTCTCTGTGTGTATGACATTCACAGCCAGGGCACCAGGCATCCCTCTATCCTTGTAGGCCATCTTCACTAAGGTCATATTGGGAATTGGGGTTTTGGCCATTTGTGTCTAGAAAAGGGCCTTTATGACAAATATGAAGTAGTTTGAAAGTTAAACTACCAAAAAAAAAAGGGGGGAAGAAGTAAACAAAACATTTTAGATCAGGGATTTGTCGGAGTTTTATGGAGCGTGAGAGCAGGTTTCACACTGAGCACTGTAAACAGCTTAAAAACTGCCCTATTTATGTTCGTTGTACTCTTTCTTGGGACAGTGCTGGTGACTGTAAAAGGCATTCAAAGCCGAACCACACAGCAAATGAAACTGTTCTGTTCGGAAGCACTTCTCTGAAGTGAGCAGGACAGCTCGCTTTGCATTCCTACATGGAAAGCTGAAAGGTTTATACTGACTGCACGGATAATAATAATAATAATAATAATAATAATAATTCTCCTTGGTTTTGGAGAAGTTGGATATTAGCCTTCATTTTTTTACAATATTTAGAAATGACCATCTATAGAACCAGGAGGTACTGGGTGTTGTAGGAGTGCAGTTTGTTGCTGGGGCTTTGAAATGCTACACTGGTAACCATGATGCTGAGCATCCCCTGAATATCTGATCTGTAATGTCTGACCAAACAAACAAACATAAACAGAGAAGCCCATGCAGGTGTGGAGGAACCATGAGAGCATGGGAGAAGAGGAGGGGATGATTTGAGATTCAATCAATAGCTTTTTATATAAGAAAAGAAACGAAAAAAAAAGTGTGGAAATGAAGAAAGCATTGCTTTTAGTAGCACTAGCACAATCTAAGTGCAGATACTTACCTACCATCTGTTTTTTTCAATAGATAGTTAGTATGCTAATTTCTGTTTCAGTGTGCAACAACTAAAATGCCGTAATATTCCTATGATATCCAGCAGCTGTTGCATCAATTTTCTTGTGATTGTTGGCTCTGCTAGAAAACTGTCATTTTTACATAGCAACCTGTGGGCCGTTGCAGTGCAGATTTGGGCTGTGGTGAGCAGCAGCCCTCACTGGGTTTCCCATCTCCCTGGGCTGCAGGGCAGCGCTCGTGTGGTTGTGGATTCCCGACTGGTACCTCCAGTCTGAGCACTCCTTGGATGGACCCTGTGCATTCACAGTGCTACAGATAAGTTCTGTTTGTAAATAGATTAAGACAAATTGATCATTGTGGTGAGCGTTTCATCTGCGCTGGTTCTCTTTGGCTGATGAATTGACTGCAGGCTGTGCCAAGATGGATTCCCCATCCTGGCGGAGTGAGCAGTACAATTTCCCTACGATCATAAGCAGTGCAAGGAAATTAGATCTCTAAGTGGGTTGAATCTGATTTAGCAATAAGTCAATTTAATCTCTAATGACTTCAGACACAGATTTTACAAGGTGATCAATGGCAGTGTAACAATGATCAATCAATAGCGTTGCATTTAATTGGATTTTTATGGGAGTAATATAGTTTTTCAAAATTAATGTACCGTTGCATCACTCTGTTACTCTTTCAACTCAATTCTTCAGAAGAAATGCTGGTTGCTCTCTGAAATATTGTTTGAAGACCACAGTTAATAAAAATTAAAATGAAAAATGAAATGCTTGGTTTTAGTAATTGAATTTCTGATTTTGTTTGAATTGTTTGGCAACGTGTTGTTAAAAACTGCGTCCGTGTGTGGCAGAAAAGCCGTGCTCTTCATATTTCATGGCGCACAGACAAAATACCAGAGAGTACCAAGGAACATGCACTGCTCTGAATAGCAACCCCAAGTAGCTGAGTAGCTCCCCATCCTCAGCAGTTTGACACAGTAATCTTCCCTCCAAGTAATCTCCTTGTCCCATGCGTCCTGCTTTAATCTATCAGTATTTCTGCAGCGTGCAGCAAGAAATTGATTTTCAGTAATTTTAATGGCTGAATAACTGGCCCTGTCCCAGAGTGTTTTTTCATATTTGCAGTGGCCAATGTGGTTACCGAGCTCAGTGTTCTGGATAATAGGTTTCATTAGTTTTGATGCCTGAGGTAAAAAAGCAGTAGGTGGGAATAAAGACTGTTTTTGATGTCTAGACGTTCGTTTCAGCTGTTGCTGCAATACGATACATTAAAAGGAAATATGTAACATAGCTCTGAGGAAATATGTGTTCTTTGAAACTAATTCTACTTTTAAACTGCATAAGGCGGTGTGACCTGAATTATTAAAATGTGGGTGGCTGAGTTTCTTAAAGGTATAACTATCTGTGCCGTGCCAGCGCAGTCTCGACTTGCTTTCTCTCCTTCCTTCCTCTGTTTCTTTTAAGTAAAATATGTCAGTTTGGTCACTGAAGCAGAACAGAGTTCTTATTATCTTTGCAGTGTCTCTGCTGGGAGACCTAAAATTATTGAAGTATTTGCTTTGATATTTTGCTGTGACTTTTCTCCTTGAAATTTTTATAATGGCTCTTTTTTGAGAGCGTGGCTGGCTTCAGAAAAGTCGCTGGACGCTTTGAAGACCTTAATGTCTGGAATCTGAAAATAAAAGGCTCCAAGTGCACTCAGTTCCTCATTAATATATGTTTAAGTTATATGTATTTACGGTACGAGTCTAAGTCACTGTGGTTGCTTTTAATTAGATATCTGAACTGCAAGGGTAAATTTAATAATCAGAACAAATGTCCTGTTCATTTTTGGAGCTGATGGAAACAAAATGATAAAAATGATAACAAACATATTTAAGAGCCTTATGTGAAGACTGCTGATGAGTTCCCATTCTGTTCCGAGTGGCAGATACTGAGCAGCCCAATCACCATCCATTATGATGAATGTCAAATGTGCCTTGTTGCTTTTTGCGTTTTCTCGTTAATGACTTGGTAAGGAGAAAATGAGAAGTACATTCTCTGTGGAAACTGTTTGCATTTGGGAAGCGGCATATTGTATTTTCTTTCAGGTAGAGGAAGGAGAAGGTTTCTGACCTTCCTGTAAGCACTTGTGTCCTGGAGGATGGGGAGCAGCAGGTGCTCTGCTGGAGCTTTTCTTATTCTTCTGCAGCGCTCTGTCAGTTTACACAGAATTATTTTTTTGCCATTGTAACTGTTAACAAAACATCACAGAAAATTCAACTTTCATGTGAGAGTTCTAATGCCTGTTTACCTTTTCATTTTCATTGCTTTTATGGGTTGCAGCAATGAGGCCTCTTTGGATACGAACAGAATGTTCTCGTAGGAAACAGGCCATCTCAAATCACTTCTTTTAAGAAGCTGAAAAATTCACACTTCTCTTAGGATCCATATGCTGCTTCAGCTTTTTTATCTCCGCTGAATTTTAAGAGTGTATAGTGAGAATAATATAGTAGGGGCAGCTTATCAAGTAAATGGCAGAGATAGCATCGTAGTATCTTCTTTTTTCCTCAGAATCCAGATTTTTAGAGACTGAGTAATAATAGATTTAGTTATAGATTCAGTGGTTTATTTTGGGAACTGATTTCACTTCAACAAAACACATACAGCAGTTGCTTGTCTGTATAACAGGCCAGCAGTGGCTTTATCTACCCAGGTCCTGGGTAGTGTAGACTCTGAAAACAATGTAGACATTTAATTCTGTAATAAGGAGGTAATTTTATGCTATTGTCAAGCTGGACACTAGCTATTATTCTGATGCTCCAGAATTTTTAAAGTTATTGGAGAAATGAGACGTTTAAGGTGATGACAATGTTAGTCACTGGAGCTGAAGGAGCAACACACAGAGTTGGAGACTGCTTGGTTCCGGCAGCCTGGCTCTGTGAGCACTGCCTTCTAAAGCAACTACTGGGCGGTTTGGTCCCACTGGATTTGCTGCTTCTCCAAACTCTCGTTTCTGTGGCAGAAGCAGCAGGGCAGTAAGCACCTGCTCTCCTATGCTTTTTCCCTTATTCAGACTTTGCTTGGCTTCTGCCTTAATTTCTTTTCATATTTTTTTAATAAAATGGCTTTCACAGCTGTTGTGCCTTTTTGGCTGCCTCTGAAGAGAAATGTTTCGGCTCTGGTAACAGAATGTACATTTAGGACAGGACCTGGGTGCTTGGTGCAGATTTGTTTCTGAACTGGTGCAGCGTCTCTGTTCTGTTACCTGTGGGCCTGAGAGTGCTGCCAGGCAGTGCTGAGAGACTCCTGGGGGCTCAGGTTGAAAGCAGTGTCAAGAGCCTTACAAATCATTGTGTAGACAGACTGCAACAATTATTTCCTAGTCTTCAATCTGCGTAAGGGACTAAAAATGTTCAGCTTCTAAAATCTAAAGATATTGTTACAGTGTGAGAAACCTTGCAAACGGTGCAGATAGTGGAAGCCAGAGCACTTTGCCAAGTTTCTCTGCTCTCCATTCGCAATTTGGAGTTGTGATCTGTTGCAGTTATTTAAGGCCTTCTGTGATGAAGAGTGGATCAGGAAGCCGGAGAGCAGAGAGGAAATGCCATGCTGCAGATCTGATCCCACCAGCCCCTGTTTATATGGTGACAGACACGTGCAGCTCTCGTTGTGAGATGAACATTTTCAGTAGGTTGAGGAGGTATTAATTACAAGATGCACAATGTGTTAATGTGCCTGAGAATCAAAGGTAGGATTCATTAAAGCATTAAAGCAAAATGTCTATAAAGACGACATGATATGCTTGGAGTGGTCCTTGAGAGCAGCTCGGCAGAGAAGGACCTGGGGGTCCTGATGGACGAGAGACTGAATATGAGCCAGCAGTGCGCTCTGGCAGCTCGAAAGGCAAATGGGATCCTGGGCTCCATCAGGAGAGGGGTGGCCAGCAGGGACAGGGAGGTGATTGTCCCTCTCTACACGGCTCTTGTGAGGCCCCATCTGGAGTATTGTGTCCAGGTGTGGAGCCCTCAGTACAAGAAAGACATTGAGATTTTTGGAAAGGGTCCAGAGGAGGGCGACTAAGATGATCAGGGGGCTGGAGCACCTCCCCTATGAGGACAGGCTGAGGGAGTTGGGCTTGTTCAGCCTGGAGAAGAGAAGGCTGCGGGGTGACCTCATTGCAGCCTATCAATACCTGAAGGGAACCTACACCCAGGAGGGGAGTAAACTCTTCAAAAGGGCTGACGACAGCAGGACTAGGGGAAATGGTTTTAAGTTGAAGGAGGGAAGATTTAGGTTAGATGTTAGGGGGAAGTTCTTTACTAGGAGAGTGGTTAGGCCCTGGAACGGGCTGCCCAGGGAGGTTGTGGATGCCCCGTCCTTGGACGTGTTTAAGGCCAGGTTGGACGGGGTCCTGGGCAACCTGATCTGAATATGTATGTTGGTGGCCCTGCTAGGCAGGGGGGTTGGAACTACATGATCCTTGGGGTCCCTTCCAACCCGGGTGATTCTGTGATTCTGTGATTCTGAGTGAAATTTACATGATTGGTCTGGAAAACAAAAGTGTTAAGGGATGATGCCATTTCCTGCTCACCATTGAACACTGTCCCACTCCATAGCTGCTTCCCAACCAGCCTCATTCATTGGAAGACTTGGCCTCTGGGCCTTTGTGGTGGTTGTCCTCATGCCATTGCCTTATCCTACTGTTCCTAGGCTATGGGGTGTGCTGCCCTGCCTTCTCCTGACCATACTGTAGCAGGAGCACAGCCAGGTCACTGTGAAGAGATGCGGTAAAAGAGGAACAGGACTGCAGAGAAGCTGTAGCAATGGGGCAAAAGAGCACTGGTGATGTCTAGCACCTCATGAGTTGGTAGTGATGTTCTGTAGGGTTACATCAGTTTTGTCTTGGAAAGCACAAAGCAGTGCGATCTGATCTTATTTCTTCTGGAGACAATGGCAGCAACTAGCAGAATGCAATTTTGAGAGGTGGAAAGAGCTATTCTTTGAGTCCCATTGAGTCTGTTGTGTGTACCTTGGACTGGGGGGAAAAAAAAGAGGGACAGTGATTGGGAACATCAGAACTGGCTGCAGGAAGCTCCCTGGGATGGTATGGAATAGATTCTTGTCTCTCATTTTGCATGAAGTTCTTAATGCAGATACAGAGCTTGTTCCTGGCACAGATGTTCTGAGATGATCAGTGTCAAACTTGAGTACCACTCAGTGCTATGTAATAGTAAGTTTATTTTGCCTGTTGTTACAGGTTCTATTAATTTCCTGATAATGTCTAAAAAACCAAACTTTATTGAAACATGGATTTGCATAGAAATGAAATCATATCGTGGTATCTCTCATACTTCACCATGTAACTTCTTAGATTGTTCACTTGAGAGCTGCTCAGTTTTGGAGTGCAGCTCCGTACCAGTAGCTGTTCCATATAGAAACTCAGTTTCTTGGGTTTCAGGAGCTGTAATCAGTGGTTCTCAGAATGTGTGGACATTCTGAAGATCCTTAAGAATACTGTTCCAAAAGTGAAATGTGAAGATCTGTCTCGTAGACATCTCTGGCACGCTACATGTCTGATGTTAGTAAGCCTGTGTAGGAGGTAAAGAGGCTCTGAGGGAAAGAGGTTTGGCTGTGCTTTTGCCCAGAAGCCCAAGTCTGCCTCTGCTTTCTTCTGAGATAGCAACTGCAGAATTCAGTAGGGTGATATGGTGCTAAGGCCTTGGTCATACACTCTGTACAAGGAGAGAGATGCCCTTACCAGCACACACTCATAACATCCCATGTTTGCAGTCACCTGCCTATTCTTGTTTGAGCTGCGTGCCTCAGGGTTAGTGAGAAGCAGAATACTGAACACTGATGTGTTTTGGGGCTTTGAAGCTGCAGTTTGGAAACTGTTGGCAATAATAATAGCTTTTATAGAGAAAAAACTCCTTAGATACTTCATTTAAATACGAGTTTAGAGTAAGCTCTACTTAGATGATAACCTCTGTGAGGCAGACGTGCTGTTGGAAAGTTCCATCCTTTCAGTTGGCCGAGGAGGACTGTTAAGGATGCAGTCCTTAACACGTTGCTGAATTTTGTTTGCGTTTTGAAAGATCTACAGAGTATTCCCATTCAGTTGAGATGACAGAACTCAAACAATTAACAAATCCATCTTCCTTGACAAGGTTATTTCATGGTTCGCGTTTACTCTGGCAGAGATGAAATCCTTTTGCAGTCAGGAGGTGCAGATTCTGGTACAGATTGCCCTTTACTCTTGGTAGTTCTAGAATTCAGCAGTAGTGCCACAAGAACAGCAGGTATTGCTGCGGTTTGTGTATCCTTCATGTTCTCATTCCAGTGAGCAGTTTGTGCTGCACTCGGCTGTGAGATATCGGTAGTGTTTTCTACTCCCATAAATCTCTGCAGTCGTGAGATGAAGCTTTCAGATTTTATTTTGGAAGAAAAAACTGCTGTGTGTTTTCACTGCAATATTATCAGTCACTGGAGTGGAGGAACTTCACCTGAGCGTGACTCTGAAAATTCAGTAGAGTTCTTCTATTTACACAACTTAAAAGCATTGATTTTAAACCTTTAACGATTCACTTTGTTGTCTCTATCGGCACAGGAATTCTAAAGGATCTGTCAGCAGTTGTGGCAAAGTATGATCATGAATTCTTCACCCCCCGCTTTTAATATTGAATCCTTTCCTACTGACAAATGCTTGCTTTATGCAGTTCTGTTGGCTTTGTTTTTCCCCTCTCACCATTTAAATTCAAAGTTGTTGTCTTTAGCTAGTAACATTTATATCTCCTTTGGTGTTATGCTCAATAGTTGAAATAACTTCACAAAACATGCTGCCGTGGGGAATTAAAACGGCTGGAGTTACGTTTAGTGCAAATGTCTGTCCTCTGTTCTGAGCGTGTTGATGTTTGTTTTTTTGTAGTGGTGGAAGAAGGACTGTGGGAGAATGGTCTTTCCTATGAGTGTAGGACCCTGCTCTTCAAAGCGATTCATAACCTTCTGGAAAGGTAAGAAACACTTTATTGCACTCAAATGTTTCATTTTTACATTGAACGAGATTCAGGATATTTATGTGCCATTTATATTATCGATCTTAAAATAGATTTTTAGAGGTAGAACTTCACCACAAAAATGTGAGAGAGAAATGGATTTCTGAAGTCATTTTATCTGGTGATGCATCATAAAGTACTGTGCAGACTAAATACTCGTACAGCAAGTAACGTGGTGTGTTTTTCTGCTTGTGTTCGTGCTGGGGAGCTGTTTCAAGAGGGTTAAAAAGTTTAGGGAGTGGAGTGTTTGCGGAGTACAATTGTATCTGACCCCTAGCCCCTTTGAGATTAAATAGTACGTCTCTTAACAGCTGTTACTGAAAGACCTTAACTCCATTCTTCCAATCACCTTAATGACATGCATGTTACAAGTTGGCTCAATTTGTACACAGTATTCAGAGAGAAGCTTCACAATTCTGTCTCTGGCTGCCTTAATGTAATCTAGCATTGGTTCCTTTTGTCTTCATAATATGTGTATAATTTGGCTGCAGAGTCACTGTATGATTAGTTAATACACTTGAAGCTTTTTCTTCTGAAGCCAGCTAGCAGCTCTTAAGCATGCTGAAGACAAGCTTCTTTGTTAGTCCTTCAGTGTTTGACGCTGCAGCCAGACTGGTGCATTTCATTCCTTCTGTTGCTGCAGTTCTTCAGGTCTTCACCATCTTCCTGTGTTATATTTCGTGTACTTTTATGTATTTTTAGATCTTCTCAGGATTGTGTCATTAAACTTTTCCCACATTTTTTGAATAATAAAATAGAATGCATCTTTCTTGTTCCACTGTGTTACAGTTTATTTGCAGGATGTAACAAGACATATTTTTCTTGGAAAGTAAGCTAATTGAAAACACTTTCATCTTGTCTCGTTTAGCATCCTGTTTGCTTTGATCTGCTTACTAGTAATCAGATTTGCATTATGTTCCTGAGGCTGAATTTCCATGAGCATAGTAACAGTGTCCCCTTGACAATCAGTACCTGTTTGTGCCCAGAGCTCGTTAACTCCTACATGCACACACAGGTACGGGGGCCAGACGTTGCACTTCTTATTTCCTGCTTCATTGCTCTTTTGGGGGATTTTAATATAAATAGCAGACTGCTCAAAGTGAATAAAAACCAGTGAATAGAAACATTCTCAGCTTGGAATGGTCACTAGTTCTGTTGTCACTTTGCAGAGTGTAAGTGAAAAATGCATTTTACACATGCTTATTGATCTCTGGTACCCATCCAGCTTTCTTTAAAGTAGGCTCCTAATGGATATTCTTATTTCTTGAAACACTTGAAGCTCGTGAAGTAGAATTTACGAAGACAGCATCATCAACAGCAGCAAACTGTACTGGGATGGGATGGCAGAGCTAGTAATATCGTTTCTGCCTTGGCTGAGAGAACATCCCAGGGGCACTCTTTCTGCCAGCAGTGGTTATTGGCATTCTGTTGGTCAGCATACACCTTTGGGTGCTACTGAGAGCATCTCTGGATGCCTCGCAGGCCCAGACTTGGCCTCTTACCCTATGGCTGAGGCTGCCTTGCTCCTTTCCCTGGGCCACAGGTGCTCACAGAAGCATGGGGGTTGGAAGGGACCTCGAGAGATCATCGAATCCACCTCTCCTGCTAAAGCAGATCCCCTACAATAGGTCGCGCCAGTAGGTGTCCAGGTGGGTGTTGAATATCTCTGTGGAAGGACACTCCAGGGGGCTGGAGCACAGCATAGTGGCCTGCTCCTGGTGCAGCCTGCTCTGGCTTGGAGGCCTTTAGCATTAAGGTTTATAATGCACATGTTGTCAACGTGACCGAGAGGGCAGGTGACCAATTATCTATCACTATCAGCACTGCAGGCTGCTGTCACCACGGGCCTGAAGCTCCATGGCCCTGGGTGGCACAGTGGTGCTGCCTGCTGTCCCCAGCAGCTCATTGCCTTCCTGCTCAGAAAGCACTGAGAAGATCTGAGGAAATAATACTGATTAAAATAATACTATTTTATAATCATTTGTATGCCCTCATCGGATCACTTTATCTTAGAAAAGTAAAATCAGGAGTACAGGAGGTCAAGTGGCAGCGCGGTGTTTTAATAGCTGTGCTGCTTAAGAAGAAAACAGCACTCAATCTTAACGAGAGGAGCAAGCAGAAGAGTTCAGAGTATTTTATGTTTCCATGTGATTAAATAACTGCTTTAAAGTGTCTACTCATCTGGGGTTTATGACCAGCGTTTTTTTCGCTCAAGTTCATTGTTATGGCTTAGTGCTAAGGACTCCAATTTCTGCTGGATGCTTATAGAGCAAGACCTAATTCAGTGCTGTCATTAATTGTTCACTCGGCCAAATCTTTGAGACCTGTGCCTCTGCAGTCATGCTTTGCATTTCATATAGGATTATGTCTTGAGCGAGCTGAGATTCAGCTCAGCATGTGTGAGGGATGGCTCATTCCTAAGGCCAGCTCTGCTCACCAAGACTTCTTTCTGGGAAGTTAACATTTGTTTGAGGCAGTTAAGCCTGCTGTCCTGAGACATGATGATGTGGCATGAAATGTGCATGTGGGGGGAGTTTAAAATTGTACTTCTTGCTAGTACAGATTCTTTTCTTTAGGCATCTGATATAAACTCTACTTCCTTTGTTTTTATGAAGCGTGGTGACAGTGAAGGGCTTTCAGACAGCAGCTCTTTCCTAGGGAACCACTTACTGAAGAATTCCTTCTTTTCTACCAGCACAAGAGCAGTGTCTTTAGATCCTTGGTGGCTTAGCTTCCAAATTCAGTTTAAGATATTGAAATACTCAATGAACTGGGTTATTTTAACTTGAATAGAGAAATGGTGTGGTTAGAATATTCTTCAGCCTAGTTTTAATTTTGGAAAACCCTGCCAAGTTTATACAGAAGATCTATGAACACGCTGGTATCTACGTTGTCGTCCATTTCCTATCTGGTTTAGGTGTGCTTTTAAAATATACAACACAAAGATTTTCTAAGTTTTAAAAAATGTGGTTTCTCAGAACACGAGGTGTGATTGTTTTTGGTTTGTCTGTAATTCTGCAAAAGAAATAAATGGTTGGAAAACGTGGAAGGATGGAGGAGTATCCTTTTTCCATCCAACTAATGAAATACTATTTAGATGTGAAACATAGAGAAAGCTTGCATCTTGCCTTTCATTTGTAATCATATTGTAATATGAACCACTAGCAAAAATCAGTTTGTCATTGTTTTCAGAACTTTTATCTTATTAAAAGATAAGCCTTCCTAACAAATCTGTGATCCCTCAGGCAGTTTGCTCAACTGCACATTTAATGTACAAAGTGTGTTTAAGTTGTGTTGACATAATGCAAGTGGGATTTATTGGTACGGGTGGACGTAGGAAGTCATCCAGCACGTCTTCAGCTTGTCAGCCCAAACTGATTATTGATCACTTTGGATTCTCCCTACTTTTTTCAAAGCCACAGAGCCCACCATTTCTGGAGTATGTTTTGAAAAATGCATGTTTTTCTGAGAGGAAAAAGCTCTATCACAGTTACAACACCTGAAATAATGCTGTGGATCGTGTGAATAGAAAATGGTTCATTGTTAATTTTCATTGTTAATTTAGGGTTAATATAATTTCCTGTCATTTATATTCTATTGTTAGTTTACACTGTTGTTTTCATGTGGCAAATAAGGAACGTGTGTTCTTTGTCATGAAGTGTCAGAGAAACAGAACACATTCTGCAAATAATCTTTGTTCAAGAAGGGGGGCGTTAGAAAAACAAGGCAATGGATCATTCAGCAAAAAAAGTTGGTGTGGAAGAGGAGAGATTCAGTCAAAGAGGAGGGCAGAATGTGAATATCTGCAGTAGTGCCTGTGTGTGGAACTGGACGGTGACTGCTGTGATAGTGTGGGATTTACATGGAGCTCTGAACCCAGAGCTGCTGAGTTGGTTTCAGACGAGGGAAGACCAGCTGTTTGATCTCCTTCTATTTGCTGTCTTCAAAGACTGCTTTTAATTACATCCTAAGATGTAACTAGTAATTGTTGATGTAATTGTTTTCTAGGTGCTTGATGGATAAAAACTTCGTGAGAATTGGAAAATGGTTCATCAGACCCTATGACAAGGATGAGAAGCCTGTTAACAAAAGGTGAGGTGATGTTTATAACAAGTACTGTTCTTGTCAGTGTTTTGTTTCACATGCCAATAAGTTGATACTGCCTTTTGTGGATTGTTTTCCATTTTATTTATCATGTAGCAAGTAAAAACATAGACACTGTTCATATCAGTAATACGTGGAAAGTAGTTAAGTAATTGCAGAAGCGTTGGTGATGATAATTTAAGATGAGAAGGTGAGCATGGTGTTTGACTCTTGATTTCACTTTTTCTGGCTATGTTTTTTTAAGTGTCCACCTGTTACACTCATTATCCAACAGCATTCCAGGTATTTGCTACGAATGATTTGAATTTCTGGACACCTTCCCTCAACCTGAAATTGTAAGCAGAAAATTAAGTATAAGCTTATTGAAAGTTGCCACCCTTGATTTATAGCTTTCAGTGATGGGGCAGGCTGACTTTGGCTGATGGATGTGCTTCTCTTGCAGCAGGACAAGCATGGGAAGGGGTAGCTGTCTGCACTTGCTCTCTGCTATTTCCTCTCCCAGCGTTAAAGGTTACAGTGTTCTCAGATCTTCTGGTACTTGCATTTATAGTGTCAAGAATAATCTGAGTTAAGCTGAAACACAGATTTTCTAACGGGAATCATTTTGACAGAACTGGGTTAGGAAGTGACTAAACATGCAGTTATGCTGGGAGGTTTGAAGGTAATGAGCAAGCGGAGATGAAGTGGGGTGGCAACTTCTTTCAGTGTAGCAAATCACAGCAGCGTGTCTGAGGACAGCTGTAGGTAAGGTGAAAATTGGTCTGGAGCTCATATACCCTCTGCCTGTCTCCTAGCTGTCTTACTGTTTCTACAGTGGAATATTACAAAGCATTGCCTGCATTCTGTGCATTCACATTCTGTGACAGATTGTGTTAACCATGGACATGGAAACAGAAGCTGTTCTTAAGATACAGTGTAGTAATTAGACGTGAATTTATCATCTTTGTAAAAAAGGAAAGCTTCAACTTAGTGTTGGGATGTATCTTTTGTACTGCTTGCACTCTTTGTAGCTAAGCAGAGTTGTGCTTTAAGTGTAACTTCTGTGACTTTACTCAGCTAATGGCAAGAAGCCATTGAAATCTCCAGTTTTGCCCATGTCTTCCTGTGCTCTGGCTGGACATAACCCACTGCCCCCTCATGCTTCTATGCTTGTTTTCTGATCACAGGAGTATCTAATTTTCTGGAAGATGGCAACGGTTTGGTACTGGATTGGTGCTAGGTTTGTAGTAATTACTGGAAAAGTGAGAGGGCTCCTTTCAGCAAAAGCTGTTTTATCAACCTCACTGCAGCCTTAGAGCACAAATGAAATGCATCTGTGATTCTCATGTTTATTCCTGGTGTGCGACAGTCTGAGAACTGAAGCATCTGATGCAGTAGACAACATCTGTCAAACAGCAGCAGCACTGACAGAGAGGAACGTTGCTTTAGATTTCTGGGAAGCTGGTAGGTTCTGTGCCTTATTTACATGTGACACCAAATTGCTCGTAAGTGAGGTGATCTGAGGGGATCTTCGTGTTGGTTTGGGATGTACGTACAGTATGCACGGGACATCTTCTAGAGAAGGCAGAACTGCAGAAATTAATGTAGAACACTGAAGTGATATTTAAATTACTACTGTATATAAAACGGCATTTTTATGGGGAGTTTTAGGCTTAATGAGTGGATGCTTGATTTCAAGAACACAGTTGTTGTTGGGTTTTAATTAGTGAAACTAAATGTTGTTATCAATCCTATGGATATACAGAGCTGTATTGTTTGTTTTTTTAAGAGCATTTATGGCCCAGTTGGAGATGGCTTTGGGGTTGTTTGAGGTTGGTCATTTCTCTGTTGCAACCATGTCATTGGAACTGTCTGATGGAGGTGGGGTGCAGGCTGCAGAAGATGGCAGTAGGATCTGGTTCAGACAGTGGCAGTAATAGCAGGAGGCTTTGAGGATGAATTTGTCCTGACTTTTAATTTAATCTCTTGTACTTTTCTTCTCTTTCTGTGTCTCAGTAAGGCACAGTAAACTATCTTTACATAAAAGTATTAACGTTTATTCCACATAAATTCATTGTGAAACTCCTGCTCTAAGCAGCAGCTTGCAGATAGCACAGTAAGGAGCTGTTGTAAGATGAGCAGGCCAGCTGCAGGGGGGTAGGTAGCACTGCTGGTGGTAATGCCTTCATGGCTACAAAAAGTTGTAAAATACAGTAACTAAACCCATGTAAATGTGTGAAATACCAGAAATACATTGGGATCTGTACACTGATTAGGTTGGAGTTTGGGACCATGTAATCACATTGAAAATGTATGCAGTGTTGTCCTTGGCTGGAACAAGGTGTATGTACACACACATTTTAACCCTTTTTGAATGCATGGGAAGCTGCTCAGATGTTCAGACAGAGAAATGCAGGTGGTTCTGCAGTCTGGTTTTATGCTTCAGGTGAAGTTAGTCGTCTCCAATTTTGGAAACCCTGGACCACCAAGTTCATCTCAGCAGAGCACTCACTGGGTGATGGCTGGCTTTGAGCACCCAGGGAAGGAGCAGAGCTCGTGCAGCTGGCGTTCACAGAGCAAATCCATTCAGGGCCTGTGATTTTTGTGAATGGCATTAAGGGAGAAGGGTGGGGAGATGTGTGAGTTTAGAATGAAGTCAAAGATGAAGTGGAGCGTGGCAGTGGCCGTGACCCACTTAGTCCTGAGATGCGAAAAGGAGGCCTGGGAACAATGGGTGACCTTCTTGGGCAGCATGAGGAACAATGTGCCAAATGAATTCTTCTGCTCTGCTCAGACATGAGGGAACAGCAGAGGGAGTTACAGATCCACATGCAATTGTTTTGCTTGCAGGGGAAACCAGATGCTTTTGACAGGAGATTTAGTGCGGTGTTGTGGGTTTTCTTTCCCAAGTATCCTTTTTGTTGGTAGCACTAGCTAATAGTACGCATTACTTGCTGAACAACGCTGCATGCTTTATAGTCTGTTCTACAGCAGTGTGTGTCTGAAATATGTTTCCAAGCGACTGCTGAAGAATGCTAACCTTGCTTATTTATCATCACAAATGATAGAAGGAACTGATACGCTTTCCGCTGTGTTCGCAGTCACTTCCCAAGTTGTGTGTGGGGATTTTGGATTGTGGATGCACTGCTACAAATCTTGAGCATGCTATCAAAGGGGGAAAAAAACTCACCATCTTTTTTTGAGGTTTTAGCTAGAGTGATTTCAACGTCTGTTTTGTTGGTGTGTAGTAGAAAATTGAGAAAGAAATCAGTTTATGTGGAATTGCATGAGCAACTTAATGTAAGTTAAACTATTTTTTAAATGACTTACATAGCTGGTGGGTCCACTCCTCTTTTCCAAGTTTGAGTTTTCTTCTCTTTAAGAGGAAAAAAAAGCAAGGAAAGTTCAGTCAGTAAAGTACTTGGAAGTACTTACCTCGTTACAAGAAGTACTTTTTCAGCTCTCTCCTAGTAATAAGAAAGGTCAGTGATGTTTCAGTAGCAACGTTGCCTTTCATGCACTTGAGGCAGTGCAGGTGGAAGAGCAAAGTGCAGCTGGGCTGCTGTGAGACAATGCAGTTCTTTAGTTTCAGTTTCTGGTCAAATTTTTGTTACTGTTCCATGTAGCAGTTGATCCTCCTGTGGTGCTGGTAGAAGTCTCTCTAAATTACAAGCTTACAGTGTCCCAGTAAATAAACTATCCTAAGCTTTCACCTCAGCTTTTTCCCCTTTGGTCTGAACTCTTGGAACTTCCATGGTTTAGCAGAGTTCAGTCAATACATCCGCACCTCTGCTTTTTGCAAGCATCGGAGTGGGGCACAGAGGAGTGCCTTGGAGGGCTGAGTGCTGCAGGCACTTCAAGCACTGCTTTGAGTTCTTGAAAATCACTGGTTTTCTGGGAGTAGCTGTAGGACTTAGCCAAGGAATATCTGTCTGATCAGCGATGCCTCTGGTGGCATTGAGCATCGTTTCCAGGTAAGGCTGCAAGCTGCATTCTCTTCTTGCTGTGCTAGGAACTCGTGTCAGTCAGTTCTTCATCTGAAGGCTTTAGTGGGCTCTGGGGGAAGCTGCAGTGCAGGGCCAGGAGGGCCTGGAAACGAGCAACGCCGGTCTGTGGTGTGTGGCACTGAACAGATAATGTCTGCTGGCAAATGTTATCAAGGTGATTCATTAAATAATGGCATCGTTCAGTAGGAGCACGGCAGAACAAGTTTAACTGATCTAGTTACAGTTTTTTAATGGGATTTGAATTCCTCAGCTGAGGAATGGTAATTGATTGTGCACATGCAGTGCTGTGAGAGCACGAACCAAGCCATTTAAATTGTTTTGATTCTTATTTCTGATCTTGTATCAGAAATCTTATTTCTGTACTTGTATTTTAGCAGTGTAAAAAAGATTTCAGTGATGTGATCATATTCTTGAAAGCGGTGGTGCTGCAGTAATTTACAATGTATGGCAACACAATGTAGCCAACCAGTGGCTTCATGACTGAGGAAAGGCTTGCAAGGAGAACAATTTGATTTAATTCTAAATCAGTATGATTTATTCCCAACTTCTTAAATAAAAACTATAGAAATATTGAGTAGTGAGAAATACTGCATATTTTTCAAAAATTATTCCCATACTCAAAAAAAGCAGGCTTTTCTATTGTAGTTGGAGAAGAAGCTTAGTTCCCAACCAGAGGTTTTTATACCTCTCAGGTTTAAATTCTGAAAAGTAATGTTAATCTGAGGTTCTTTCTCAGTCTTACGGTTTCAGCAGCAAGCTCTGATGTGTGTTTGTTTCATTCAAACTGGCAGCCTTGTGTAGTAAAACTGATTTTACCTTCCAGCATTGGGGAATGCAGCCGTGGGAATGCAGTCTGTGTTCATGTTTAGCTGAAGGAGTTGGTGCAAAACACGGAGTGCAAACTTCAGTGTTTTTAATGCTTTCTCTTTTTGCAAGACCTGATATTGCTGATATCAGTGTGCTTAAACTTCTGATGTCTTAGAGCAATTTAATATAACTACACTAAAGTGCATTAATGTGATATAATTTGTAAATACAATAAATGCTTTTACAGAGACAGTAAAACATTAATAATTTAGGAGTACTTAAGAATGTTATTAAGATAATTTGGAAAAATTGTATTCAAACCTGTTTAAATTTGTACGACCTGCTATATGCTACTGGTAACCTTGGGGTGTTGGTGCCAAATTTCAGGAATCCTGTATGTATAACTCTTGAGGATGCCAGCACACACTGTGCAGGAAAAAGTGGGGACTGCAAGCCCTGAGGTGCTTTATTAGCACAGTAAATTCCTAGATGAGCTCTAAATTAAGTAGGGGTATTCTCTATTCAGTGGCTTAGTATTTTTTCATTCAGTAATGAAAATAATAAAACAGTGTTTTGGAAAAGCTGGAAAGGACTGTCACCATGCTGTAAAATTTTCATAGAGCACATGAAATATCTGCCTGGCTTGTGCTCTCTGTGCTGCCGTATGCTGTGGCACGTAGCCACGGCTGGTAGGTTTTATGAATGTCCTGCAGTAAATGAAACCAGAGGCCAGATGGATGCACTTGTAGCAAGCGTTGCTGAGGGCTGCTTCCTTCCTGGATTGACCCAACCTTTTCAACTCCCTTTCCTGGGGTAAGAGCATTAAAAAGACAGTGGCAAAGTAACCCCAGGCACCAATTCTTCAGATTTGTTGACCCTTGCCAGTGAAGATAAAGTCCCAGGAATATCAGAGGGGCTCCCTACGTGGGGTCACTGGAAGATGTCACAGGAGCAGTGCTTCTAGTATGCTGTGTGTATCCACTTCAGCTAATTCAATTGATGCTGCAGAATGTCTTACACAATTGTTTGCTGAAGGCTTGGAGCTGAGCCAGACAGCTGAGATAGAGTGGGTAGGCTGTTAGGTGTGCCATTTGTTCCACCTTTGCAAACTTACCCCTGTCTTGATAGCCAGGGTTATGCTATTGCACCGGCCTCTTTGTATGGATGCAGCATTATCTCAAAATGAGACTGCTGCTTGCTTGCCAAACAAAGTTTATTGTGCTCACATACCACAGTGAGTCCTCTGTCCCTGAATTCATGCAGAAACTGTAAAAGGTGGGCATTTGGTGGGAGGGGAGGGGGGGAGGGGTGCAGGCAGCAGAAGTGCCGGAACCTCCAGAGAGGATTTTTGTAAGCTCCGGTGCCTTTCCAACACAGTGCACTGCTGGGCAGTGTTTGCCACTTCAAAATGAGACGTTAGCAGAGTTCTTTCTCACAACAGCAGAGGATAAGAACAACAAGCTCTTGTCTGTTAGGGTAGCCCCTCTCCTGGGCTGTACTTCGAGGAAGTTGAAAAATTCAAGGTGCTGTCACTAAGCATGATGGAGCGTGCATTTTCATACGTTTTCAACTGCTGTTGTAAGGATTTTGAGGAAGCCAGGAAATGGTTGGTGAGTGCCTGGGGAGGTATTTCCATCAGCAGCCACTTGCACACTCGAGGTCACTATTTTTGCTGTCTTTGGGTATATGGTGACGTAAACTGGAACCCCCAGAAGTCTGTAATGAGTATCCGTTACATCTAGGATTTTGAGATAAGGATCATTTTACTGACGTAATGAATACAGATGAACAGATGTGTATAAAACTGCTCTTCTCATCTTTTGTTCTGGGATTCTGTACAGCTTTGTCTTGAGCTTCTTCTTTGCAGGCAACGTTTATTTCATATTCAAATGCTTACACATGTAAGGCTATTGGCATGCCTACATGTGCATCAACTATGTGCATAATTTAATATAATTGAGACACTGTACTATTTTTCACACTTGTTTGCTTTTCAAATAATTATTTGAAGATCAGAAATGTTTGTGTCTGGGATATACAAACAGCAAGTTGTTAAAGAAAAGCATGGTTGTGTACTTCTGTTTGCTGCTTCTTTGTAGTTATTTATGTTTATCTAGTTTAGAAGTGACTTTGTATCTTCGTGAATTGTTTGCAACTTCAATAATTATATATGAAGCCTGGCTTAATCAGGACTTGGTGACCAATTAGTGAAGTCCCACTAATGTTTAAGCTCCTTTTCTCATTATGCGTTTGCTATTGGCACTGTATATAAAGGATAAACCAAGTGCCCCTGATGTGCTGTTAATTAGATTTGTCAGGGCTCCCAGTTGTACTGTCTGCCAAACACAAGTGTTGTCACTTACTGTATCAGTAATGAATTGACTTAAGGGCTTTTGTAGATATTTAGAGGGCCTTAGTTTTGAATACTTATTTTGCTGTAACTCTCATTGTAGTTACTGCTACAGCTCTGCTTCCTGCATTCCAAAAACTTGCACAAGAGGCGTCAGCTTTCTTGAAGGTCTGAATATCAAGCTGCATTTTGTGCTTAGACTGATCTGAAATCCTTGCAGGCAGCAGGTGGCCTTTAGAGTTCTGGGAAAACAGTGGCACTGTATGGATTTGTGTTGAGTCCAATTCAGAATGAAATACACTTCATCTTCCCAAATGGAGCTGATGACTAAAGCCAAAAATCTTCGATCTTTCCCCAAAAACAAGGAAGAAAAATTCAAACGAAGAAATTCCATTGAATTATTTCAGTCAGCAGTGTTACTTTTCATTTGTTCTGGTGATGTTTTCATACCTTTGTAAAATTAAGTTAATGTTGAACAACAGGTTTTGAAATACAGTTTTATTTCAGAAGGAAGTTATCTAGGTTATTCGTTTCTGAAAGTGCTCTTTGAGACTTGCTTAGATTTTTTTTTTTTTGCTAACCTTTAATGTCTGAAGACACAGACTGAAATGAAACTGAACTACTGTGGGTTTGATTGTTTGTTTGTTTTCCCCCTTATTGCCATCCCATTCTTAGTTAATCTATCTGCTAGCAAACCTCCAGCTATTAATGACACTTTTGCAGTCTTGCATGTTGCAGCTGGCCAAAATGACAATTTCAGTCTCTCTTCTCCTCTTCTTTCCATAAATCCTTCCCCAAACCTCTCAGGTTTGCCTGTTTACAGCTCTGAGGAGTTCCCTTGCACACGCTCGGTGGCAGGCAGGGCGCCAGGCCGTGCTGTGTGCTCTGTGCAGCCAGTGTTCCAAATGCTGTCATCTGTGCTCAGCGCAAGGAAAACAGTGCAGAGGAAAGCTACCAGGCTGACACAGTGCAGTCACGTTGCTTGGCTAGGAAATCACGTGGTGATGCGATGTAAGCGGTCTATTCTGTGACTGATGTTGCATCAAAAAAGTTATGAAAATGCTTGTCTTTTTGAAAAATAATTGGCTGGAGCCATTAACGAAAACTGAATTACGCTCTTTGGAATCCCTTTAATGTTTTGGCTTATTGAATTTCCAGATTCAAGGTAGTGGCACTCTTCTAAAGTAGCTTCTCTTTTAGTTTTAATTTACTGTTAGTTTGGGAGATGGGGAACTTGAACGAACACTGGCTATATCATAATATAAATAAGGCTCTATTATTCTTCTCTGTAAAACTAGCAATCTAAGTAAAGCCGTCCTTACTTCTAATAATGAGCTGGTGAGCTGTAGGCCATCCCTTTCATGACTAGAGCGAACATTGCACAGGACCAGTCTGCTGATGTGCAGTAATTAGAGTGGATGCCTCTTAAAATATATCATCATTAATGAGCTTTGTTAGCTTCCACTTCCCTGGCAACTGAGTAGAGCAGAATTGGAGTATGTCACCAGTCCATTGCTGTAAGTACAGAAATAATGCTTGCTGGGTGTTTTGAGTCCACTCTTCTCACCTCTCCCCTTATGTTTGCTTCTGAGGGTTGTTTTTGTCCTGTTGCTGTAGCTGAACTCTGTTCTGAGCTCAGTAATATGTATCTTTTAAACCCGTCCAGAAAGGGAAGAGCTGTAGCTGGAGCAGTTGTGCTTGGTGGGATGAACTTGCTTAGCAGGTCAGTGTATTAAGAACCAACTGGTCATTATTTTTGGATGTTTTATCCAAGTGCATTGTAGCAGGTATTGACTGGGGAGTAGATTTTTACTTTCGTGTTTGATCAGTCACAAAGTGGAAGAGTGTTTCCTTCTGTAGAGTGGTGCAGATGGATGGGGAAGGTGTGGTTTCTGCAGGCAATACAATGAGCTGCCTACGTTGTACACCTACCTCAAATAGATTTGGGGTACGTTGTTGAGGAGTTTTGCCTTTTGAGGTTTTCAATCTGTCCTTTCCTGTGGAGAAGCTTCCTGTCATCCTGCTTGGAGGTTGTCCGTCTGTCTGAACTCCAGAGAAGTAAAACCAGTTCTCGGCCTAAGGCTAGAGGAAGGCAATGCGTGGAGCTGGTGGTTTCTCAAGCACAAATCCTGGGCAGCTTCCAAGTGCTCTTACTTTGATGAAGCAGCTTTGGATGTTCTGACAGCGTTTGCTTACAGAATTGAGAAACCCTGAACAAGTGAGCAAACAGTGGATAGCTTTGAAGAAGGAAAGAGGAGCTGCTGAGCTCTCTCTCTTTGGGTTGGGTAACTCCACCTGCATGGCATTCTTGCTTCTGACTTGCAGCATAGACGGTCCTCCTTTTCACTGTCAGTCACAGCACATGCTGTGTTTGTGTTGTTTTCTTTCCTAAAAATGAGTAAACAAAAATAGCTATAGTAAGTCAGACTGCATTTAGTCTCTCTGGATTTTACTCTTGATAATAAAGCTGAGAATGAGTTACCATGAAGGAAAAATGTTTTTTGCCAAGTGGCAAAGAGCTCAGCAAACTGATCCTCTTTACCCATAATATGCTTCATACTGCCATCTACTGACCTCATGTTTTGTCCTTGCAGCAGGGATCCAACCGTGGCTAACATTTGTGGTAAAGTGTGTGGTCCAAAAACTCCTTTGTCTTGGTTATACCTCTGCAGCTGTGTCATTACAATGCTTGGATCTGGGTACTGTTTTTCAGGATTTAATGTACTGCTTTTGGAAGTGCTGATGTCTGTTCCAAAGTGTTTGTATTGGACAGGAAGGAGTCACTCTAAATATTGAAACTACAATCACAGAATGGCCAGGGTTGGAAGGGATCTCAAGGATTGTGAATCTCCAGTCCCCCTGCCACATGCAGGGCCACCAACCTCCCCATTTAATACCAGACCAGGCTGCCCAGGGCCCCATCCAACCTGGCCTTGAACACCTCCAAGGATGGACAGGGGCATCCACAGCCTCTCTGAGCAGCTATTCCAGCACCTCACCACTCTCGTAGCAAAGAACTTCCCCCTGACATCCAACCTCAATTTCCCCTCCCTCAGCTTCAAACCATTTCCCCTTGTCCTGCTGTTATCTCCCTTTTCGAGGAGTTGACTCCCCTCCTGTCTGCAGGCTCCCTTTAGGTCCTGCAGGCTGCAATGAGGTCACCCCGCAGCCTTCTTTTCTCCATGCTGAACAAGCCCAGCTCCCTCAGCCTGTCTTCATAGTGGAGGTGCTGCAGCCCCCTAATCATCTTTGTGGCTCCTCTGGACCCTCTTCAACAGCTCTTTGTCCTTCTTGTACTGGGGGCTCCAGACCTGGACGCAGTGCTGCAGGTGGGGCCTCACAAGAGCAGAGCAGAGGGAGACAATCACCTCCCTGTCCCTGCTGGCCACCCTTTTGATGGAGCCCAGGACATCATTTGTCTTCAAGCTGCAAGAGCACACTGCTGGCTCATGTTAAGCTTTTTGTCTATCAAGACCCCCAGGTCCTTCTCCAGAGGGTTGCTCTAGAAACTAGAGTTGTGTGGGTTTGCTTCAGCTGATGTTTTGGTCAGAGTTCATCTGTGCAGGGAACTGCAGGTGGAAGATACTGTGATCTCAAACACTCATGCAGCAATTCCTTTGGGTGTGTGGTAATTTATAAGAACAAAACCTCATGTGCTGTTGGATTTAATAACATCTGTGTGATCCTCCTCTGTGTCTGTTTTCTGAAGATATTTTCTTCCTGCACAAGTAGACCTCCTCCTTTTTTCCCCATCTCTTCTTGACTTCTGGCTTAAGCTCTCGGTGGATTTTGGAGAACAGACTCAGGTTTGGACTGAAAAGCAATTTGAGGTGCGTTCTATAATGATTGGCGCCTTTGAGTTCTGCACTGTGTTACTGGACAGAGGAGCCAACAATACCAGGATGTTTAGGCGTACGTTGAAACTTGCATGGAGAACACTTGCATAGCCTCTGCTTATTCAGTCTCAGTGTCACCATGGCAATTGATTTTTCAACTTTCATCTTCCTCTGTTGGTGGAGTGTTCCATGGGACGTGGGAGTTCCTGGCAGGAGGTGTGGGCTCCCAGGATTTGTGACATGGAAGGGCAAGTGGAAAGCTTAATGCCAGTGGCCCCAGCGGCACTCATTGGCAGAGCTCCTAGGAGAAGAATCTTGGAAGAACAAGATGGTACTGCAAGCTAGATGGAATTTCCCACCAGATAAGAAATTTTCTTTTTTTTTTTTTTTTAATTCCTCTTTTTAATCTCTTCTTGTTACCAACTGTTCATGACCAGAGGAGCAGCAAGCATTTTTGGATGATGGTATCAATGCGTTTAATGATATAACTTCCATCTGTTGACTAGAGAGAAAATCCCCACTGAAGGTGATAGAGAAGATCTGAAGAAAGATCTTAAAATGAGTCTGACAATCTAATTTATGGAATTGGATTTGTAATGCATGGAATTACCTTCTTATTACTCTTCATATTACGCAGAAGCGCGCAGCTCTGCCTAAGCTACATTTTTGATCTGATTTTTTGAAGGATGCTTCTCTATCACAGGGAGATGTAGTTGAATGATTTACTGTCCCATCCAATTCCTAGAAGAAGGTTTTAATTTAGGAGGGAGCGGAGATGCTGCCTGAAGTGTTTCAGGTCTTGTCTACGTTGGGCACAGCCATGAGACAGATGTGACATCCAACAGAGCGAGTTAACAAGCAGTGTAATGCAGTCACTCTGGATATTGCAGGGAGCTGCCTGCCATTATATGCCGTTAGTTTCTTCTAGAGAAATATGCCCAGCTCCTCTTCTTGAGCAATCCTTAATGTAAAAATCATCTTCAGCAGTTGTCAGAAGTGAAGCAGCTTAGGGAAGACCAGAAGGTCATGCTAGGGATGCAGTGATTTTTCTGTACGCTTGGTCAGCTTCCTGCTGATCTTGGCAGTACAACTTGACATATTTTTCTGTTTAGTAACTGCTGGTGGATTTTTCTTATGCGAGTTTAATTGAGTTTGAACACAGAAATTTAGCATGGACAAATATTTGTTGCTAATTAATACTGTAGTTAATCTGTGCAATCAATGGAAAAAAATCTGTTGGTTTGTTGGTTGTTTTTTTTTTTTTTAACTTTTTTTTTTTGTTCACCAGTGTAGTTTTGTCTCCTACTCAAAGCACCAAGTGGGCAGTGTAACCAGCTGGTTCCTTTCTGATCTGTCCCTTTGGTTTTCCATGCCTCTTCTCTCTCCTTCTTTAGTTATCACCTTTGCAGGGAGGAATCTTTCTGTATTTAGCTGCTTCTTGTGTGGATGCCATTCTGTACTTCTCTTTGTAATTAACTTCTGGTGCATTTCTTGTTTCTGCTGGCATTTCTTTAGGTTGAGAAGATTCAGAACGATGCCTGTTGTTATAAGAGTGCTTTCTGGTTTCATGGACTGCTGAAACAGTTTCTTCTGTTTGTTCTTTATTCATACTCAAATTCTCAGTGTTGTGTTGGTGTTTTTGTTTGGTTTTTTTTGGGGGGGGGGGGGTGGATTTTTTTTCTAAACAGACATTTCTCTGTGGAAATGTTTTCCATGGATCTACTGGGTTCTTTCCTGGCCAGTAATATCTTGGTCAAAGCCAAAGTTCCTAAGAAAGAATATTTTATATATATAATCTAAATATAGATTATACAGAAGAATATCTATCTATAAACTTGTTTTGGACTCCTGCCTCTTTTCTGTCTTTCTAATGAAGTTCCATTCACTCTGAACATGTTCTGTAGTTCTTTGCCTTAATCTACTTTTGCACGTTTTTCAGTGTCATTGCAGTAGCAGAATTTCTTACTGCTTTTTCTCATTCTTCCTGTTTTGCCCTGACAATTGTGATGTTTCTTTCTATATGCAAAATGAAGGCAGGGGCCACATCTCAGTACCTGAAGCAGTGCCAGCAACAGAAGTGACCTCAGGAGTGGTGCTGAGGTAGCTGTGCTGCGTGTGTAAATGAAGGAAGTAAAGGAGTGATCATAAAAAATAGAGAAATAAACATCTTGCTGATGGAAGCTGGGATAAAAAAAATTTCGTTCTAATTTAAGGAGTTAAATATTGTAAAACAGTTGATGAAGAAATTGTACTAGCAATGGGTTTAATTATCCCCACCCCCATTCAACACTTCTCTTTACAAGAGATGTCAGTGATACAGTTAATGGGACTACATTTATCTTCAGTTGCAGAGTGTTTTCTTAATATGCAAGTATGGCAATTTTCTGTTGTGCTTAATCTTCCTAAAAACAAACCCGTGTGAACGTTCACAGCCGTGTCACGCTGCTCATTTCAGCTGTGTTCCATTTTCCCTTTGTGTAGCATTCATGGTGTGTTTGAAGTTGCATTTTGGTTGTGTCAAATACAAGAATACTCAAAAATGTTTCAAATTTCAAGTCGCTGTTTTGTGTGAGATGAGTTATTTAGAGTTTAAGATAAGCTAGTCAGTCCTTTCACAGTATGTTGTTGTAGCAGATGTGGGAGTAAGAGTGTTAGTTCAGGGATTCCATTTAATTAAATCTTTCAGTTGAAAACTAAAGCACTGTTGAGACCGACTGTCTTTGTGGAGTGGTGCATTTTTGTGGAAGCACTTTTGACTTAGGTATGTTTTTAAGAGTAGCTTCATACAATGCAGCGTCGTTCGAGCAGCATTGCAGAAGGAAACTCCAGCATTCCTGGAGAACGGATGGGCTAACTTTATCAAACCTCAAACTTACTTTAGAATCTATTTCTGGTACACTGTGAGCAACAGCAGTGTAGAAGTTGCAGTGCTGCCCTGGGGCTTCCTGACAGCATGATGTGGCTGCTGCTGTCCTGTGTGCTTTGCTTCCCTCTCCCGGTTTTGTTGCAGGCTGTGTTAATGAAGCTGGGTGTGTGCTTCCCCTGATGCAGAGCTGAGAAGCTTGAACTGAAGAGTACTTGGTTTCACCTCTTCCTCCTTTTATAACTTCTTTGGGAAGCAGTACTTGATCGTGGAATCATAGAATGGCCTGGGTTGAGAAGAACCACAACGCTCATCAGTTCCAACCTTGTGCTGTGTGCAGATCACCAGCAGCCCAGGCTGCCCAGAGTCACATCCAGCCTGGCCTTGAATGCCTGCAGGGATGGGGCATCCACAGCCTCCTTGGGCAACCTGTTCCAGTGCCTCAACGCCCTCTGGGTGAAAAACTGCCTCCTATTATCCAACCTAAACCTCCCCTGTCTCAGTTTAAAACCATTCCCCCTTTGTCCTGTCACTTATCCACCCATGTCAGCAGTCTTTCTTCACGTTGTCTCACATTAAGAGTGTTTTGAACTGGTTGTTACACATTCAAAAAATTCAGGCTTCTTTTAGAGAACCAGGCCTTCCTTTCCTAATGGATTCTGAAGTTTGACCAAATTGTTTTTAAAGTAGCAGAGTTTGCTAAAAGCCCCGGTGAGCATCTACAGGAGCCCAGCTGGATGTGGGTGCCTGGCTGCTTTGCAGTGCTCCAGCAGATTCCACCTGTCTTTGCACTTTGCAGATGCATACCTTGCTGAAATTCCAACACTTGGTTTCCTCAAGTATGAAGTTAATTTTATTTGTGACTTTAACGGTAAAGTTTTAAATACTGCTGATTATACAAGCCTCTATAAATGCCAGTCAAATTAGTTGTTATATACTGCATGGGTAGCATATTAAAGCAAATAGATTAAAGCATTTTATAGGAAAAAGTACAAATATATATTAAGAAAGAAAAGGTTAGGTGCATGAAACTACTGGAAGAGAGTGAGCCCTGTTTGTTAAGCAGCCTTATGGCCCTGCAAGCTGATGAGCTGAATGTCGAGATGCTAAGAGTGAGCAGATCAGCTCTTCTGCCTCTAAATCCACAGGGTCATTTTTCCTTGTATTTAAAAACCTTGAGAAACTTGATTTGGGGGCAATTATGGTATTTCCATGATTTAATGGGCAGGTAGCTGCCTGTAGGGTTTGCATACGTGTTTGGACACCTACTCCATGCTCCTTCCAATTGGTATGAGGCATAAAGGGATTCTTCAGGATGCTGCTCGGTGTTCTGTCTTAAAGCAACTTTGAGAAGCTTTTAAAACAGAGTTCCAAAGTGATTTGGTGCTCTAAGTTCCATGTTTAGCAGTGAGAGAAGGCTACTGATGCAACCTAGGTTTGGGGAGGCTTAGTCCTCTCATTACCATTGAAAGAAGGACTTAGACATTTTGTGGAAAGCTTTATAGTAAAACATGACTTTTGTCATTTATTCCTCTTATCTTGCTTTCTTTGACACAAACAATTTGTGTTAAAAGGGGAAGGTTCTTCAGTTCTTGAGAATGGCAATGTAAACAGACATTTGTTAGTTACTTATTGGCAGAGGCTTTTAAGTTTGCATGCATATGTGCGTATAATTTTGAAATAAAGTTTGTCTTTGTGTTCTGTCTGTATAGTGGAGAATATAGTCTGGGAGGAAGGGAAACCACCCTCAGCTGATCTTTAGGCTGCCTTTGTTTTGAAACAATTCTGGAGCATCTGTCATTGTTTCACACAATTTCCTGTAAAGCTGCCTGTGGCAGTTGCACTCATTCTTCATTACCCAGGGGCTTTGCTAGCTATAAAATAATGTATCTGACTGCCTAATAGCCTAATATTCAGCCTTCCCTGGAGAAGTGGAACTGGAAAGCTGTTTTTACTTTTCTTTTTGCTGACTGTGCAAAGCTGACCCTCAGTGAGCAGCTTTTATCTGTGCTGCCAATGAAGTAGAAGGGATTTCCTGGGATCATGGTGTGTTCAGCTACTAGATGCACCAGAGAATGGCCGTGATCCTTGATCAAATTGAACTTCTGCCTGAGTACAGATGACACATCTGTGTGTGATCATCGTTCTTAGTAAGTCTTTGGCTTTGTTTATTAGTTTAAAATAAACTGTAGAAATGGTTCAGAAATGATGCCTGGACACTGCTTGTAGGATCACTGCAATACGTGTGTTCTCCTCACATCCTTGCGTGTATCTGTAGGTACGTTTGTACCTCTGGTGTTCTTCACATAAAAACCTAAATCCGAGCAGTCAGCTTAGAATTCCTAAGCCAAACAGCATCGCTTAAGGATCGAGCTGTGCTGAACAGTTGAGAATTATTTCTTTTCATGTGAACTGGGATTACCCATAAAATAAAGGTGCGTTTGAAGAATGATGTTACGCCTGCATCTGGCAGTGCTGGGGAGGCAGTGTGAGCCTGCTGGACTAGTGTGCCCTGTAACAGTAATTCTTAGCTAGGGTAAACAGTGAGGTGAGAAAAGCACTTGGAGTACTTCAGTTACAGCAGCATGTAAAACACGGTGTGATGCATGCTGGTTCCACACCGCTCTGACTCCTCCATCGGCAGTTTGATTCCTTCAGGTTCTTATTAAAACACACTGGAGCTGCACAGAACTTCAGAGCATGGCATTCCATTGAGGCCATTGTAACCACATGATTGTAACGTCCTTACTTCCTTGTCTGGCTGAATTAGGATACAATCTGTATCCAACATTCCAAACTCATGAACAGCTTCAAAGAGATTCTTTTCCCAGCCAAGCAGGCTGCCAGGGCTACTTTCTGATCTGAATGTGGGACTGAATTCTCCATTTTAAATCGAGTAACTTTTTTGGACTATTTCCTAAAGTAGTTATTAGCTCGCTTTGGAGTATAAAATTATGTGATGCACCAAAAATGCTTTGACTGGCGTATCAGCTGCCTGGTTCAGCTTTAGACTTCCATGTGCAGAGCAGTCCAGCTAATCTTGAAACTTCTCCAACATAAATGAGGTTTTGAAGCACACTGTGTGTTTGCCCTGCTCGATCTCCCCTGTGAACCCTTAGATTTTGTACATAGCAAAAATGTGTGGCTGTATCTTTGTGTATGTATTAAAAACATCTCAATCTCCTCATCACTGTTCTATCACTCTTTCTCTACTTAAAATCCCATTTCATGTGATCATTTTGTTGGCAAAATGCACACGGTACAATTTGTCTTTCAAGAAACACTTCAAAAATGTCATATTTTTAGGAGCCTAATTTTAGATTGGAATTTTTGTGGCTGGGTAATTTATAATTGAATTCAATAGTTGGGTGTTTTTTGTTTGCAGCTCGGTCTGTCCTGTCTTGATAGTAGGTAGCAGCTTTTTTTAGATGCATTTAAAAACCTTTCTTGATACAATTTTGTCTTTCAACAGTAGCGTTATGAAAACATTTGCTAATGGCTGAAAAATGTTAGCTGAGCTGTTCTGCCCACATCGTTTTAATATTGGGAGGGCGTTTGTTGTTGCAACTCAGAAAGGAATGCAGGTGGTCTGATTTCTTTCCAGTGGAATAAGTTGTTCCCATGTGAAGTTCGTATTTTGTCTGCTTTTTCAAAAGCAGATACACCACAGTGTTACTTCATCTGCTGCGATGCCCCTGTGCTGGGCTCATCCGTTGGATGCAGCCAACCTCTTGAGCATCTGCCTCTGAGATGATAGAAGAAGAAACACTGAAGCCTTACAGAAAACCCGCAGTGCTTCATTGCCCTGCTGCTAGGATCTGTGCTGGCTGCATCCCAGCAGCAGTGTAAGGCTTGCTGGGACCATGCATGTGATACTTTGCCCATATGTGTTACACTGAAATATAATGTAGGCAGGGAAAAGTGACATGGACTTTGTTCTGCTCCTACTCTGTAGTGCGTTCTCTCTTCTGCACTTCAATATGGCTGAGCACAAGGCAGCCCTGCGAGGCCCTGCCATATGCAATGGCTAGAGCTGCTTCAGTCCTACAAGGTCCCAGTGCTGGGCACTGGTGAGATATACTTGTCATTAAAGAATTTTTCCTTGCCTCCGTCAAGAGGAGTTGGTTACAGGCACGTGCCTGCTGCAGTCATCACAGGCAACATTTGCATTTGCTTGTCAAGTATTTGCAATGAAGCCAAATCCTGTAAAGCATTTCTTTGAATGTGACTGTATGTCTTTACGTAGGTATTTTTTTTTTCTGCTGAAAATCTGCTTAGAGTTCTGAAATTGGGTGTGGACCCCAACAAGAGAATTATTCGTTCCTCAGCTTTGTATTCCTGGCTTGAGAAATGAAGCGCCGTGCCCTGAGGTACAGGATGGGAACACATGAAGTGTAATCTTAAATCTTTTTCTTCCCGCTCCTAACGCATCTATGCTGTTGACCAGAGGAATTCTTTGTTCCTAAACTTGCCTGTGTGTTCCTCTGTGTGTGCAGCATTTGATAGGATCAGATAATATTGAAGACTTGTGGTTTGGTCATAATTATCTGTTTAACTTTGTGATTAAGAGTAATGCGTCACCTCCATTTGTTACCAGTGTAGCAGAAGTAAAACTGGTTTGTTTGGAGGCTGTTGGCTTAAATGCTGACGAATAACTGTGAGAAGCCATGAATAATGCAATTAATTGACTTTGAATCATTTTTAAAGGTAAATGTGGTTTTTGGTGCAGGCCACCGGAATGAATTCTAGGTCACAAAGTTTCAAAGCTTTCTTAATTCTGATGGATGTGTTTTAATCTACACATGTAATTGTATCATAATCAACGATATGTAATCGTTGTATGAAGGAATTTTGTAGATACTGTTTCAATTTCCATGTTCTGAAACTCATCACTGCACTTTGTGCTAATGAGCAGTCTGGGGAAAGAAGCCAGGGAATTAATGGACCATAGAAACTAAATTACCCTTTCAACCCTGAAGGAAGTCTTCTCTCATACTCAGCTCATGAATTGATCCAAACACAAGGAAAGCAGAGCCTGCTAAAACCATTTGATGGCGGTCTCTTGTCTCAATATTAAAGTGACACAGTTTTCACAGAAACAGGCTGTCTTGTGTGTCTCTATTCTAATTTTCTCAGATTTAGATTTCTTTCAAAATCTCACATGTTGAAATTTGGTGTCTATCCAAACAGACTTTTTTTTTTGTCTGCACCTTTGAATTGCTGTGGCTGCTGGAAAATTGAAATCCTTTCTGCCTTACGAAGTGAGTTTTAGAAATGGAAATTATAGAGCTCACTTGGATCAGCCTTTGTTATGTTATGGAAGCACAAACTGCAAGGGAAGGGGTGATTAATGGCAAAGTCCTCGTGAGCTGTGTTTTAGGTACTTCAAGAATCTTGGTGTTGTTTGCTTAAGAAAAAAATGAAGCAATAAGAAATCCGATCTGTATTGGTTCATGCATAGGCATCAATAATTACCTACAGAACTTGCTGTGAGGTGCTGTTTTTACTGTCACTGCTAATATTCCCACTGCCCATCCTTCCCTTAAGTCATTACATATCTTAGTGCAGAAATTTAGTATTGCAAGAAGATACTTTCCTCCTCTGAACATCCCAACAACCGTGTAACTGGCTGTGAAATACTGTCTGTTTTTATACTGAAATGACCTTATGCTTACAGTTCACGTGTACTCTGTATGATAACTGTATGTATGCTTTTACAGACGTTTTGTAGCAGATGTGCTTGGTTGCCTTGTTTCCAGCAGCTGCTACTCATGTAATGAAAAAGATTGGCTTTCGGTGTGTGCGCCTCAGGATACTCACCACTAAATGTTGACTGTAGTGACTCAACCAGAACTGCGGGAAAAGTCTTTCTCTGCTCACTGTGTGAAGAAATGAGCCAGCAGGCCTTGCTGATCCTCATACAGCTGAAATGTGCAGGAGTTATTTCATTAAACTGGTGTAAGGCAGTTCTCGAGAGAAATGATTAATGCTAGCAGAGAGTAATGCCTTGCTTATGTAGATTTGTGTCCAGCGGGGTTTAGCCAGCATGGTGAGGTCTGAGGGGGATTGGAGCTTCCCTCTGTGTACCAGCAGATGCTTTGAAGTGTTTTTACACCTGGAAATCCTATCTCAAAAATCCTATCTCAATCTTCTGCACTCTTCAGCTTAAGATAAATAATCACATTCGTTCTCTTGGTTCTCTTTTACTTTCCCCCAAGAAGAAATCGGTGAAATGGATCAGGTGAGCTGACTAGATGTACTGGATGAGATGAGCTGTTTCCAATTCACAACTCTTTTCAGGGTATTTATAGAAGTGCCAAAAAGATAAAGAACAGCTTTTATTTAATCACATGAATAGTCCTCCACTGAGCCTGAAATAAGAACAGCATCTTGTCCCATCACTGCATACAAAAACTCCTCCTGGAAGGGCACCTGTAGTTGCCTGTTTCCAGCCATAACTTCACCACCAACCTCTCAGCTTCCCCAGCACTTTTGCTGCAATAAAGCAGTAGAAGATCAATCCGGAATTTTCCATACAGGTCTCATTTTGAAACTGACTGCATGTGCAACAAAAGTAATTGTCACATATGAATATGTAAATATATATATTCACAAACCTATTTTGGTTTTTATCTTTTTCTTCCTCTAAGCAGATACTTTCTGAAAGCTGTACTTACGTGAGGTACAAATGTGCAGCTTTTTTTGCATAATGTTACTCATTTTGGTGTAATGCATGCACACTGACAAAACAAATTGTCTCATTACTGATACTCATTGCAAGTTGCTGAATAATAAAAAATCACAATATAAGATGTTCACAACTCCTGTCGTATTCGCCGGTGCAGCAAAGACTCTTGGAGCACTAATTTTCAACCTAATTTTAGGACAGAAGTATTCTTTTGTATCTCTGAAATCCTGTCTTAACTAACAGCATCTTAAAAACGGGCAAAGGAGCATGCAGAACGCGCAGGAAACTTGTGGCCTTGCATCCTTGTGCACTTAGCTGGGTTGGACCGAAAGGTTATATGGTGATGTGAATTGAGATTGCTGCCCTGCTCCAGGCTCTTGACTGTGCTGTCATCCTGCACGCCCTTCACGTCTCTCACCCATTGAATCATCAGTCCTCTGTCTTGCAGAAAGTTTGAATTCATTCATGTATTCACTGTTTTCTCTGTGATGGGTGGAAATTTGATTCGCAGCTCCAGCACTTCAGCCTGTTGCTCAGGTGCTTTCTTTAACTTCACCAACCTTCAGCATCTTCCCTTGATCTGTGGTGTTATTTTTCATCATTGTTTCATTCTGTCAGTTTATTGCAAAGTGTAGGAAATTAGGGGTACTAATAATGGTAAGTAATCATTCTCTGTTCCTTCTAGGTATGTGAGGAGATGTAATGTTGGGGTGTGTTGGAGTGAGATGTGAGATGTGTTTTCCTGCCAGCTCTGACACAGGGCATTGTGAAAGTTTTATCTAAAGTGATGACGGGGTTACAGGGAGATAAAAACTGCTCTTAAAATAACATTCTATTTCTTCTACTCCTGTGAAGTTTAAAGTACAGAAAATGAATTTCTTCAGTGAGGTATTACACTGGAATTATTTCATCTCCCTTGTCAAAGAGGACAGGAGCAGTACCAGGGCAATGCTTAGCTTACTCTGCTCTTGTTGGAGAGTTAATGAAATAAGACACAAATGTCTGAACGCTGTGTCGAGCAAGCTGAGTCCTCATCAGGGATGCAGGAAAATCTTTTATCGCTTCTGACATCTCATCTGTTTTCTGCTCTTGGACATAAAATACCCGTGTGATTTTCTTTGGAAATACATTACCAATAAACAGTCAATCTGCTTGGAATCTGCATTCATTATATTCATAGCTAAAAATATTATCCATAAACATGCCTACCACTATTGCCCTGCGATGTAACAGTGCGTTTTCAATCTGTGCAATGCACCACGAGTTCCTGATACTTCAGTCAGCCTGATTGCATTCCTATAGTAGGTGTGCACGTTTTGCAGCTCTCAGACAGCTTGCACTCAGCGTGCACACATGGACTGAGACACTTAGCAGGATTTCTGCCCTACACACACACACAAACACTCTAGCCTTTCCTTCAGTAACATGGGAGTGCTTGGAGGGCAGGGGGTTGTGGTGGGAAGTTAAAAAAAAAAAAAAAAATCCTTTTTATTTTCCATCTAGAGAGGAGAAAATCCAATCTGATTTGAAACAACATTAAAAGTTCATTATTCTGTTTTGCACTCCAGTATTATCGAGGTGGGAAGAAGGAAGGAATGCAGTAAGGTGATCTTCTCAGAATCTGCTTGTAACTAAGTCTGATGCTAGGAAGATCTGGTTGCATTAAAATAAAGGAATAATATATTTTAAAATTCAACCCAAAGATTAAAGATATTTAAAGCTATTTAAGTCTGATGATGTCTGTCTGCACTCTGCTAATGCGTTAAAAAAATAATAGAAGGTAATGTTTTGGTGGAATTAAAGAGCGTAGGACCTCTGCACAAGTGAAGTCCACACTGTGCTGTGTTTGACCAGATGAATGGTTGGCTCCTGTCTTCTCTGCACAACTGAATTCTGTTTGTATCTCACATGCAAAGCGATCTTTTAAGCACAGATGATAAATGTGTTGGATTTGTTCTGACAAGATGCAGGGTGAGGGCAGGAAGAGAATTCCAGGGCTTCGAGCAGTAATTCTCTGTGGAGACCTGCCAGGTTGGCCTTAGAGTCAAGGTCTCAGAAACCACTGTACAGAATAAGAAATTAGAATTGTATCTTAAATAGTTATTATTTTCCTGTTCTTTCTGATTAATACATTTAATTAAGAAAAATGGGGAAAAAATAAGAAAGATAAAATTTAAATAAATGAAAATATTTTCTTAATTCAGAGTGCTGTTCAGAGCACTCCCCAAGGGTTTGTGTTGAATTTCAGATGTTCTGAAGGTTATTGCTTTTCTGTGAAATCAGCTTGTGCTTCCCAGCTGTTTTGTAAAAGAACGTAAAGCCCAATCTTTATTAAGTGTATGTTATTATTATGCATTGGTAATACAAAAACATTAAAAAGAGCAATCAGCCATTTGGAGGAGTCTGTTAATTATGTGCACGAGACAGATACCTATAGCCCAATCCTGAAAAGCACCCAGTGTGACAATTTCCAACAGCTTTAGCCTTGGTCGGATGCCCACTGCCCTCATTCAGGTAGGTTGTACATCTGACTGCATCACCCAGAAAATTACCACAGTTCCTTGCTAACGTATTTTGTGCAGGCCATCCCAAATCCATTTCCTTCAGTGAACTACTTTAAATTTGAAGCACGCACACAGATCTCATTTTAATATCAGAGTCATTTCATGAGTGGATACATAGATTTTGGATGAGGAGAGTTTGCTGAGTATTTTCCAGTCACTGGTGGTTCCATCTCTGGACTAAATGCTTCTAGGAGTTTTGTATGAGGGTGTTTGGTAAGCTTTTAATCTCTCCTGAGGAAAAGATTCACATGGGCAGGAGTACCTCTGTTACCCTTCAGGGTGAGAGCAGAGGGAACTTGCAGTATTGTTAAGCAGCACTTTATAGCTTCGTCCTGTGCCGATTTAGGACAAACCATTACCTCTTACTCTAGAATTTAAATCTAAAGCATGAAGTGCCAGTTAGGACTTGTTTTCCGCCTTCCTACACATGAGGATTCTTCTACGGGCTGGTTCTGTCATTGCCACAGCAATAAGGTCGGAGAAATTAGGATGCAACAAAGAAGTGCATTAGAACTTTTGGTGCAGTGTGTCCATTGCCATCCTTAAATATTTCCAGTTTTCAAGCCCCCATGTTTGCTCTGACTTTGCCCCTCCTGCCCACAAGTATTTGCGTGCCCTTACTGCTAGAATATTTGAGTGTATCTCATGCAGTGGGTGATTGTGCTGGAAGAAGGGAGCTTGATAAAGGTGTTTGTGCAGACAGGTATTCAAGTGTGTGATGGAAGCTCGGGGTCTCTGTGGAAACGGCACTATTGTGCTTATTCTTCAAAAGCTTTCTTGTGTGCCTTGTTTTTCCTGATAGAAATCAGATTCATGAACATCACTACCACTGACCAGGATATTTTCAAAAGCAAGCGACTTGTCTCTTTCATAAGGCATGTGAGCACAGTATTGCACTGACTGCCTGCAGATGCGAGGGGTGAAAAAGAGCAGCTGAATGTTACCGAGAAATTTCTGTTTTCCACTGCATGGATGTGGAGGGAGGTGTGGGGCTGGGCTGATTCCAGTGTGCAGGGCATGGAGCAGCTCTGCACCCCAAACAACTACAGGAATTCTGGATGAGGAGCAAAGAGGTATTCCTGAGCTGTAGAGTACTAACAAGCAATAGGGCTACAATTAGGGCCAGCCAGCCCCACGCTGCAGCTCTGTGAGTTCCTTTAGAGGGGCCTCTGGGGAGCAAAACCTTTGTGTCTGTCAGAGTAAGCATGGCTTCTTCACTTCGTAGGCGGTGAGGCTCTGGGACTTGCAAAAGCCAGAAGCTTAAAAAACAAGAGTCGAGGATCTCAGATCCCGAAGCCACAAATTATACTGAGGGGGATGGATGTGATTTCAGTCTAACTCAATTCCCTTCTCCCACGTTTACTGGTGACACCTGTGTTCTCTAGGCTTGGATTCTTCCGGAACAGGATGGCAATGGTAATAGCTCTAACAGGGACTTGAGTTGAAATGGTCAGAGATTTTGGCAGGCTGTCAAGTTGTACCTGGGGGATGGGGAGACAGGAAGGTGGAAAGAGGAATCGGAATTGGGAAGCAGTTATTTATTTTTTCTTCACCCTGTAATTCAGTCAGAATTCAGCAGGATTTAATTGAATGCATGAAATGAATGTTTTGACCTTGAAAAAGTCTTGCCAAATTTCAGTGACTTGTTGGAAATAATGAAGTCCTTGGGGTTTTCAGAAAGCTTTCATAAACTTTGTGCAATCTAAGTGCTTCATAGGTCTGTGGCAGTGTAGCTACTTTTCCTTCCAATAACACGCACATCCAGCGTGTGGATGTCAGCCTTTCTATTTGGATTGCTTTTCAGGGTGCTACCTGAGGCTGGTTTGGAGATCAGGGCAAACTCTGTCTTTTCTCCATGCGTGCTGCTTTGTGAGGATCTCAGAGCTGCAGCTGTGCACATCTGCACACGATGCCTGTGTCTGTGCAAGAGCAGAGCTTCCTGCATGGTAAATGAGGATGGCTCTTCCAGTTGGCGTTTTACCTTCATTGCCCTTTTTGTGCCATCCTCAGCCAGCAGCATGGAGGCAATGAGGAAGCCTGCGTAGGGCTTGCACAGAGGTTTGCGTTTCAGAACGGGAGGTTCAGAACCTGTTTGCTTCTCCTTTATCATAGCTGAAGGCTGAGGGTCAATACATTGTACAGGGCTCCTCTGGGGTCACTGTTTCACTGTGCTGTCCACCAGAGCCCTGCTTTGGTCAAGCACTCTGCAGCTCTGTCCGTACTTCTTGTAAGGCTAATAGCTGCTATGCCTGGCATGCATGTAAAATATCACCACAGAAGTTTTCTGTGTTGCTGTGCTGCTTGTTTTTTCACAGAAAGTTGTCCTTCATACAAGGGAGAAACTAAGGGGGAAGTAATTGGCGCTATGAGATTACCTGGTGCAACAGAGGGCAGCAAGTGTAGCAGTTAATGCAGCAGAACAGCAATTTTTCCTTCTTGCGTTATTTCCTTGTGTTCATAGAACAATTTTCAGATGATCTGTTTGTCACACATCTGTGTAGCTGCTAAAAATGTTATAAATCTTGGACTGATGTACAGAAATGATATCTTTAATCTGCTTAAGTTCTGTTCATTTGACCTTTGCATACTTCTAGGAGGTGTTTTTAACGGTGGTTTGTTTGAAATATTTCTCCTTTTCAAATTCTTGGCCTGCCTGGGCAGCTGATAGCACTGGTGAAAACTTTGACCCATTTTTAAATGTGCTTCTCTGGTGTGGCAGAGAAATCCCATGTTAATTCTGTTACCATTTATTGTGTTATATTCAGAGAAAGCCAACGTCCTGTCCAGTTCTTATATGAGTGAGATTTTGAGTCATTTTAATAGGCAAAAAACCCTACATATATATATGTGTATACATTTACCCTCTCCAAAACCAACTTACAGGGTACAGGTGCTGTCTCTAGTGGTTACCTGTCTGCGTAATGATGTCCTTGGATCCAACTCTTCTTAATATCATCTTAATATCAACTATCTTAATACCAAATGATTCTCAAGTCGTGGTGTTTGTGAAGCACTGTGGAGTGAAGTGGTGGGACTGATTTTGTTAAGCTAGGGGTGTATGCTTGGCAAGAAGAAAAGCAATTCTGATTACGGAAGGGTAATTCTAGAAGGAAGGTGGTTATTAAAGAACTTGAAATCAGGGGGCTTTTAAGTTAAGAAATGAGATGGCAAGGAAGGTGTTACCTTCTGGAGATAATGCAAGCCAATTTAGCAGTAGTTTAAATGTACAAAAGAAGAAGAGGGGAAGACCAGGTGCCATGGAGAAAAACACTAGAACTAATGAAATTGTCACTTCAGAAAGAAAAAATGAGGGATTTGATTGGGAGTGAGAGAGGTAGAAACCGGGCAGGGAATACGGTTGACTAAATTCTAAGGCTTTCGTTTTAATGCTTTGTATCCCTGTTAATGCGGTTCTTTCTCTATTGCTAAACATGATTTGTGTGCCACCTGTTTCAGCTGCATTCACTCCCCAGGGACATTGAGTGGGAGAGAGCATGGAGAAGCTAAATTATTTGGAGAGGATTCAGTGATTGACTTAAATATAAAGGGATTAATTGGTCTCTAAACTAGTCAATTAAAATGTACTCTGAAAGCGGAAAGATCACAGGCACGTGGCAATGAACAAATTAATGCATTTCTCATGGCTTTAGTATTTTCTGCTTGTTGTTTAATATAGTTTTGGATCATAAAATTTATTCCATGAATTGTGAGCATACTGCATCATGGTTGCATATGAAATAATTTTGCACAACCATCTTCTTGAAGGACAGCTGGTAGCAGGCTGCCAGCACTGAGCATCATGTGTGTCAGTAGGTGTTTACATCCCATGCAGCCCCTTTTACAGGTAATGCAGTGAAGGATGATCAGTTTCTCTGAAACCGTGTTGGGAACTGAGTGGGGGTTCAGCCCTCCCCAAACCTCGGGCCCCTTTTGTGCAGCTCATTAAGCCTCGTGCTCTTCAGCAGCAGTGTGAAGGGCATCGCATCCTTCTTCGAGAGAGCACTGAGCTCCTTGCTCCTTGATGAGGTGTGCTAAGAAGAGCAGAGGGATTTGAGTACTTTGCTGGGGATTTTTTTTGTGTTGGTTCAGTTCAGTCAGGGTATAGTGGGGTTTTTTTCTTCCTTGTTAGGGGACAAAAAAGGCATTCATTCTCTAGCAATGCTGTCCTCTGGCGAAATTTAAGAGGTTAGCTGCAAGTCCTAGGAATATTAAAGCTCTCTGTCAAGTTTCATATTGCTTCATGCTCTGTAATTTAAAACGCAGGCTTAGCATTGTAGCTTTATAATTATGTAAAGGTATCAGCAAATTTGTTTAGGGAGAGAAACCACCACAGAGGGGAGTCACGTCTTCCCACGTTTGCAAATCCTATTTCCAGTTGTCACTGCTAAATTGCTTGGAGGTGGTCAGGAGGAGCTGGGCTGAGTGTGTGGATGCTCAGTGCCAGCATTCCCCTGCTGGAAGAGCAGCAGCAGCCAGCACTGGGAAGTGGGTGCATGGATTTAATAGCAGATGGCTTCATTGTTGGTTTTGTTTTTTGTGTGAATGTGGTGCAAAAGTGATAATGCCGTTCATTTACTTCCGCCTCGTACTGTTGAAGTGAGAAATCAGAAGTGCATTGGTCATTGTTAGATTTTAAGAATAACATTTTTTCCTGGTTTTTGTTTTTGTTTTTTTTTTGGTTTGTTTTTTGTTGGTTTGTTTGTTGTTTTGTTTTTTTTTTTTTTGTAGAGGGAACCAACTAGCCTTGCTTGATGTACTTTCTGTCAATGAGACTGATAAATGTAATTTCATCTTTGGTGACATTGATGACAACCAAGCGCGGGCTCATGTCCCTTCTTTCCCTTCCAGTTTGCCATATTTGTTGAAGAATCCTTTCTGAATGGCCTTAATCTAATATAATGCTACTTTGGATAATAGCATTCAGCTTTCCTGGGGGTGAAGGCAGGAAGGGTGCATTAACCTACATTAGCAGGCAGCAAAAAGAAGCGTCTGCTCAGGAGCCTTGCTGCAAGGGGCAGTGGTGCCCGATGCCGTGTTTGTGTTGGAGCTCAGACATCACGACGAGCTGCATTTCTGTGCTCTGCTGTCTTCACTGGGGGCAGAGCCTGCGTGCAAGTCTGGAGAGCGTATCTGTGACTGATTGAAAAAGTAATTTAAACTGAGATACAGCAAATTAATTGTAGCGTCTATTAGCTTGTAAAATACTATGGATTGATATTACTGTGCCAGCGCTGCTTAAATTAGTCCAAAAGCAATGACAAAGAAGAGAATGTGCTTTTTAGAAAATTAGTTTCCATTATTATTGGGAACATTTGTCTTCTTTTATGAGATCTCAGATTTCATTATTTTGAGGCCTACTTTTAGGATTTATGTATAACATTCTTATCTTTGAAGATATGGAAAACAGTCCATTTGCAGCTGGACACGTCTGTCTCTTGAAACACGTGCCGAAGTGGCAGTGCTTCCAGTCTGCTTCGCATCGCCCTCGTGCTGACAGCAAGCTGAGCATCACCTGCTCTTTGGGTGTTATTGCCCCCCACACGGCATGCAGTATGCTGAGGTTTGTTTTGGAGTGGTTGACAGCTGCTTTTGTTCTTTCTTTTTGACTTTGTGGCCTGCTCTGAACAGTACTGGGCTGGGTGTTCGCACACTGAGAAATGTTTTCTTGGGTAGTGAAAAACAGAGGACTGTTACTTGTATGAAGAGGGCTGTGTATTGATATGAGAAATAACGTGGGATTTCCGTCTTTACATTCAAGGCCAGGATGGACGGGTCTGTGAGCAGCCTGGTCTGGTGGGAGGTGACCCTGCCTGTAGCGGGGGATTCGAGCTACCTGATCTTAAAGGACCCTTCCAACCCCAACCATTCTGTGATTCTATGATAATTGTACAGTACCCCACTAATATACATGCAGTAGTGTTTATTAGCATCACAGTATTTTTTCCTATTACAGAAGCATTGTGAGTGATCATTTTGTAACAAATTGCTGTTAAGATAAATGTTGGACACCTGAAATTTGCAGCTTTCAAAGCAAACTTTGACATAACCATTGAGATAGAATTTGAGTGATTTTTTGTATGTATCTATACACATGCATGTATGTACTTATATATATATATAAACCTTTTGGTTGATATTTGGAAGACATTCTGTATTCTCCCATATAATAAAAACTATTTCAGAAACGTGAATCTTGTGGAATAAAGAGCAAAACGTGGTGGCAGATGTACGTGTGCCTTGGGGTGAGTTCTGTGCAACAAGGATGTGTTTAACCAAAAAAGAGTAACCCAGGGCTTTACTCCCAGAGTAGCAGGAATACTGCTGGTCCTAGGCAGCGTGAGGCCGTTGTGGAGGTGAAGGACACCGCTTCTGTACAGCTGCGGGCAGCACCTTTGTGGGGGATGGAGGGCAGCCACCTCTTCTCAAGGTTTCAGCTTCCCTGTGGCTCTGGGACACCACGATGAATCCTGTTACAAATGTGCTGGTTGATGATTCTAATGCTGCTCGCTTGGTGAGACCGGGTGATTGAGAGCTGCATGGTATGTGATAAAATCAGCAAGGAAAGAGTAATTTAGGGAGATCCAGGGTTTAAACTTTGCAGTCCTGAGCTGCTGAGAAAAGGTCAGTTTATGCCTTAGGCTGAAAAAGAACGGAGCAGTTGGTTGGCCGGTCTCCATCAGCATTAGTCAGGCTTGTTCTTGATTTTAGGTTATTAATACTCAGAAGGATGTTTTTCAGTCCTGGTCTGCAGAGCAGAACTGCTCATAACCATTCGGAGGTGATTTTATGCCCACTTTTATTGGATGAAATTCCAAGAGCACAACACAGATTGCTTTTTTGAGTCACGTGTAACCTAACGTGTAGCTCAGTACCTCGGTACTGTGTGTCATTTTGGATATATGTGCTTGTCCAGCTGCAGTCCCACTATATGGAGCATTAGATCTGCTGTGGAAATGAATTTTCCAGTGGAATCTGTTTCATGCTCTGTCTCTAAATCCAGTGAATCATGAGGGAGGTGGGGTGCTAATGAGACTCGTCAGAAGGATGATGGCAGCAGTGATTTTGGAAATTTTCAGTGCAGTTTTTCCTGTTGTTGTTCTTTGAGTGTGCTAGGGCAAAAAGATCGTGTCCTTTCTGACAACTCTCTGGTTAACATAGTTCATTTTGTAGCTGTTAACAACTGTGCTTTTGTTTTCAAAATATCTGCTGAGAGTGGTACAGTTAAGAGCAAATTCCTGACATTGTTAAGGGCGTACACATTTTTTCCTAAGGAAGTTTATAATTTCCATTGAAAATGAGCACCAGCGTGGATATCTCTTTAATCACCTTGGTGGCTTTTTTTTTTTTTTTTTTTTTTTTTGTATTTTGCTCTACAGACTGTATTCTTTCCTGCAGTGGAAGTGTTGGAAGAGTTGGAAGAGACCCTTGAAGGTCATCTAGCTCTCTGCACTGAACAGGGACACCTACGGCTCAGTAGGTGCTTACAGCCCCATCCGGCCTGACCTTGGGTGTCTCCAAGATGGGGCATCCACTGCCTCTCTGGGCAGCCTATGCCAGTACCTCATCACCTCAGTGCCAGACACTGAGCCGCTGACCACCACTCCCTGGTTATGGTCTTAAGTTTCTCATCCACTGACCAGTCCAGCTGTCAAATCCATATCTTTCCAATTTGGAGAGAAGGATATTATGGGGTACCACATGAAAGGCCTTTCTGAAATCCAGAGAGATTGCATCACTGGCTCTTCCCTTGTCCTTCCCTTGTCCACAGATGCAATTAACCATCATAAAATGTGACAAAGTTGGTCGCTATGAATTGGTATTCATAATGAACGTGATAACTAACAAGATCATTTTTTGATATTGCAATATTAAATACTTGAAAACAGTTTTGGTTCGAAGTCAGCCCTATTCTGAACTGCAACACGAATAAAAACAAAATGCCTTCAGTAGTCACCAGAGCCTGAAGCTTGAATGAAAAGTGGAGTTAGGTGAAGTATGAGCTGTAGTGAAACTGTTTCTCTGACTTCTAACAGGTTGGTGTCTGCCAGCAGGCGCACTGACCTGCCTTCTCCTGCTGCCTATCGTTGCCCTGTATTCCCATGTACATGGCACAAGTGCTCAATTTATTAGTAGTATTTATTTATTATTAGTATTATTTTAATAATTAATTAATAATTTAATTATTAGTAGTATAATTTATTATTAGTATTATGCTGTTTCATCCTTCATTGGATGAAAGGAGTAACTCTGCTACTTTGGCTGTGCATGGCCCCAGTGCAGCAGGCTGGGCATGCTACTCAGAGAGGCTAAGCAATCCATTCATAATAAGCAAGATTAATGATAAACTGTTTTAATGCACTGTTAAAAATTTGCTTATTTCTATATAAGTATAGTTTTAAGGGAGAACTACTGTGGCAGAACAAGTTCCTCTGTGCACAATTTGTATGGCAAAAGCCTGGTGATTTTCTGTCCAAAAGGGTGAAAGCTTCCCTCCTGAGCTGCTGTAGTGTCGCAGTACAGTGCTCATAGGGCGTGGAAGTGCTGCTCTGTGTGTAGCTCAGTCCATCCTTATTAAGGGCATAAAAAAAAGAAAAAAAGAATGGGACTGTCTTAATCTGAGACCTCATAACCAGCCAGCGTGGAGAGCACAGAGCAGTTTATGCTGTGTATAGAAAAGGTTATGTGCGTTGGACATGACCTTTCCTCCAGCAGAGACTTGAAGTACATCTTGTACGTAAAGACTGCAATATAATTACTCCTCCAAGTGTTGGCTAATGGGATGTGCAGCAGTTCCCCCGATGTGGGCCAGCACTCGTACTGCCGTAGCCTTGTCGTGCTGCAGACTGATGTTGTCATTCAGAGTACAAACTGCAGATCCCCTGTGCCCCCCCATGTGTTGTGGGAGGAGGGAGCAGGGGCTGGTGAGAGGATGAGGGTGGAGAGTGAGGGGTGTGAGCCTTGCTGAGAGGTGCTGGAGACAACCGAGGAGGTGTTGAGATAGTGAATCTGTAATGCAAACAATAAATATATCTCAGGCATTAAAAAAAAAAAAAGCAACAGAACATGTGAGACAACATAATGATGTCTGAAGTCCAATCATGAGAAGGCCTGGGCAGTTCTGGGAATTGCAGTACTCTGGATGCTCCTCCCGCCTCAAGAGAGAAAGCAAAGAGAGAGAGCAGCTGCCCGAGCAGCATGACCCAATCTGCAAGTTGGCGTCCTGTGTTCTTACTCTTTGCAATATGAAGACTGGTGACTTTGGGCAGAAGCAGCTAAAACAGCTACAGACATGTTCATTGTTTTCCCTGTGTATCCAGAATTCTCTCAGTGTCAATTTCCCTTCTTCCAGGAGAGCATAAAACACGCTGTAGGCTGCAGCTGAGCAGCACTCAAGGCCATGGCGTGCAGCAGCTGTGTGAGTCTCGTGCCTGCTGCAGAGGCTCTGTGCTGCCAGCCACTCACTGGGAGCTGCTGCGTCTGAAAACTCGGCTTGTCTCATGACTAGGAGTGCTTTCTGTTCTGGTTTGATTGTGGTTTTTTGCAAAAAAAAAAACCTGATGCTAATTCTACCACATTTCTTAAATGTTTGCATGTTGCAAACTACTCATGCTGTACTTCCAAATAACATATTTGATCTTATTTCAGATGTGCAACATCCACAGTCCAGCTGGTAGGCAGAGTATGTCACGGGTTGTTTGTGAGCACAAGGAGTGCCATGTGCATGCTGTGCCCCACACTGGAGCAGCCAGATGGCAGTCCCAAGCACTGGCCCACAGTCAGCCAACCCTGATGGCAGCAGAAGGGGTTCTTGGGCAGCCCTATGGCTGTTGCCAGCCCATCCATGTGGGTAACATTAGCTTTCTGCTGCCCTTCGGTGGTTGTTGCAGGCTGTGGAGTGTCGGGGTGCTGCCATCTCCTGCCCACACCACCTCTGTAACTCACCTACTGCATGAGCAGATCCAAAGCAACCAGTGGCACTGTGTTCTCCCTGCTATGCATATTGGTGCAGAGTATGTTCATGCCCTCCTTTTTTTATAGTCCACTTGAAGCAAGTGATTAGTCTCATTGTGATGGCATGTTTTCCTAACGTGTGGGGCTTATTGCTGTTTCTTTCCAAGATCAGACTTTATTATGTGATTTTAAGGGGTACTGGAAAAGCAATAGAGATTATTCTTCATATATTTAATTATACACAGACAGTGATTTTAATAATGGCTTACAAATGAAAGAAGAGAACCAGGAGGCTGCTGACAGCATGAAAGGAGCTCAAGCTCAGTGTGCTGGTGGCTGTTGTAGGAAGGGAAAGTTTTAAGTATACTCCAAGAAAGCAAAAGCAAAATACCAAAGTCTGAGATTACGTTTATGATGATGAACAACAATTTCAAGAACTGTACTGGTGACAAGAGGACTTTGGAACAGTAATATGTGCAGTCTTAATTTATAGTGAGAGATAATAACATTTGTCAGAGTGCTTGATCTGTTCCTCATGTACATGTTCCTGTTGGGTACGTGCATTCAGAACTCAGTTATAAAATGCAATTCTTTAGCATTTTCTTCCCTGAGATTAATTGTGTGGAAGTAAGCTCTCTAAAGTTTGAATGCAGACCAGCTGAGCTTCCATGGGTATTTATATAAACCTACAATATAGAGGAAGAGTAAGACAATAAATCCGTCAGATGTTCTTTCTCTGCCAACGTTGTGTAGTTTAAACCTGGTTGTGTTTTCATGGTTCTTGTCTGATTTTTATACGTACATAAATTTAACTTCATGTATTTCCCTTTAAGTCCTTTATAGTAACCTAGGGATTGCTGCTCAGAAAGATTATGGGAGGTCCTAAATATTACATGAACAAGTAACTCGGTTACCTTTCTGGCTATCTCCAAGGTTATTTAAGGTAATGAAGGCCCAGAGGAAAAAATCTGAAAGACAGTTGTCAGTTATGGTGATGTGGTGCCAGATTGAAGGTCTGATTCATGCAAATGCTCCTTATTGAAAGGATTTTCTGTGTTACGCATCTTGTTTCCTTTGTATGACAAATTGAGGAAAAAAACCCAGAAGAGCTGATAACAGTGAGGAGAAGAGCGCAGGCATTTGCTTGTGTTACAAGAGATTACATGGCTTCGCTGTTTCTCTTTGGGGCTTTTGCTTATCAACTTCCTTGCTCTTAAATGTTAGAAACTAAACATAGAGGACAGGTTTGAAGTACAATTAAGTGAACTGACGTGGAATAGCTGTCACTGTGGAACTTGTATTTCTATTAATAGAAGCCTCCTATTTAACTGATTATTTTAATTTTAGCAAGTCTCTCCCTCAATAAATATAATAGAAATAGTCCTTAAAGTGTATGCTGAAGAATTTGCTGGCTCAAGGCTGCAGTGCTCAGCGTTTTTAGAGCTTGATCTAAATGCAGCTCTGGCTGGAAATAACACCAAGCACACTGTTTGGGAATGGCACACGTAGCCGTGGAGGCTGTCAGTCAGCTGTAAAGGAGGGAGAAGTTTCTGCAGGGAGACCACAGAGCCTGCATAGGGTAACACAGGCACTACTGGCATTCCTTTAAGATGCGTTTGTTACAAAGGTAGAATAAAAAACAGGTCTTGTAGAAACCTGTATTGAAATTCTGTGCTGGAGGACTACAGCAATGACTGCTGTCTCTGGTGGCACTGACTGTGCCTAAGCAAAGCCAGCAGGAATTACATCTCGCACCCTCAGTGGTGGTTAGCTGAACGCATCCTGCCAAGGTGTGCTAAGCTCATGGGTATGTCACTAAGCATTTTGACTTCACGCTATGCCCGGGGCTTAAATAAGTTTAAGTACTTCCAACTGTGTGTTTTTTTTAATCCATCAGACGCTTAAGTGGTTGTCAGCTTTCTGTTTTGGACCCTGGGGGGATGGGCCTCGGGCAGGCTGCTCACATAGCCACAGCATGGAGACCTTCATCCTTTCATCTGGACAGCAGCTCAGGCTCACAAACAGTTATAAAGCCTGTCACCGTCCTCCTGCCATCGTTAATTCATGCAAAGAACATGTTTGGTGCAGCAGTTCAGGTTTCATAGCACGTCTATGACTGTGCTTGCTGTGAGCAGGCACCATGTGGGGCCCTGCAGGCTTTGTGGAGCAGGAACCGCTGGGAAGCCATCTCACGTGCCTCTGGTGGTTTCTGATGCTCGGAGTGTCAGGGAGATAAGAAAGAAAATGTACAGGAATGAGTAAGTTCAAAAATCTGTTGAGATAGTAGAGTGGGTTTTCAGCAGCCTCTCGGCTTTGGGTTTTGAACAGGGTTGAGATAGCTTTAAATAAAATATAGAATATCTATCTGAACATCGTGCTGCCCGGTTTGGAGCAGTCTGATCTGCATCTCACGTTCAGCCACTCCTCCGTGCCTCTGCCGGCTCCGTGAGAGCTCGAGCTCTGCCACAGGCGCAGGGCATTGTAACACAGTGCTGTAGGGCCCCGCTGAGCTCCAGAGCCACTCGTGCAGCTCTGATGTGCGATGCATCTGAAGAGCTGCTGCTGCTCCCGAAGGCTGTGTGTAGCTGTGTGTAGCTCATGAGCTTTGTGTGAATCCTGCTCAACGACGTCTCACATCCGCAGCAGGAGTGATTTCTGCAGCTTGGCATTTCAGGAATTGTGTGAGACGCGCTGAAGCCAGGAATGTCACTGGCTGGAGCGCGCGTTCCTGACTGGAGGACATCACAGCGCTCTGATGCTGTTTTCTTGAAATAAAGTCTGTAGTTGTTACTAAAGTAAACGTTTTACTCAGAGTCTGCCAGAAGCTTACTGGGAATGTAGGAAGTCCCCAGGCCTTGATCATTATTACTTTTGGTCCTGAAAGCAGAGCTTAAAGCCTTCACACTGAGGGAGCACAGCAACCCATAACTCTGCGTTCTCCTGCAGCCCAGGGGCAGGAAGGCTGGGGGCAAAGGAAGGCACGGACCATGAGGGCTTCAGTGTGCTGAGGGGCTGGTGATCGTCCTCCTGCACTGGTCAAGTATTTAATGCTGGTCATGGTCATTGCAATTGTATGTAATGCTGGTCACAATTATTCTTGGGTCGTATTTTCAGGAAATTAGAACGGCCTTAACACTCTTTTTTTATTTTATTTTCCCCTTTGATTTTCTAAACGTAACGATTAACTTTGGCGTTAGCTGATCTCTGCAGGAAAAGTCACTGGGATGCAAAAACTTCCCTGCAAAAACAAATGTCTTTTGTCCTTTAAACTCTTGATGTTGTCCGTCTCTTACTCTGGCAGCATTTGTGGTTAGCTGTGAATTTTGTGTAGGACTGCATGTGATTTGTTCACACCAGACCACTTGAAAGGGTCTTGTGTGTAACCAGAAGATCTTTTCCTTCTGTTCTGTGGAAGACAGGCAGGAATCTTACAGCCCATTACTGCAGAAAGCTTGCAGAATCGGGAGGATTTCTGTGCAATATCCTAAAGACGAGAGCTGAAAATGACAACAAACAGCTTTGCTCTCTCCTTTAGAGAGGCTGACGTGCTGCACACAGATTTCTCTGCTGGGATTAGCCCCGCTTGATCTTAGACCAGATTTCTCATCCCTGTTTTTTTTTTTATTTTATTAGAGTCTTCTTTATATTTGTCCTATGTCAAGGAAGTAATGGATTTTGATTAAATAGTTGATTGTTTTTTGTTTGTGTCATAGATGCTCACAATCTCTTCTCATTTTTGTTTCTCCTTTTACGTGGGGCAAGAAAGGTAGATGGACAGAAACACCTGTAGCCATTCTGTTCCTCACCTGCCACTTGCTGTGTAAATTAACGAGCAATTTACTTCTACAATACTGATGACAGAGCTCAACGACCTGAAATTTCTTTCCCTTGTGAAAATGAAAATCTAATAAAACCTTTCATTTCACAGTGTTAATTGATTGCTACGAAGTAGTTCTAACGACAGAATGATAGCACCCATCTGTAATATAGGTGACCTTTTCTCTCTGGATTTTCTCAGCTGACCATTTTCTGTCTCTCTGTGGCAGTGTTGGAGGCTCACAGTTGAGGGCAATATCTTGTTCTACATGACGCGTGGAATCATTCAGAGATTTAGTGAGATTAATACAGCTTCCTGTTCTCGACCATCAGTGCCTTTGTTTAAACATAACTGACAGTAGTTGAGCACGTGGTTGTCTTAAACACTCCAGTGGAATTGCTGCAGTTGGCTGTGTATCTTTCTGGTGAGGGTAGTTAATGCAGGCTGCATCATGGCCCATCCACTGCCAAAGCCAGCAGCATCTGCACGCTGTGTGCAGCTCTGTACTGGGCCGAAGAGTCACTGCATAATTGCCTCTTCAGCTTTGGCAAGTTTTAGGTGATTAAAATGATACATAAAAAACACGAAATGTGTTTTATTTCTTTGTGACTTTGTGGCAAGGGATTCGCCAGCAAATGGTTAACAGTGATGGGAGGTTATTTTGTAAATAGAATGAAGTCAAAAGTTTTAAATGCCATCCACTTAAAATCAAGTGCAATTGTCAGTGACAAAACCACAGTTCATCTTAAACCATTCTCAGCTTGTAATATGTGCTCTTATTTTCTCTACAGTAGGGTCTCATAAGGTGTTGATCAGGCACCTTTCCTGTTCCTTTGCTGGTTGGTGAAATACTGAATGCTGAATCTTACTGGATGCTCTTCATCTCTTGAGGCCCAGATAACCCCTTTTGTTTGTAGAGATCTTACTAATTGAAACAAGCAGGGAAACAAATCTTTGAGATAGGTGCCAGCCCTGCTAAATAGCTGTTTAGCAACGGGTGCTGCAATTGTACCTGGTCATCAGATGAACCTGTATTCGGTGGCCACAAGTGACAAGAGTGTATTTTAGCTTCTTAAAGCTATGAAATCACTGACACCTATGAGTTCACTAACGTTAATAAATTCCTTTCTCTTTTGTCTCCCCCATCTCCAGTGAGCATTTGTCGTGTGCCTTCACATTCTTTCTTCATGGGGAAAGCAATGTGTGCACCAGCGTGGAGATTGCTCAGCACCAGCCAATCTACCTGATCAATGAAGAGCATATCCATATGGCCCAGTCCTCCCCATCGCCGTTCCAAGGTAAGGGAGGTGGTTTGGGAATGTGGTCCATTTAAACCTCACTCCTGCATGGGAGGAACCTGCTCCTGGTGATGTTATCTTCAGAGATGAATTAAAATAAGTAACTCTTCCAACAGCTCCGTTTCTATTCGGGAAGGTAGAAACATAAAGGAAAAGGTTGATAGGACCTCAAAGCTATAGCTAGACATAAATGATGTGCAAATTTTCTAGAGCTTTCTGTTTATGAGTGTTATCTCTGAAAGCACGCATGTGTGGCAATTCATTTTTTTTAAGGTGAATTACGTGCTATTTTAAAAAATGAATGTATTTCTTGAGTGGTGTCTGCATCAGTGACTTCAGACCTCTAACTCAAACAGTAAAGGTATACAAATATTAAGTAGGGTTGAAAATGCACCAGAAAGAATGAAATGTTGAAGCATCTGTGACTATATATTGCCCATGTAAGCAGTTCGAACTGTAGAATCATAGAATCAGGGTTTTACAGAATTAAGTGAAAGCTGCTAAAATGATGCAATTGCAGTGCAATGCTCTACCTCTAAAATTCAGAGTATTTCAGTCATTGAGTCATTACAGACTGAAATTATGATTTCAAAGTAATTAAAGCAGGAGATTTTTATAAAATTAAGCACTGAAATGAAGCAACACCCAGAGACTAGAAAATGAGTGTTTGAAGAAACTTGGTTGAAAAATATTTCACTACAAGATATGAAGTTTTGACAGAACATAGACTCGTAGACCACTTAAGATTTTATTCCAGCAAACTAAGTTCCTTGCTGTCTTAAATCAAATATAACTAAAAGCAAAACGAAGTTCAAATGGAAATACTTGTGCTGAGCAACTCGTTATCCTTATTTGTCACAACTGTAGTCTTCTTCAGGTTCTCTATCCTTTTTAACACTGAGTAGGCTGTAGTACCACGTGTTGCTGGTAAAAGCTATTGTTAAATGTCTGTCTCCTATTACTTCCGTGTATGGGCATCCCTTTAGCAGTGAGTGTTGTTCCAGAACACGTAGATAAATTTACTATAGATATTATTAATCTAGACTGCAAAAAGGACTGTTTTTAGCTCAGTAAGGACAGCCATAGAAGAAGCTAGTGCAGTGTAATGAGGTCTTAAATTCCCACCCTTGGCTGATTTTCCAGTGTTTTTTCCTTGAAGACAGCATACAAAATCCTTAAATCAGCATACAAACAGAATAGTGAGCCAAGCCAGGCAGGGAAGGGCTGACAGGTAATTGAAATGTACGTACTGTAAGCACTGTTATTCTTATTTTGCAGTTTTGGTCAGTCCTTATGGTTTGAATGGTACACTCACGGGTCAGTCATACAAGATGTCAGACCCAGCAACGCGTAAGCTGATGGAGGAATGGCAGTATTTTTACCCTATGGTGCTGAAGAAAAAAGAAGGGATGAAAGAGGAAGAAGAGCTGGGATATGACAACGATTTCCCTGTGGCAGTTGAAGTCATTGTTGGTAAGTTTCAGTATTCTGCCTGAAGCATTATTTTCTTCCTCATCCTTTAAAAAAAAAATCTAATTAATCAGAAACAGCTATTATAATTTCCCTATCTTCTCTTGTAGCTCTCTTGACGCTGGAACATCTGACTAGTTATCTTGCCTCAAGCTTCTTTACTCCCTGTATCCCATATGCTATTACTCACATTATCAAGCTCCTTGTTTCATCCCTGTACTGGTTATAGAGGGTTGAATGTTTATTAGTATGTAAAATTCCTTAGCTCTTTGTATTTCAGACAAGTTTTACCTAATTGACATTGAAAATGAGTGGAAGCAGCTAGGGCTGCTGAATTTTATATGTTATGGTTAAGACTTCTGTTTTTCCGTTTCATTATAGGTGGTGTAAGGATGGTGTATCCTTCAGCCTTTGTTCTCATCTCCCAGAGTGACATCCCCATGTCACAGAACGCTGCCAGTGCTGGAGGCCATATAAATGTGGGTCAGCAGGGGCTTGGAAGCGTGAAAGATCCTTCTAGTACCTGTGGAATGCCTCTCACTCCACCCACTTCTCCAGAGCAGGCTGTTATGGGTAAGCAATAACCCTAATAGCCTGGAATTGCTATTTCATCTTTGTGTATGTGAAGATAAGTGTGTGAACAGTAGCAGATTAAAGACAGGAAGTAGACTGAGATTTAAGAGAGAGCTTTTTCCGTAGGTCTGTGATAAATGACGACTGATCTTCTAAACACTCCTGAAGAAGACACACTTTTAAATGAAACCTTGGGAATTCTGTCCAGCTTTATTTTCTGTTCACTGTAGCACCACTGAAGTGGTAGTTTTTTTTGCATTGAGATGAGTGTGTTGATTTATTGTTGTACGAGGGTATAGTGAACATACAGCAGTATGTAGTTCTTTTTGTACAAAGCTGGAAATACTGCGTTTAATTAATCAGTCATGTTTGTATAACAATAATAATATGCAAATACAAGCTACTCTTTCTATCTGCCACCATTGGGTTTTAGTTAGGGGCCATTCAAAAGAAATGCGTAGTCTCCAGACATGGTGATGAGGAGCTGGCCTCTCACATGAGGGCTGACGTGAGCTTCCGTGCTCTGTGCCCAGCACGCAGGGTGCTGCACAGTGCCTCCTGCTCCACTGCCTCTTCTGTCTGCACAGAATGTGCCCTGATGTGCGACTGGATCCATGGTGATTCTTAGCTCAGAAGTCTTCTTCATGCTTGATGGATGGGACTCAAGATCATAGAATCTAGAATGGCCTGGGTTGCAAAGGAGCACAATGCTCATCCAGTTCCAACCCCCTGCTGTGTGCAGTCACCAACCAGCAGCCCAGGCTGCCCAGAGCCACATCCAGCCTGGCCTTGAATGCCTGCAGGGCTGGGGTATCCACAGCCTCCTTGGGCAACCTGTTCCAGTGCCTCACCACCGTCTGGGGGAAAAACCGCCTCCTCATATCCAACCTAAACCTCCCCTGTCTCAGTTTAAAACCATTCCCCCTTGTCCTATTACTGTCTACCCTCATAAACAGCTGCACCCCCTCCTGTTTATACACTCCCTTCAAATATTGGAAGGCCATGATGCGATCCTCAATAGCTCACCTCTTCAGAAATAAATGTGTGTATTGCATTGCTCCTCAGAAATTAAATGTATATATATTGTCTGTTGTCATCTAGAATATGAATGAGACCTTGCCATTGTTGGAGGGGTTATATTGTAACTAATTGTGGATCAGTCTCAGGTGAGGATGGAGGAACAGAGGAGTCTTAGCCATAGAGGAGTGAAATGCATGTTTGTGTGCAGGGGTCTAAGATGGTAAAGGGGGAAAAAAAGTGAATTATCAGATACAGCAAAAAGAACTCAGTGAATATTGTTCAAAGAAACATTTTGAAGGCATGTGAAAAATTGCCATTGTATTTTTAAAGTTTTCAGATCCCTGTTAAATTTGTATAATATCACAAGGGAATTCTGTTTTACAGTGTTCATAACTATTAAAGTCTAAAAAAATGTTAATATTGTTCAATCTGGCAGCCACAATTTCTGTTTGATCTCTGCTGTTGTTTAAGAGAGCAGTATGAAACTGGTGCTTCCCCAGAGAATAATGAAAGGATTCCATTGTTTTGTATCATTTACCATTTTAAAAGATCTTGACAAATTGGAGAAATGGATCAGAAAAACATGTCATGCTGCGCAGAACTGGTAAATGGGTACATAAACTGGGTTAATCTGAAGCATGTGAATAATCCTTCAGTTCTGCTCCATGCTGGTAAAAACATGGGTGTAGTTCCACATCCAGTTCTGAGCACTGTTATTAAGCAAATATGTGGACAAATTGAATGGAGTCCAGAAAAGCGCAGTATAAATGATGATAGATTTTTGCAAACAGGGCCCACAGGGAAAGATGGAAAGAATTGAGGCTGTTTAGTCTAGAGAAGAGAAATCTGAAGGAGAGACAGTCTAACAGTCTTCAGAGACATGAAAGAGGAAAAGTAATAACCTTTCCTCTGCAACCAGTACGTAATGAATCTAAACTAGAGCGAAGCAAATCTAGGTTAAACATTGGGAAAAAACTTTCTCTGAGTGAAGATAATGAAGTGTTGGAATAATTGGCTGGTGGGAAGCTACCATTAGCAGAGAGGTGGGTGGGTTATTTTTCTTTTTTTTTTCTTTCCTTCTCTCGCTTTCTCTTTCCTTCTTTCTCCTTCTCTCTCCTTCTCTCTCCTCTCTCTTTCTCTCTCCTCTCTCCTTCTTTCCTCCCTCCCTTACCTCTCTCCTTTCCTACCTTCCTCCCTCTGTCCATCCCTCTCTCTCTCTCTTTCAGAGTGGGTTAGTCAAATATTTTTTCTGAAATAAGATTGCAGTTAATCAGGGACAAAGGAGTGGATGGGCTTCATGATCTCTTCAGATCTCTTCCAACCACACTTTCTGTGGTTGTCTCTAATTGTATGTAAAGAAACAATTTTGCTGGAACTATAGAATGGGATTTTTTCAGGTGTAGAACCAGAGTGTAGTATAGAAGGTATCAATTTGGGAAAAAGTAGTTAATGCACTCAAAGGCAGTGTCAAAGCTCTGGTAGGCCTTTGGTTATCCTCCCTTACCTCCAATTCTTCCCTCTCCGTCACTTCTTTCACACTGACGGTTACATCCATCCTGCTGTTAGCTTATGGAGCATGTACGTGTGTGCATGACGTTTGTTTACTTACACACATCTCCCTCTGAAAAGGAGCACGTGTGATGATTCCAGAAGTTTTGATCTGATTTTTATGGTTTTTATTACCAAGACATTGAATTCACGAGCAATGTTGAACATTTGAAAGCCAGTTACATAGATCGTTAGTCACTGACCTCAGTATGTGTAGGAATATCCTTTTGATTGCCTCTTTTTTGTTGAAATTCTATGTGAAAAGAGAAGCAGGAAAGTTCTAAGTGGAGAAAGTAACTGTAAGTGTGAAAAATGGAAGAAGATACGGGTTAGGCAGCTTGTGTGCAATTGTAGAAGCTGGGTTTTGAACATCACCTAATAGAAGTCAGCAGAACTGCCTTGTTGGATGTAGCAATGTATGGCAGTGAAACTTCCAGCGTTTCATTCTTAAGGCTTTCTAAATTGTGTCAGGCAGAAGGACAAAGTGTTCTGTACACTGATTTGACCTTGTTAAGATGCAGCATATCCTTACTTAGGTTTCCATCCAGAGCGCAGCAGTGCTCAGCGACTCAGCCAAATGAGCCTAAAGCTCCCTCTGCTGTTCCAGGTTCTGCTTTTAAAGATGACTCTTGGATTTCCATTAATCTGAACAAAACCCTACTGCGTAGTAGAAAAAGAAATGTCTGCTTATAAACAGCTGATAAGGTTTCTGTCTCACAGACAGAAAGAAGTGAAGTGCAGAGTATAAATAGGAATTTTCAGATTATTAGTGTGTTGAATAATATTTTCATTTCTATGAAATATGATGCTAATCACACAGAATTGCAGAATGGCCAGGGTTGGGAGGGACCTCAACGATCATGAATCTCCAACCCCCTGCCACAGGCTGGGCCACCAACCTCCACATTTAATACAGACCAGGCTGCCCAGGGCCCCATGCAACCTGGCCTTGAACACCTCCAGGGATGGATGGGGCATCACAGCCTCCCTGGGCAGCTGTTCCAGCACCTCACCACTCTCGTAGCAAAGAACTTCCCCCTGACATCCAACCTCAATCTTCCCTCCCTCAACTTCAAACCATTTCCCCTTGTCCTGCTGTTATCAACCCTTTCAAAGAGTTGACTCCCCTCCTGTTTGCAGGCTCCCTTTAGGTCCTGCAGGCTGCAATGAGGTCACCCCGCAGCCTTCTTTTCTCCATGCTGAACAAGCCCAGCTCCCTCAGCCTGTCTTCATAGTGGAGGTGCTGCAGCCCCCTGATCACCTTTGTGGCTTCTCTGGACCCTCTTCAACAGCTCCCTGTCTTTCTTGTGCTGGGGGCTCCAGACCTGGACGCAGTGCTGCAGGTGGGGCCTCACAAGAGCAGAGCAGAGGGAGACAATCACCTCCCTGTCCCTGTTGGCCGCCCCTCTTTTGATGAAGCTCAGGATACCATTTGTTTTCCGAGCTGCAGGAGCACACTGCTGGCTCACATTCAGTTTTTCATCCATCAGCACCCCCAGGTCCTTCTCTGCCAGGCTGCTCTCAAGGGACTGCTCCTTCCAGTCTGTATGGATGCCTGGGATTCCTCCAGCCCAAGTGCAAAACTTTGCACTTAGCTGTGTTGAACCTCATTAGATTCACCTAGGCCCACCTTTCCAGCATGTTGAGGTCCCTCAATGGCATCCCTTCCTTCCACCATGTCAACTGCACCACTCAGCTTGGTGTCATCAGCAAACTTGCTGAGGGTGCACTCAATTCTGTTGTACCCGGTACAGCTAAGAACCTCACGTTATGTTAATTGTATATATGAACAATCAGCTGTTAAACTGGTCTGTAATAGTGTACATTTAAACTGTAAGACTTCACTGAAGCAAGTTTTGATTTTGGTAATTCAGTTCAGGTGTAATGTAAAGAAGTCATGTTCCATTCATTTCTTCATTGAGGTTTTATCTTGAGTATAAAAAATGATTCGTGCTTTCAAATAACAACTGCTTAATTTATCTTGTAGGAGAAAGTGGATGCTCTCAGAGCAGTGTCAGCCATTCAGCTATACAGGAGGGAACAGTTAGTGTACACAGTCCAAAGAAATCAAGCAAGATTACTCCAAAATTTCACAATCGTATGGTTCACCGTGTCTGGAAGGAATGCATTCTCAACAGGTCACAGTCCAAGTAAGGCAGCAGTTCTTATTAATACCATATAATACATAGTAAAAATATTAATAGTTTTGCCTTTAGATATTATTCCTGATAGAATTATTTTTGCCACTAATCTAAGCTAATATTGCAATGCAGCATTATCAAAGAAAATTTGTTACTGTATTCAGTGGAAAACTCTTTAGCACTGTTCATGTTGCCTTTGCAGTCATGTATCTTAACGGTGTGAGACTTTGAGGTTAAGAATCTTACAAGGTGCCTTTAGCAAGGTGTTTTCAGATTCAGTGACTGCAGTTTCTAGTTCCACTTGTAGTTGAAAGTTGGGCGACTGAAGATCCGAGAGGGTGTATTTGATATTTAGAATTCCAAGAGTAATCTTCAAGGAACTGGACTGAAATTCCCAGTGATAAGGATATGGGTTGTTTTTAGCATTGCAGGTCTTTATGACTTAAATTTTTACTTTATTACTTAAAATACATTCATGGCACGAGATGCCCTGAAATCCATATTTTTTTATTGTTTCCATGCAGTTTCATATCTGAATATGTCAGATGAATTTTCAGATTCAATCTAAATTGCTTGAATCTTATTTTCTGTTCTCAAACATCTATCTGATGTGGAGCTGGTACCATCCTCCCATAGAAGGTTTTAGATGTATTAGAAGGAAATACTGTTAAAAAAAGAATTATATTTCAAAGGGGAAGCAGTAATAGAAAGGAATTTTACGTGAGATTAACAGATGTGAATTTACACATGCTTGTTTATTTAAGGTTTTGTTTTACACAGTGTAATAATTACTAAAGCAATTGTTTATTCTTTAGGAGGAGTCAAATTACAACTGCAAATCTGGAAGAGGAACTTCCTAACAATACTGTTTCTTGGGATTTTGTGGATCCAGTCCAAAGAGTCAGTTGTTCTTGTTCCAGGTGAGCTTCAAAGACAGGAAGCGTTTCTCATGATGAAAGAGCACTGTTCAGTTAGATAGAGGTACCCTTTAAGAAGTGAGTTATGTTTTAGCTGAGAAAAGAGGAAGCTCTAAAACTGTGCACATCAATCACATTCAGGTGATTAACAAGCATCTCTTATCATTGTCTACTTGTCGCAGGCAACTCAAGTGGAAAAATGATCCCAGATTAGAGAGCGAGGTCTAGAATCACTCAAACATTTCTCATTTGCAATCAACCCATCCTTCAGGCTTTTTGGAGATGTGAGCTTCAAAGCTCCAAAATTTGGAGTGCTAAAATTATGGTGAAGAGGAGCAGAAACTCAGATGGCAACTTATGCAGAATTGGCTCAGAATTAATAAACATTTGTTACAGATCAGTGAATGAATTTGCGTCTTGCCTGAGTTTCAGTGCATCCTGATTTGAGGAACTCCTTTGGAGAAAGATGAAAAATTTCCCAGAGAGTTGCTTTCTCTCTGTATACCCTCCAGTCAGTCTGCCATGACTCACCAGACACCAAAAAGGCACCAAGGCAATGGAGCAGCTTTGCAGCACTGCTGTGAATGGATGAAAAAAAATCACAACAAGTAAAGGAGCACTTTAGAAGTTTATTCAATTATCTGTCATTTTTGGACACTGGAAGTTCCAGTGCTACTCACACAGGAGAGGCAAACCAGCAGCACCACTTGTACTAAACGTTTTATAGAATTGCCAGGGGTGATTTTCTGTGCCTGAGATGGCCAGAAGGCCAGCTTCTGGTAGAACATTCGTGTGAAACAGTTTCAACTGAAATTCCTAATTCCTGGGATCACCATCTATTAGGCTTGTAAAAATGTTTGTATGACCTAATGAAGTTATTTTTAAGTATTCAAACATGTAAATGACATTCATGTGCTCAAATAGAAACGCTGCCATGCTAACCAAGCCTCTGTGGTATCGTGCTTGGGTTTTTTTCTGTTTTTTTTTTTGTTTTTTTTTTCTGGTTGTTGTTGTTGTTGTTTGTTTGTTTGTTTGTTTGCTTGTTTTGTTTTAATACTACAAGAAGGGTTTTTTCCAGAATTTATGGTCAACAGCTGATGATATGGCTGAAATGATTCTCCACTCTTTTGGCTGATGGAGGCGTAGCTGATTTTCTTTTTTCCTTTTCTTTCAAGTGAGGCAAGCTCGAGAATAATGCTGTAGTTAATGATAACAGTTGTCTAACCAAATTCTGAAATCTCTGACCTGTCACAGTACTCTGTGCAGGGCTTTCTGTGCAGATTTGGCCGCACAGAGAAATTTAGGAATACAGCACTCCATTGATCACTGGAAGGTTGTTGTTTAGAAAATGAGAAAGCCTGATTGCGTCCCTGTGCCTTGTGCTTGACTTCTTAGAAAGTAGTTTCTTGTTTGTGTATATGGGAGACAAAGGAATACAAAGGGGTTGTGTGTCACACAACAGCCTGTGCTGTCTGAAGTGAAGATGTTGGTCCTCTGCAGCCTTACTCTTACTCTGATTATTTGTTGGCTGTATGTATTATGTATACTCAGGAATGTGGAACAAATGAATGTTTTGTCAGGATGCCAAGTGTTCTGTATAGAAAACTGAAGTCAAGCCTTGCCTGGAAAGCTTAGGGAACCAATAGTGGAAAAAGGAGATCTGAATCTGTAGAGACGTTGAGCTGCATTTGCAATTTGAAGCAGTTTCAAACAACAATAAATGTGTGCCATGCGACTTCTGTGCAGGTGAAGAAGCTGGACAGATACTGTCATATCAGTATAATTGCCTTAGTCATCACTGTGCCCTTTGTGAGCACTGCGCAAATGTGGGTAAAAATGTGAAGATAAGATCTCATATATGGGGTTCTTTGATACTCAGCATCAAATTCAATCTTCTATAGACCCAACTTTCTTTCTTGGAAAACAGACTGTCTGGTGTCAGTCAAGTTCTGTAGTCATGTTGGTGTGGTGAATGATGGAGAATGAGTGCAATGAAATGTTTAAGCCATGCTTAAGGCACACCTGCAGTTACAAGGGCATTAGGTCCACATGGATGCTGTGCTAAGGATGATTTGTGGTGGCAAAGAACTTGTAATGTTTCCTAGTAACACCAATAAAACAAACACAAATAAAGCCAGGACAACAGCACGCAGTGTAAGATGGTTATAGGAAAAAGATGCAGTACCAGTAGTTGTATTTGTACTGTTTGACAGCTGCTCTGCGAAACTTGGGTGTTTTCCTAACTAAGTCAGAGAAGCAGAATTAGTTTTCCCCAGTCCAGTAGTCCACTTTATTTCAGATAATATAGTTTATCTTAACATTGTAATAAGTTTTCATGTTAGTGGATTTCTGGTTTGAATGCTTTCAAATATTTATTCATACATCAATTTTTAGTTGCTTATTCTTTGGACTAATTATGCCTCTTTTTTTTTTCTTTTTTTTTTAACCATATCTGGAGGAAATTGACATGAAAGCATTTTGCTGTATTTTGCCTCAGTGAACATAGCCAAACCAATTCAGATCTGTATTTTGGAAGCGTACAAGAGTAGTGGTTCAGTTCCCCAGCAGTCATTTCACTTGAAAGGCTGTACTTCTTCAGGGTAATGAAAACAACAATAGCCTGATTTATTTTATTTTGTTACATTAAATTCCATATAAGCAGTGTTCAGCTTTATATAAACATTAGATCTTGTTTGCTTTGAATTCTGTTTTTCCCGTTCTCCATTTTATAGGTCAGACATACGCAGTCATGTTGGGCTCTGCCTAGTGCAGATCATGTGGCATTTCCAGAATCTCTTAAAAGACCAACAATAGACATAAGATTTCTTTGGGATTCTTTCCTTTAGAGCAGATAATAGGATGAACCATGCAGTGACTTGCTTTTGTCTCTGTTTTCAGGCACAAGGTTTTCAAACAGCGTTGTGCTGCCGGTTCCAGCCGCCCCCCGACAATAAATCAGCCAGGATTCAGTGTGGGAACATCATCATCTTCATCGTTGCCGCCTCCTGCCTCTTCAAAGCACAAAGCAACAGAAAGACAGGACAAGGGAGAGAAACTGCAAAAAAGGCCCATGATGCCATTTCACCATCGGCCCTCTGTGACTGAAGAGCTATGCGTGGAGCAGGACACATCAGGGCAGAAGCTGGGATTAGCAGGCATGGAACCCTCTTTAGAAGTCCCAAATTCCAGAAAATATGAGAAGCCGCTATCTATACCTGCTAGAAATCCAAGCAAGCAAATTAATATGAATCCTATGGATTCACCCCATTCCCCTTCTTCCCCTCTGCCTCCCACACTTAGCCCCCAGCCGAGAGGTCAGGAAACAGAGAATCTGGACCCACCTTCTGTACCTGTAAACCCAGCGCTCTATGGCAGTGGGCTGGAGCTTCAGCCGTTGCCCAGCTTAGATGAGAGGACAGTTCTTGTTGGACAGAGGTTACCTCTGATGGCAGAGGTTAGTGAAACAGCATTATATTGTGGGATAATTCAGAACAATGAGTCACTAGATATGTGGAGGACCTATAGCGTCCCATCAAGTGACGATCCAGAATTCAGGCCACCAGGTCTTCCATGTGAGAGAGATGATGCCAAGATGGAAGTGAACTCAGACAGCACTGCACTGAAAAGGTAAGAACGCAAATTGGCCCGAATGGTGCTTTTATTAAATTCTAACCATGATTAAATTCTAATTTCAGTAGTAAGCTTTGAATTCAGTTGTGGCATCAAAACCTGAGGGATGATGTGAGTGTAGAAGACAGAACTTGTCTCTGGTAGTTTTGTTTAATGGGGATTTTTGTAGGAAGGTGACTAATGAAGAGAGATTTTTAACAGCAGTTTTCTCATGTAATTTATGCGCTCCTCCAAAAAATTATGCGACGAGTAGAAGGCTTCCCTGCAGCATTAAAGATGGTATATGCTGGAGTTAACACTGCTTAAGTAGGAATGGGCTGTTGTAGTATGCTTTATTTTTTTCTCATCTGGATTTCTGCTGTACGTTGTAACAACCGATGCATCTTTTTAAAAACCTTCATCAAAGTAAATGAACAAATATAAGAGTTCTATTACGCTTATGTCTTTTGATCATTTTAAAAAACAAAAGTTGTGTTCAGTTATGCACCCTTACAGCTACATAAGTATTTGGTTATAGCAAGTGAGATGCACTTTATTGCACTGTAGAGGCAATTCGGTGTGGTTTGTCCAATTGTATGGTTTTAAAATTGCACTTTCTAGACATAATAACAGATATAGTATTATAGAATGATCCTGTTTTGTTTTGTTTTTATAATGGCATCAGTGTTGTGAAGCCAGTACCTGGTCTTTGCACTTGATAGGAGTTTACTATTTATGGAATTACAAGGTTGAGGAGGGACCTCTGGAGATCATCAAGTCCTACCCCGCTGCTAAAGCAGGTCCCTACAGGGGGTTGAGCAGGACAGTGTCCACGCAGGTCTTGAATATCTCCAGAGGAGGAAACTCCACCACCTCTCTGGGCAGCTTGTTCCAGCGCTCTGTCGCCTCATAGTAAAAAAGTTCTTCTTTGTGTTTGTATGGAACTTCCTGTGCTCCAGTTTGTACCCGTTGCCCTGTGACTGGGTACCACCAAAAAGAGCCTTGGCCCCATCCTCTTGACACTGCCCTTCAGATATTTATAAGCACTGATCAGATCCCCTCTCAGCCTTCTCTTCTCCAGGCTGAATTGCCCCAGGGCTCTCAGCCTTTCCTCATTAGGAAGATGCTCCATGCATGCCTCTCATCATCTTTGTGGCCCTCTGCTGGGCCAGATCCCTGCCTTTTTTGAACTGGGGAGCCCAGAACACAGTGCTGCAGATGTGGCCTCCCCAGGGCAGAGCAGAGGTGAGGAAAACCTCCCTTGACCTGCTGGCAATGCACCACAGGACACCCCCAAGGCACACTGCTGGCTCCTGGTCACTCTGCTGTCCACTCAGATCCTTCTCTGCAGAGCTCCTTTCCAGCAGCTCACCTCTAACCTGTACTGATGTGTGCAGTTATTCCTCCCCAGGTGGGGGGACGGTGACATCTCCCAGCAGCCTTATCTTCTCCAAGCTAAACAAGCCCTGTTCCCTCAGCCTTTCTTCATAGGAGAGGTGCTCCAGCCCTCTGATCATCTTAGTGCCCTCCTCTGGACCCGCTCCAAGAGCTCTGCATCTTTCTTGTGCTGGGGGCCCCAGGCCTGGATGCAGTATGTAAAGATATGTGAAGATATTTCATGTCAACTTCAGCCTGAGAATCTGAATTGATTTTGTGCAGGCTTAAAATTACTTCTGCATTTTGGCAATGGAAAAAAAGTGCAGCAAAGAGGATTTAGTGAAAACGGTTAAGCTAAAGTTGATTGAGGCAATCTTTTTGAATTATGACAGTGTTAATTTTGGTAATTACTGTGGAGCTCCCTAGGCTGAAAAGGTCATGTGTACTTCAAAGTATTCTGATTTAGTGACAGATTTTACTCCTTTCTCATTGTCCTGAAGTAAATGTTCTTGATACAGTGCTGGGTTTAATACTGAACTTAGGCAAATGCATCCCTTATTTGAGGAAGAAGGTATTCTTTCTCTGTCAAGGAGTGAGACATGGGCTGTATTTGTGTGTGACACCTACAGATCTTAAGAGCTGCTATTTTTGTCTGCTGTAAAAGATATGCATGTTTTGTTTTGTGATGGATTTGTTTACTTGCTTATTTTTGCTTTCAGGCTCTTAGCACAACCTAATAAACGGTTTAAGATTTTGGAAGAACAGAAACCGGTGCAGACACTGAGCTATCTTGACCCCTTGCCTCTAATACAACAACCAGGAGAAGGTTTAGGAGATGCTAGTGATCCTTACACTTTTGAAGATGGTGATATAAAGTACAGCTTCACTGGCAATAAAAAATGCAAACTTGTGGCTGAAAAAGATCTGCTGAAAAAGAACAAGGTAACATGGAAATCCAGTCTTTATCATTAACGCTGTAATGATCACATAGCACAGTATTTGTCGTGCAGCTCTCAGGAGGACACAGACCCATTGCACAGGTCAAACTTAAAGGAGTTATGCATTTCTTTCCTGTACAGGTGCACAGGAAAGAAAGTTCATTTAAGTATGGTATTTTTGAACCTCTGTTTGGCTGCCATCCCTCTGAACCTTTTTCTGTATGAAAACTGCTGCTGCAGGGAGCACATTCTCTTTGTATATATTCAGCTTGACCAGCGGTGTGTTCCAGCAAGAAGTAAAATAATTCAAGCCTTATATTCACTTGTAGAGACAAAAAGACTTGCTGGGCATTTTTCTTACTTTCTTCAGCTTGACATATAACCTCGCTGCAAAGCTTAGATCTCTTCAGCCCAAATCCATCTTTCTTCCCTTGCCCAAAATTAGTTTAGCTTTTTACTTTGTGATGGGGATGTGGTTTGAATGTTTCCTTAGAGGTCATCTTCCAAAACAATTTGATCACCATTCACTGTCCATCACTTGCCCCATAAAGATGGTATTTCTTACATATCTTATCCATTACGGAGCTGTTTCATTCTCAGGCTATGCACTCATTTGTACTTGTAGGTAGTGACCATGCTTAACATTGTAGATGTATTGTCTAGAGAAATTGAGGTGGCTAAATGTCTGTACAGCCTGTTGAAGTTAACTGCTGTGTATGGAGTCCTTTGTACATCACAATCAATACTACATCGTGTTTTTCCTGGCATGCAGATAAACAGCAGACCAATGTGTTCTCTTCCCTCTTAAAACATTCTGTGCTTCATAAAATATTGAATCGAGAGCTCTGGGTTTAGCTTGACATAGGAAAACCAATAGTGCAACATTTCCTCTTACATAGATTAAATTAACGTCCATTAAAAAAATCTGTGCATTTTTGTATAGTCAGAAGATGGAATTGGAACCAAGGAAATCCCCACAACAGGTCATTCTACACCAGTTCCTGATGGAAAAGATGCCATGTCTATTTTCAGTTCTGCTCCTAAGGCTGGTGAGTAAAAGCACTCTGTAAAGCAAAAATACTCAAGGGTACACCATTAAATTTCAAAGGAAAAGATCATACACTGAACACTTTTACGAACGGCTTCTGATATGGAGTTTGATTCCACCTGTCCTTTTTATAACAATATAATAATTTTTAGAATAATAAGGCTCAACAATAGCTACATTTGTAGCTATTCCCAATTGACTCTTTGTCACTGCTTAAAACTTGCTGCCAGGCTATTTGTAGGCTACGTCGTAGAAAAGGGTCGTCAGTGATTCTTGATTCTTTCTTTAGAGTGAGATTTAAAATTTGCTCCTGTTTTTCACTGATTATTTCCTCTCTTCCTGATAGATACCCGGCAAGACAATGCTGCGGGCCGAGTAGGCTCTGGTAGCCTCACACAGGTGACAGATCTTGCACCATCACTCCATGATCTGGATAACATCTTTGATAATTCAGATGAAGATGAGCTTGGTGTAAGTCTTTGTTTGATTGAGCGTTCTGCAGACTTAAATCCTGACAAAAGGAAAAATAAAAAGGCAGAAGGATGCTGCAATCGTAGCATGGAGCAATTGCCCCTAATAGATAGGACAAACTGTTTCCAGGCAGGCAAGCTTGTTTTGTTTTGTTTTGTTTTTTAGTAAGGAAGAATTGAAAGCAAGGGGAGGAGTCCTTTAAGGAGATTCTATAAGGAAGATAAATGGTTGTATACAGTTTGGGAATATTAGAAGATCTCTTAGGTAACACCAAAGCTTGTCTCATCTGATGGTTTTTCAGTCACTTGGGGAACCAGTACACTCTGAGGAAAATGCAGCTAACTTGCTGTCATAGTCATGCAGAGACAAGCTGTAAGATTGCTTCCTGAGGTAAAGCAGTGCAGTTGCCTCTTAACTGTATTAAATCTAATTTAGTGTCTTCAATTTTTGTCAGTATTTTCTGTTTCTTAGAGCTATGGAAAAGATCCTAGTTTCATTATCCGATGATTTGTTCTTTTACCTTGTTTGAGAATGTGCCCAAATCAAAATAAATTCAGCTCTATGCAAGTAACTCTGGGAAGCATGTTCCTTTCTATGCCTGTAAGCAGCTTATGCTTTGCAAAGAGGAAGAAAATCAGCAGATACAAAAGGAAATCAGGAAATATAGAGGGAAAAGCAGATTTACATCAATTACCAGAAGAAAGTAATCAGGATTCTTTGTAAGCTTAATCTAATATAGGCATAATGTTACAAAGCAGGATCCTAAATGGACTGATAGTAGATAACATGGCTTAAATCTCTAACGTCTGGTTCTTGGCAGTACTTTCCAAGTACACCAGTTTATTTACATTTCTTCCTGTTCTGTGGTTTCACAGAAACTGCACTTAAGCTGTTTTTTGTTAAATCTCATTCAGAGTGTTTTCAGTTTCTAATAGCTTTTGATTTCTACTATTTCGTATGGTTTTTAGTATGGTATGTAATTGTTCTGCCTTTAGGCTGTATCACCAGCTCTTCGGTCATCAAAAATGCCTGCGGTGGGATCTGAGGAGCGCCCAGTGGGGAAGGATGGTAGAACAGCAGTACCTTACCCACCAAGTAAGTAGCAGCAACTGATTTCCACTTTTTTGACAGTTAAAATCTTCTGGTTAGCTACCGAGCTGCCTTTTTTGTAGAAGGTTTGCAGTGTCACTTACTCACAACTCAAAGCCAGTGTGCTTATTTTGTTCTGTGATTGCTAGATGCTAACAGTAAAATAGGGTAGGAGTATTTTAATGGAAACACTGGGTGGTGATATAGACATACATTTTTAATGTGCCTACAGAGATTTGAGATGCTCTGCTTCCGACAATGTGGTCTTATAATACAATCACAGAAGGGAGCTGTTAAAAATCTTCATTTAGAAACTGCCCTTGTATTCTCAAACCAATGTTTAATCTCATTTGTTCATTCATACCAGTACCTCATCTTTTAGTGTAAATCATTCCTTAAACAGTTATTCAGAATGTAAGGTATGGGATGCATTTGATGTAGAATGAATTCAGGCTAAAATCACCTTCAGGATTTAATTTAGGTGTGGAGGAACCTAGAGTACAGTAGAAGTACTGGCTTCTAACTGAGGACACATTGTAAACCTCTTGGGGATGTTAATGGTAGAAATGGTGCTTGTGCAGGTGTTACATATGTAGCACAAACCAGGGTAAGTGCAGGGAATGCAGAAATAGAACTGTATACTGAAATATATTATGCAGATTAAAACAATAGGACTCTTTTGTAAGGACTGTGCCAACAGGTTTTGAAAATTATAGCTTTTACTCTCTTGAGATGTATGGGTTTTCTTGCATTATTTACGTAGTAGCATTTCTCCTGAGATTTTTGTATGTATAAGTGTTTGCATGTGTGGGAAGAGGAAGATGAGAATTTCAGTGTGATACCAGCCAGTCAGATAATGAATTACGGATTGCTTAGCAGCGAGAAGGAAGAATGCTTGATTATTGTGTCCTCTACAAGCAGAAATCAAATCTCCCTGCAAATCATTCTTTAATGCTTTCTCATTAACTTTATCTGGTAATGAGGACAAATTGAGGGGAAAAAAAAAATAACAGTGTGAAGAAGATGAGTCAGAGTTTTATGCACCCATAAAAGCTGTGCTGATTTACTCAAATGTACAAGTCTGGAGTACACAGAGATTGGATTTTGACAGGTTTAGTTGATCCATAGCTTTTTAAAATATGCAAATCTTTTTCAAGCATGACACATGAAAATGAATAATGAGAGTTAGCCTGTTGCTGTCGGGTTTGGGAATTTTCTGTAATTAAACTTTTTTATGACTCTGCACTGCAGAATTTTGCTAACTGGGGCTCAAATATGAGCGAAACATATACTGTAGAGCTGCATGAAATAAGTCAAATAGATACACTCCACTTCTGTTCTGTAGCCCTCCCCCCTGACACCAGCTGTCCAGGCACAGCAGTATCTGCAGGGAAATGAAATGCGTTATACACCATAATAAAGTCCTACTGACTACATTGTGTTCTAACCCTTTTTCCTGTCCCATTTCTCTGCTTCCTGAAGCACACTTCTCTTTGAGAAGCAGAGGCAACACTTCATCCAAGTGGCATCCTGAAGATTATACTTCGTACTAGCATTGGGTGGAAAATGTTTTTTTCCATTCCACTGAAGCTGTTTTCAACATTTACTAATCCTTTATCAGGACAACACTAAGTTGTTTTCAAGTCTTCATTCACAGTAAGACTGAGAAAGAAAAAAGGAACCGAGTACGAACAAGCCATTGCCAATTAATTTACTCTGCTGCTCCAGGCTGTGGAACAGTTGGGTTCAGCATTCACTGCTGTTTCCATCAAAACTCTATTTCTGGGGGCACTTCACCCATTCAAACTGTTCCATATTGTCTGAAGAATTAAATAGGAGGCTGGCTGTCTCATCTCTTTGCACAAAAGAACAAAATTAAGATTTTTTGGTTCTGTTAAGAGCGGAGACAGGACATCTGGTTGTAGCATCCTACAAAAACACAGTTTGCTCTTTGTGTATGTACTCATATACTCTATCTAATTTTAATTTCATTACTTTATTTGTTATTTCCAGTTAGTTTTTGAGACTATGTTTCGCTGGTTTTGATTTCCACAATTGACTATTTTCCAGTCCGAAACGTTTGTATTAGCAACAGTAGCCTATCTTTTTTGTCAGGAGTTTTGTTGCTATGGACCAAATGAGACTGCAGTGACTGTATGTCAGTGGAAAAACACAGCTAAGTGCATGCTTATTCTAAAAGGCACTGCTTTGAGATTCAGTGTCAGCCCTAAAGGGAGAAGAAACTATTCTGTCTCCTTAGTAGCAGTTCTTAGGATGAACTTTCCATTCACATCACTTAATCTTTTCTGCTAAAAATATATGTATATATATTTGTGGGTTTTTTTTAAAAAAAAACCTGTATGTTTAAAGTTGTGTGTCTACCAATTTGCTGTTTCTGCTGAACATCAAGTTTATAAAGCAACCCTAGGAATTTTTGGAATGCATCCCTAGGAATTAACTTCTAAGCCTAGAGTTATACAGGTGTCAGAACTGTACTGAGTCTGTAGAGTCTTTACTAGGTTTTAACCCACAGAACAAGAGCTAGTAGTGAGTAACCCCTTCTGTTTTATTGGGCTTTCTTGAGAATTGGTATTGTAATGATTAACGATGCATTTTTTCATCCTATTTAGCTGTGGCAGATCTCCAAAGGATGTTCCCAACACCACCTTCTTTAGAACAACACCCTGCCTTCTCCCCAGTAATGAGTTATAAAGATGGAATAAGTTCAGAGACAGTAACCACCTTGGGAATGATGGAAAGTCCCATGGTCAGCATGGTTCCAACACAGCTTGCTGAGTTCAAAATGGAGGTGGAAGATGGATTAGGTAGCCCTAAACCTGAAGAAATTAAGGTAACATACCACACATAGGGTGTTTTCATAATCTCACCCTCATATGTTCAGATTTTTATAAAGAAATCACCTGTAGTGTGCCTAGCAGGCTACTTTAACAAGTGGGAATTAGAGCCATATAAAGTTTGTATTGGTCTTTAGTTGGAAAAAAACCCAAAAACTTCTCTAGTAAAAGAGCTTGTAATTGTTTCTCTGATTTTAACTGTAGGTACTTTTCTGTTCATATAATAGGTGTAATTTTAAGTCTGTAATGCTTTTGGGTGCTCTCAGGAAACAAACAGTATTGTATGTGAAATGAGCCCTATGCCTAACAGAAAGAGTGCACTTATTTGAAAAACATGGTACTTGTGACTACATAGCTTTTAAATGGTTTGTTTCTTCAGATAATTTTTCTGTATCTTTTATGTATAGCCACTCCTTGCTGCCAGTCTCTGGGGATGCAGCTGGGATAAAATCATGCATGTAGAAAGGCTGCCTTTTTCTCTCTGAAATGTTGCCTTTTTTGGTTAGGGTTGAAAATCACTGAGAAAGCCCAGGGGTTGAACTTGCTCTGTTTCTTCTTCAGCTGATGTTACTTCACAAGTTTTAAGGCCAGATGGGACCATTCTTATCTGACTTTCTGTATAACACAGGTCAGGTAATGTCACATAGTTACTCCTCTATTGAGTCCTATAGTATATCTGAGTAAAGAAGTATTTTTAAATGGGGACTCTGCTGTGGGGTACTAGTACTCACCTCCCCTGCTTTACATATCCAGATGTATCCATTTTTCCATAGCATCACATGAAAAGACTTAACATAAGCACCTGGTCTACATTGATTTGTATTTCATTGTTCCATCCTTAGCGCAGGTCATCAGGTAGGTTAAAATCATTCTGCCTGATTGTGTGCATTCTGCATTTCTTAACTTCTTTGGCCAATTTTTTATCAGAAGTTATCTTTATCATATTTCCATGCATACAGGCTGAGAGTTTTTTAATTTAGAAGTGTGCTTTTCCTTGTTCTGCGCCAGTGCAAGCTTGTTTGTTCACAGATATTCAATAGGGAGATACACACAAGAACTGTCTTCCTGGTATTCCCTAACCTTTGATTTTAAAACTTGATTCCTCTCCTTCAGACCCAGCCAGTCCCAAATCTCCTTCTCTTTCTGCAGCCATTTCTTTCCTCAGCAGCAGCTCCCCCTGAGTGCTGGCAGTAGCTGAGGACTTGCTTTAGTTATTGGCACTGCTGAGTAAGGTATACACACACAGAGCTTGTAGTTGCATGGACTAGAAGTGGCTATAAACTCAAAGTGAGAACACTGAAACAAAATCTTGCCTAAGTGTATATGATTTAGTCAGCTGTGAATGAGAAATTTTTCTTGCATGGCACCTCTGGCATAACTTTGACTGACTGAAAGTAAAGCACAGGTGAACCACAGGGTGACTTTCTGCATTCAGGTATGTCCTTGTTTGGAAGTAAGATTGCTGTATTCGAGGATTATTTCTACGTATAGAAACAAATTGTGACCAGTCAGAAGTGTGAGAAAGTTAGTTGTAGTGTCCCCCTTGTGAAGACAGCCAGCCACCTGGAAAGTCTGCTTTGTTACTGCAAGACCTCTTCTTCTTCCTGTCCTGACTTGATAACTTGAAGGCATGATGAGAAAAAGCTTGTTCCTAAAGGCTTTGCTGTTGTCCACTATCTTTGTGTAGTTCGGATGTCTACAGATTTGTATACAATTATAGAAGTTTAAAGTTTATGGCAGGGTTTGTAACAGACCTTGCTTTGTTTTATTCTGTTTTCCAAACAAACTACTTTCTAAAACTAGAATAATTTGGCCCTGGATTTAAAATCTGTATTGTGACTTGGACAGCTGAAAGCTTGTGAGTGGGAACAGATTTTAGGGTGTCATTGCTGTTGGAAGTGCTTCAGTCTCCCTCACAAAGTTTTAGGAGTATTGAACTATACATTTTATTTCTGCCTGATAACATCTCCAACAAGCACAGTTTACTCTGCTTTTAAGTGTGTCACACCTGCTCATATACACCAGTGGGGGAAACAAGCACCTAAACCCATTGCTGATCATTTTGAGAACATGTAAGTAGATTTCTTCTGCTGAGTATTCAGCAGCTGGAGATAGTAATCCACACATTTCTCATCTCTCAACGCTGTACAAGGTGTAAGGGAAAAATGGAAATATCTAATGAGATGTTAAATGCTGCAATTCTGAGAGACTGCTGTTACTTCAATAATTATTTTTACTTTGCAGTAGTGCGTCAAAAGGACTAGTTCTTTTCTTCTGAAGGAAACATGGCATAGCTTTAGAAATTCTGGCTCAAGTTCTTGTCATCATTGTCTGCAAACAAGCATAACAGTCACTGGAAGTCCAGCTTGACTGAACTTCATTTATATTCATACTTAATATAATGTTTAGTTGATTATTTCTGACCAATACTAGGAGTGGTGCTAGTGTAAAGAGTGCACTGTTACTGGTTGGATTATCTTAATTCCCCATGTGGGGGTTGTTCCAAGAGGCTGACTTAAAGGCTGACTTAAAGTTTTCTTCACAATGTGACTCAACCTCTCCACTGTGAGTGTGGAAATCTTGAAAAGATCAACCTCTTAAGTGCATAAAGTACATGCCTTAAGTTAGATAATGTGAATATTTCAGTGCCTTTCAAATGTATCTCATCCTTAATGAGTGTAGTCCAACTGGGAAATGTGCTGGCGTTAGTTAAAGCCATACAGTATCTTAGTGTACCAAGGAGCCTCAGCTGAGTTTCCTTGAAGGATCAGCTCTTGAATGTTTCGTAGAATGAATAAATATACTTAATGATGGGGAAAAATGCAATTATAGAGGGTTCAAACGGTACAGCAAGTTTAAGGAAAAATAGTTGTGTAAACGTAAAGTTCAACCTTACCGTGGTGTTGTAAACAATGTCACTTGGATGTTACAGGATTTTTCGTATGTGCACAAAGTTCCATCATTTCAACCTTTTGTGGGCTCCTCTGTATTTGCTCCACTGAAGATACTGCCAAGTCAGTGCCTCTTACCTCTGAAGATACCAGATGCCTGCGTTTTCAGGCCTTCTTGGGCTGTTCCTCCTAAAATTGAACAACTTCCTTTGCCACCAGCCACTTTCATTAGAGATGGCTACAAGTAAGTACTGTGTTGTTGGGACTTACAGAGTTTGTCATCCCCACACTTCAAATAGTTTGTTATTGAAATCTCTTGAGTATATTAATGAGTATTTAGCTAAGCACCAGAACCATAAAACAGCCTGCAGTTGCATTTTAAACCTTTCAAATCTGTTATTCTTTCAGATCAAAGAATTGTGATTGTGTGAACATTTGAATTAAGAACATTTTCTGGAAATTGTTAGGACAGCATATGTTCAGTGCACTCTTACAAATGAACAAGAATTAACTGCAATTTCTGGGACAGGAAAATACTGTAATGCAGTGTAAAGCTAGGAAATAAAATGATCAGATGCAGTTCATCTTCCTCTTTCTAAATACCAAAAGACAAGATACCACATCTTTCCAGAGTGCTATGACCTATAAGCAGTCACTGTTATTTAACATAAAAGCTTGTGTTCCTTACTCAGTTCTCAGAAATTAGTAATGTTTGTGGAAGAAATTATTTGCTGGAGATCTTCAAAGCTATGAAGGATTTCCACTGTTAGGTTTATAAAATCTTTTAAAAGGCATGCTGTGGTACAAAGGTCTCCTTGCTTGCACTGCGCTGCTTTCTAGAGGAAGTAGCCTGTGTCTTTAAATCAGTCTATAAATCTTTAAATCAGTCTTTCTCCAGCTCCAAAGGATCCTTCAGTGTTCTCAAAAGAATTGCAAAAAAGAAATTGTAAAGTCTTGGTAGTGCCTGGGGAGCAATCTAATTCTCAGGGTTTTTTCGTAATAGTGACTGATTCACCAGCCTGAGCAAGTTATTAATTTCAGGTATTTGTTGAGGGAAAAAAACCTTTCGTTTTCAATAAATCCAATTAGAGCGAAAATTTTTACTGCAGGCTTCCAACAGAGTGGTGATTGCCAATCAAGGTTTCTAGGTCATCTTTTTTTGTTAGTCTGAGGCATGCAGTATACTTCAGATTCAGAGCTCCTTCAAACCTTTGTTCATTTTTTTTTTTCCTCTTGCTTGGAGTTGGACATGCACCAGTTCAAGGTAATGAAATGATCTAAGAAATCTGGTCTTTACTGTTTTCCTTTTCAAGTTGCTAATGACATGAGAACATTACAGTGGTACTCCTTTTAAATAACTCATAAAATACCACTGAAAACAGACGTGAAAGATCTGTTTTCATTCTTCTATCAAGAGACATACTGCATCCTTAGATTTTTTCCTTGCCCTAATATGTAACGAAGATGTTACAAGAAAAATGAACAAATTGTTAGGAACTTGGGAAGAGCTAAGTGAAGATTTTTGTACTGATTGGCTCAGTGTTACCTGTTAGTTGATATAAAGAATCACTGCAGAGAGAAGGTGAATGTCAGGGGAATATACAAACTGTGCTTTGGTCACTTAAGTTTGGCAGCAAATGACAAAAGTAATAAAAATCATGGATGATAAGAGGTAACCCGAAAACACGATTCTTAGCTTTACTGGATTGAAGGTTTGTAATGGAATGTGTCATTTTGTGCTGTAGACTGTGTAGTTCTGAATGGGCATTTGTATCTGTAGTACCTGAAATGCTGTTATCAGTTACATACTAGGCAATACCTTATATAAATGCCACATGCTGCATTACTTCTGAAAACTATTTCAAAAATAAGGTAACATTTCCATTACTCTGAAATACTTCCTTAATTTCCACTGCTGTACATCTTTTTACATATAATTGTGCTTAAAACAATAACAAAAAGTATTATTTTTTCTCTTTTTCCCTAGAAGAATAAATGAATATCCTGGAAACTTAGTAATTTATCTACAGGTTCTATTAAAGAGCATTTGAGTTTTATCCCATGAGAATAATCTTTAAGAGGGTTAAGTGCCTGAGGTGATCCCATTTTATCATACTGATAAGAAACAGGCGAGGATTACAGTTTTAGTTGAAAGAGACATGAAAAGTTATGAGCACAACATCTGACAGTGTTCCGTTCCTGCAGTTACGGTGAATCCTTCGGGTTTTCATCGACTTTCTGTATGTAAAAATAAGTTTTGATGAAATCAGTCTTCACAACCAACCAGATTGTTGCGTATGACTGTTTTTCTTGTATTCCTTGTAGCAATGTGCCTAGTGTTGGGAGTCTGGCTGACCAAGACTATCTTCAGATGAACACTCCTCAGATGAACACACCAGTGACGCTCAATAGCACTGCTCCGGCCAGCAACAGTGGAGCAGGAGTTCTGCCATCACCAGCAACTCCCCGCTTCTCTGTCCCTACCCCACGCACTCCCAGGACCCCAAGGACTCCCAGAGGTGGGGGGACTGCGAGCGGTCAAGGATCTGTAAAATATGACAGCACAGATCAAGGTTCGCCTGCTTCTACCCCTTCTACAACACGACCACTCAATTCTGTGGAACCAGCCACTGTTCAGCCCATCCCAGAAGCCCACAGCCTCTACGTGACGTTGATTCTTTCAGACTCCGTGCTGAACATCTTCAAAGATCGTAACTTTGATAGTTGTTGTATATGCGCCTGCAACATGAATATTAAAGGGGCAGATGTCGGGTTATACATCCCAGATTCATCTAATGAGGATCAGTACCGTTGCACCTGTGGCTTTAGTGCTATTATGAACCGTAAACTAGGCTACAACTCTGGGCTCTTCATTGAGGATGAGTTGGATATTTTTGGCAAGACCTCGGACATTGGCCAAGCCGCAGAGAGACGACTGATGATATGTCAAAGTAATTTGATCTCTCAGATGGGAGAGGGAGCTAGAAGGACCCAGGAACCTCCAATGAGCCTCCTTCTCCTCCTCCAGAATCAGCACACGCAGCCTTTCACATCTCTGAGCTGCTTGGATTACATGTCCTCCAATAATCGTCAGACGCTCCCATGTATGAACTGGAGTTATGACAGACTGCAGGCAGACAGTAACGATTCCTGGATAGAATGCTTCAATGCCCTTGAGCAAGGCAGGCAGTATGTTGATAACCCCACTGGTGGGAAAGTGGATGAAGCCCTAGTAAGAAGTGCCACTGTGCATTCTTGGCCTCACAGCAATGGTATGGATCCAACAGATTTCTTTGAACTTTAGAAGTGTGTTTGACAATAGGGATTTAACTTTTTGTGGGAAACAAAGTGGGAAAACATTCTAGAATCAAAGTAGGTTTTTGAAAGCTTTACAAATGACTTAGAAAACCACAGTGGTCCACTTGTCCTTAGCATTTAGAGACAGTGATCTAAATCTCAGAACTTGCATCAGTTCACAAAGCTAAAGTGGAGACAGCCAGTGTTAACTAACATTGAAAGGTATGTGAAAAGGACTGTTAGGACAGCTTTATTTCCATAATGGCTTCATAAAGCACCACATTAAATTCCATTAAGCTAATTAGAGTTATTCAGCTTTTATGGGCACTGTGAAGAGCAGTACAAAGGAACAATAAATGGAAAAAAAATGCTGTCACCTCAAAAGGAATCTTTCTGTTCCTTGCTGGAAATGATGGGTGCTCCGTTGTCTTTTGTAGTGTTGGACATCAGCATGCTCTCCTCCCAGGATGTGGTGCGTATGCTGCTGTCACTGCAGCCCTTTCTCCAGGATGCCATCCAGAAGAAGCGAACAGGAAGGACCTGGGAGAACATCCAGCACGTGCAGGGACCACTCACATGGCAGCAGTTCCACAAGATGGCGGGACGAGGAACCTATGGTATGAATGCTGTGTGATATGCTTAACAGATAAAATGAAAGTATAGTTTTCTAGAAATGGAGGTACACTTTGTTCTGGAAAAAACATTATGAACAGCAGGCTCTTTGGTTAGATTTTAATGGTCTTAAATGCCATCTGCAGCACATTGCTTGAATACTGCAGTGGAGGTTTTGTCCTTCAAGACAATAAACATTTACACTGTGCAGAGCTGCTGGATGAGAGCTGAGTCTGTATTTTGGCTTGCACTGTATATACATAACACAAAGAGAGGAAGCTGTTAAAATTGCACCAGATAATAAAGGAAGAGGAGGTTCCTGAGCCAATGCTCAAACCCTCCAAATACTAAAAATGCATAGTTTCTCCATAGAGGTATGCTCATTCTAAGGTTTCCTGTTTACTAAGGTATGGCAGTTTCCAAGTTGTAATCCATACTTCTCAAAAATAGGCATTACAAAATAGGTTTTGTATGTGCATGTTTGGATAACAATGACTGACCTTTAGATGGGCATTTCTTGCAGCTTATTTCAGTTCTGACACAGTCTTGCTTAGGTGTTGTTTTTCCTCTGTTCTGTTGTCTCATGTTCCCTCTGCTAGTGTTTGTTGTATTGCTACTTCCCTTTGAGGCTAGGACAATTTTGTGTAACTGCAGTTCTCGTCTTAAGCTGTTTTGCTTTATGAGAAGTATTTCTAATCTAATGTTTTGTCCAGCATTTGTAAATTTAAGAGTTAGTTAGGATCTGCCAACTATTATCAGAGTACAAAGCTAGAATTGCTATATAGTAAGTAGCAGAGCCTTTGATGCAATTTTTATTGAATGTTGACTTTTTAATAAAGTTGTTTTATAGCAGAAACTATCAGCTTATTTTTGTTTGTTTTTTTTCAATAGTATCTTTTCTCATGAGCAGTGACTGGAGCATAGTATGCTCAACTCAATGGTAGACCTCTGAGCTCTGACAGCAGAGTGCCTCAGTAGGGAGAGGAACAGAAGGCAATTTTTTGAATTAGGATAACTTTGATTACTAATATATGCCCTAGGAATAATTTTTGGCTAACCGTTTTGTTCCGTAGTATTGCACCTCCAGCTGGAGACTGCTCCATAAAATCAGATTTTATTGTATTCGTGTTACTGCTTTTGGTTGAAGAGGCACTGGTGAAGTGTGGTTATGGTTGTGACAAAGTGAAAATTCTTCCAAGTCGGCAATATTAAGACTCAGGAGGGGCATTTAGAGTATGGTATAAAATGTAGCAAGGGATTAGGGATTTCCAGTATTTCATCAGAGAACCCACTGCAGTTAAACCAGTTGTTTTAACATTGTCTTCTCTTTCTCTTTTTTTGTTCCTAAGGCTCCGAGGAATCTCCTGAGCCTCTTCCAATCCCAACTTTACTGGTGGGATACGACAAGGACTTCCTGACAATCTCTCCATTCTCCTTGCCATTCTGGGAGAGGCTGTTGCTCGACCCATACGGGGGCCATCGGGATGTTGCCTATATTGTGGTGTGTCCAGAAAATGAGGCCTTGCTCGATGGAGCCAAAACTTTCTTCAGGGACTTGAGTGCTGTATACGAGGTTGGAAAGAAAAGCTTTGTTGAGTTATTTCTTATTTATGCATCATTTCTGCTTTGCTGAATGTTCCTTGCGAAACATCCTCAGTTGTTGAACAATTATTTGTATACAGATTTGTTTTCTTAGAGGACTTTCTGCACTTTCAGAGTCAAGAATGCCTAATTGAATTATACTGTTAGGATTTTAATTCCATTATGAAAAGGAAATTCAATCTTGTAATACAGCCATGTGCAGTGGTGGTTGGTGTTTCAGTAGTATCAACTGAATGTTTTTGTGTGGCTTGTCTGGATAAGCTAAATCTGCTTAAGACATTCCTCAAATATCATTGAGATGAACAAACTATAAAAAGCTAAAACCACTGTTTCATACAGGGTGCTGGAATATCAGTGCAGCAGGAACTCACTGTATTTAGCAGTAGCTCATTATAATCAGCAGAAGAATATTTTCTATGTAATGTATTAATCTCTTTGCTGGCCTCTTGACCATTGCAGTAAATGGGATGGGGAGCATGGCTTGGGAACATACCTTATTTGATTGAAATTTTCAGAGGGTGCAGTGCCAGTATTGATACCATTGCAACCTAACACACTGAGACCCAATCAAATCTACAGAGTAAGGGATGGGTGAAAGCAGCTGTTTTCTTTTTCTTTGTTTAATCACAGTCGCTGCATACTATTGAATGACAAGATTGCTTTGTAACCTTCCGTTCAACCCTTTGTTGAATTATCTTTGGGTTTTATGGGACATCAGCATAATTATATAGGACATCACCATAAGTGTGCTGGTCATACAGAGCTTAAGCTACAAAGCACTCTGCATAACTCCTTAGGGTGCTCAGCATCCACTGACAAGTATTTCTTCTTTCCTCACCAGATGTGTAGGCTTGGCCAACACAAACCAATCTGCAAAGTGTTACGCGATGGGATTATGCGGGTGGGAAAGACTGTGGCACAAAAGCTGACAGATGAGCTGGTGAGCGAATGGTTTAACCAGCCCTGGGGCACTGAGGAGTGCGACAATCATTCCAGGCTCAAACTTTACGCTCAAGTTTGCCGGCATCACCTAGGTAAGTGTGCCAGCGTGCCAGCAAGGCTCTTCTGGTTGGCTGAAGGTGTTTTAGAGGGTACCTGCAGCTATTGGAAGGGAGTTTCTCTTAAGATATGGATTAAGATCTGCTTAGAAATAGCATATGATCGTGCTGTATCTTCCCTTAATTGCTTCTTGGTTAAATTTGCCTATTCAGAAAGTTGGCTTTTATTTATCAGTCTGGTGGTCATGTTAAAGATTCAAAAGCCAATTATTACTTCTTCTAAGAAGTCAGTTTGGTGTAAGACATTGTGTGTCAAAGATGTTCCATAGCTGACTGAATTGATCTCAGTTATATGCTATTCATATGGGATATATCACTGTAGAGGGATGTGCCTGGTGTCTTCAAACATAAGATTTATTTAAATTAAAGATGAGATCACTAAAACTGCAAAGGAAGAATGAGTTAATGCAGGTGGGAAAAAAAAAAAAAGAGCCTACAGTATCCTTTATAAATGAGATACTTTGAACAGCTTTGTGGGAAGGCATTGTCTCCTCTGGACCACATGTAGGCTTATTTCCTTCCTGAAACATACTGGTACATTCTAAAAGACTAAAAAGGAGGTGTTTTATGGCTACCTGCTCTGGTTGTGCTTTTATAACATATCAAAATTGCTTGTTGGGTGACAGATTGTGGAGTGAAGTAGAAAGAATGTAGAAGTTTGCTGGGTTATCAGAAAACAGGTCCTGGCTGAGCAGTCCCTGGCATCATCTAACGTCTGTATTGCTCCCAGTTTTTGTCTTCTTCCGTTCCACATAGTTCTGCTGAGACAGTGCTGGTTAGCAAGATAGGCAGTGATCACAGAGCACCAGGAACACTTAAACTTGAGCTGAAATGCACAAACCACCTTTTGTTTTAAAAAGCTGGGAATTGTGAATGGTTTTTGGAGCAGCTCTTATTCCCTTCGTTCTGGGAAAGGACTCACTGTGCTTAAGTCTGCTTACTGAGAGCTCTGGTGACCTGGTGTTGGAAAAAGGAAGTTTGTGAAAGCGTACGGAGATGAGAACTGTCTGCTCAGTTCCACAGACTGCTGAATGCCTCATCCCATCCTTTGAGAAAAGTTTGGCAGAGCATGATAGGGCTTGTTTATCTCAAATAATCAAGTTTCTATATCCATTCTGCTTTTAGTTTTAATTTACCACAAAACTGAGAGGGAGAAGTTACTCTTTAACGTAAGAACTCAAGGCTTACATGTAGAAATATATAGTGTGTGCACAGCAGAGTGATCACTCTGATATCTTTTTCTGATGCTCAGGAGCAGAAATAACTATATTAAAATTTATTATTGTAGCTCAAGTAAAAAGGTCTGTTAGATCTTCAGTCTGATGAAAATAACGTGTGATAGATGGCAGAGCCAAACACCAAGTAGGGTGTTATCCTAACGTGGTCAAAGCGGAGGTAATAACATGTCAGTACCAACTTTGATCCACAGAGCTTTGCAAAGTCAGTCCTGTTTCTATGGACATCTGATTCACATCAGTTGAACTGAACTCTGAAGAATGGACTCCAAACTAAATATTTATAATGGAGATTATACTCACTTAGCTTTTGTACATTCTTAGAATACTCTGAAGACATAGAAAAAGTTGTATAACTTTGTGGTTAATCCAGCTCACTTTTATCTAAGACTGTCATTAATCTCCTTTTCTTTTTATATGCCATTTCAGCACCTTACTTAGCCACTCTGCAGCTTGACAGCAGCCTGTTGCTACCACCGAAGTACCAAACCCCAGCGCCAGCAAGCCAGACTCAGACAATATCTGGGAACACTGGACCTGTACCCTCAAACTCAACATGTCTTTCCACTTCTGGGGCGCCACCGACAGGCAGTTCTTTTAACTCCACACCCAATGGTGGGACCACTAGCCTTCCTGCAGGAAGTAGCTCATCCTCTGGATCCTCTGTGCCACAGCTGTCAGCATCTTCTGCAACACCTGGTGTTAACCAGATGAGCGCTACCCCTACCCCAGGGTTTAGTGGGAACATTGGTTCAGGGCAAAACACCAGCACTGGGGGAAATGCAGCAGATCGCTCACAAGGAAGCACGGGTCCTGGGGGAGACACAGAAGCAGGTCAAAACTTATCACAACAGCAACAAGAAGGACAGGAAGGGTAAGTGCTCAAATTGCTCAAAATACAAATAAAACCAATGTTTTCCTGCTTTCATACATCTCATAATCTTTATCTCAGTCCTTGAAAGAGCCTTGGATGTGTGCAGTACTGCTGTCCAGATGTAAATGAAACAGGGCTCTTTTTTATTCATTTCTAGTCATAGCACCATAGAATCTTTAGGGTTGGAAGGGACTTCTAATCCAACTCCCCCGAAGTGAGCAGGGACACCTACAGATCAATCTGGTGCTCAGATCCCTGTCCAGCCTGACCTTGGGTGTCTGCAGGAACGGGGCATGCACCGCCTCTCTGGACAGCCTGTGCCAGCACCTCACCACCCTCACTGTAAAGGGCTTTTTCCTTATACCCAACCTAAATGTACCCTCGTTTCTGATGAGAGAAGTTGGAAAAAATAACTTCCTTTTTTCAATATAAGAAATTAAGCTTGAGTCAGCTACATGAAAATGGCTCTTGTGGTTCTGTTTGAGATGCCCCAGGGTACCCTACCTGGACTGTGTTTGCACTTCAAGAAAAACACAAGGTGTCTTAAGTTCTGTGCCGTATCTGCTAGCTCCATTTCTCTGCTGTCTGGTACTGCAGGATATCTCATGTTGCACCTAACACCTCTTAGATGGGCAACTCTAGCATGCCTATAATATTAACAGAAACAAAATAAGATTCATAGTGTTGTTTTCTTTCCCTGAATATCTTGTATTGCAAGTGCTTTATGCATTGCAAAACCCATCTGAAAGAAGGGTTGTATTCCTGTTACTTGAAAACGAGAGCCTTATTATAGTCATCCATCAAACATAAAAATTAGGAAAATGTTTCTTAACATCTTATGTGACTTCCTGAGTGAACATGTTTTTCATTACTCATGTAATAATGCATATTACTAATAGTTATGATGAATGTTGTGCAGTTCCTGAATCTTAAGTGAAAAGCCCACATCCTGTACTAGTTTGGGTTATTCTTAAGACATCTGTTCACTAGATCTATGCAAAATACCTCTATCAATTGCAGTGGGGTTTCTGACAGAATGAGTCTGAGCTGCTTTTATCACTTACAGATGTTGAGCCTCCCCGTCATGGTTGAGGCATGGAGGAGTATTTTACAAAGTTAAAAACGTTCAGTTGCTCCCTCCATTGCCAAGGGAACCTTTTCTGTAACGAATTAGAGGACTTCAGTCTCCATGAATATTTCTTTGGTACTCAGTTCTCAATGTCTTCTCTCACAAAAGAAAACCCCAAACCAACACCAAAACCGAGGCGAGCACAAACATGAGATAACTCACAGACTTAATACTTAGTCAGCTTTTCCATTTTCCTCAGACCTAAACTACAGTAATTGCATTCAGTGATTTTGTATTAGAATCCATGGTGTCTTTAATGCATCATTTCCAAAGGGCACTTTGAATTAAGTGTCTGTGAGTACAAGTCATCCTTCCTCAATCACTGTTGCTGTTTTCAGTTTTGTTTCTGAACACAAGAATCACTTACTACTCCCCTGCTTCGACCTCACAAGCTTTTACTCCGAAAACAGTACTTAACAACTCTAATTTACCTCTGAATGTAACAACACACATCTCTCTAGTGTTACAGAGAGAGAGAGAATAGGGATTCCCACTGAACCGGAGTCTGCAGACAGCAATGCCTATCCTCCAGCAGTTGTCATCTACATGGTGGATCCGTTTACCTACACCGCAGATGAAGAATCGGCCTCAACCAACTTTTGGCTATTGAGTTTGATGAGATGCTACACAGAAATGCTGGATAACTTGCCTGAGAATATGAGGAATTCTTTCATTCTCCAGGTAATTCTACCTCATTCTGCATCTTCGTATGTGGGAGTCATTCTATCACGGCATTTTTGTTGTTGTACTGAGGGAGACAAAATGCAAGATAATATATAAAATCTCAGAACTGGTTACAAATTACATAGTTAGAAGCACAAAGCTTGTACTTGTTCTGGTGATGAGATTAATTTAAAGCAGCCACTGTATCCTCACAACAAATGTGTTGCGTGGCTCCAGCAATCACGTGCAGTAGATGCTTTCTGAAGAGGGATGTCTGTTATTTAACTTGCAACTTGAGTAGCCATGGCCAAGGGAAAAAAGTCCATTTTCTCCTTTAATTTCTTTGCATGTTAAATTGTTTGCTTTTTATATTCACTCTGAATTATATTGTTTAATCCAAAAGAAGTATGTGCAACCAGACATTTAATGCATAATTTAACTGTAGTATTGTTATTATCTGCTTCTTAAAAATAATTTACCATGTAACTTGGCGTATAATAATAATTACTTACTATGGAATTACTCAAGAATTGAATTTGCGTAGTCAGAAACAGAGCTTGGCCTATTGCCCAGACTGGCTACATTTTGCCATGCCTCTTCTTTCAGGGCTAGAAGTTCAGCCTGAATAACTGCAGAGAAGAGTGGGAAGCTAGAAATTATGAGTGGTGCATGCATGTGTGCTGCATATGCAAGAAGCAGCATGTGAAGAAGTTTTGAATGCCTTTTTCACTTATGCTCAACTTGCCTTAAAAATATTTCATTGTAATTAAAGGATGAATCAGGAGCTTTTGTAGCATCTCAAATTGGGCATAATATTGGGCAAATATTTGTCATTTTTGACTGTTTTGGTTGTTTGGGATGAGGGAAAACTGTCACCAAAACACTCTGTGTGTGGGAATGAACTGAAAATCAGTCACAGTTGCAAGTTGTGGCAGTCTTTTGGCAATTTAATTGATGCAGAGATGAAGATGCTAAAAACATGGATAGCTATTGACACTGCAATAGCTGAAAAAAACCAATAGCCTGCATTCTGCAGTTGTATCTTAGTCTGTGCAGGACAATGCTGAATGGGCTTGCAGACTTCTGAGATGTGCTGTTCATTGTCTGGGCACCTACAGTTTGCTTCCCAAAATATGTGGCGTTTTACAAATCTGAAGTCAAAACAGTAGGCAATTTTTACTAAGGGATGTATTCACCAGCCCAATATTCTCACAGCTGTACGTGGTATGTACTTACATCGCTCCAAAAGTAATGCCTCCTACTTACTTCTATGGAAACTGCAGAAGATACAAAGAGCACAATAATGGTATTTGATACAGCACATTCTCAGCTGCAGAACACTCTTTTTCAACACAGTCACTGCCATTAGCTTTGCATTTTCACCAGCAATGAACAAGAGCTACATGCTGTTTCAAAATTTCTTTCAAAATATACCAAAACAAATTATGTATACGTATGTATGACAATTCACAGTGTTGGAAAAGCCCAGCTACTGAAAAGTTCTCAAACCACAGAAAACCTTGTAATTTAAGTTCTGCTCTCTACAGTAGTAAGAATGATGCTGTAGTGCTGATTCACATATGAACAGCAAACAAATCTTGGTTCTTAGTTAATATTTCCCAACCTTAAAATATATCACTGTAATGAAAACAGCACTTCTGCATGGCAGAATATAGCCAGTGACTGGTGCCATCATTCATGCAAAAAGGTGGCAGCCCTGGTGGGAAACAACTGGCACAATAATGAAAATAGATGAATGCAACAGGCCAAGAATTGTGGACTGATGGATGTGTTAGTCTGGGTGAGGTTGGTATTAATGAACAGCTCTTTGAAGACGTTTAATCGTGTTTCATTGTTTATATGAATTACATAGATTGTGCCTTGCCAGTACATGCTGCAGACAATGAAGGACGAACAGGTTTTCTACATTCAGCACTTGAAGTCTTTGGCATTTTCAGTGTACTGCCAATGCAGGAGGCCATTGCCCACGCAGATTCACATCAAGTCTCTCACAGGCTTTGGGCCAGCTGCCAGCATCGAGATGACCCTCAAAAATCCAGAGGTCAGTATTGGTGTCAAGAGAATAAAAGCTTGCTAATAAAATGTAACCACTTAATAAGAAAAAAGTATTTTTTCAAAGGGAAAAGGTAAGGTGATGCTAAATAGAAATTAGTAAGAAATATCCCAGACTGCTAGCTTTCAAAAAATGTCAAGCTTAAGGTCCTGAATTAAAGTAAGGGGTTGAATTTACACTTTGAGTAAAGAAAGAGAAAACATATGTTCTTTGGGATTCTGAGATAGTTTGTAATTTTTGTCTGTATCAGACCTACAAGAAAGCATTTATGTCTATTGTTTGTATATGTGTGCATATATATGAAATAATTTGCTGTACATAATTATGTATATTTTACTAATTCTCTGAGGTAATGGAGAAATCCCCCTACTTCAGCGGGCTTATCTTTCATCTGCTTTCTTAAACTGTAAATATTCAAGCCCTGTTTGTGGAATATCAGGGATTTCAAAAGGTTAATAACCCATCCTACTTTCTGTGAATGTTTCTCATTCTTCGAAAGATAACGATGACTGATTCATCTAATTTAATGAGCCAGCACAACACTTAAGCACTTACCTTGGGGTCAAGATGTGCTTGTTAGAGTTTAAAAACCTCGTTTCAAAATAATCATAAAACCAAAATATGAGTATGTTTCATTACTGATATCTCCATTGACTGCTTCTGGTTTCATGTCTGAAAGCAGCAGCACCCCAGGCATATCCTCTTTGCACTCTGACCTCATTCTTCCATCAAGGATGGATTTTGCATCCACAGGATGAATTTTGCAGCAAGTTGCAGTGGTCAGACATCAGTGTAGCTGAGTGTAAGGAGAAGAGCAATAAACTTGCAAGACCCCTGCAAGTGTCTCCCTCCATTTAATGAATGCTCCTACACTGTTGCCAAGGTATACTTCTACAAAATGACATAAGCAGAAATGATACCCCACAATGTGTCCAGGAAAGCAGTGTAAACTTTATTTTTATGAGCTGATTACCTTGCACTTTGCATTTTGCATTTCGTATTTAAATTTCTGAAGGTCTCTTCAGGAAAAAAAAAAAAAGAAAAAAGCCAGAGGAATAGGAGGGTAAATGTTTTCATGAGCAGCTGCTTGCATTTAGCATCATTAATGAATGTCTCCTCTCTCCATTTTCCATGTGCTTGCTCTCCATCTGCACTGCAAACTCCAAACTTTGCCTGAAAATTTAGGAAAATACCCTGGCTATTTCTATATAGTTAATTATGTCTTGTCAGGCCCATGGTGTTTTTTCTCCAGAGAGGTGTTATAAAGCAAAGGCAGATTCGGGGCTCAGCATCTGGAAAGCAACTGTGCAGAAGATGACCTGGGGCCAAGTTTATTTAAGTTTGAATATAAGCCAGCAATGTGCCCTTACAGCAAAGCAAGCCAGCAGCACCCCGTTCTGCATTAGCAAGGGTGCTGGCAGCTGAGCCAGGGAGGTGGTTATTCCCCTCTCCTCAGTACTGCTGGGACCACACCTGTAGTACTGGATCTGAAGCCAATCCAGCAAAAGGCCACAGAGATGATGAAAGGACTGGAGCATCTGACATGAGGGGGGCTGAGAAGGCTGAAGTGGCAGCACAAACTGAAATACAGGAAATTCAGTTTAAATAAAAACCCTAACCCTAAAACGCTCAATCATTGCACTGGTGATCCAACACTGCATCAGGTTGCTCAGGCAATTTGCCTGGCCAGAGCCCTGGTAATCTTATCTAATTGTCCCTGCTTTGAGCAGGAGGTCCCTTCTAGTCTAAGCCTTCTATGATTTGGTGGGAAAAAAAGGAAGATTTAGTGATTTACTGCTATCAGGGTCAGTAGGAGAACTGTACGTGGTATTATTTACAATACTAATTTGCTTCCTCTTATCATTAAACATTATGAAATGGCCTTGATTTCTTACAGATTCCTACAGGTTAGTTTTCTGAGGGGCTGCTGGTGGCTTATTTCTCAAAGATAAGCAGTATAATGCATACAGAGGATCTGATTAATTAGCAGGCCAATGTTCAGCTGTATCAAAGACCAAAGTGTTTCTGAAAGGAAACTGTGAGATAAAACAGACAGAATTTCAGACATCATGCCTAACGTTCATGAAAGTACGATATACCTCATGCCCAGATAGAAGGAAATAGTTTGAGCTCTGCCTTTATTGTTTTTAACTCCCTGATACCTCACATCAAATTGCATCCATAGTTCTGCAGTTAGTATGTGAATGGACAAAAGTGAAAAGCTGCCATCAATTTTAGCAAATAATATATAGAAGTACAGGTCTCAGGTCCTCCTTGTCTTGGTGATTGATAGCAGCTTGTGCAAAGGCTGCTTCATTCCATCATTTCCCTATATATAAAAAGAAATCCTTGGATAAGTAAGTTTTGAATTACATCAGTTTTAACTAGCAGGAATGATTTGTCTACATCACCCCTTTTTCCAGAATCTCTTTTGACTATGAATGTCTTCAACCTATACATTGTTTCAAACTCATATTTTTCTGTCCTTGCTGCCAGTCTATGTTGTATACTTCTTGCACGAAATAGTTATATATCTGCTGATTGTTACGTTGACTTTATTGCAGAGGCCCAGCCCAATCCAGCTATACTCACCTCCTTTCATACTGGCACCCATCAAGGACAAACAGACAGAGCTGGGAGAAACGTTTGGAGAGGCCAGTCAGAAATACAACGTGCTTTTTGTTGGCTATTGTTTGTCCCACGATCAGCGCTGGCTTCTGGCATCCTGCACGGATCTTCATGGTGAATTGCTGGAAACCTGCATCGTTAATATTGATTTACCAAACAGGTAGAAACCTTGATTTTTTTGCATTAAATCTAGCTCTGTAGTTATCAAACCTCACCATCATCCCTCACTGCATTTCTTTCTTGCACATCTCATTCTAATTTTATTTCCTGTTGTGATCATGATAATGTTAGCAGTGATCATGTTTAAATTCACATTTTATAGTATAAACTTACAAATCAGAGAGAGAGAAGTTGTTGTTGTATTACACTTGTTTCACAAATGCTACTTACAAATCTTACCTTCAAGAACAACTTGTGTGTTGCTCAGCATACTGACACCTCTCATTACCAATGCAATACCAGTACTGAAAGCAGACAGATTTTCTGCTTCATATGAGGAAGGTAAGGTAGACACTACAGAGCTGCAAGAGCTCCTATAGATGTTAAGCAGTGACATAACTGTGTACAGTAGAAATCTGGATATTATCCTTGATTCTCTGTAACTCGTATTGTTTTTTTTCTCTGTTACTCTACAGGTCAAGGAGGAGCAAGTTGTCTGCACGTAAAATCGGTCTGCAGAAGCTGTGGGAATGGTGTATTGGTATTGTACAGATGACATCACTGCCTTGGAGAGTTGTCATAGGGCGGCTCGGCCGCCTCGGCCATGGGGAGTTAAAAGGTGTGTGATGCCAGCGCTGTCACTGGCAGTGGTCTTGGTTGTTTTGCAAAGCGGGGTGTTTTGCAAAGCGGGAGTTGATCACCAACCTTTAAAGCTGGGAAAATTAGATTGATAATCCAATCCTGGCACTGGATTTTTGTAGTGCTTTTTATAAGCATTTGCTGCAATCTGTTCATGTTTTATACGCTGGGCCTCATGCTACTCTCACACATCTTGTAGATGTTGTGTAGATTAACATAGAATCATAGAATCACAAGGTTAGAAATGACCTGCAAGATCATCTAGTCCAACTGTCCTCCCATCACCATCACTACCACAAGCACTAAACCACATCTCACAGCTCCTCATCCTCTTGAACACTGCCAGGGATGGCGACTTCACCACCTCCTTGTACAGCCATTCCAGCACCTGACCACTCTCTGAGAGAAAAAGTTCTTCCTTGTGTCCAACCTAAACCTCCACTGGTACAACTTGCAGCCATTTCCTCACGTCCTGTTTGTTGCCTGGGAGAAGAGGCCAAACCCTTCCTCATCACAACCTCCCTTCAGGAAGCTGCAACTAACATTTGCAGAGGATATTTCCAACTGGAAGTCAGCACTGGGTTTGGTCGTGTTAGGAATAGATTTCACAGAATCATAGAGTTGCTCAGGTTGGAAAAGATCTTAAAGATCATCGAGTCCAACCACAGCCTAGCAATAGTTGCCCTGTCACAGAAACAGGATTCAGTTGTGATTCTTCACTTTCAAACAGAAATACTTGGAAATGAGGTTAATGAATAAAAAAAAATCTTTTTTTTCTGTGGTATACAAAACTAAGTGATGATGGGCATTAGCCAGCAACAAGTCTCCCTGCAGTCCGCAAAGAGTTCCCAAGATTTAGCATTCCTAACAGCTCAGATGGAACAGCAACCTCTGGAGTGCTTTAGGTTCAGATCCCTTAATGCAGCAAGGGAAGGAAGTGCCTTGCTTCATTTCAGCAGTGATTCCTCTCATTAGTAGATGCATTTGGCAGCTCCTCTTTCTTCTCTAATGACCGTGGCCACTAGTCAGCTCTTGGCTGGTTGGTCAAAAAATGGGGTTCTGAGAAGGTGCTCTGCATCTTCATTTGTCTCCTTATTTCAAACGTGAAGAGAAATTAGGCAGGCAAACACAGACATGAGTGAATGTCCTTTTATCGTGATAAATGAATGTGTTGTGAATTCCTCTACTTAGCTTATTGTAAGAGGTTCTGTATTTCGTAAGACAGGAAAAAAATAGAAAAACAGTGCATAATAAATAACAGTTCAGTCTAAAAGCACAAAGAATTACTCCGGGGGCAAGAAGCACCAATTCAATGCCTTCTCCCATCCAGTACATGTAGGGAAGAAGGGATGTTGCCTGCCCTGTTAAGGAAATTTGTTATCCCTCATATACATGGGATTTAATTGGAATGAAGGTAAGACAGCAAACTCAGAGTTTAGTAAGCAGCTCCCTTCCTTTCTTTTCTGAAAGTCAGTTCAGTGACTAAATGTAGTTTCTTAAAGGTATATCCACAGCATTGAAAGACTAACAAAGCTTTCACTTTGTTTTGTTTAGTGTATTTTATTCATTACAAGGCTTAACAAAATTCCTTTTGTGTTCAGTGTGTGAATTCATACCTATTTGCTTACATTTCAAGAGTTATGGTAATGCAGCATGCCAGATGAGAACAGATGTGCTTTTTCAAAAAAGAATCAGTGCAGTTCCTAAAAGATTTCCATGTAAATGAAAACACTGGGAAAAAAAAGAAACATTATGCAAGCAAGTTCTGGATTTTTAGAAACCTCCTTATCTGTTCTGTCTAAATTTGCTTCATTTCAGACTGGAGTATCCTCCTTGGGGAATGCTCCCTGCAGACAATCAGCAAACAGCTGAAGGAGGTGTGCCGCATGTGTGGCATCTCATCAGCAGACTCTCCTTCTATCCTCAGTGCCTGCTTAGTTGCCATGGAGCCACAGGGGTCATTTGTCGTCATGCCAGGTGAATTTTATCCAGCTGTTCTAACTTCTTTTATCTTACTTAGCGCATAAGAAGCATGTTAATTCTGGGAGACTTTTGAGCCCAACAGGACTAGCATGGCTGAATGTGGTAGAACATAAGCTGAGCCAGCAGAATTCCCAAAATATGAGGAAGGGTTACGTTGTCTGGTGCCTTAACTCCTAGGAGAAGAGATTATTTCGTGCCACTGGTAATCTGATGACCTTTTCCTTGGGGAGGTCATGTTTCCAAATCGCCCAGTGCTCATTAGCTGAAATGTAGTGTTGTAGAAACCATTATGCAAGGAGGAATGTAGACACTGTTACAGTCTATCATATGAAAGAGTTGGAGGCTAGGGAAGTGGGAGTAAGGATAAACCTGCTTATATTTAAGAATGTTTTTAGATAATTCTTCTGTAAGCATCGATCTATATAGGCTTCAGTTGAAAGGTTTTGAAGCTTGAGGCCCTTTCGTGCTGCATTTTTTCCCTTTTCCTTATTTTGTGTACTTCTTAAGCACATATTTTTTGTGTATATGTTGAGATATCCTTACAAACTACTCTGGCTTTTAGTTTATATAGAAAAGTTTACTACATGGAACAGAAAGTAAATGAGCTTGAAAAGTTGAATAACTTTCAAAACAGAGGTTTTGTAATGTGAGAAAGTAGATGGCAAGTTGTGTCTCTTTCAGTGCCAATCAAAGTGGGGTGTATTGCATAATTTGGAGTTCTATAGGTGTGCCTGTCCAAAATAAATTTGCCTTGCTCATTTAACAAGCAAATCTTTGATTAAGGGGCAGCAAAATGGAAAGGAAAGGTGGGGTATTGTATGGGAATTCACATAGCTAAATGTTATCTATGTGACTTGTGATCTTAATTTCAGGCTTTTCTGGTAATTTATTCTTTTTAAGATAAGAACCTTTAAACATTTTTATTAGCATGCAAATCAAGATTAGGTTCTTAGAAATGTAATAGGACATTGAAAGCATATTTTGAAGATGATGCAAATTAATGCCTCTGCCATTGCTTCTTTTCTGGAAGATGCTGTCACTATGGGATCAGTGTTTGGACGAAGTACTGCACTGAACCTGCAGTCATCTCAGCTGAATACCCCTCAGGATGCCTCCTGTACACACATCCTGGTTTTCCCAACCTCTGCTACTATCCAGGTAGCACCAGCAAATTACCCCAATGAGGATGGGTTCAGCCCAACTAATGGTAAGTCAGCCTGTGTCTGGTGTCCTGTTCAAAACACAAGCAGAGCTGTTCCTGTTAGCAGTAAGATCTGAATGGATCTGTCTTCTCCCATGGACCCCATACCACTCTAATTTAATGTAGAGAGCACAAACAATACCTACGTGATAAAGAATAGTATAGTATGTTTTTATAGTGTGTGTTCAGAGAATCCTACTGGTTTATTCCAAAAGCAATATTGGCCAATCAATACACAAAATGGCACAGATTACGAAATGCTTTTTCTTGTCATTGTGATTAACCTGTGACTCAGTCAGGCCAAGTTGATCTGTAGCAGTTGTTTGCTTCGTGGTCTGTGGAGTGGAAAGGAGGGAGGAGGGAAGGTGTTTGTTCTAGAATTTTTTTCTTCCTGTAAAAGAATGCAAAATAGACCAACCAAACTGTGAGATCTCTATTATTAACAATGTGGATTTTTAAGCATACTTAACTCTATAATTTATATCTCCAAGACTCAGCTTAATACTTCATAATAAGTATTTTCCTAACTGCTTTGCCATAGGTTTTTAAAAATGATTGTAAAATAATTCAAACTTACCAGTCACTTAGAATAAAGACGTTTCACTCAGGCAAATTACAGTAGAGAGGGGTAGAAAGGCTCACTATTTTTAATGAAAGAATCTGCTTTGATCTCTTCCTCCGGGAATTTCAGTGGGCCTCAAAGAAGGGAAGTTACCCCTCTTAATACTTAAGCAGCTGTCCTTTCAAAGCCCCAGAATCCTGACTGAATGCTGTGCTGAGGAATATTTAACCTGCATTAACCTGCCCTTTAGTGCTTCTGATGCTAATTAGAATCAGGTACAAGAACTGGCGTTTTCCAAAATGGTGTTAAATTTAATTTTCTTAACTCTGTTCTACTTAATGATTAAACTGCTTCCTATGCTATTAGGCATCTCATTTATGTTTTGGAGGCTAAGCAGAGCATGACATTAGTTCTGTTTTGTTCAGTGAGGTTGTAGGACAGAAGTTAATAAACTGAGTTAATTCATTGCTTTTGAAATCCAGTCTTTCTCTTCAGAAGATGAAGAAAAACAACCACCTGCCTGTTCCAGCACTAGAGCTTCAGGTTGAAATAAATTAATTCAAGACACACATTCCTTTCCATTTTCATGTCAAGCAAATTCTTTTTCAAGAGAAATTATTTATTGTATGGCACTTCTTAAATTATGTAGAAATGTACTACTCGTATTTAAGGTCTCTGCATTTTACTATAAATCTGGTAGCAATTCTAATTCAGACAGCTCCCAGTGTCCCTTTCTGTCCCCCCAGAAGGTACTTCAGATGTCATTATTACTGTTTAAACATCTTTGCTGAAAAAATCTGGATGAGGAAAAAACGTTTAAACTGTACTGTGATGTTTGTAGTTTTCTGCTCTGTGTTCCCCACATCCTTGCTTTCCGTCATGTAAATTACCCATATTATCATAACTTGTGTTCCAAATGACTGAGCAATGGAATGTACTTCTCATAGAATGCAAACACATTTTCTGTGTATCTTTACTGCCTTCCCACAAATTAACATAAGGCAAATTAAAATAGCAAGCTATGATAATAAAACCACATTTAATTTCTGAGATGAAAGTAAAACGTTAAAAGCTGAATTGTAGGAAATTTGAAATGATCCTGAAAGTACACTGCATGTGAACGTGGAGCTGGCCTTGCTGCCCTTCTGCTGGATGCTACCTGATGCTGTGAGCAGCTGCCTTGAAACTGCTGAGACTGCTCCTGGAATACTTGGGGCAAATGTGCCAAGCTGCGTAGCACAGGTCTGAAGAGCAGCACCTGCTATGGGTAACAAATGTAGGTTTGTTTAACCTATTTCAGCTATATTTTTAAATGGATTTCTGTGAGTTACTGCAGAGAGGTGACATTTTGTCTCAGTTTGGATTGTTGTTAGATTGGCATGACAGGAGCTTTATTCACTCTCTGAGTGTTGGTAAAATCCATGATTTTAATAGATGTCAGCCAGCTTCTGCTTCCAAGTCCATGTGGTTGCAGTCAGAGGAACGAGGAAGGATTCAACAGTAAAATAGTAAAATGTTTATCACTGCTTTCATCTATCTCAAGGGTCTATTTAAAAAAAAAAAAAAAAAAGACAATAAATTACAACAGTATTGTAATAGAAATGGACACAGCAGATTGAAATTGATTTTTTCTTTCTTTCCTTTCCAGATGATATGTTTGACCTCCCATTCCCAGATGACATGGACAATGACATCAGAATTTTAATAACAGGGAACCTTCACTCTTCACCAAATTCTTCCCCAGTTCCTTCCCCTGGATCCCCATCTGGCATTGGAGTGGGATCTCACTACCAACACAGTAGGGTAAGGCTGGGACACTTCTGAGCTACTTAAAATAAAACAGAAAGACCCAAACTTTCCAACAAAATCTTTTTTCCCACTGTTAATTTTCAAGCATTGTTCGGTCAAAATTAATTAAATTAATGAAATTAATTAAGCTGAAAGTAACGTTAAAATTGGAGAGACTGGCTAAATACTATTGTAAAAGATGCCAAAACCATTTACATCTCCAACTTTAAAGTTAATTGTTGCATACAAGATAACTGAGAGAAAGAGAGGAGGCTTTGCTTTGTTGTGGCAGAGCTGTATTTAATCCACTTGTATAAAATTAATTTCTATTAATCCATTTTCCTCTGGAGGATGGGAAATCCCTGCCACAAGGTGACAAGTCTGTGGCATAGAGGTGACACGACAGCGCTGATCGCATGAATTTGTAGGGGAGGGAGAAGGGAGATAATTGTCCTATTAATAAAACCCTATCAGTTTAAACTTCACAGGTGCTGCATGTTTATGCAAATGTTGTTTTCTTAGTAAAAATTAGCCCAGAGCATATAGTGCTTGTAAGTTACTTTTGTTTGAAGTGGCTTTTATAAAGTTGGTTCCAACATCAGTGGTTACTTAAAATGCAAATCGTTTTTGGTAAATCAAGGTACTTCTTGAATCAGCCTTAGTTTGATGGAACTCTTACTCATGCCATTTAGCTGTGGAAGAGAATTAGTTCTTCTTCAGTTTTCCATTAAAAATATGGGGAAATTTAAGGTGCTTCATAATTTCCTGCAGAGGAATTTTACTCTAGAAGCAGTGCATTCACAGCAGCATGTCACTTCTGTTATAAATAACACAATATTTTAATAAAGAAATAGGCTTTTCTGGAAAAACTGGATAAACTTCATGCATTTAAAAGTTCTCTTTTAGCAATCTGCAGTAACTTAAGCAACTGGATCTGTATCTGTGACTGTCACTGGTGGCTCAAAACAGTCTCATCAAGATAAATCATACATCTGGTATGGAAGGAATTACAAAAAGGTGTACACGCAGCTAACATATTTGACAGTGAATAATGATGTTCCTAATGATGCTTTCTGTTTAAAAAAAGAAAAAAAGGTCATTTTTCTAAATTTAAATATCCTATGTCCTCTTAAGAATTCTCACTCCCTGAAGATGACTGATTTTCAGGATTACAAAATGTCACTTTCACTGCCTGGAAGGAGAAAGTCCTCCCTGTGTTTTCCTTGTAATCTCTGCCAAAGTGCTTCAGTGGTCAGCTTAATAGTGGATTGTGAGTGAAAGATCACTTTTGCATCAGCCACAAAAATGCCAGTACTGTATTTTGTGATCACAGTGTACAGCCACCTTGCTTTTTGTTAATGCACCAATCCACTTTTCAAAGGGTAACTAATTTCTGTCTCTGGTTACTCCAGCCTGGTATGTGGGCAAATTAAAAGTTTTGAATTCTGGTACCAAACCCTCCAACCGTAAATCACAGCTCAGCGCTCATTGCATTATTTAGCTTGTTTAGTAATCTCTATTCTCTGCCACATAGAGAAAAATGCATTTAAAAAACTTATTCTCCGTGGAACTCCATCCAAGTGCCTTAAGAAAAGCACTGAAAGGTTAATGACCAAAGGGCTCAGAAACTTGGACGAGCCATTTCTAGATGAACCTGTCACAGTAATTCGGTTTAACCATTAACGACTGCCTGGTAATTGACGTGTAATTTTTGGTTTTAAAAAAGCAACAGTGTGTGATCATTACCTTGTGGGGCAGGGAAGGTCGAGCCTTCGTCCATGTAACCCATAATTGATTGCTGCACTTGAACAGTGTAAGCCCTGACTGCTCAGCAGCCAGTTTCAAGGTCTGCTGTTACGCTTTCCAACCGCCCACAGCCAGGTGAGCTACAACCTTCTCTGGGCTTTATGGACTGTTTAACTTCCTCTGATTACTGAGCAAGATACTACTGGTGGAGAAGGACCTGCTTGAAAGGCTAGCATTGAAGGCTTTGTGATTAAGCCAGTTTCTGTTCAGTGAAATCTTCTTTACCTGTTGACTTAAAATGGATTAAATAGACTGCCACCTCAGTTCTTCTAAGATATGTTTCTAGCTAAAATACACAACAGGCTTTTTTTTTTTTTCCTCCCTCTCTATGAAATAAAAAATGAAAGCAAAATAATAAAGGTTGATTTTAGGAATGTACTTTATTGTGCAAAGGCAGTCACATTTTATTTCTGATACCCAAGGAGCCCTTTGTAGGTTTGGTAATGGAGTTCATGATACATAAGGCTTTATGTCTTTCTCTACAGAGGTAAATAAGTTCATACCCAAGTGTTCATATTCAGCAGCCTCAGGTATGGAAGGTTCATCTGTCATGCTTTTAGACTGCAGGAATACAATCACAGATGTATATCCTGACAGGCAGCAACCCAAAGTTTGATAAAATTGGTATTAAAGCCTTTTAAAATTGCTTAGCTCCTGTCTCTTAGTAACTGTTTTGTCTCTATGCAAGAATATGAGTAGCTAATACTACAAAATACAGTATATAAATAAATGATGCAAATAAGAAGGCAGGACAGCTGTGTTTTTTTTTTTTCCTACACTTCATCTCTACTTGGCAATACAAATATAGAACAGTTTCTACTGTCCAATACCTCTAAGTTGCTCTGTAGCAGCCAGCTCCCCAAAGCTCAACACAACTTGCTGTTGGGTGATCTTGCAACACCAGCCTGGAGAGCCCAGGTGCAAGGGAGAAAGGAAAGCACAAAGATTCACAATAATTACGGTGTAGCTCCTTAATACCAAGACAGAACCTGATGATTAGTAAGCAAGATGAAAGTCATTGGAGGGAGATGTCATGACATGAAGCGACAAATGTGCCTTGAATTCTTATTTCAGAGCCAAGGGGAACGTCTCCTCTCCAGAGAAGCCCCTGAAGAACTGAAGCAGCAGCCTCTTGCTCTTGGATACTTCGTGTCAACTGCCAAAGCTGAGAATCTTCCACAGTGGTTCTGGTCATCCTGTCCTCAGGCACAAAACCAGTGTCCTCTCTTCCTGAAGGTCTGTCTTGCTGTTCTTTCTTGGTGGAAGGGGAGGAAAAATTGTGTTTAGATCCTATATGTTTCCTTTGAAAATGACAGCTTTGTTTACCTCTACTGACAGTACTGGAAATAATTAAGAAATCCAGGATGTAAATCACTGAAGACAGCTGGCTATTAGCATTTAATCTCTATTACCTGAAAATCGAATAGTTTGGCATCTGCTAAATACAGAATCATCAAAGCTGTATCCAGTCTTTTCCAATTTTAATTTCCTAAATTTCAGTCAGCCCAAGACAGGAGAGGCATACCTCTTATCCTGCCATGATCCAGTCATAATACAGAGATTAAAAAGTTAGAGAGTAGCACTCCTGACAGAGCATCCACTGTCTTCTGGTCCTGTTTCCATAGATGTAGAATTTGCACGGTGTTGTCAGTGGTGTCAGAGTGTATGTAGAATTTACCAATCCAGAAGGTTGCTATTTCTTGCAAGAAGTACTGGTGTATTGCTTGCAGGAGCTGAACTGGTTCAACTACTACAGATTCATTCATCCCAGTAGAGTGACATGTAGTTTCTTACTGGGATGTCAGGTAGTGAGTTTGGAAAAAAGGTGAAAAATCTGCCTTGAATAGAATCATGTAGATACTCAAGCAAGCAAAATATAAACTAATTAAGATAGTAGATTTTCTTCATCCATTCTCAGCTTAATTAACAAATACAAAGCATTTCTTGAAGTCTTGTAGCTAAATTCTCTCATACGTGTCTATCAGGCAGTTATCAGAATAAAGTTGTTCAATATTTCTCAATTCTTATGCCAAAAAGCCATTTTAGGACTGATTTAGGATGATTGTTGCAGTCTGTATGGTGGGCTTTATGTTCAGTATAGCATCCACTGGCAAAGTGCTGCAGTACTCAGTTAAATGAGATCACCTACCAAATTCCCCATGTTTTCATGGTGACTTTCCAGAATTATGTGCTTTGCTCCAAACGTGTGGAATAGACCTCTCAAACTGACATGAAAAATAAGCCACCGTATTTTTGGAGCTAGAGATGAAGTTTTACCCTAAACTTAAAACTACCTTTCTTTGTGAGTGAGTAATAATACAAAAACTATGTTTTGGTTCCAGCTCTAAAAACACAGCAGAGCTCTAGGCAACTCCATGAATTCCTTCTGTAAGCCTGTGCTAGATTTTTGTACTGCAGAGAAGGAGCCACCACCCTTCCCCCTTAACCCAATGCAATTGCTTTCTCAGATCCAAGCTGAATTAAATGTTTAATTTGACTTGGAACGTACTGTTTTGGTTTGGACAATTTTTTAATAAAAGCAAGGGGCTGAATTCGTGCAGTAACTTGTAACAGCTCAGAGAGCAGCTGGTGCTGTCTCCTTTGTGCTGCATGGCGCTGCAGTTAGGAAACCTGCACAGCATGTGAGAAGTACACATTTAAGTCATCTCTGTCTGATTTGGATTAAGCCTTTTTGAGCTGAAGCATTCCACCTCTGAGGTGCATGCCATAACTGGAGGAGCACAAACTCGAGGTTTTGCCCCAGCAGGCCGTGTGGCCTATTGAGCTACCCACTTGAAAGGCTTGCATGGTTGCCTCTGCCCCTGGCACGTGATCAATATGAAATCCCTTTTCTGCTCCTGTGTAAACTAATGCACAAACCTCACCCCAGAAAGAAAGACGAGAGCTATTCAGAAAGCACGGCAGCAGAGAGCAAGAGGAAGGCTGTGCTGTGTTCTGGTTGGGCATCTCAGTGCGTGATGGGTCCGGAACTCTGGGGTGGGTCTCCTAAATGGGAGAGTTTGAAGAATTAGAATGCTATGTTGTTGAAATGCAAAAAGAAACACTGACATACTCCAGGTGTTTTCCTTCATCACTCCTTCCCTGACTGAAATTAAGAGTGCAATTCAGCATGCTTTTGAAAGATCCTTAATTCCAATCAGACAAAGCAGTCATTTTATTCAAAGTTTTGAAGTCATTTTATTCATTTATCCATCATTACAGAACTTCAAAATTTACTTGATCCTGGTGGGTTCCACAGAGAATTGCCAGCTGACAGTTCACAATATATTTGTTCGCGGCGAATTTTCCTATATGTTTACTATGTGAAGAGTTAAATTGTTTTTTTGTTGTTAATTTGTTGTTTTTTTTACTTTCACAGGCCTCGTTACATCATCACATCTCCATAGCGCAGACAGATGAACTACTGCCTGCCAGAAATTCTCAGCGAGTTCCTCACCCCCTTGACTCTAAAACTACATCAGATGTCTTGAGGTAATGCCTTCTTGCTTTTGCATTTCATTCCTTGGCTCGTGGGGAACTCAAGAATGAAATTTCAGAGGGACGTTTTTCGGGGCTTATCAACAGTTTACACCTCTATTATGCCCTACACGTGTGTTTTTTAATGAACAAAACAACATATACCACAGATCCCAAGGCCACAACAAAAGAACTGGTCTTTGAGGGTTACTTAATCACTCTTCTGTCCTACTCTGCAAAGCAGTGGAGTAATTTCTGCCTTACAAAGAGGGCACCTTGGTTTGCCTCCCAAAGATGAATAGGTTTAGCTGGCAGTCTGAGCTGGCCTGTGTAAATAATTATTTTTACTCACCAAATCAAACCGAGTTATCAAAGGAGGTAGAGGTACTCTCCTGATACTCACTATCTTAGGAGGTGGAGTGTAAAGGAGACACGTCCTGAATCAATACAGAACTATATATCTATCCTAGTGCAGAAGATAAGTAGAGGGCTGTTTGCCTCTACGTCACCGGTCAGGCACTGAAAATAAACTTTTATGAGACAGAATATAAGGTCAGACCCACCAGTGGACAAACGTGTACATTGCTACCAAGCAGAGAATATCAGTAGGAACCATGAAAAACAACCTATTTAACTCAAGTTGGTGGTATTATGTAGTATTCTAGATCTAGTTTGCATCCTCTTAAATAAAAAGGTGATGCTTTGGGAGATGCACAAGGAAAGAATGAGATGCAACAAACACAAGTTCAGACATAGGAAATTCTAGTCCAACATAAGGAAAAGTAATTTTGTTTTTTTTCTAAATTGTAATCAAGCACTGGAACTGTCTGTGGAGCCTCCATCCTCAGAGATGTCCAAGAATCAGGTTTTTTAATACAGCAGTAGAATAAACTTCCAGAGGTTCAGTCCAATGTAAATTTCTCTGAAGATTCTGTAATCTCTGCTGTTTAATGGGAAAGGGCCTGGAATCAAACTGTGGGTCGAGTACAAATAAACTGAGAATACAACTTACCCCCCAACCCCAACCTGGCACGCATTTTGTGCTCAGTTTCCTACTTTGCATGCACCACGAGCATTAATATAGTCCCTTCCACAATGCATCACCAGGAAAAACAGAGATAAGTTTCAGTCAAATCTTCCAGAAAAAAAAAAGAGAAGTAATATTCCAGGTTCATTTTCCCTGCATTTCTCTTCCACAGGTTCGTTTTGGAGCAGTATAATGCACTGTCCTGGCTTACGTGTAACCCTGCCACTCAGGATCGCAGCTCCTGCCTTCCTGTCCACTTTGTGGTGCTCACTCAATTGTACAATGCCATCATGAACATACTTTAATAGATAGAAAAGCACTTGTTCTTCTGGCTTATTCTCCCCTCAACCTGAGAAACGTGCCACAGTCTGCAAAGATCACAGTTTTGCTTCTCTTCAGACCAGTCCTGTGCTGTGCTTCTGTTCCTCCAAAAGCACATGTGAATTCTGCAGTGTTGAAAAGTCAAACACCCATTAACATCTCTGGCAGCTTCAGTCCAATTCTGGGAACATCCAAGAACAGTGAACACAGAGTAACCTCAAGTCGGCGTTAGTTTGGCAGCCCAGTAACTACTGGTCAGTCTGATTATTATTTTTTTTAAGATTATTTTATTATTTTTTTTAAGGAAGACTCCAATATCTTTTTGGATTAGGAACTCTGCTGAACAACCGTAAGCAGTTTCAGCCCCACAAGTGAAACCATCGTGTAGTGACTGCTTTGGGCTGCCCAGAAGTTCTTTGTTCTTTGGTCATCATTAACTGGGACTTGGCAGGAAAAGAAAATGCACACCGTCGTGGTCTTGTATGAATATTGCAATTTTCAGTCTACCTGGAGTTCCTGTCAGAGTGGATTGGGATGAATGCATGCATTTGTTACCTGTCCATGTAGATATGAATGGTCTGGAGATATTTATTTTATTGTTAGGTTTGGGAAGGGGAGGGATTAAATTATAAAGGACCAGGAACAGTAGGATATCTTAAAAACCCAGCTCCGTTCCACCATTTATCTACATAAAGGGTTATTTATCTACATACCTCTCGCTCTTCTGACCTAGAAATCAAAAAGCTAATAACAATCAAAGTCCCACGTGGGAAGGGGAGCATGTCCTGATAAGGATACACTTGTGTTTTAAGGAATTCTCACCTGCGTTTAGCCTGGTTAAAGCAAGGAAAGGCCAGCATTTAATGAAGGATAACACTACCTAACAGAAGAAGAGAGGTAGGGAGGAAAAATACTTTAAAGCTCTTTAAAGGGTGAATGGAAAAGTGGTAAATTAATCTATTGTAGAGCTATGATTGAAATATATTTCCAGTAAATTTAGTGATGCTAGAAAGCTATTTACTGAAACCCAAGTCGCCCTGTAATTCTGGGCCGACTCGTCCATGTACATATCCAAAAATGTGCTTTTTGTTTACACGAAATCAGTGACAAATCTGGTGTATTTTTTCTGACTATAGGAATATTATTTCAAAGAAATAATTTTAAAAAGAAAATTATATCATTAAATTAGTACTTGAAGTTCTACCGCTGCGGTGGAAGAGTTACTTTGTGGAGTAAAGTGATCGCCGTTCGAAAGGTCAATGGCTAATTGAAGTATTTTTACGACTCCTTCATTCCAGGCTCCGAGGGGTTTATATTTAAGCTCCGTTTTCTGATGTTTGCTGTTGCAGTGTGCAGCAGGCAAGGGCTGCTGTGGGCGAGGGGTCGGGCACTTTGATCAGGCGCTGTGACCCATAGCTGTCTATGGCGGGGGAAAAACCGACACGTTGTTAAAAGTTCTTCCAAAAGACTTTCATGTTCTGGTGGGGAAAAAAAAAAAATAATAATAATAATTAAAAAAAAAAAAAAGAAATTCTATGATTTTACAAAGTATTTTTCTTGAGATAATGTAAACATTTAAAGCAAATGATATAAGTATCGCTTGTGTCATGGAAGGGTGAAGTCAGAGAAGTAACCTGTAAATGGATGATGTCATTCTCTGCACCGAACCTCCCGTGTGGGCATCCTCTTTGCAATGTATAGGTTTAAAAAAAAAAAAAAAAAAAAAAAAAAAATCTGATATCAAACCATTTGTATCTAATGTGTGTACAGTGTAAAATTGACTTTAAAATATTGCAGTACTATTTTTTCTTAATCAGAAGAGAAAATTCTCAAGGCCTTTTGAAGAGCATAAAAAGATGAAGATTGTAAACTTGTATAAAAAAAAAAAAATTTAACTTGGGGAGGAAAAATGTAAAGTAGACATTTGTAATCTTTTACCATTTGGGGGTTGTTTGTTCCCAGGATTCATCGGGACTTTGGATTATGATTGAGTTTGTTCTTTTTAAATGGGCCGTTTTTATCCGGGGGCATTTCTTCCCCAGAAACCTGGTTCTGTGCAGACATGGAAAATCCAAAAGGGCAGCGAGGAGTAGTTTTCATCTGGTGTCTTTTATTTAATTTTTTTTAAGTTAAGAGAAGCTGGTGACATATTTATACGTTTTTGTGCAAAATAAATGAATGGCAATAGATTTTAAAGAAAAATCTTATGTACTTCAGTGTGAAAAGTTCTGTATAATATTTCCCTTAAATATGCATTATTTTACTTGTGAGTTTTTTACTGAATTAATCTGAAATGTACAAGCCCTGGCTTTCCTACAGAGTGAAGAAAGTTATTTTATTTTTCTTTTTATTTCTAACTTTGGAAATTCATGCCTAAATCAGAATTATTATTACAGTTGTTTGAGCTAAAGGGAGAGGGAGGGGGGCGGGGAATGTCCAGCATGCTTGTATGTATATTTCAGAACCTTTTTTAAATGTAAAAGCTGTACATTTCTGGGGGAGTTCTGAATTTCTTTTTTGTTTTGTTTTTTTGGGGGTTTTGTTTTGTTTTGTTTTGTTTTGTTTTCCTCTGAGCATTTTGCAGTGAGCTTCTTTTATATATAGCCGACAATTTGAAAGAAAACAACAAAAAAAAAAGTGAAGTTCATTTTAAATCTACAGTATATCGCTGGTACAATACACTAAAAAAAAAAAAAAAGACTTTGATAAAAAGAAACAATAATAATAAAGACCTCCATTTTAAATGTCATTCATATATACCTTGTGGATGAGAGCTATATACTTTTACACACTTTTTTAGATGAATAAATTATTGAATTACTGAAACTACTGGTGGAGTTTCATTCTTGTGTTTTCTGTAGCTCCTAATTTAAAGCATTGCTGGTGCAGAGGGATTTGCTTTACCAGGTATTGGATCCGTGTGATACAGATGGAACTGAAATGCATTCGAAGGCTCCTCAGTGCTGGTTTGCTTTTGAGCACTTGCTCTGTACTCCTGGGTTGGCTGCGTGTCCATACAGCCATGGCTTCGTCAGTTGCCTTTTCACTGCATTGAGGCTCATGTTAGTGTCTAAAGGTTCACAGTGCAACAGTGCTGTTAGACTGGTATCTTGCCAAATAGGATGCTGCTTCTGCTGAAAACCTTGCCTGTGGTAGAAGGAAACTGGTGCCACCGATGTCAGTGTTGGGATAAAGAGCTGTAAGTCCGGCCAGCTGGGGAGGGTTGCTTTGGTAATCTGGTGTCACAGTAGCAGGAGGTGGAATTACAGGCAAAACAGGAGAAGCACCTCGAACTCATGTAACCTCCTCCCCCTGTGATAGGATTACAAATAAGTGACGAGCTGGCAGCCCCAGATGAGAAAATACAAAACCAGATCAGATCTGCCACAACAGGCTGTGCAGAGAAGCAGTAGAATCCCCATCCTGGAAGTGCTGAGGTCTGCACTGAATATGGCAGCCTGGTCTTGTTACACCCAGGACGTGGCTGGACAGCCTTCAGGAGGTCCCTTCAGTCCTAGACATTCTGTGTTCAGCAGGTTCAGAAGTGCAAAATCTGACCAGCTTACAACTAGAACCCAAGCCTTCTGTGGTGCTACCCCTCAACAAGCCTTTATATAAAATGAGAGGTCTTTCGTGTCATCTCCTGTAGGAGCAGGTCTGGGAAAAACTTCATTGGAATCTTCAGATAATCCATAATTGCCTATACTTCAAATTACAGATCTGTGACCTCCTGAGGTACTTTTTAGATGCCATGACCGTTGTTTTCTTTTAAGTTAGAACAAAAGCAGGCTAGCGCCCGCCCCATACCTCATCACCAGTTCTGGCTGCACCACTGCCCACAGCCAGGCTGTACTGCTGCTGGGTACAACCATCATCAAAATCAGGTGAGACCACTTCCAGAGGACCAGAATGCTTTTAAAATGCTTTTAAAAACCGGTCTTGTGGCTCTTTCTTGTGAAATACACTTCAGAAGTTCATTTTCCATGGGGAAAATTGATGCCACGCTCACAGTTCTGTGACTGTATCGAAGAATTACCACTCAGTTTCATGGCTGCTGTAGTGACCAACAGGGATTTCATAAGTTTCCAGTCTACTTTAATTGTTGATGCACCTAATTTCTAAATTTAAAGTCCTATGCAAAAATAGTTCGTTAGATTGATAACTTTCAGAAAAACTTCTGGAAGTTTGTGTCTTTTAGTTCACTTTGCTGTTGGTTCACTTAAAAAGCTACGTTGAGTGAACTCACGTGGATTCTCATGGAATCTCTCTGCTTCCACCTTCCCTGGAGTGCTGTGAATAGGGGAGGGGCTGCTGTGGAGCAGTGTCTTTAAAAATGGAGACTGCTTTGTGACCAATTCATTGGCTTTAGCAAAAATAAGACAGCAAAGAACTACCAGTCCACTGTGCTGTTCCATGGGGAAGAACTGAATAAAAGGCAGTGATGGATGGGTATGTTACTGTGGGAACAGACTTTGGGATACCAATGAAGGAAAGATTTCTAAACATAAGGCTGAAATTAAATTTTTTTTCCCAATCACCATTTCTATTCTTAGCAAATATCATGGCCACCTGACAACAGCTTAAGCATGTGTAGAAAGCATCAGAAGCCATGGAAGTAAACATTTGGTTTATGTTCTGTCTCTTTATTTATAGTGGAAATGGAAACAGCCCAAACAGGAAATCTTTGGTCTTTAGCAACAAAGCTGTATTTATAAAATGATGCTGCTTCCACTTCCCTGTTTTGAAACTGAACCTTAACACAGTAACAAATGTTTATGTGGGCAGACCCCATTTTAGTGTTCATCTACCAGGTATCAAAGCAGCAATCCCCATTGGGTTTTCCAGAGGATATATAAACCTCAGTGGTATTTTAACAAAACCTGCAATGCTCTTCAAAACCATGGAGCAAGAAGACATCCACTTCCATGGCAGGGCAGCTCTGAAGGCAGAGCAGTGCCCTTCCTGGTACCTCCCTGGCCAGGGGTCAGGGCTCTTGCTGTGTTTCTGGATGGGTACTGGTCAACCAGTGGGCTAACCAAGCTGTAAGAGCATGTCTTACATGATACAGTGAGCATGCCTTGCAAGATACATGTCATGTATCACTTTGATAAGCATATAAAATATGTTCTTATGTCTGTGTTAGTCTTTTTTTTTCTTCTTTAAGAATTGGTTGTTCAGAGAATTGGTTGTTTCAGAAATGAATGGCACTATCTATAACAGCCACAGCTCACTGCGTAGACTTTGAACAAGCATTTATCTCTCACTGTCCTGCAACCAAGAACCTGGGGAAACATCTGCTTGAATTCACAGGCTACCTTTGCTTGCGTCACGTAGGCTGGCTTACATCTAGGGTTATCACTGCTAGGCTCCAGCACAGATGTGGGGGCACACAGCCCTGCTGTTACCACCTGTTCCACACCAGGCGTCTCATTTTGCAGCTCTTACGGCACCTCCACCACCACTTCCAGCTGCACTTCCCAGGAATGGGTGGATGCACAGGTTCTGTGCATGCATACAGGTTCAGCAGACAATTCATTTCAGAAATACCTTCTTCCATGAGATATTTGTCAGCTTCACAACCTCTATACCAGCAGGCAGTGATGCTCATTCCAGCTGGCTTCTTTTAACCAACGCACACCAGCAGAAAGCTGCTCCAACCCACCTGGCCCAGATAGCAGGCCCAGATCCTTCACAAATGAAATCTATTTTCCTTACAAAGCAGATAAGACATAAGTTGAAACCCTCCCATCCCTTGCCAACCTACCAGTTTTACCTACTGATTGTTTTTATTTAAATATAGCTCTAACAAGGCAATGTCAAATGGTGGTGCAGCTCTGGGCATGAGCAGTGTTGGGAAATGCATCACAGCCACCTCAGGTTTTGGAGAACTCCCCACCATTGGCTTCTAACCTCTTGACCCCAGCTTTACAGAGCAACACATACACAAGAAAAAGAAACTGTATTTATAAACTTTGTAGCTGGGGCAATGCTTTACACAACGTTGGTAAGCCAACCATTTGGTGGGGTTTTTTTTCATTCCCTGTGGTTTTCTGCAGTGACAGCTGTGGGCTGGTCCCATTCATCACATCTATAATCTCTGCGCCAAGCGGTGTTGTCCCCAGCATGAAAAAGCGAAAGTCATGCCCTCTTTCTTCCAGCAGGGGTCACGTTTTGATGGCAAATAAAACTCCGGATTGCTAACGGCGCCGGCTCAAACAACCCTGAATGAAGCCGGGCGCTTAGCGAGCTGCTCATTAAAGGTCAACCACGCGAACAGGTGCGGGTTCAGTGGTCAGAGCGTTCCACCCCTCCTTGTAATCGGTTTCAGTGGTAATTTCATTAGTGCCTGGGGAAAAGACAAGCGCGAGAGAAGCAGGTGATGGGGTGAGGGACGTCTGGTGGGGAGAGAGAGGCTGTTAATCCCGGCGGGGTAATGACCCATGGAAGTGCTAAAAGAAAGGTGCAGTGCACGGCACTCTTGGCTGCTGGGTTAAGCAGCGCTTTGGAGTTAGGAGTAATTGCCCTTGTGTTTCTTTCCTGCTTCAAAAGCGGAGAGTGCATAGAGAAGACGTTCTGCTGCAACAACACACACCAGTGTGCAGCTGGATTGTCCAGCAACGGGTGCTGGGCAGAAAAAGAACGTGCAGGGGAGCACTGGTGAAGCAGGGCTGGGTCTGCTCTCAGGCTGACTTTAGGCATAAATAACAGGGAGCCCAGGTGGAAGGAAATGCATAGTTTGGAGTGGGCTCGTCTCATCAGGGCTGGTGCTGTTCTCTAGTGCAGAGCTATGGCAGAGGCAGACTGGACATCCCTCCTGCTGCTGGCAGTGGCACTGGAGGTTTCCCCATCACTTAGAATCACAGAATGCTTTGGGTCAGAAGGGGTCGTTAAGATCATCTGCTTCCAACTCCCAGCTGTAGGTAGGGGCACCTCCCAGCACACCAGGCTGCTCGCAGCCCCATCCAGCCTGGATTCACCATTCTGTTGGTGCTTTGTACTGGCTTTTGTTTTGATGCTGGGACTTTTTAGGTAGTGAAATGTTGCTTCCACTTGAAAGAATCATTCTTCCTCTGGCTCTTTTACCTAAACATGCAGCATTTTTTCCACCAGTGCATTTTTGCACTGAGGTGGCAAAATGTTACCTCTCTAAACAATTTTAACCAGAAGAGGAGAGAATATTGAAGGGGAAAAAAAAAAATACCCCCCAAAAAAGCATATTCCATTAAAATGTTTCAATTTGAGAATACTCCTGCTGGGGAGTGGGAGATAAGTTTCATTCTCCCTGAACACCACTGGGTTTCTTTATGAAAGCAACCCCAATCACGGAGTCATCTGTCCATCTAGGCAACATAAACACTTTGCTGTACTCTACAGGCTCTTGATCAGTAAAACTTAGGGTGTCCTCTGTTACATCTGCAATATCCGTAGAGTCTTCCACAGAAATTCTTTTCTCATTGCTTTTGATCAACACTTGTTGATCTCTGTTCTTTCTAAATACCACTGTATAAGAACCAAGGCCCAGATGAAGAACATTCACTATTTCTAGCCAATTCATTGCAAAGGAAAACCTGAAAGCAAATTCTTGGTACAACTGAGAAACTCAGAAACTGCCCTTTTTTTCTTATTTATATGTATTGAGAACACACTGGTTCGGTACACAAATGCTTAGCTGTCAAGTTGCTATGCCAAGTAGTATCTTCATCTTGTTCACTGCAGTTATCGGACAAGATAAGACAAGACAGAGCGCTGGGCCACACATCCACCATTCCTTTCTTTCACATCATACAGAACACATCCTGCTTCTGTCCTGCAGTCCCATGCAGCTCTCTGCCCTCTCCTGCCTCTCTCTTTGACATTTAGCAAGCGGCAGGGCAAATGATGCTATCTCAGTTCCATGGGCACCACCACCAGCACAGCTAGTGAGGCACAAGCATGAGGCACCAAAGTACTGATGGAGATGAGGGGCATGAAGCATTAATGTGTAATCCCAGTGTGCCTGAGGCAAGCAGCTGTGGAATGGAACTGCTGTTCCAAGTTTCTGTGCAAATGTGATCCACCATTTCAGCCCCCTAAACAATGTGTTTCCAGTTATTAAGTCCACAGTGAGACAGAAGAATTGCTCTAGATTTAATAAACAAATAAGCAAGGCAGAGAGGAAAGATCTCAACTCTATTTCTAAGCCTGCCAAAACAGATGTATGGTACTGGGCAAATTGTTGGCTTAGTTACGCTTTGTCTGTGTAAGTCACACTGCTATTGATACAGCTGTCTACATCCCAGATTCATTGTAAGTGAAAGACTCCAAGGCAGAAGAATGCAGAGCGTTAGTCTGCAAGCTTCAGTCAATATAGTAAGCTGATATAAAATTATTCAGGACGATGAAATCTAAAGCATCCTGCAAAGATTTACTAAAAGATCCCAGAATGCTGAGCAAGTGGTCAATAAAATGGCAGCAGTAATTCAGATCTAGGAAACACACGGCATGACAAGAAAAGCTGACAAAAAAATAATGCCAAATGCATGCTCTAAACTACAGTGTAACCTAACATACAACACAAACTGGGATGAAACATTCAAAAGATCTCAAAGTTGCAGTAGATATTTCATGGGGGAAAAAAAGCAGCACAGTGCCTGTGAGACAGCATGAAACAGCTGATAGGATGGGATGTGAGGGCATGGCTATGGGATAGAGGGCTCAGCTGCTGGGATGGGAGGCACAACCTTTGGGATGGGAGGAGCGACCACAGGGGCATGAGGCTCAGGTGCTTGTGGAACTGAACAAATGTGTTGGTACCAAATGAGAACCTTGCTTATTCATGATGGTGAAGGCCTTCCTGCCCAAACAGCTTCATCCTGGACACTCCAAGCAAAGGTCTTGTAAAATACAGAGAGCCACCACTGTGCTTATAGGGTGGCAGTGGACAGGTGCTCCTCCTTTACTTCCCCCTTTCAGGGGAAAGTTCCTCTGGCTGTGCTGCAGGTAGAAGTGTCTATTGTACATCGGGTCCTGATTAACAAATGAGCTCTCCCCATTCCCAGTTCAGACTAAGAAGGTTGGCTGAAATTTCACCATCATTAACACCCCATCAATCCCATGTGAAACATGCCTGTAGGCCAACAGTGGGGAGGTGTCCATCTGGAATCCAGCCCTGGCATGGATCAATGTCACCCGGCCATTCAGGGGCTGTGCTGTGGGGAGAGCAGACCTGGGCTAATGCAGAGCATCAGGGAACTCCAGGCAAGTCTTGTGAACTGTAGCCCAATCCTAACCATAATCATTACCATAACCATAACCCAGATCTTGTGCTCTGTAGCCCAACTCATCCCATGGGCCATGCACTGGCTGGGAGAGGGAACTGGGAGCAGAACCATCCACTGCAGTGGGAGCTTACTCATCACTGACCAGAGCAAAAGTGGTAAGCTCTCATTGCATGACATGATGGTACAGAGAAGAAGCTTCCAGCAATAAGCAAATAAGAACTGATGAGGGGAAGTCTGAGCCCTTGCTGCTAATCTGAAGAGGAAGCAGAATGGGCATTCAGGAGCTGGCCAAACAGACAGAAGCCATACAGACATAGGGCAGGAAGGAAGGCTTTCATTTACCAAAATGTGATGTGTTCTTCCCTTACCTTGTAGAAAGGAACCCGAGAAAGACATGTAAAACTTAGGGTATTTTCCTTGCAGCCACAAGCCCTGCTTGAGTGCTTGAAAAAAAATGCAGGCCATGGCCATATTACATCCATAATACCATGACCATATTACATCCGTAATACCATGACCATATTGCATCCATAATACATCTGTAGTGCACTCAGGACCTACACAAAAGTGAATAGCCATGCCTATCCAGCCAGGAACATCATAGCTGCAGTGCACAATTTCCATTATTAGCCTGAACCAAATTCTGAACTTCTCCAAAAAGAGATGTGGGGTTTCCTCTGACCAGGGCAGCACAGAAGGAAGGGAGTCTCTTTGAAGATAAGTGCCACATGGGCTCCCACACAGCAAGCTGGCTGAAATTTAAACTGTCTACTTCAGAGCAGTGAAAGAATGATGTGCCTGAAGTCTCTGAGGTTAGAACTGCTCACACTCTCTCTGACTTCAAGACTTTGCAAATAAATCAGAGGGGGGCTGGTTAATGCTAGCCTCTCAGCCACTCCAGCTGCAGGCCGAAAGGTGAAGCATTTCTGGTCCAAAGGAAGACCTTGCAGTTGTCTCTTGTGCTGTCTCTCAACAAACAGCCTGATCTTCCCAGAGATTTTCACTCAGGCAGCTCTTGATCCCAAAGATCCATATCAATGGATACATAGCAGTTATTTGGACACATTTGGACCAGTTCTGGTTCTCTGCCTCTTTCTTCTCTCCCCTGTCTTCCAAACAGCCTTCCAGGACTGTTTACTTTGGCGATGCCTGCAATAAAAAAAAAAAAAAGTAACAGTCTCAATGAAAAGGAAAAATCCATTAGGAAAAGCCAGCTGAGTGCTAAAAGGCCCCTAATCAGTGGAAAGTTTAAAGAGCACCGCTCCGAGAGAGGCTGCGGTGCCTTTCCAACACCTTCGCAGCAATGTGTGAGGCTATGGCATGTCAAAGCGAAGCCCCAAACACAGGCCCTGTGCCAAAAGAGCAGGCTTTGTTGGGGCTGAGCAGAGCATGGATGTCCGTGGAAAGTGGTGGGCAGGCACTTGCTGTTGTAGAAATAACTGCAAACAGAGCAAACGACTGCAGATTCATAAGACTTCTGGCTGGTTTCAGCACATGGATTTGGCTTTTCTTCTCAGCTGATGTGCAGGCAAGGGCTACAAACTGCACTCTGCACTGTGTGAAGCAGGAATCCCCATTAGAAGTACCAGTGCAGTGAAAGCTGAGAGACGGCAGCAAAGCGATCTGGGGCGGGAGGGCAATGCTATTGAGGGATGTGGTGCTGTGAAGGGCGAAATGCCTTCAGAACTGCTGTCTTCCTTGATGACTGTAGAAACAAATTCAGCCAATGGCTGGAGAAAGCAGGAAATACAATTCAAGCTAAACTGCAGAGGCTCAACAACACTGCCAGCTGCTGATCCCAGAGTGAGAGCGACTGTTTCCTCAAGCTGTTCCCACTGTCTGGGCTCTGGTTTCTCAGTAGACGCACTGCAATGAGGCTGCAGAACCCTCTATTTCAGACCTCTTTTCAAATCCATCATCTAACATTTCACAAGCCCACCAAATTACAGGTCTCGAAGCATCACATGGAAGTCAGTGAACCATTCCTTTCAGTTCCCACCTGAGGAGAGAAGCACATTCTTCTTTCAGGGAGTAATTGAAATACCTGTAATGAATCTGCTGTTCTGCAACCCGTTCTTTTTTAAAGCTTTACGAACTCACTGCACTGTGATGGCAACAGGCAGAGTTAGGTTTGCTCCCATTCCCTTCACCTTCTGCTGTTCTTAATCCAATATGTAAAGAAACTCAGGCACACATTTAGCTTCTAGAGAGTATCAGTCTTTGCCATGTGTTGCAATCCAAAGGTGAGCTTACAGCTCAGGAGGATGTACACCAGGTAACCATATGTTGTTAGTTCAGCCTCTTGTATGCAATGCACGAGCTGGTTTACAGGCAAACACCTGTATTTATAGCCTGAAACACTGCCTGGACAGCTTTCAGAATCTGTGCAGTGTTGCTGAAGGTGCCTCAGTAGATCCATGTAACACCCAAACATGGGCCATAGCACAGTGGTGTGACAAAACAAGCCCAGAAGTTCCAATTGCCACCAGTGAAATATACAACTTGGAAAGTGCTCTGACTATTGAAACCAATACCTTTTGTTTTCCACAGAAGACAAAAAGGGTTGGGTGAAGGGTTTGGATTGGTGGTACAGTGCAGTATTGCAGCAAAGGGGATTTCTTCTGCTTCTCCAGATGGAGAAAGGACGACCAAATGTTAGTGCTTGAGGTAGAGCCAAAAAGAAGGGTGTTTTGACACAGCTCGGAGTTATTCTTTACCTCTCACATACAGTGGGCTCTGTATAAAGCCGTATGAGTGACAGAAGCCCTGTTGTGTTAGGGGCATTGCAAGTCAGATTTGTTTAGAATGGAAAAAACCTTGTGTCCTTCTATGACCTACCTGGAAACTTTCAACAAATGTAGACACTGTCTGGGGGCATTTAAAATGCCTTGTTCAATGCAAACTTTAAAAAAAAAAAATTATTTATGCTGAAAAGGAAAAAGAGTAGTCACATCATTTTTGTTGTTGTCTTCACATAATCTCAATTTTTGTTACAGAGCAAATGCTTCGGAGCGGAATCCTAAACTGGGAAAGCCACAGAATTTCAAAAATGCATCTGATATTACAAAAATTTCATGATCAAACTCTAAATAAGATTCGTATCGTCCAAGACAATTCAAGCTCAAAAAGTGCAGTGAAAACAGAGTTTCCTTTCTAGCAGATAGAAGATACGCTATTATGGAAGTTACATCTTGAATGCTTTTATTATTGATAGCAGCTGTAGAAAGAGCCATTACACTCAGCCAGGCAGACCCAGCAGATAGAGATGAAGTGCCTTTGGGCTAACAACTGATTAAACTTTTTGGAACAACAAGATACATGCACACACCTACATAAGCTATATACGCATTCTGTGAGACCTTCTTGTTTGGGCTGTTGGTGTTGGATGTGTTGGTGTTATTTTATTTAAAAATAAAGAAAAAAAAATCTGCTTGGGGTTTGTAAGTAGTCCTTGTGTAAGTAACTGTGATCCATGGAGTTCGTTTTCAGCCACAATAGCTTGTAAAGGAAGAAAATTTCTCCTATGCTGATAAACTTTCCTGTTCTCTTGGCATTCTTTTTTGCTGTTCTGCAGTGAGGCATTACTCAGTGGGCCGTGTGCCAAAGATGCACCAGGCTTGCTCTCTCACAGGGACCTGTACAGGGATTGTAAAACTGTATCAGATTGCTAATAGCTTGTTGTTTTCCTTGTTAAGAGCCTGTTTTAGCTGGGGCAACTACTGCACACATCTTAGCCTGCCTACAATTCTTCTGATGTAAAACCAAATCAGAGGTATCTGTAGGGCAAGTCTTGGGCTCCTGTTGGCTTGTAGAAATTGTATTTGTTGACAAATGTGCAGAAGGAAACAGGTGGCTCCTGCGCCCTCCACATTGCTTTGCCTGCAACACTGTAAAAGTACTTGACAATCTCCTGGATTGGCAAATGGAATTACTTAGGAAACCTCTCTCTGAATTCTGATGGAGGAATCAAGAAAATATCTGAAGCAAAGGTATGTGAAATCACTGATTTGCTGCCTGATCGTTTTTTCTAAATCCCTGCATAGGAGACATCTTGCACATCCATCTTGGATGCTCATACCCTGTTCTTTGTGTGTTCTTTCTTTGTTAACTCTCTACATCTTCTCTTTAGCTACCATAAATCTATTCTTTCTCTTCCTTCTCCAGACTGACAAGCCTTCTGTTTACTTGCATTTCAGTACCAGTGGTCCTGCTACCTCACTTCTTCAAGTACTTTCTTTTACTTCATGTCCATTTCTAGGACACACATGATCTGAGTTGCAATTCTTTGACTGAATATGTAGGTTGGGCTTGAATTTGACTGCAAATGTAGTCAGATTTCAAGTTGTGTTGTGTTTTTATAACAGGCTGTGGTAGATGCTTTTAATCTTCTGGAAGAAATATGAAAACATTTGGAAAAAGAAAAGGTCATCATGGATCTGCATAGAATGGGAAATATCTTGGGTTACACAATGTTCTATGCGACGAACATTTCAGTCCTCATAATACCTTCCAGTCACGCTTGTGAAAATCTGAAATCAGAGAATGATTATCACAGGCTTCAATTCTAATCCAGCAATAATTTCAACCTCCCTCAACGTAGAAATCAAGGCACAAAAAAATGGAACTGACTTCTTGTAGTGGCAGTGCTAAGTCGTGGCCTGAAGCAGCCATTGAGCACCTGGTGGGAAGGCAGGGCCAACCCAGGGGAGCTCAGCTGCATGCAATGGACCTGAGTGACTGAAACAGTCAGACCTCATTTAAGGGCTGGCAGTGGAAGTGAGGGTGTTGCTTGCTGGAGATTCCTGTGTACCTGAGACCTACCAAAGATAGGAAGCAGCTCCTTTTTCTTCATTTCTGCAACAGTGGCTGCTGCATTTGGCCTTGTTCTTATTTGCTGTAGCTGAAGACTTTGCCACCCTGCTGTTATCGAGGTGCTTTCCATCCCATTATAGCATTACACTTCTTAAGGAACTCTGGAAGACCTCATGCGTGGTGGCAACCTGAATTTCTGAATAACAGACGGCTTATGCTTCCTTTCTTACCTTCATCTATAACAAAACCAAAGTAAGGGTAAGCATTTGTTCTTCACCTTCCACAGACTGAAACTTCAGTCTAGTAAGAAAATCCCCTTCTTGCCGTGAAGAATTATTTGCTAAAGAACTGTTGATGTTCTCAATGGCACGGAACTGAGGAAGACCAGCTATAAATTCCATGACAAGATGCTTTCTTTCTTTATTGACACCTCTTCTGTAGCCCTACTTTGCCTTCAAGTGCCAAGTATGGACATTCTAACCACTGGAAATCTGCAGAGTCAAATTTGAATTGTTTTATAGACTTACTGAAAAACCTACACCAGGATGGTACAAAAGGAGCAATGGTTCTCATGTAGAACTGAAGGGGGACAGAAGGAGAAGAGAAGCCAGAAAGCAGGTGTCTTACTTTTTTTTTCCCTAATTTTTAGGGAGCCTCACCACCTTTAAACTCATTACTTGTCTCCTACCAGGACCAAGGTTTTGCGTTTTCTCACCAGTTGGGAGTGAAACATCAGAGAACCACAACCCCAGCCGCAAGCTGGTCTCTCAGCCAAGTTCAAATGAGAATCTGTCACTTTGCAGCAGCAAGAGTCTGGGAGACTGAACAATTTGTGGCTCGTGTACATCTTGGGAAGACCGAGGGTCATAAATGCAATTCTAAATGGGCACTTTACCGACAGCGCTCACCTTTAATGGCCTTTTTGTGAAGTTACAGCTTGGCTTTTAGGCTCTTTTTGCAATTCATCACTTAATCCATACACACTACCTTGGCCAAGAATTGGACAATGGGGCCCACTGTGTCTGGTTTTGTTATGGAGCAGCCAGAGTGGCTTTTAACTAAAACAATGTATCTGAAGGAGAAAAATGTAATCACCTTGAATTCCCAACTGAGTCAACTTACTTAAGGCAGCTTTGCAGACATTGGTGTGCGTAATCGATGAAATCAGAACTGAGGCTACATAACTATGGCAGAAAGGGGTAAGAATGTTTCTGCATGTATAAAATTTGGAGGGAGAAAATCTGCAAGGAAGAAGGAAATGACTGCACGCAGCTAGGTCTGTGAAAAGACTATTTTTTTTCTATGACACAAAATCTTTCTGGATTGACTGCTGAGGGTACCTTATACTGGCAAGAAAATTGTGTTATGTGGTCCTGAGATTAGAAGGGGGCCCTTCTGAAGGGCTTTTCAAAAATCGTGCATCTCTTGGGACTTGATCAATCCTGCAATCCATCTGTCGGTTTCTTTTAGGAACTGGAGCTGAAGAAAGTAAGAGTGACAACTCAGCCCCTGTCAGGTCTTCTAATGCTGCTGCACAGAAGAGATGTGCTTTTCCTAGGAATGTCTAAGTCCTTTGACACACACACACAAACAAACAAACAAAAAAGCAACCCAACAATTGTATACAAATACAACAGGTGTATGCACACCCTTATTTTGAGGAAGGTGGAAGAATTCCTTTCCTGGGCACCAAGAAGAGAAGTAACTTGCCTTTTAGCACTACTGTCAACCTTGAGAGAAATGCTATATACAGGAGCAAGTGCTTCACAGAAATCTACCATGATCTTGGGTGTACTTTCTCTTCCCAAAGTGCCCACTGCTGTAGGGTAAGGGCAGCTGGTACACAGCTAGATTTGTAGATGTCTGTGATTGTGAATGAATAACTGCATTACCACCATTTGGCTCAGGAAAGCCTGTAACTTGCCACTCCCAGGTGGAAAACTCAAACTTGAGACCACTTCTGACAGAGGTAATCTTCACTTTCCTAAAACTTGAGTTGTCAAATTAAGATTTATTTTGTCAAAATGAGATGGCATATTTGGCATAGGTTCCAGTTAAACTACAGTAGAAAGCTATGCATCTGTAGAAGCTTCTAGAGGCAATTCAAAAGATGAAAGTAAGCCTTTTGAAAGCAAGCAGGGAACACTATGCCCTTCCTTGGAATTTATCTGACCTTAATTTGTCTCTAAGTACGTATAGAAAAGCTCTAAATTTGGCAACCAAATAAGTGAGAGGGCCAGTGCAATGCTTCATAGTGACAACGATTGACTTCAGTTAATTTTCTCTCATCAGCTGATTCCTTTCTACACTTGGTCATTCCAGCTATGTTCCGATCCTATTGAGCCTGCAGTCTCCCAAAGAATCTCTCACAAAGGGAAACAGGACTCCTCAATGCACCTTAACTTAAATGTATCACAGAAACCAAAGAAGGCAAGAAGAATTTGGCTGCAGTGATGTTTTCCTGTTTGGAGTGAAGCTCCAATGACTGTGCGGCATGATGAAGCATTAGCTCCATTTGCTTTCTGTCTCTTAGACCCCCACACCTGCCTGCCATTTAGCTGCCTCTGAAGGCCGGCCAAGGGACATCAGATCAAATAATAAAAGCCACATTGAAGCAGTGTTTCAGCTGAAACGCTGTGAGTGGAGGCGAGATGAGGATTGGAAAAGGCTCCCTATAAAAGAGCCCACACATACATGCGAGAAGGTCATTAACTTGTGCCTTGTGCTATCTTTGCAGTCTCTGCTCCCTCTCTCAATTATTACATCAGAAGGAAATGAGAGAGCACTTTGCCAAATACTAATGGACTTGATGTTTTCATAATCTCAAGTGTGCAACAATCAGAGCTGTTTATTTTCCAAAGATGGGAACCAGGGGAGGAGGCTGAAGACTGTGAAGAGGTTCCAGAAAGCTCAAGCCAGTTCTATATTCATCTCTTGCTCCATCTTTAGCTGCCAGGCTGATATTTATCTGAATCATTTGCTAGATGAGGCCTTGTGCTTCCTGAGGAATGTGTCAAAAGCCTGTAGAATCACAAAGAGGCCTCAAAAGCTGTTCTGTTGTTCTGTTAAGTCACGTGTGCTGTTCTATTAAGGTGGGGGGAAGAGGGGTGGAAGGGGGAAACTTACAGAGAAGAACTGAGACTGAAAAACAAAAATCTAGCAGATCTTAATTTTTTGCGGGGGGGGGGGGGGAATACAGATATTGCTCTATAGCTAGGTATTATTCTATATAACAACATCGGCGTGGACTGAAAGATGTGCAGAGCATGGGGTCTCTGAGTTGCTGTAATCACCTGGCTGTTCCACCTGATGGGCTCAAACAGAAAAGACTCATCCTAGTGTGTTTCAGGGCTGTGGAAGGCACTTGCTTTCAAAAATGAAGCCAAAAAATTGCTGAAGAAGGAAAGGACCCTTGCTGCTCACACTTCGGAAGATTTCATCTTTGACAGGGGCCTCTAATGCTTCCCTGCCATTATGATGCAACTGGCACAGGGAATGGGGATGTGTGCGTAGGGGACTCATACGGAAATGACTTAGTTGCAACACAGAAAATGCTCAAAGGATGGCCAAACAGCATCTTACCCTCCCATGTATCACCATATATCAAAGTTCTTAACAAGAAAAAAAGGCTTTGCACTATTTGGGAGAGATGGGGGCTGACCTGAGACTCAACTTTCTTGTGTGTGTTCTTATACTTACGTGTATCTACAGTCACTTCCCAGGAACTGCCCACATTCATCTATATGAGCATGCAGCTGTCTTGTACAGAAAAGATCTTACCATGAACACATATTAAAAAAGTGTGGCCAGCAGGTCAAGGGGGGTGTTCCTTTCCCTCTACTCTGCTGTGGGAAGGCCACATCTGCACCACTGCGTTCAGTTCTGCCACTTAAAAAATGACAGGGATCTCCTGGAAAGAGCCCAATGGAGGGCCACAAAGATGATGAGAAGCATGGAGCGTCTCCCCGATGAGGAAAAGCTGAGAGCCCTGGGGCTGTTCAGCTTGGAGAAGAGAAGGCTGAGAGGGGATCTCATCAATAATGCCTATAAATATCTGAGGGGTGGTGTCAAGAGGATGGGGTCAGGGCTCTTTTTGGTTGTGCTGTGTACCAGGACAAGGGGCAACAGGCACAGAGTGGAGCACAGGAAGTTATATCTGAATATGAGAAAGAGCTTCTAGACTTCCAGGGCGACAAGCTTCCCAGAGGAGCCAGAATCTCCTCCTATGGAGGTATCCAAGACCCATCTGGATGCTTTTCTGTTTAACCTGCAGCAGGGACCTGCTTTAGCAGTGGAGATAGACTCGATGATCTCCAGCCCCTACGACTCTATGATTCTCTGCTCTTCTATCCTGCTAGGAAAACAAAACCTTTCCTACCCTGCTTCGCCAAAAAATCGAATAAAGCAGATTCGAAGCAGGAACGAAACTCTCGCACCCTGTGTTAATAACAGAAGCTGTCGGAGGAGCGGCCCTGCAGTGGCGGCGGAGGAGGGGAGGCTCAGCGCCCGCAGCGCACCGCGCACCGCCGGCAGGTGGCGCCACAGACCGCGGATGCGCAGCGCCGGCGGTGGGAGCGCTGCTGCGGAACGCGTCCTGTGTCCCGCCTTGAGTCCCGCTTTCTGACGGCTAACCCACGCGGGGCCTGAACTTCGGATGCTGGAACTCGGCTCCCTGAGGTGCCTCCTCGGTGCTGCTCGCAGCTGCGGGATGAAGTTTCACGCGTAAATCTTACAGGCGTGCATCCAAAGGGGTTCGTGCCGCCTGTGCGCGTGCAGGGTTTAACCTGCAAGTCCGTAGGCCGAGGTTGAAGGTGGGCACGTGGGTCTCTATCTGCTGACTGCCAAACCTACTGCCTCTTGTGGGAACCCTTGTGTTAAAGCCTAACGAGCTCTCGGATAAGGATGGACTTGGCATTCAATCTGACAAGGGATTGCAATTTTGCACGCAGATGAGATTTGAGAAAGGTCTGTGGTACTTATATTGAAGCAGACAGAAAACTAAAGGACTCTTTCACTGAGGACGCAGCTGTCTTAGAATCATGGGATCGCATCATGAGTGCAGAAGGCACGATTGTGCATCTTGTGGAGCATCTCTGTAATTCCTGGATTTTAATGAATCAAAGAATTATTCAGGTTGGAAAAGACCTCTAAGATCATCTACTACAGCCATGCACTACCAGTGATGTTGCCCACTAAACCATGCCCCTAAGTACTACATTTACCCCTTCCTTAAATACCTCCTCGGATGGTGACTCCACCACTCCCTGGGCAGCCTCTGCCAATTCATTACTGCTCTTTGGGAGAAGAAATTCTTTGTAACAAATCCAACCTGAACCTCCCCAGCACACCTTGAGGACATCTCCTTTCATCCTATTGCTATTACCTGGGAGCAGATCTAAACCCCAACCTTACGACAGCCTCCTTTCAGGGAGTTTTAGGGGGTGACATTGCACTTCAATAAGAATTTGCTACCGGTGCCTTCCTTTTGTTGTACTTGAAATGCAGCACCCAGAGCTGGGTGGCATTTTCCAAGTGCAATCTGGGCAACAGCAAATAACCAAGGGTGGAGGTGATTTAAAATCATGCACGTCATATTGAGAGGTTTTTCTTACAGCTCTTTGACGGTGGCATTACAATGGTATGGCAGACAACGATTATTTAAACATCAAGTCTTAAACATGCTTTAAATCCCAAACAGTAATCATAGGTTGCTGGCATACAGGAAGAGACAAATATATAGGAAGAGATAAATATAGCTGAGATAGGAAATGATGATTACCCCCTGCCTAATGTTGAACTGTGTATAGGAATACTGAATATGGGGGAACTGTGTCACTTTCAGAAAAAGGAAACATCCTAGACTGCAAAGGCTGCACTTGGAGGAAAGGAGATTAAGTAGAAAAAGCAACAAAGCAAACAACGAAAAAAAAAGGGAGTGGGGGTCGGGTTGGTAATCAGTCTAATCCTATGAAGCTGCCAGTAGCAAACTATCACATCATGAGTAGAAAGTCCGTTCTCCAAGACAGAGCAGATGGGGATGCTTGGTGCCCCCCAATGGGTCTTCCTTGTGTGTTTACTTCTTAAGTGCTATAGGAATCTAGTGGCAATCTTTAATCCAATGAGATAAACCTTGTCCTGCTCCTCGGTGCAGAGCTCTTTCAACCAGAACTGAGGGCATCTTCATTTCCGCAAAAAACACACGTCAACGAAAGGGGGGCATTGCAGCACCGCTGAGGCATCGGCAGCAGACTGCACCAGCAGGCATGCTTGTATGCAGGCTGGGGGCTGGTCCTGCATCGTGCCTGCTGCTGGTGTGCAGCACCGTTGTACTGTCACTCCTTGTTCTTTTCTCTAGCAATCCTGCAAGGATACATCTGATTTTCCCACAAATATGTAACGGTGCACTTCAGTCCTTGATATCTGTGCAGCCCCACTGAGACAGCAAAGAACCTTTTACTCTGTTTTTAGATTCTTTCTCCTAATTCTTTCTGGATGCAACGTGCAGAAGTTCTTCTGTGTGTTTTTCTTGCATCTTCTTTGCTTGCTCTCTGAGGATTCTCTTAACTTTTCCCCCTTTGTTTCCTCACTTAAGAATTTAAGTACATAGTTCAGGCTGGTACTTGCCTCACTATAAGCAGTGGCCAAGGGCTATTTAATTTATACAAATCACACCGTCTGCCTAAGGAGATAAGTACCTTTTATACATGGTAAAAGCATAGATTTTTGTTTGTTTTTTTTCTTTCCTCTTAGGAAAAGGTTTGTGTTTAAAACAGACAAATGTACACCAGGTATTTCCTCAAAGGTGGCCACACAAAAGCTATCCAGCCCACATGAACCAGCTCCAGGCTGTCAGAGCTCTGCTTCTCCTTCAGGCAGTTGTCCTCACAGAGGATGTGTGTGTTCGTATGGAGAGGTGGGGGTGTTAGTTTTTATATCAATATTTTGTCACATTCAACAGTGAGGGAAAGGAGTGATGTTATTCCTAGCTGTTTGGTCTCCAGCTACTTGAGATCACAGTGGGTTTTATGTATTGAAGTTTGTGTACTTAAGACTCCCATAGCCAGAACGTTCCTCACTCATATTACCATGATCAGAATAAATTCCTGAAAGAATACTGAATGGTTGCTGTCACTCAGGACAGTTATGCCACCCTTCAAATCTTTATTGCACCTTTTCTTATTGCATCACAGGGGAAGATGCCCCAGAACCGGAACAATTAATGCTGGTGACAAAATGAGGTCAGTATTTGCAAGCAGTGTCCTTTCTCTCGGCACTTCACCATTCTAGTGGCAAAGTTTAACTCTTTCATTAGGGGTTAAGGGATTCTTTTGTCTGAACGTTCCTGAAGGGATAAATAAAGGTGCCCTTGCTGCCTGCTAGGGCTCACGCTATCTTCTGTGCTTCCACTCGTGGTCCTCCTGCACGACAGGGCTGGATACAAGCTTGTATCTGCAGAGGAATCCTGGGAAAAGAAGGGAAGGTGACCCAGCTGTGAGTTGCTGGAGCTGTGGTAGGCTGCTCCTAGCTGGGAAGCTGAGGCTGTGCTGTCTTCCAGCAGGACCAGCTGGTTAGTTGCCTGTTAGTACATCTTACTCCCATGTGGGAAGAAAAAATATTCTAAAGAGTCATCCCTCCCTTTGCACATTTCAGAACCAACCCAATGTTTCTTGTCAGCTACTTTCAATGAAATGATAATTCTGCCTTAAAGTGACTCACAGACTGTGGTTCCACTTAAGAAGCATAAGTGGAAAAAGTGAAAAATGCGTAATAGAAGACACATGGGTTATACATTCTGCACCGTTCTGCCCACTTTGGTACAGGGTTGACCAAATGAGCTTCACCCCACGACAACAGAGCATTCTGAAGGTCACATTTTCAGCTCCTCAGAGCCCTTGAATCCAGGGCGAGCTGTGGGGACAGCTCCAGCTCCAGCTCAGCGCACGCATGGCGTTCTTCCTTTTGTGCATCACCATGGTAAACAGTCAGGGTTGCCAGGAGCTTGGGTGCATTGTTTGTCTCACTCCCTCATCCACTCTCCCCCTCCTTCACCAGATGCTTTCTCAGTGATTAGTTACTGAGTAGAAGGGGCTCCAGTTACCGTGCCGCCTGCCATCTCCCCTCATTTTATTGGAACTAATATCCCACCTGCGATGATAAGGTTTAAACTTGTTTAATCTCCCAGCTTAGCTGTGGCGTTTTAATATTTTTAAAATGGTTGTTTCGGGAAGAAAAAAAAAAAAAAAATGGGGGAGGGGGGATTTAAACAGGTTTTGAATGAATAATAAAAGCCTTTCTCACAGGTTGCAATGCAGGCCGGGAGGCATGAGCCATTTTCATCAGGTCAGATTTCACGTTGGGTTATCCCAAGGTGGCCTGACTTTGTGGTGATGGATTTAAAATGAAACAGTCAGATGCAAAGCAGTTTATGGAGGAGAAACTGCTTTAATAATGCATTTCCTGCTCAGCAAACAGCAGATACAGTGACATTCATGGGGAATGAGAAAGGGAACAAAATCTCTCCAAAAAGAAACCGGTTTCTCCCTGGAGTTCAATAACTTTTTTCCTCCTACAGAGTATTTGGGGAGATAAAGGCTGGCTTGAGAGACATCAGAATGCAGTTTTTAGGTGAGAAATGAGAGACAGGTCTGTAACATCTTCGTCCTGATAAGCTGAAGCCCTTTCTGTATTTTTTCAAAATGATGGGAAGGTTCTCATTTTTGTAAGGAAACGTCCCTGTCATAAACGAGACCCCCTTCACAGCAGGCTAGATAAAGCACATTGTGCTGATATGCAGAGCACCTTGGTTTGCTTTTCACTCCATGCTCCCTGGGTTGGAAATGCTGCATTTCTCCTTCAGAGGCAGAGTGCTCCTGATTTCTGAGCAAGAGCAAAGCCATAATACCAGAAGTGTCTTGCCCTTTTAGCCTAAGGCACTAACAGGCACTTTGCAGCCTTACCAGTGTCTATGGTTGAGATTGTAAAGCCTGTAAAATGAGGCAAGACTTCTAGAGCATCATTCAAGGCACTTCCCACTTCTGCTTATTTAGGCACCATTTTTGGTTGGAATTTGAGTAGAGTGAATAGGATGGAGGTGGCCCATCCTCTTTTAAGGCAGAAGTGTGACAGAAAGCAACCAGCTAAGCTACAGCTTGGTTTCAGGAGAGTCCAAGCAGCATCAACTCCCATGCAATTCTTTTCTTACAGCTTTCATATGGTGGAAATACAAATGCTATCAGTTAATATTATTTCTGTTTGGGGAGAAAGTCCTGGCAAATGTCGTTCTCCTGTGTCCTGTCTCTTGTACCAGCAGAGAACTTGACTGCAGTCAATGTAAAGTGGAAAGAGAACCATCGTTTCTCCAAGGCAGATGTTACCTGGTAGATCTTCCAAGCTTTGAGTTCATGTTTTCACATATGAATGAACAAAACCAGCCATAACAGTATGAGTTAGCCCTGTCACTGCAGATTAACCCCTCATTAAACTTAAGAAGAGGTGGACACACAAGTCATACTGGGGGGTCATGAGGACTCTGAAGAGGATAGAATCTTTGCATAAAATCTCTTTTACAATTCTTAAAATTACCTTTGTGCTTTTCCAGAAAGCTTTCATGGGCAAAAGAGCAAACATTTCACAGCTTATAGTCATATTTCCAGTGTTTGTATCTACTCAACATAAACATATAAAATCCTGATGAGTCTGAGTAAATAGACAGCACTCATGCACCAATGCCTCCATTGCACTTCAATTTGAGGGGAAAGAGGCTGTTTCAGCATGCTTTAAAAAGCACTACTTTAGTTTTTGCTTTGGCTTGAAATATTGAAGTATTATTCCTATCCTTTTTTAGCAGTGCCACAGATGTCAAGTAGTGACTTGCTACATAAACTGCTAAAACTTTATAAAAAACCCTATGGGCAGAGCCTAAATACCCTGACCTGCAGGTGTCTGCCTCAACATAAAAGCATCCTTCTTCACCAAAGCTGAGCAAAACCCACACCTAAATTCTTCATGGAAAAGAAGTGGTACTGCAGGCTGAAGGGAGTGCATGGAATGGGAAACATATATTTTTTTAATGGGGGGATGACAATAGAATTGTGACGTGTTTTTATAGGAAAGGAAAGGAAAGGAAAGGAAAGGAAAGGAAAGGAAAGGAAAGGAAAGGAAAGGAAAGGAAAGGAAAGGAAAGGAAAGGAAAGGAAAGGAAAGGAAAGGAAAGGAAAGGAAAGGAAAGGAAAGGAAAGGAAAGGAAAGGAAAGGAAAGGAAAGGAAAGGAAAGGAAAGGAAAGGAGCTGAATAGCGTATCAATGAAAAATGGGCAGTTTACTCTGAGGATCATAAATATGAAGAAAGGACTTAGGACATGAATATGAGGGTGGAACTTGAACTGCAGATCAACTAACTACTCTCCCAAATGCTCACAATATTAAGTAAGAGGTACGTCCATTCCTTTAGTGCTCTCACATTTATGGAAGAGGTAATTTCCTCTAACCAAAAGAACTTGTTTTTCAGTTTCTTGGATTTTCAGGAGAAAAAACAGCATATAGAAGGGCAAGCATACAGGTAGTTGGAAATTCAGTTGTTGAAGAATGAGGTGGAGCTTAATTTCAGTATAAGCATCCAGTTAAGCTCTATAATTACTCTGTCACTAGATATCTATTTGAATACTGATTATTTCCACTAATCACAAATAAAGCAAAAATCTAACTAATCTAACACAAAATTTCAGGCAAGTGAAGCACTTCTAAAGCTCCTGTTTTTCTATCAATAACAGTTTTTCAGAATGCACCTGTTCATAGAATCACAGAATGCTTTGGGTCAGAAGGGGCCTTTAAGATCATCTAGTTTCAACTCCCTGCTATAGGCAGGGACACCTCCCAGCAGACCAGGTTGCTCACAGCCCCATACTTGAGTGCTTCCAGAGAGAAGGCATTCACAACCTCTCTGGGCAATCTGTTCCTCCACAGGGTTTTATATCCTGGTTTCAGAGTATACTAATTGCAATTCTTTGGTTTCAGGTGTATAAGGAAAGACTGTGGGATGAGTTCAGAAAGAGCGTCTCTGGGCTTTGTACTCATATGTGCACCTGGTTAAATGAGCTGTATGCCAAACTGTTCAAGGCCTTTTTGCCCCTTTCAACACTTAGTAGAGTACAGTAAGATTTCTCTCTTCTTTGCTCTTCTTAGCACATTTTGTCCAGAAGAAAATTTCAAAAAACTGGCCTTCCAATGAAGCCCTATTTCCAGCCTCGGGTTTACTGTATCAAGGAGGAACTTTGGCACTGAAGAAAAAACAATAAACTTACTACCACTATGAAGGATTTTTAGAAGCAGCAAAAAAAGTTATCCTCTTTCTCTACAAAGGCTTAAAGTACAAGATAAGCAACGCAGAAAGCCCTGAGAGAGACTGAGTACAAACTGAGGTCTCCAGGGAATAATTTAATGATCAGGACCAATAAAGTTTCTTTGGAGGAAGCACAAAATTTCTCCATTATACCTAATTGGGATAGAATTCACATAATAACCAAATTATTGGTTTTTACTGAAGGATTTGTCAAATACCACACCATAGGTGTTGATGGAGACGGAGAGCAGTGCTTAATACAGGTGTGCTTAATGTATTAATGTGTTCTCTGGGTGACAGTAACATAAACACACAGAATAATTTGCAGGCCTTTAAGGTTCTGGTACACTCCAAGGTTCCATGAAGTAATACTAACAGACATGCTTCGTGTGATAGGGAGCAACACTTGATGAGATGCCAAATGTAAGCTTGCTGGTCCTATATGATGGCATGATCTGAGATTGCCATCCATGGAGAGAGTTTTTGGTTTCTGTTTAAATGAATCCCTACTGAGATTGGTGCTCAGCACAGTGTCACTACAGGACAGTCTCACTTCTGATACCTGCCATGCTCATGTATTTGGTTTCATGGGGATGAATTTTGTTTTGTCATGAACAGAGGAGGGCTGTACACCAAGGAGATGAGTCTTGTGTGCAAAGTACAGTTGGCAAGTGGTAAAGAACATGCACAGCAATTCCACTTTTTGGAACTGTAAAGAAAAAGGATTTTTCCATGTCAAATGCATGTCAAACCCCTCAATATAGGAGCAGTCCTGTGAGGCTTGAGGGCATTAACTATATACAATGAACCCCAATGCAGTTATTGGGTAGTGATCATTGCCAGCCCTGATTCAATAGGAGATGACCAGAGAAGAGAACACAACTCAGTTCCAGGATAAGAAACACAATTCCATTCTGATCCTTTTCTCCTTGCTGCCAGCAAACTGCACATGGCTCCAAACAGGAAAGAGGAAAAACCAAAGGAAACAGACATTTGTGAAGCAGTAATTATTCTTTATAATTCCTTTATTTAAAAGAAAAAAAAGCCAATGGTCTGGAAGGTGGTAAGTTGCATGTTCTATTCAGTGAAGTAATATGCTGCGCTGTCTTTGGTGGTGAATCTGATCTAGTAGCATCTTATGCCATGGGTGGGTGGACATCCCTTGCAATCATGCTGATTAACTGTTTCTGGGGCAGCAGAAGAGACTGAATCACTGAAATATCCCCCTGTAAAGGTTACTTTCAACCAGAAAACTTACCTGCTTCAGCTGATCACCCAGCCCCGTGAATCGTAGTACTGCTATGATGGTCTATTTCCAGCAGCTCAGATAAGCAAGCAGGAGCAGAGGGAGCTAAGGAAAGACCAGTCCTTTCCCATCTTTAGGATTCTGATCTGTGAAATCTCATACTGTAAACCCTATGTGCAAAAAGATCTTGTTGACTTCAAACATCTCTCTGGGAATGCAATTTTTAATAAAAATGGAAGAGACTTAAACGTCAGCATCAGAGCACTTCTCTCTTCAGGCTTTGCATTTTAAAATTATCACAAAACTATATCTTTTCATAAAACTAGCCCATTGCCTTTCCTGTCATAACATCTGCATTATATTCGTGAAGAAAGCATCTAGCATCTCCCTGCCAACCCCTGATGTCCTCAGGTGCAGGACATGAATATAAATTGCTCTTGCAATCAGTGAGCAAACAGAAAAATAGAGGAAATTAATTTCTCTCATTCCTTTTCCCCGTGTCCTATTTTATTCAAGAGCCTTTTAAAAACATTGCTTACTATATGATTATGCACAACAGGGGTTTGAAACAACCTCATCTTAACTCTACCTCTGCCCTTGCTATGGAATGAACGGTTGCCTTGGCAATTTCCACATGCAGTGCTCAGGAGCTACAATTACAGTGCTCTTCTCAATAGTGATCCTCTTAGTTCCTTTACTTAGAAGTTCATGACAAGGAGATATAAAAGTACAGGTATAATGGATTGTATTGCCCCAGTGGTCTTTCTCCTCCATCCCTGAAGGAAGCAAATTTACATTATCTAAACTTGCTTGTTCTGCAACAAGAAGAAAAGCCCATTTGTGAAGTATTGCATTCCCTGAGTGTTACAACCAGATAAATTAAGCCACCTGAGGTGGCAACACTGAGTTCCATATAAACCCTATGGACTAGAACAAGGGCCTCTAGGGCCATTCTACATTAAAAGAAATGGAAGGAAACCTTGTCTTGTATCATGCAGCAAAGACACTGGATGAAGCCTGTTTACTTTGCAAGTACTATTATCTTACTTCTGACTGCTGGCTCTGCAAAACTGGGAGAAGGGTTTAAGCAGTGATTTATATGGGAGGGTTTGTTGCATCAGCTCCTTATCAGCTTAGGCAGTTTATAGGCCAAACCTTGTGGCAAACTGCATCAGTTGCATTTGCTCTACATGCAGTAGCAAAGGACAAATCTAAGACAGCTAACGTCAGCTCTGTGTTGTGAGCAGGAAACACTCAGATCCAGTTCAGCTTCCTGACTGCACTAGCTCTGCTGGGTGATCATAGTAAAAACAAACTCCTTGTCTATGAAGCCGATTAAGACCGGTAAGTGGGGAAGCAATGCTGAAGTAAACTCCTCTGACATGGTAGATTACTATTTCAGAGAGAAATCTGAGGACAGGAATGAGATGAGTTGAATCTCTGCCCCCAGTAAGCAGTGGATGGATGCACAATAGGGTCACACGTTGTTTAAATCTATGTGTGGTTCTCTGTAATTCATACTTACGTCTGTAGAAAGTATGAGTACCTGGAAGCAAAACTATCCTTGGAAAAGGAGGGAAAAACAGCTGTTTTTCTTACTGCTGGGAAGGGAAGGCTATTGCATTGAGGGAGGTTGTTCTGACCATGCTCAAACTGTGGGACTTCATAACAGAAATGCTTAATTTCAGCTGGCATTTTGGACACTTCAGTGCCTGTGCCTGTGGGCACTTGGCTGGTGAGAGACATCATTTCTGACATGGGCAACGTGAAAGCTGCAGAGGAGACTAAAATGCTGAAGTGCTTGTTCAACAATTAAGAGGCTAAAAAATTAAGTGGCCCTGAAGCTTGAAGAGTTCAGTTCTAACAGATAAAAGAGGTTTTAAAATGGAACACGGGTTTGTAATTTTGTAAACATGGGCTTTCTTTCTCTTTCCTTCCCTGCTGTCAAGTAGGACCAGAGATACTGGTTTTGAACCAAGATGGCAGTCACCAGTCACCATGGCTGAGAGATGCCATTGTTAATTAAAGCTACATTCTCTAATGCTGCTTAGATTTAGGAAAGGGTGAGAAATATCACATCTGAGAACAGTACCCTCAAACACAATTACTAATGCTGAACACTTCCAGGCAGACTACAAATACTTAGCATTTACAGAACAAATTCAAATTTGGCTTGGAGGAATGAAACTATGCATACCATAAACATTCTTGCCTATCAACTGAGAAGCATTATGAAGAACGTAAGAGTCAATTCTTCATATAATAAATGCTCTCCCAATGCCGTTTTGAAATGTCACTTCTCCGAAATAGATGTGCAGGTTTTGAGAAGGAAAGCAGCAGACCCTTCAGTGCCAGAATGCAGTGATCACTCTCTGACTGAAAGAAATCACAAATCACACCACCCATTAAAATGTTGACTCCATCTCTGTATGCAGCATTCAGTACAGTGGGACAACTTCTGAAGCTCAGCTGCATCCTGATTTGAACCTGGCCGTCTGCAACTGAGGACTTTTCAACTCTACAGCTACTAGATTTGAGCAGTTGAAAAACTGTTGCCTTCTTGTGTATTTTAAGGGCTGTTTTTTATTTTTTTCTTCCCGCCTTGCTACACATATCAAATAAAGAACTGTATTTTTGTTTGATTTACAGTAGAATTTATTCAAAATCTTCATAAGTATCAGCACACTATCCAAATGCCATACAGAAAAATCCCTGTCAGGCTTGTCTTTGATGTCTTTTCAATATCAGTAGCTCTTGTGGTGGAAGTTTAAATCTTTTAGTTTGAACGTGAGTTTGTTACACAGGTGTATGGGAACTGTTGAATCATGGCCTGAAGCACTGATGGAGCACCTGGGGAAAGGACCAGGTCAGCTCCCGGAGCACAGATGAAGGCAGTTCAGCTGTGTGACAGGAAGGGATGGAGCCTGGCTGCACCTCTCTTAGACCTCACTGAAGGGCTGACTACCGCTGGGGAAGGATCTCTTATTGGAGATCCTTCCTTGGTGTAGCTTTCCCCTGTAAACCTGGAATCTTCTGATACAGGTAAGCAATCTTCTTCCTTTTCTTTACAGCACCTTTCTTTCATGCTGGTACTTCCATCATCACACCTCTGCTGTAACACCCTTTCTATCGTAGTGATCTGTCTAATTGCTGTAACAATCTTCCTTGTGCTTGGCTGGTAGTAGCATTTATCTAACGCCGTTCCCCTGTGCATCACTTCACAAGGGGTGTCTTCATTCCTGGCCTTGCATCTTGGGAAACCAAGTCACTCATCCAAGTCAAAGCATTTCAGATATAAGCATTTTAGATGGTGTTTTGTTCCTTTGTACTGCTAGGCATCTCACTGATCTCATACACAACAACAATGAGTGCTTGTTCTTGCTTCAGCCTTAAACTAGATTGAAGGTATTACAACTGAATGAGACAGACCAAATTTGTACGGGAAGCTAGGGAATACAAGCCGAAATTCACTGAAATAACTTTGAAAGAGATTTTAACTCTTGCCAATTTCAAATGACGTGATGACCTTCAGTCAAAGAGCAAATGCCATGGATAGGTAATCTTGATTTTCTTGGTACTATACCACTGTAACCAGTTGGAGAAGTCCAAGTTTATTTTTCCTTCTAAGAGCTAAACAGCGCAATAGAGTATTTGAAACAAGTTTGTTTCAGCAGGGACCTAAGCTTTGTTTTGGTCAAACAAGGAGTGTCACTAATCCACCACTTAAATAAAGCCACCTTCAGGGCAGAAACTGGCAGCCATTCAACGTGATGAGCTGGTGCTGCACAGTAGCTTAGTATCCTTTGAAAATTCAATGATGTATTAAGGAAGATAATATAACTACAGCTGGATTTTGGATGTAATGTCCAGATTAGCACCTCTACACTTGCAAGGAGTCTGCAGGGTGTTTGGAAACACGATGTCACACAATGAACTGCATGATCTACGTCATATACTGCAATGCTGCATTTACTTAAAACTCTTATCATTGAATGCCCTGTAATTCTGCTTAAATGTCTGGAATTTGACAAAATCTTGAGATGGCATGCAATCTACAACTGCACTTAACTGAATTTCGAAGAATCCATGCATCTTTATCTTTTGCCCTTTGCTCTGTGTGTGTGTTGTTGCACAGTCAAAGGAAACAGCTTTTTATGTGAATGATGATTAATAAGCAGCCCTGTTGAAGGGTGAATGGAGTTGGTGTTAAGAACAGGCTCTTTTAATAGACATTTTAAAATGTGTTCTAACATGTGAAAATGATAGGCTGTCAAATGGCTGTTCAGGTGTACACCAAGATAATAACATGCATTTGAGAAAAATGATAAGGTAAAATACACGTTTTTACTGTATGAAGATAAATAGTGAAATGCACACTTGCATTCCCCAATGTAGAACAAGGAGGTGGGGGGAGGGGGGAAGAATTCATCTAGAGTGGAATTGTGAGTAGCACAGACATCTCCATCGCCTTGTGCTTGAAATATCATCAGCTGAAAGTGTCAGAGCTGCAGTTGTGTGTTTGAATTAAAGATATAAAGCATTTACAGTTTCCATATATCAGCTGTTAAAAAAATCTTTCTACAAAACTGAAGGAATTTTAAGACAAGATACTTTTTATTTGGTTGTATTTTCAATATGTGATTTTTCTAGGTAGAAACAGAATGGGATCTTTTTGCAAACAGTGCAGTGAGTGAGAAACTTAATGAAAACAAAGTATTAAGTCTTCTGGTTTCCTTGAGATCAATGTCAAAACATCACCTTTCTTATTCATGTGGGACTTTGACAGGTAGTAATTCAAGCTGTGGGCTAGTGAGAGGATAGCTGTCTTTTCTTATTTTTTTGTAAGTATACCACAGTCCAGAATCCCCTTCCCTGATTGCTGTGTTGACCTCTGAAGAACAAAGTGCCCAACTATTTGAAGTTTAACCTGAGATACGTGCAGTGAGCTATAGGCATTTCCCCATTCCCACTGATGTTGCTGTTTCCTAGTATTTGATAAATGTTAAGTCCTCTCCCTTTACAAAATGTTTTGATATTCAGTTCAGTTCTTATTTCAGCCTTTAATCTTTGTTGTGTGCCTGTGTGCTCTGAAACAAAAAAGGTATTCAAAACAGTTCCCTAAACCACGTGGAAGTCCAAATACTGAATAGAGTACTTGGAGTAGTATGAAGAGTAGTTGGAAGGATTTAGACTGACCAAAAGTTAAGCACGTGATTAAGGGCGTTATTCAAATTCATTGAGAATACTCCCATGTATGGAGCATCAACCTCTCTTAAGGAGATGATAAAAGAATGGACTTTGAGACTTACAGATGGATTGAAAAATCTAGTGAAAATTCCTGATTGTTTTCCAGGTTTTCGTAGTTAACAAGGTAATCTGAAAGTATTTCTTATAGAATCCTTCGGTTAACCAAGTTCCTATGAGAAGAATATAGAGCCCTGTGACATTCATGCTGCAAAGAGCTACTGCATCTATCAGAGAAACTAAGTGTCAAACCAGGTTAAGGATTTACATGTACTGATAGTACTCGAATTAACTAGAGCGCAAATGAAACAAGTCCTTGGAGGTGTAATTCAGGTGTGTGCTAGACTTTCACATAACTCTTGAACTGATGATCCAGCAGTTATGGCTTTCTCTTTTTTTTTTTTTTTTTTTTTTTTTTTAGGTTACTCTAATTCCCCAGCTTTCTAGACTTAGAACAAAATGAAATTTAGAAACAGGTCCCAGTGTTATGAATAGCATTTATCTATGTTAATAGATCTAAACCAGGGCTAGACTGGCATACTTCCAGCTGAGTTTAGAGACAGCAATCCAAGTCTGAACCCCAACCCTGAGTTTACAGCTAAGAAGCAGAAATCCTGAGAGTTACTTTAAAATAAGCTGATGGGAATTCTGATTATGACTTCAGCTACTAGTTTAATTAAGTACAGAATTGATCACCGGTAGGGAGATCTGTCATATTGTCCTTTTTGGGGATAACTCCTTTTAGTTTAAAAGATCGCACGAATTCTCAACTGCATTCATTTAGGACTTAAATAATCAGGGTTTTTCCTGTTCTTTCCAGAAATGCTGCTTTCCTTGCTTTGGGTAGGTCCAGAATCTTCATATAGATTTGTTCCAAAATGCAAGGCTCATGTCCTTTTGTTTCAATTGGAAAAAAAAAACAAAAAACCCAGCCAAGAATGCCAGTTTGAACCATGTAGGACACTTTCCTCAGAGGAGTAGATTGCTCAGGGGAGATAGGGTAGAATACCCTAAGTGGAGTCTTTCCAAGCTTTTCAAACCAAGCGTCAAAGAAGCAACCCTTTGGCTTGGTGGTGAGAAAATGATGCCCTGAGGTGCAGCTTCTGTGTATTCTGTGCAGATAGCAAGCAACAGGCTCGTAAAACAATATTTGAAAAAAGACAAAAATGAGGGAAAGGGGAAGAGGTTCTTACTAGCTGCAAAGTAAGGCTTTTCAATCACAATCTCTGACAAAGAACAGAACTATTCGGACAGTAAATCACTGTGGCCCACTGAGAAACCTGTGCTGATAAAAGAGAGTCTGACAGACAGGCCAGAGAAGAGGTTCAGGGTGGCTTGCAGGGAAAATCTTTCATTCCAAACACACACACCAGACCAGCAGAGACAGGAGGAGCAGGTACAGGCAGGCAGTCCTGATCAGGAGGGTGAAATGGGATTTCAGTTCTTTATTTCTACACAGAGTATAGGAAGGCCCCTCTCTGTTCTTATTTGTGGGGAAAAGAACTGGCTGCCCTCCTGAGATTTTTTTTTTTTTTTTTTTTAACCTATGTATTTTAATTTCTGTCAAACAAGATGTAGTTTCAAACTCAGTTGGTTGTACTCCCATCAGCTCCTGGGTTTAGGGACAGAGCCCTAAATGACAGGGCAGCAAGGCAGATCTTCCCGTTTTCTGGAGCAAACCTGAGCAAGCACCACTCATTTGGCAGCTGAGTATGGCTGGGGAAGGTATTTGCAAATCACATGGAAGGATGCTTGTTAAAAAGCCTTTGAGATAGAAAATAAAGTATGTAGGAGCTGGATTGACTTAAACAAGATAAGCGAGCTCAGTCACAACACAATGACCACAAAGTGCATTCACAGAGATTGCTCTGTATCATGTACACAGCTAGCAGGATATGAGTGACTCAGAACATTGTGCTTTGCTTGTAAAACCTGCAGTGCTTTGAACCTGCTTCCTTTTTAATGACAAGAATATCATATTCTTTCCCTTCCTTCTTCCTTCCCACTTTCTGCTTTATGCACTTCAGTTTTACTCCCAGAGCAACAGGGAGTATAATGTGTGTAATGTATATATCTCTTAGAGTTAGAATGAGGGAGATAAGAGGAAAAGCAGCAGACTGAACAGTTTAAACTGTATGTTCCCTTCTGTCTTTTCTCTTGAGTCTGCAGCACTGCAGGTATAAAATTTCACTTTTCTGCAGAATTTGTGGGAGATATCTGTAAGATCTGAATTAAAGAGACAATTGGAAAGGAAAATAACAGGGAAAGTTTTAAGATTAGCTTAGGTAAACTTTTTGTTCTTTTGGTAATGGAGAGGATGGATATGGAATACTACACAGTGCCCGTGATGTTAGATACTGATCTTGATACTAATATTCACATTATTCCATTTTAGCTATACCTGCTTGTTAAAGCCCCCTTCATACCACTAGTGTAAAACCAGCCCAGTACTTTCACATCATCCTTTCTAGTGTTGTGCTTATGTTCCATGTCTCTTATATTTCAGTGAGCTAATTTTAGGGACAGGGTGATGTGGAAAAAGACCTCTCAAGCAGCAGTTTCTCTCTGGGCTCTTTCTGCCAGTTCTGCAAGTATGTTTTATACCAGGAAAGCAGCAGAAATGGCTTAAAATTCAACAGAGATTCTGCAAGGGTTGCTCCAAAAGTAATGTTTCTCACTTTATTATATTGGCCCATGACCTCAGGGGGAGATGTTGGTGATATGGCAATGGAGCTTAAACCAATATTCCACTACATTTTGTTGCTGTGTGACAGACTGGCATCTGACACACATGGAGTGTATATAGCATCATAGAATCATGGAACCACTAAGGCTGGAAAAGACTTCTAAGACCTCCAAGTCCAAATGTCACCCCATCCCCACCATGATGGCTATATCATATCCTTCAGTTCCATATCTCCATCTGTAGGCTCCCTGGGCAGCTTAGTCCATTGTCCAAAAAAAGCAGTTCTGAGATTTTTCTCTTTTTCAGGCTTACTTTCCACCATCATAACATCCTCTCTGTAATCAACAATTGAGCAGAACATCTTCCAGTGTCCTGGTTTTGGAATTTTACTGTTGGTCCGTCTGGCTCGACGTGCACGTAGTAAGTTACAGCTTGTGAACGTTTTTTTGTACATTTGTGGAAATGGGAAGGGAGAAAATGTAAATAGTTAAAATACGAGATTGCTACAAGTAAGCAAATGTACATTTAGAAAGTGTTAAACAGTATTGGGAGGGGGGAGTTCTCCTTTCCTACTATGGAAAGCTTGAAAGGGGAATTCCGGCATCTGCCATTATGAATAAATCACCAAAAGCAAGGAGGTACTAACTAGTTAGACACGGTACTTTCCCCAGGAGAAGAGTATCCTGTTATATCACTGAGAAACATTCTAACCTGAGGCAACTGATCTTAACAGTTCAGTGTCTTAAATTTAGAGAGTGAGAGAGAAAAAGAACCATAGCACTTGCATTGGAAGAGAGGCCTCCTGATTTCACTTTAGATGAACAAAGTCACTGTCTTTCTGTGGAGAGATTTCATGCAACCCAGCCCAATAACTTCCATGATCAAAACTAAATTTGGTAAGTGTTTTAAACCCTCTCACTGGAGATATGGGGATTTGGACACAAATGGAGGCAAGCTTGATCACAGTTGCATCTGTTCCAGCATCCTGTCTGTTACAATGGTTGTTAGTGGATGGTAATCATAGAATCATGGCTCAGGTTATGATAGAATCATAGAATTGTTTAGGTTGGAAAAGGCCTCTAAGATCATCAAGTGCAACTGTTAACCTAGCACTGCCAAGTCTACCATTCAACCATGCCTCTAAGTGTAACATGGCTTACACTATTAAATAATCCCATGGATGGTGACTTAAATGGAAAGGTGATAAGAAAAAAGATAAGCATAAAAGAATCTCATTGCAACTCATTCCCTTTGGGAACTGATGTTACAAATAGATGACAAAAGCTTCTATTACAGGCTTTTACCTGAATGAAAGCCACTTCTCCCACTTCCCCTGTGTCTAAGTTGATACTGAAGTATTACATTCAAGATGTGTGCAGCAAAATGTATCTATAAATATTTAAAATTGGGTTACTTTCACTAGAAAGTTCCTATGTGTTGACAAAATATAATTAGGAAATAATAAAATAACATCAGCTGAAGGGAGGCTTTGAAATAGAGTTGGCCACCTGATGAATTCTTTATCCTTAAGACAATAATGTGGCTTAAAGGCATTCATTCACTTCTTAAGCCTGTATTTTTTTTTTTTTTTTATCTTTCTTATGAAAGCACTGAGACAAAGCTATTGAATGTTTGGGATTAGAGATGCTCTTGGTCATTCTGGTTTGGTTCTGTTCTTTAAATACAGATGCGTGTATTTGTATACACATAAATATATGTGAATTCAGCCTACGCACAAGAAAATCTAGCTTAGCCCACCGTTCAAACCATTCAGTTGAGTGAGATCAGATGTGGGTTCAGATTACTTCAGATAGAAAGGGATAATGAAAGTGGGCCTTCTAAACCCTTGGTGGATGTATTCTGTAAGAAGCAAACAAATAAACGAGCAATGGCAATAACTTTTTATGCATGTAACTTCTGGTTTCTTTGTTTCTCCTATGAACGTCCACTTTCTTTCTCCTCCAAGAAACTGTGAGATCTGTTTTTGAGTTGAATGTGTTTTTTCTTACTGCATAGAACTTTCTGCCTTGTATTAGTAGCAAAACAAGCAACTTATTTAATGTAGTCTGAACCTACTTTTTTGTTTGGATTTAGCTGTCAGACCAAAAAAATATATAAATTAATTACTGAAGGATTTAATTGTTGGAGATACTGTGTTTTCTAGTGGGAGCTAGAGGCTATGAAAATCTCCTCTCAATTGGTAGTTTAGCATTTTTCAGCCAAGAAGTACTGAATGGTGAACTGTTTCTCTATGCTAATACTCAGCAATGAGCTTTCAGTTACTGATCCCAGCAGTAACGACCATGGAGAGAACCCAAATCTGAATGCATCCTTGCAGGTAGTTAGCAAAATGTTCAGATGGGATCTTTCCATTTTCATAGGACACTGAGGCTGGAAGAGGGCATGTTGAGAAATTTCTGAAGTATCCATGTGCTGCTTTTACGTGTGTGGTGTTGTGTAGAGCAGTATTCCAGAGCTCGTGTTCCAGAGACCTCTTGGAAGTAGCTCAATTAAAAGTATATGACCATTCTCAGTGGCTGCATCTGCTGGAGCTAATTGTTTCATTCTGTTTCAACTAAAAACATTTTGTGTGAGTGTTTTGAGTGTTGTTTTTTTTTTCTTCCTTATTTAGAAGGTGCTGAGTTGCAGCCATGTATAATAACAAAAACAATTTCTTAATATTAATTCTTGGCCTTGGATAATGAAGGGTAAAGTATTTAATATGGGTGTTTTGCTTCCAGCAGGTTGCAGCTCTGTTCTTTTGTCTTGCTAACTATACAAGTGTGCTACTAAAGAATAGAGGCTTAAAAATGAGAAGCGATATCCTTTTGATTGAGGTTAATCAGAAAATGCTAGTTTCATCCAGGTTGTTTTAAAGTGCATACAGCTGCTTAAAACTACAGACGGAGGACACTTCTGAAAGACTTGCTAATCCATTGTCTAAAAATCTCAGTACTGTGCATTTCATTGGTTTCTAAATCTGGTCTAGGATTTCCTCATTTTCAACTCGTGTAAATTGCAAAAGCAATTTATTCTGATCTAGAACAAGAAGTAGAACAAGTCCCTTTTTAATGGAAGTGGTGAATGCAGCTAGGCAGACTGTGAATTATTCCTCACATTCTAAATTTAGATGGAGGTAATGGACAAAATGAATTGTTAGCCACAATACTGAGATCATGAAAAAAATTAAATGTTGCAACGATGCAGTTATTAAAAAAAAATATACAGTGCTCTTACTCCCCTCTCTTACTGCTACCATCTTTCCCCTACTCACTCTTCTACTTGCTCCAATAAATGTTTCAAGAGCAACAAGCTGTAATCTAGAACCAGGTGTGTGGTTATCTGGGTCACTGTGCTGAGGGCAATTAGTGCAGGAGAAAGCAGATGGACAACATTACCTGAAATAAAAAGTCAAGAACTTTCTGTTACTCCCTCTCATCATGGGGCAGTACCTAGCAGAGAAATTTCCTTTAATATCAGTATTGCACGTAGGGAGGCAGAGCCAGGCTGAAGAACCCAAGATGCCACTGTTGATCTTTCTAAAGCAAACAACTACAAATTGATCAAATTAGGCTGGGTAAGAACAGTAGGTAAATAATACCATGCTCTAGGCTTCATGCTTAGCTACTTGAAGACCTAATTTTACATGTAATTACCTCATTATCAGTTTCTAGAACTTATTTGCCAATTAATCATCCACTGTGGGAGGCCCGCATTTGAGAAATGGAGGTTGATCGTCTCAATCTAATATTCTCCAACCCATGTGTGCACCGTAGCATGTAGACTTCTGGTTATCAGTACATTCACGTTTCTCACAGGAACACGCATATTTACTGCCCTATAGGCCCTGAGAATTGAGAGCAGGTACAGCTGAAAGTCCTCCTCAAACCCTTCCAAGGTCAGAATGCGGAGACCCCCTACGGCGGCTCTGACCTGTCTCAGCACAGTACAGATCCTCCACCGTTCTGACAGGCTGGCAGTTCATCATCCAGATGAAAGGCTCTGATCTCCCCTGTTTGTCAGCAGAGCTGTCACAGGTGAGATTTTGCAGATTTCCAAATGCAGGTGAATTACAGAGTCAGATGTGACTTGGGGGCAAAGGCAGATAGGAGGGCAGGGAGTATGCAGTTACAATTTCTTTATGTCTTCAAGATGTCTTAGACATGGTGCTTGGTGCTTCTGTCTGGCTCTTGCCCATGACTGTGTTGGAAGAGGCCTAAGGGACAGTTCTTGGAATTCTTCAGGTTGTCAGGGACCTGCTGCTCAGGCAATGGGTTACGTGGGGATTTCTCACCTCTAGGAAGTAAAGATTTAAGCTCTGTATTCATTCATCTTCAAGACTTTCAGACTTCCAGTAGTCACATAAAGAAGGGCCTTCTGGGGCCCCAGAACTTTGCTTTCTCATGTATGAAACTTATTTTATTTTTCCTTAAATCTTACATTTTGAAGTAGGATTATGGACGCACAAATCCTGTGCGTCCTGTAGAGCCCTGATGCTCCACAGGGCTCTGTCTAAACCTGAAGATTGGGCCAGTGCTACAAATCAAAGCTTTCTTAGTCAGGACACAGAATGAGACTTTGTTTTTGATACCGAGCTTTGAATAACAGTAGTGAACATCAGCCAGTCTTGTAAATTTTATGTAGTTTAAATGTGGAATTGGCCATAGACAAACCATCATTTGAAGGATGTCTCGCAGAGAAGCAGTAGACTAGTCAGAAAAAGCCTAACCATGACTGATGGCAGAGAAAGGAAATAGGTTACAGGTTTATCAAGCAGGAAAACTAATCATACTAAAAATGAGAAGTACAGTAAGCAGAACTGAGGGATCTATACATCACTTATGTATTACCCAAATAATATCTTGGATATTCCAATACTATTATGACAGTTTTATTTTCTCTTCAAAAGAGCAAGCATTTAGCAAATAAACTACACAGCAGATAGCAGTGAGTTTCATTAAATAACGCTTTTTTCTCCCCTTCCCACTGGCATTCAACCAGCACAGTGGCAAATTATGTTCTGGAGTGGGGGAGGGTGGCTAGAAGGATTTATTAACACAAAGCTGACTGGCAGCGTGTGAGGGCTGAGTTCAGTTCATATTAAGCAGATCATTTAGTGATAGCACGAGTGGTGAGGAGGTCAATATTCTCTACAGAGGAAGTCAAGGGTCAAAATGCCCTGCTCTGAGTATTTCCATTTTCCTAAATGTAATATGTGCTGTGTATAGACATGATTCTCATTGTCCTCCCCCTATGTTCTTCTTTCTCTTCTCAGTACTGAAGCACACTTTCCTCACAGGTTAAACAAAAAATGGTGGAAGTGGTCAAAACACATTTAGAAACCTACAGCAAATATCAGTACAGGAACTGTCTCATAATTAAGCCACAGTCTTAACTCTATGAAACAATTTTATTTAAACATATTTATTATTCAAAGCATTTCCTGGATGTTACCTGCATATATACTGCTTTGGTCAGTCAAACACCACGAATTTAGGTTTCCCTCCTTTGCACCTGGCACATCCCAATTACTTGCCTGAGAGCAAGGCAGAAAATTCTCAGTGACAACTCTATTCATAACTTCATGTGAACACAACCTCTGTGTTACTGATGTCATCCTAGTGTCTCAGAGGAAACTAAATCATAACAGAGGTGGCTCAGGTTTGTATCATGCACTGCTAAAAATAATGGGGAACGTATGATACTATGCATACAACTGCTTCCTTCTTCAAGTTTATTCTCTGCTGTCTAATGAACTGCCCAACTGGAATATCTATAAATGATAGTTGTGATGTTTGTGTGAGTGGTTACAGTGCGAAATACCGTCTTCAGAGATTCTGTTTTCCTGGTGTGTTCCATTTGGGCACATGATATATCCTCAAGGTGAAAATAAATGCTGTTCTTATATAAAAGAATTGGCACACAGAAATTCATTTCTAGTTTAGCTAAGCCAAGATTCTTTATCTGAGAAGGGCTAGTATTAAATGCGAAGATGAAGGGGAAATAAACTCAAAACTAAAAGCTGAGGCCAGCTAACCCTGATGAAAGTTCTTCCTAACTGTAGAAAGTTAAAGAATGATTGGGAAATGAGTTCAGGCAATACAAAGTGAAATCAATATATTAAAAAAAAAAAAAAAAAGCAAAAAAAAAAAAAAAAAAAAGCATATGCAGGGAGAGATTATGCCAGTCATACAACTGCATGTAAGGTGATTATTTTTCATACAGTTGGAATAAGCTTCCTTACTGTTTGTGCAATGGCTTTTTTGACACAGTAACAAACCACATGCTTGGTTCTGAGAGAACGCAGTTGAGAGCTGTGGTCTCATGATTATGAGATTGTATAGGGTGAAAACTTTCTGAAGGAGGCCCCAGTTTTCATAGCACAGCCTATCAGCAGGATCACAATGAAGCCTCATGATGAGCAGCCACAGTGCATCTGGAAAAGGTGTCTGGTTTCTGAGCTAAGAGGAAGAAGCGGGACCCCAAGGGAAGGCTCTGTCCCTGACCCCCTTTGCCCTCCCTTGTTCTGATCTTTATTGGGCCGTCTGCCTTGTAGCATCAAAGGCAAAAGCAGGCCCGTGATTTGTCCTACAACAGCTCTATAAAAAACATAATTGCCCAATAACCCTCTGTCTGCAAACCAAGCCATCTTCCTGTTTCTTCTCTCATAAAGACTATTTGACAAGCCTCTTCCATCAGCTTATAAAAACCTAGAAATAGTTGCCTTCCCTGGAAAGAAAATTTGGAGAAAAGCAGAAAAGAAACTCATTTGTGAAACTCATTTGTTTTTCTTATATGTGTGTGTACACATGAACACACATGCCCTAAGATTTCTATGGCAAGTAAATAGTGCAAGCCACTCAAGATATCCAAATCGCCCATGGTGTGACAAGAAAAAAACCCAAAACTACTTAAAATAAAGATATAAAGCACTCTATTGAATTTATAGAGTCAGAAATGTTCTAGCTTTTAACTGAACAAAATTAGAGGGGAATATGTGCTGCTAGACTGAAAAGAAAGCATTCTGAAAGTATTGCATTAAAAATTATTCTGAATATCCTAGCATTTTTTCTGAAATTCCATGTGAGGAGAGATAATTTAATATTATTTTGCATTTCAGCTGCTGAAAACTGAAATAACTGCGAATCTCTTGTTTCCTCTTCACTCTCCTTTATTCTTCATAAAGAGTTTGTTTTCCTCCATGACAACATTGCAGCAAGACTAACTAAAAAGATTTACCAGTTTTGCCTTCCAGAAGGATGCTTGTGTCAATTGTCCAATCACCTTCTGGATAGTGTATGGAGTAGCTCATTCAGGAGGCATTCTGTCTTCAGGCTTTGAGAAAATACAGAGAAACTCCAAACTGAAACCCTGTTGTAACTAAGATTTAAATCTAAATCACGTTGTGTTTCAGCCACTAAAAAGTAGTTTTAGGTAATTTGACTGAGCAGTCTTGCTTCTGAAAAGTTTGAAAAGATCGGTTATTCACCAACTTGTCTGATTGTCCCAGGTCTCACTTGGAATATTTAATGCAAATAGCATTTGATCTGCGATGCTGAGATTTACAGCCCTGGCAAACATAAGGATACTGCATTTTAATTCACTTACAATACAAAATAGTTGCTTTGATATTCCTGAGAACAAGCGCCTTGGGATCTGCTCCTCCCAAATGACGTCAAATAAGAATTTCTCTATTAACACTAGTGGATGAAGGATCAGACTCTTCAAAAATGAACAGTAAAAATTTATGACTACTGCTATAGGCCAAAGCTTGAAGTGCTTATTACGCAGTCAAGACTGTCCTTGAAATCAGTGAAGGCTTCGCTGAGAAAGAAGGATGTCATTAATAGTATGGGAAGATTTCAGATTCCAGATTCCAGTACTGTGCATCGTTGGATGTTTCAGAATAACCCATGTCACACTGGTGAACCTATGACCCGGGATTTGATTTTCACAGATCTGTGTAAACAAAAATACCCCAGTGATGAAACTAGGAACTGTGAGGAGTCATTGTAACAAAAGGCCATCTGAGAAGATATCGGAAGATAAAACCTTGCAGCTCTTTTTGCAGCTGAGGCCTTTCTAAATGGTCTGAACTCAGGAGATAGTGGGCACTGTATCCATTTTTTCTTGCCCTCTAACTCTATGACAAATAACAGTCAGAACAGGACTGAATAACTTTCTATCTGAGTGCCAACCACTTCCAGCTCTACAGGCAACCTGTATGTTCAAGATATTTATCAAAGGCATACCTAGATTTCCAAGTCACAGCATGCAGCACTATTTACTATTTATCACTAAGCTGGTGTCCTAAACCAACTGTATCACACCTTAGCTACAGGGAAGCCAGGACTGGAACTGTTCCAACTACTTTGAATATGCCAGTTCCCACTTAGTTTTACCATCAGCCTTGAGACGATTTCTTCAGTATCTCAACTTCAATCATGGCATAACTTCAACACTGCTGTCATACTGAACAAAACGCGTCAGCTAGATTTATTTTGAGGAATGCTGTGGATGAGTAAGAACTAATAGTTTCTTGGACTACTGTTCAAGTTCCCTTGTCTGAAGTCAGTTAAGCTCATGTGATTCAACTTTCTTAAAGCAGAGTGGCAAAGTGGGATCATCCTTCAGTCCCAATTAGCTCCCATACCTATAACACTGAATAGTGTAACTTAAAACTTTTAGGTAATATATTATTTCATCCTTAGTTTATAGGAAGTATCTTCATATATTTTTCTAGCTTTTCAAGTTAGCAATCTCTGTTCTCTAATTTGCATCCACATAACTGTTGCTGTGGGACTGAATCTCAATTACAATTATCTGTCTCCAAGTTTTACACATTTGCCTGTTGCTGCTGGCAAACAATCAAGCTCCACCATCCACTCTTGATTTTTATCATGCATTGATTCATCTGTGTTTGGTGACTTCCTGTGATTAGACAACTGAGTTGGTAAAAAAAAAAGAGGATTATTTCCCAAGTCTCCTCTGCATTCTTTCAGTTCACTACAAGGTCTGTATCTTCATGTGGCACTGTGCTCTACACATCTCTAGCAGATACCTCTGCCACTTCTCAGTGGTTACACTTCTGAAATATCTTTTAACTTTCTGCTTCAGGCTTTTTCTTTCTTTTTTCTTTTTTCTTTTTTTCTTTTTCTTTTTTTTTTTTTTTTTTTTTTGTCCAGTGGAGATTCAACACTTCTCCATCTTTTCACAAGTTGAATGTTGAATGAACTAATCTGCAAGGTGAGCTACATAGTGTGACCTCCCTAATACAGGCATTGAAAGTATGTGTACCAAAGCACTCTAACTGGATTGTCCTACAATGTGAGATGATAAAAGAGTCCCTACTTGTATGAGCCACTGTAAATCCAGGCTTAAACAAATAAGCCAACTTTAAAAATTGAAAAGAAGCCAATCACCTAAGGCCTTTTGTTGCCTCTTTTCTCTGATGTTCCAAGTCTTCTCACCAGTCCCATTAGTTTCTCTCTCTCTCTGAATAATTTGTTCTCTGAGTTCATCTAAGTGGTGAAGACAGTCTTAAGACTCTTTCAGAAATAATGTGTACCTACACTGAGATAATGCTGAGCTCATCCTGTGTTGAGAAGGTAGCATTTTTTGGTCCATGTAGACCAGGTTGTCTCCAGCTCATACAGGATAACAGACAGATTGTGTCAATTCCATATCTTGGTCATTCCAATCTTATTCTACCTCTTACACAATTTAAGAATTCCCACATACTTGCCTCCACCTGTACTCCTGTCTTCTGTTCAGGGGCCAATTTATTTTCCATATATTGTCTCAGTGACTACCCATAGTGATTTATGCCCTTCTTTGCCAAGGAAAATCATCAGCAACATTTTTCCTATTCTGTTTCTGTAAAACTGAGAGCCTAAGCGTCTTGCTCTTAGCCCTATGTGCCCTCTCGATCACAGAGGCTGTGCCAGTCTTACAATCCAATTGCTAGCACAGATACCTCCACCTGCCTCCATCTGGGGGAAGCAGAGAACCACAAAGCTCCTTCCTTTTGGAATGGTACTGGAGTACTCTTCTGCTTCAGACAGGAATAGCAGGAAGCCAGATGCAAAATAAGCATAAACAAAATTCAGGCTTAACAGCTGTGCCAGGTTCAACACCAGTGTTGAAAAACCAGAATTTGCTCTGAAACCTGCTACAGGTGGGAGTTCTCATCTAATAGCCACACTGTGTTGGTTTGTGTTATCCTGAAGAACTGGATGGGCTTGATCCCTGGAGGACTGATGAACCTATGACTGTGAGCACTTTCTCTAAAAGAAAGTTACCACACAATCACCAAATTCTGATTCTTGTCAACCTCCACTTCTTATCTATCAACCTTGATGGTTTCTCCCAAGGAAGAATAGGACCCAAAGGTTGGAGTTTCACCTCTGGCTTTAAGATTGATGCAATAGGGTAAGATTATAAAAAGCCAATGGCATGATGCTAAATAAATTGGTCCTAAAGTTGGAATGGTAAACTTGTCTGGGCCACCATGCTGTAGTGCCTGTATTCCCTTAATGAAAGTTGCACAGTAGTAATTTTTAATTATAGAGTATCGGAGGGGAAAAAAATGCTATTTTTAATAATACAAAGTATTAGTATGAAGTACATATAAAGTAAGCTGTACTATGAAGAAAGCAGAATGTTACTGGATACAGCACTCAGCGTGGCAGACTGAATTTTGAGCACAAAAGTAGAATTAATGCCAGTTCCTATAAAAATGAACAAATTTGTCAATGGTGGAAAAAGTCCATTTGAAGCAGCAAGAACCTGATTTTTTTTTTTCCCCAGTCTCCTCCAAATATACAAATGTAGTAAAACAACAAAACCTAAAATAATAATAATAAAATCACTGCTACCTTGAAACATTATAAAAACTTGGTCGGCTCATCTGATATTAAGATCTGTTGCCTAAGGCTTTCAAACCCAGTGCTTAACCTGTAAGATTCCTTGCCCAGCAACTGTTCCACAAAGTTGTTTAAAATTAAGGTCTCAGTCCTTCTTAGCAAATCTGTGTGGTAGAAAGCTGAGCTAAACCAGAGCCTTGTTAAACAGAATAAGCCTCAGTGCTGGCTTGAACTGTGCTCATGCTGCACAGAAAGGACTTAAGCTCAGAGTTAATGCAGCAGGCTATGAGGAAACTCACTAAACTGTTAAGTAGGAACCTTTGGAAATATTTTATTGACACTCATCTCCCCGGCAGGAAAGAAAGCACTGGGAAGAGACATCTTTAACAAATAAATAAGAGTTTATTAATTCACTTGTCTCCACAACAGGAAATAAACCAGGAGGTGGGGAAGGAGGGTGATAGGTGAAAAAAGAAGGGAAACATTACCCTCACAATCCCTATGCTTCAAGAAGCTGTATTTATTTAAAACACTCTTCCACTAATACAGATGGAAAAAATAATTAAACCAGCCACCCACCCCTTTTATTAAACTCTTTTGTGGCCACCAGGGATACGATTAACATGGCCACTATAAAAACTCAGTCCCCTACCCTCAAAATAAGTGAAAAATATAAAAAAGAATAAGACGGTGCAGAGCAGGAAGCAAATTAGGATCTTGCCTCTAGGGTAGTGAAAATATTTTTTAGAGTGCCTACTGGAAAATTAGACAGGAGAATCATAAGAAAGGGATAAGCATTCACTTTATCTCAGCTAGGCCTTGAGGGCTCACTCAAAAGAACTTCCTTGTAGGCAATCACCTCAGCATGGAGACCCTATAGAACAGCCCAGCTCAGTGACAAAGTAAGCATGGATGTCACAGCCCCTTCTGAGGAAAGAAAGGTGAGGTACTAGCTGTCCCAAATTTGCCAAATTTTGAGGCTTGCCCAGATCCTCTGATGTTCCACACCTGGTGCTTGGCATCTCCTTCAGTCTTCTCTATGCTTTCCCATTGTACTTCTACTGCTGCTTTAGGGCATTCCATGCCTACAGCTAGGCGAGATTTCCCTATAATTATTTTCCTTATTTATGCAATGCAATAGAAGTCTGTATTTCTCTAGCTGATATCATGGCAAGTTTAGGTACATGGAACACATGTGACAGATATTTTTCCCCCCTACTAATGCCACTGTAGTCACTGGCACCTCAACCTCCAGTCCAAACCAGCCCTCCTTCCATGAGACCAGAAATACTTAGGACAAGCAACTTTCATCCCTTTGTAATGAGTCTTCTGTCCTCTGTTAAAGTCTGCTATCCTATCTGTCCTCAAGACATTGGAAAACCAGGAGATCTTAAAGCTATCTGTGGATATTCACATGCATTCTTATTGGCACAGTAGCCTCAAAAAAAAAAAAATAAATTGAAGAATACAGAATAGTTAATATAAGATTATAAGAGGTTTTAGTGTAGGAGAAATCAGTACTGAAGGTGTCAGGGTACTCAGATACAGAGTTTACTGTGTCATTTCCATGTTATCTTTAGTAATACACCTACCCTTTCTGAATGTGTGTATACCAACATCTGCTCCCGACTGCAGCATTTCATTTGTTAGGATTACCCTGGAGCAAAAGGAGATCAGCCAGAATATGTATGTAGAAGGCTTTTCATCACAGCAACCTGGCTAGAAAATGTTATGCACAGTGTCTATTAGCACATAATGGTAATCAGAAGCCATGCCAAATGTGGCAGCCTAGAACAAGAAGCTGCCAGGATAAAATGATAGTCATCTCTATGGTAGAAGATCTGACAGCTTCCCAAACCAAGGATTACTTTATTGTGATTGCCAAGGAACCTCTTTGCACACTGTCGTTATTAAATAAGGAAATGTTGAAAAAATTTTGAATATCTTCTGAGATGTTCTCAGAAAACAAGAATACAAAATATCCCCTGTTCCAAGCTGACCAGGGAAGCATTTTGTTCGTCTTCTTTCAATCCCAGACCTGGATGTTTTATTCTTCTTCATTTCAGAAAAATAGGAGGCTTAATGGCTTAGTTGTTAATTTGTTAATATGGAGCAGGCTTGTGATTAGTATCCCCTGTGATGTGGTAGATGTTAACTGTAGGAGGGCAAAAGTATGCCAGCTCAAGTACAGAACGAAAAAAGCAGTGACAAGTGTTCACAGTTTTCTATGAATACAGAAAAGAACCACACCTGGCGTGCATGTAAAGGGAAGAAGTGGCTCAGACTAACAACTTGCTATAAGGAAAAAATCTGGAATAGATGACGTTCCTACTTTAATAAAGCACTTTGAAGAAAATAAAAGGCAAATAAAATAAAATAAAAGAGAACAGAACAAGAAAGATAACACTCCCTTCTTTTTCCTTTTTTTTTTCTTCTTAGTGAATAATAAAACAATTAATGTGGATAATTTAAACCAGCTTGTACTAACCAATAACAGAATCATAAGGATTAGCATAGAGAAAACTGCTTATCATTACTGCTAAAATGGCCATCTTCAGCAAGATAGGGTTCAGAGTTGTGTTGCCATAGACATTCTGTCACTGGAATTGGTCTCTAGCTACTGAGAGGTGATAGTCTACATAAGAAAATCACCTAAGTCATTTCTTCACAAAATTTAGGTTAAAGATCTCAAAAAGCAGATAATTATAGAACTGTGAATTTATATATGTTTTTGTTCCCAATGTCATTTTAAAAATTATTTTGTTCTTATGAGTTTTTTAACTTATGTCTCAAATTAAGGTAGTTCACTTCTACATAGGCAGGCCTGCTACTTTGTGCAAATGTGACTTCCTCTCTTAACTGGTATATCTAATTTTTTTTCTTAATTTTAGTTTCTTAATTTTAATTTCAAGGAGCTGGTTCAACTACGTCAAGAAATCATGCTTCTAGGAACAGATACTTAACCAAAATTAGTTGAGCCCATCAACCAACCATTTGCCAGAGAAACATTGACAAGTTTTCACAACACGCATAAATTTGAATTTAACAGTATTTCCTCTTAATTTTTGTATCACCATGTACAATCAATGCATATACAGATGATATAGTATATCCGAGAACATATCTGTTCTTAAGGGAAAGCACGATAAGCACCAATATCATATTTCTCATGAAGATTCCTATGACAGAAAGCAAAAGTAGGGTGAGCCAGTTATGTTTGTACCTCAACACTGCCTCTCACAGCAAAAGAAGAAAGGTAATTGACATAGAGGAATCCTTTCTGAAGGAAGCTGGTAGAAGTCACACAGTCATTAGCCCTTGTACTTATGGGGCACTTCAAGTTGACCTGACAATTGCTGGAAATACAATCCAGCAGGAGGAAGCAGTCTAGGAGTGTGTGGAAGATAACTTCTACACACAGCTAGTAAGAGAGGCTACAAGGGAATGCACCCCATAAGATCTGCTGTTTATGAACAGGAAAGGACTGGTGGGAGGCGTGGTGGTCAGAAGCTGTCTTGGGCAGTTTGACCACAGAATAGTAGATATCGCTACTCTTGGTGAAGTCAGGAGGGGGTTAGCAAAACGGTTACCTTGGACTTTGGCAGAGTGGACTTTATTATTTAGGACTCTGGTAGGGAGAATCCTTGAGAGTCTGTTCTGAAATGCAAAAGGGTCCAAGAAGGCTGGACGTTCATCAGGAAGGAAATCTTAAAGGTGCAAAAACAGGCGGTCTTGTACAGTAAGATGAGCTGCTGTTGGGAGTAGGCTGTCTTTGCTTAACAGAGAATTGTGCTGGGATTCTGGGAAGAGTTTACTGTCTTTGGAAGAAGAGTCAGGAACTTGGGAAGAGTACAAGATTGCCTGGATATGCAGAGAGAAAATTAGTAAGGCAAAAGCCCAGAAAGAGCTCAATTTGGCCACTACTTTTAAAGATAATAAAAAACATTTTTACAAATCTCTTAACAGAAAGAGAAGGACCAAGGAGAATCTCCATCCTTTATTGGATGCAGCAGGTAATATTACCACAGAGAATGAGGAAGAGGCTAAGATTCTCAATGCCTTCTTTACTGCTCTCTTAAATAGTTAGAAGAGTTATCTTCAGAATAACTCAGCTCCGTGGATTGGAAGATGGAAGTGGAGAGCAGAATAAAAGCTCCTCAGTACAGAAGAAAACAGATAGTACTGCTGCTAATTGGGTCAGATGAGATCCACTTGTGGGTACTGAGAAAGATGACAGGACTGCTGGGAAGTGCTGGAAAGCAGCTTGGCAACTGGGGAGGTTTTAGATGGCTGGAGACTTGTCAGTGTGATGCCCGTCTACGGGAAGGGTTGGAATGGGAATAGGAGCAACTACAGGACTGTCAGCCTGACCTCAGAATCAGGGAAGGCTATGAAGCAGATATCTTGGGTGTGATCACATGGCATATGTGGGACTACTGGGGGAGCAGGCCCATCCAGCGTGGGTTCATGAAAAGCAAAGACCAATTGTATGAACTTCAAAGACTAAGTGTAAAGTTCTGCCCTTCAGTCACAGCAACCTCCTTCATTGCTACAGGCTTGGGGCAGACCGCCCAGGGAAATGACACTGTCTCCAGAGGTTGTCAAGGGAAGGGTAGATGTAACACTGAGTGATGTGGTTTAGTGAGCATGGTGGTAATGGGTTGATAATTAGACTAGATCATCTTTGAGGTCCTTTCTGATCTTCATTATTCTGGGGAAGTAGGAAGCCCTGGTCCTAGAAAAATTTGACTTTTTATTCTTCGGAAAACCTGTGACAAACTCAATTAGCAGTGAGGCATGAGGGGAGAAAAATTATTTTCTTATGCTTTTCAAGTACTGTGCATGGTCAGAAGTTCTTAAAAACAATAATAATAATTCAGTGCTCTACTATGATTAATCAAAACTGTTGCCCATATGAGTGAAAAATGCATTATCTGGAAAATAATAGGGATTTCATGCAAGCTACTCCAATTAAGTATAGAATGTGTATATTTTGTATAGAAGAATATGTATTTATATATACACCTCCTTTATACTATTCATATATTGCTTATTAATACCATTTGCAATAATCTAACTAATACACAGCTCAACTCACTCTTCCATTGGCTTTAGTATTTGCCACTGTTCATATTATAATGGTAAAGAGTTCAGACATTAAGGTATTTACTGCAAGAGAGGAATTTGTCACTGGACAGGGTATTGATGTTAATTCAGCTCTTAGAAATCATAAAACACTGTAAGACATTAAGTATAATTAATACATTCCTTCTTTCATCATGCTAATAATTTGTTATTGTGGCTCTGTATGTAACTATTAAGTAAGATCCTAAAGCACACTAGGATCAAAGTGTGTACTTACATGGTTTTGTTCCACGGGGGTAAATTTAAATTAAAAATTGCAAATATCTATTTTGAAAACAGATGTCTAAATGCGAGCCGATACCATAAAATTTGTTATTTTTCTATATTTGCTCTTCAAACAGATGGACAAAAAATGGACAAAGGTACCCAGACTTCAGGAATGAATTGAGATTGCCCATGTCAGTACACCAGCAGCGTACTGAGTCACAGACGTTTACAACAACAGACATGCCAGACGCAGTAATTATATGCTGTTGTTCTTCTACAGACTTGTTTGAGTAAGGAGTGAAAAAACTGTTTATTTAAAAAAAAAAAAAAAGGAAGGGAAGATTTGTCTGGATTAAGAACTCAGGAAAAAAATAGGCAAGGAAATAGGATTTTGTTCCTATCTGAAGAAAATAAATGCATATCCTAAGCAAAGGTACTTCACACAGTATTTCTGCTACTGAGTAATGGTGATAATGCAGCCATCTGATTCTCTTTGATAGCAGGCTCATCACTTTCCTCAATCACTGTCTATAAAATAACAAATGCTATTATCTCTTGATGTAGTTACGTGGATGTTAGACTGTCTAGGCACATCACTGGGAAATCATTCAGAAAAAATTAGCCCAGCCAAAGCTACGGGACAAACTATCTACTCAGATCCGATTTTCAAGCATTACAAAGAAGATTAATGATTCTCATCTAATTCATCATGAAAACAAGTAGGTCTTCATAAATATGCATTCAGGTTCCTCTAGAGAGAAACCCTAACATTCAGTGTTGGTAGCTTTCAGTCCTGCTTTAGTAAGTGTCTGAAACAGCATCTCCTGGAGCTGAGAGTTATTTAATCAGCATGTCAGGTGCACAAAAAGCCTGTGGAATCAATATGCAATTTATTTCTCCATATATTTCCTAAGAAGTACTTCGTTGTGCTATAAAACTGGGAATGGAGAATGTTAACAGAGGAAAAATGAGAGAATTGTACATGTATCAGAGAGGAAAAAAAAAAAAGAAAAAAGAAAAAAGAAAAAAGAAAAAAGAAAAAAGAAAAAAGAAAAAAGAAAAAAGAAAAAAGAAAAAAAAAAAGGAAAAGCAATGGCTGTAGCTGAAAGATTTTGTTGCATATTTTTGCTCTGGTTCCTAGGACTGTAAGAGGTGTGATCCGATAGCAGGTTTGTTCCTTTCTAATTATGGACATGGCTTTATCTGTGAGCCTTTCTCCCCCTTCTCTGCTAACAGTGCCCCCCTCCCGTTTTTCCTCCTGTCCCCTGGGGCAGCACTGTGGTGGGGCTCAATCACTCTTTTATTAGTTGTGATATACTGTGGCTAATTCCCTTAATCTGGACCTTGCTTTCCTATAAAGCCCAGACCTCAGGTATTGAATTTCTCTGATCAAAGTACAACCAGTGTGGGACACAGCAATCTCCACTAAACAGGGGAGCTTGGGAAAGCTCGTAAATGGAGTAAAAGAAATACACACACACACGCACTCACAAGATGGTGCAATCAATTGGTAGAACAATCACGTGTGAAATATTACTGGCTCCTTAAAGTGCTGGTTCTGGGATTTACTGCAGTGTATTAATCTGCTATGCTTAATGCATTGACCTTTCACCCCTAGCAATTCAGTAGACGGTGCTTGAATTGCCAGAAGCTAATACAATGGATTAGGAGCAGAAAGAGCCCACCACACTGAAGGGCCAGGGCAGCCTTAAACCATATGACCAGTAACTTCTCCATCTTTCGTACCAGATAGCGCCAGACAATGTGGCTGCTGCAAGAAGGCTTTTATTGACAGCAGAATTTCTGGAAAAGGAGATAGAGGAATAAAAACTTATTATAAAACAATAGCAAAGGACAGTCTTGTGACTGAGTCACAAGGCAGGGATTTAGATGCATTTGCTTTATTCCGTGCAGTCATTCTCTCTTCGTGCGTGACCACAGCCAAGTCGATTCACTTCTTAGGAATCCAGTATTGCTGTATTTCCTATCTGTAAAACTGGGACAGTGGCACTTACCTAATTTTCCCAGGATCAGTGAGGGAGCTTTGTTCATTGACATTAAAAAGGCATTTGGAGATGACAGGATTAAGTGTTATATATTAGTACAAAATAGGATTATATTCGGTTCATTAAATATACATGGATATGGAGAAGTGAACGGAAGAGGACTTTCCCTCACCTGTATATCAGGAAACTCAACCATTAATCTAAAAGCTTTTCATTAAAAGTGGTGTGTTCATTTGTACCAAAATGCCCAGAACTAAAAAGTAGTGCCATTCAGACTTGCAGAAATGCACAGATATAAACGATGTAAAAACCAATAGAGATTCAACAACGAAATGATCAAATGTCCTTTTCCTGCTGCCTTGCTCATTGTAAACCTCTACATCCTGTGTATGCAAAACCCTCTGGATGCTAATGCTCAGTGTTATCTTTATTCAATATAATTTACAAACAGTTGCACAATAAGACTGAATGCTAGAGGAGGGTCCAAAAAACTCATAAAGGAGATTATTCTGTTACAAGTAATTGCTATCAAATACTATTAAATTCTGAATAGCGTTAAGCCCCCTCCACCCGCCTGCACAGGCACTCTCATTTAGGATTAAAGCAACCTTTATTTGATTTGTTTTACTTCAATTCAAAATAAATTAGGCTGGCCTGAATTAGATCCTCTTCAATACTAAGGAAGAGTGTCTACACAGGGATTTACTACACTTTAATTAGTCCACTTCAAAAGTTAATTTGCTTATTTTTTCCTGACATGTTCATAAATTACCACAGACTGCATAGGCTACATTTATAAGATGGCTCAGAACCTAGAGCAGGGAAGAGGCATCTGAACATGCATTCAGTTTTCTGCTTTTATGAGACTACTGGTGCTGCTGAGCACTCCTCAGAACTGGGATATACTTTAAGTGATGAATAATGGTGGGAGCTACTTCAACTACCCTCACTGTCTAATGTTAGATTTCTAGTCTAACTTTGCAGTCTAGGGCTAGTCAATGGAAAGAGAAACGCAGCCCTAGAAGATGAGTCAATGGTTGGACTAGATGTCTTAGAGATCTTTTCTAACTTTATTGATTCTATCATAATAAAACCACCCTGTCATGCATCTTTGAGGCTACCATTATACGATTGCTTTATGTCACCCCAAGAGCAAGCTGTCCACAGTAAAGTTCACCTTGTATTCCCTTGTCCCTAGCTGCACGCTTTGCCATCTCCCTTGTGCCAGCAGGCTTTCGTACAGCTGCGTAACGAATTGTGTCAAGAAACTGATCCAACCAAAATCAAATCTGAACAACAATAACAACAAGAGATGGGAAAAAGATTAGTTACAGAAGAATGGCTGCATCTGACTTAGGAAGGCTTTATTTTGATTGTGCAACCCTATTCTGAAAAAAAAACCAGAATGAATTGTTTTTTAGAGATATTTCCTACATTCTAGCAGTTTTAAGGGGAGCTTTGCCAGTTAGTTAATAGCAAAGACCTAACTGTCAGACAATTGAAGAGAAAAACCTAACCCCAAGAACCCAGACTGTGCAAGTTCTTATGAGTATAAATAGGTCTGGGTTTCTGAGCAATACTTGTACCTCATGCCTTGTGGTTAAACATCTTTCTTCAATTTTTCACAGCAAACTTTGTCAAAGAGAATTGGAAACACTGTCTTCTTTAAGTGCACAATTTTTTGCTGCCTTACAGATAGCTGAAAGGAGCCTGTCCTGTGAAAGCTATTAAAGAGCTTGTGCAATGCATTCAGAACAGCTAATCGTTTTTGGCCCTGTATAAAATGAGTTAGATTCATGCAAATTATTTTTCAAATAATAAGTAAATGTATAAATAGAATTTAAGTCAGCCATGTGAATTTTAAGAAATAATCTTTGTCTGATTGTCATTGCTGATCATGTGACAAATGGACCAGGCATCACACCTAGGTGTTTCAAGAACATCTTGGCTCAAAACGTTGCAGCCCAGCCCTTCAAGCCATAATTCAAGGACACAGAAGTAGCAAAGGGCAGAAGAGATGAATGGTGTAACAGCCAAGAACAGATCTGAGCAGAAGGGATGTCAGAGGGCTGCAATGGACAGTTGGGAAATCTCATTGCCTTGGTGGCTTGTGGGCCCTAGTGCTCACTGCCTGACATCAGCCACTTGGAATGCCAGTAATATAACACCCCTGCGACACTCGGTGCTCCTGCCGTACAGTTTTATTGCCCTGCTTCCACTCTCTCTGGTTTATATCGAATTGTGTTTTCCAAAGACAGGCAATAAAGAGGGGAGGAGGGGAAGGGGGGATTTATAGCCTGCTAAACTAAACTTCCCTGGACTTGCTGTCCTCTGTCCTAGCCTTCCTCTTGCTGCCCTGACTGTTCTGCAGGAACAGTGCTTATAGCAAGGTCTCAAGGGTGTGAAGGACAAGGCTTGTCAGAGGCTCAGTTGGGTTCTCTTCTTGGGAGGTCAGAGAGCACACACCGGTCATCTACTGACTTGGTTGCTTCAATGCATCACGCAGCACGCATGGAAATGCATGCAAGCTTTTTCACATGCTAAGAATCTTGAGAGTAATCTTAAAGGACATACTTAAAATTTACTGCATGAGACCCTTTCTGGTTGTGGAATGAGTTAAGTCTTACCAAAATCTGGCCTGATGCATGTATCTATTAGTACTTCTGGGAAATGATTGTCAAGGTCCCTCTGCCTCGTGATATTTAATGTCAAGGGTAGATATACTGCACGTATCATTTCAAGCATGTTATGACATAGAACGTAGCTTGGAATCTTCTTAATACAGATCCAACCAAGCTGGGAGCTTTTAAAACATGAAGTTCTCTGCCTAATTCTGATGAGGACATCCAAAGCACCACAATGTCACTGATAGTTATCCCATTAAATATTCCATAAGGTACACAATGTGAATACATACAGATAGAAACAATGGCAAACATGGTTTTCTCAAGCAGTGCCGTTCCTACGTGAAGCTGAAAGGCTGCAATATGGCAGTATCTATTTTGTGACAGGCACAATAATACTGCAATGTCACTTTGACAAGATCTGTAAATATGGGGATGCTCTATAAATGTAGGGGGTGAGGCAGAGGATGGGGGAAGAGCTGTTCCCCCATCAGGGAGATGGGGGATCAGGGAGATCTGCTTCCACATAGCAAATAATTGGTGAAATGCTCACTGGAGGCTTAAGTATCTGAAAGAATGTTTGGTTTTTTTTCTCTGAGATGGCTACTGAGTGGATTGTTCCTCAAACTCTTACGTTATTCATGTATTTTAAAAATCCAGTCTCTGAGAGTATGTTCTTACAGATGGGATATGAAATGGAATTCCTTCCTACTGAATTTCTATTGCAATGTGGCATTAAGGCTGAAAGACAACAAGTGCAAAGCAATTTCATGGACCAAGTCATTGCATTCAGGGAAATGTGGCAGATAAGTGTTCAAATAGATAGAAAAACACCAGTAAAATGCAAGCACATGCCACCATGTATTTAACAGTGAAATTACCATGTGCTCCACTATCCTGTGATAAAAATGTCAAGTGTCTTTTAACCGCCCATCACTGACAGAAATTTTAAACCAGCTATTACTAGTGTGATCTCACCATGCCAGGTGCTCCCCTCCAGTTTCTCCTTTACTGCCTTCTGACTGCCTCCACCTTTGACAGCTGCCCTGGATGCAGTGGGTAAGTGGAACACACCAGCATCTAACCAAAAAGTCATGGAAGATATTGCCTCAGCTCCTTTGGAGCAGTTTAGTGAGTAGTGGTGGGATGAAATGTCAGATGATGAGTACACTTTGCAAGGAATTTGTGAAACCATGCTGTTTGGATCGTTTAAGACAGTGTTGATCAAAGGACAAGGGGAAATATTGCACTGTGAGGAACTGCTATGCAATGGCAGGGATGTACATAAAGGGATGCAAGTGGACTTCTATCTTATATTTCCCTCACTAGAAGATTGCTCGTCATAGCTTCGAAGTCCAGTTCAGCTGTGCAGCATTTGACCTGCCAACTGATACCAATCAAAGAACTGCCCAGCATTTAGTGTAGTAAGTGTTTGGTTGGTTTTTTTTTTTTTTTGCCTTAATCTTCCACCATGAATAAAAATGACATTGTGCTCAACAGCGTAACAACAGAAAAAGGACTTGGAACTTCACTCTCCAAACTGTTTTGAGGTGTGTAATATTACATGTATTACTTTCAGGTGCAACTTGGTTTCAGCTCAGTGTAAGGGTTGCTTTGTACAACATATAAAGAGAAAGGGAAAAACTGTTTCTGGAAAACTGGACGCTGGGCGCTTTTTCCACTGCCCAACAATTTGCAAGCTCAGCAAATTTCTTCTCATAGAAAGCAGATACACTGCTTCCATTTCAGCTTTTCTTATCTTGTTTTTATTTGTTCTGTTTAACAGAGGTAGCAATTCCTTGTAAATGGACCCCTTACAACTCTTGAAAGGAAAATACTGCTCAGGTCAAGCTTTTATGCTCATGTATTTCGTTATTATCTGGTTTAAGGAGAAAAAAATCATAATGTGGGATGGGAAGACAAGGAAAACCTTATATTTGGAAAACATCATGACTGTCCCAGCTTAGTTCCCAGCCTCTCCCTCCCACACACTCAGAGAATCCCTTGTCTCTGTACATTCTGTGTGTACCTACAATTTACCAACACCTGTGTGATTACATTCATCCCTTTCTTCTTGCTTACTGACCAAACAGTTTGTGTGTCTTTGCTCCTGTGCAGCCATCCGCTTTCATGGGCAGGCTGAAGTCGTATGGTAGTATTCCACTACAGACATTCAGAGACAGTGGGAAAAGTGTTGAAAAGCCAAGACTGACTTTATGTAAAGTTACCTCTTCTGCAGGTGACGGGGTGACATTCATGATGCTTATGACACTGAATCAAGTGGAATGTCTATGTGAGGTCAACTTAGAGAGGGAAATCATCATCTGTTAGGAAGGCAGCAGAAGGATACACAAAACAAGTGAATGCTACTGCAGATCCTCCTACTCTTCTGTTAAGTCCTGTCAAACTTCCAAAGCTACCATGTGTGCCGGACAGAGAAAATATGGTATGGGAGCAAATAAATGAAGTGTAAATATCCAGCCATGTACCGTCCAGCAGTTTTAATTTTATGTCATTGCAGTAGTATGAAATAACATTTAAAATGCAGTAAGGATATACACACCTGGATATAAATAAATGTATTTTCATCCCTCCTTGCACAGCAAGGTTTTGACTCATTTTGGGAAAACAGTACATCTCTTTTGACATGAATGCCATAAGGTTCACTGTCAATTTGATCAATTATAGCAGCAGGTTACACAGTTATAAACAGTGACTTCTGACAACCTTGAACTTCATCACCCTTGAACTTCACAAAATCAATCTTATTAGCAAAATGAGGTCCATCATGATCAGAACAACTCTTTCCAGGTTAAAAAGAATTTACCTCCTCTTCTGCCCTAAAACATTTGGGTTCTCTGGCCAAGCATGAAGCCAATTCCAAAAGAAAAGATTGTTCTTCCAGCCTGAAGGCACCTCTATCTGTGCATTTTAAGAGTTCTTTTGGACCTAAGAGTACTGCAGTAAAGAGAGTTAGATTTGTAGCTTTCCAGATTCTAACCAACATATAGAGCTCTGCAATTCAGATTCAATACCTAAAGTGAACATGACCATAAGCAATAAACTGCTAGAATTTCTAGAAAGCAGCAGGTTTCTGGAAATTCTACCAAAGTGTTTCCCCCTCTTTTTAACGTCCAAAAGTTCCGGATTTAATTGGGGAGAGATCTATTTTGTGCTGCTATGAGAATTAGTAAAAGACTTTGATCAGTAGTCACGTTCAAATTCAAACTTCACAAACTTTTAGAGAGTCCAACCTTCTTATTCTGTACGGTGCATCACACATGCATGGCTAGAAACCACATCCAAAAATTCCAGAAATTTGGGAAAAGCAAGCTGAGTATCTTGGATAGTGCCTACCTTTTGTTGCTGAGATAGGTCATGCTTTATCAATTGTGCCAGAAGTTATCTCAAGAGACAGTTTTCTCCACTGTACAGACTGGTAAGCATTGAAATAGATCAACTGAACTCTTTTAGAAGACATCAGCATAAACTCAGTAAGGGCTTATCTTTGTGCTTGTTTCTGAAGGAGCAAGTAACTAATCTTGAAACTTCTAATTAAATCGGCAGCTCTTCATTATTTAACCATAGCACATCTATTCAAGCCTTCTCAGTTTTATCTGTGCCATTTACATTCCAGAGTTGTGGATTAAGTCCAAACAGCAGAATTCAACTTTCTCTCTATTCTGAAGAATTTCTCTTAGCACAGATCTCACAGAGATGCTGACAAACAGAGAAGCATTTTAAACAGTTATTGAACCTCAGCCTGTCTTGAAAGCTGCCATGATTCCAAGAAAAGCTCTAGAATACACGAATTGCCTCACTGTGCCCCACAGCTTCTCATATGTACATCCGACATGAGCACTACTCCCACCCTCACATTTTTATTTCTCAATTGCCCTGCATTTTATCTAGTGCATTTACCAATGACTTCATCTGAAATATTTCTGATGGAAAACAAAACTGGGATCCCCTCCTCCTCTATTTCTGCTGCTTATTAATCCAAGGTGATTTAGGACGTCCTTGAGCCTTACAGCAACTGAAATTTATTTCAGGAGCCATGTGCTTAGGGACATGTGGAAGAGGTTATTTATTCTAAAGAGCCATCCAGCAATGATGATGTCATAGGGGCCAGCAAAATACCGTATCAATTCAGTTAGTGTGCTACCAAATCATTGCCTGCAGTTTCCTATGTGTGATGGCACCTGCTGATATACAGGGTGTCTGAATGTAATTGGTGTATATATTGCTTCATTTTAATAAATGCTCAGAAATAGCTCTTGTCCTTATAACTTTGGCCTTCTAGAAACCCCTGCTAGTAAACTTTTGCAGTTTTATTTGCAACAGGCAAAAATCTATTGTAAACAAGTTCCCTCTCAACCCAAAATGAAATGCAGTTCAGTTATGGCAAGTTGAACTCACATAAAATTCTTTCCTTCCTTTGTATATACAAATGACAGATTTGTGAATAAAGAAAATACTCCATAATTAGGATATTTTTCCATAAAACATTGCCCAGAAATAGTTAAGTTTAAATAAACTCTGCCTCATGTACCTACCATTATTGAGGCCATTTTCAGAGCTGCTTCTAAAATTCACAGCCTCTTCCTGAGAATGGCAGCATTCAATCTTTGCTTTTAGTTCTAAGGCAATAGATATTGGTGAAATCTATGCAAGGTAACAAGTTGAGAAAATCACAGACAGCAAGGTAGAAAATAATCCTAACAGTTCTTCTAATCCATCTCCTTCCACAAGACAGATAGACTTGGAACATTCCTTGATGGTGAGTGAAGGAATTGGGCAGAGATTGATGTTGTTGTAATGTGGGCTGAACTATAAGTTCCCTGTACACAATCATCAGGATGTTATTCAACACAGAATAAACAAAGCACTGTATTTCCTCTCTCGTATGGGTACTAAATAGTTCAAATGCTATCAATAAAGGCAGTAAGACCTCTGCATTACTGGATTAGAATGCATATGCCTACTGAAGTGCCTGAAGTATTTCTGAAGTTTTGACTCTTTGGGGATCTGAATCAGAGGGATTTGAAGTCTATAGGAAGACTCTCTATGATTTTAAGTTCTGAATTAGGTCCTTTTATAGTAGTGAGCTATTTGTAAGTGATTGTGCCATTCTGAAATATTACATTCTTCATTGTCACTTCTAAATGTTGGGGTACATTATTCTTCATTGCAAATAGCTCATAACTCTCCTTTTGTGAATATCCCATCTGTAAATTTACCCAAGGTGGGTTAGTTACATGGCTCAGGTATTGTGAATACTGTACCCTCAGTGGTTACAAAGCAGTGCATCCCAAGTATGTTACAAACTGTACCTCTGATGATCTTTAAGGTCTTTTCCAACCTGAGCGATTCTATGATTCTATGATTCAGTGTGTGCTTCCTGAAATTATTCCTATATTATATTCTTTCTCTGTAGATACAGTGCTATATAACTTGAACATCAATACCCTATACAGTATCTCACTATGTTTGAGTCCACAATTATTTCAACGTTCGAGGTTATATTCGAAGAAATTTTGCTTAACATTTAGTTATCATAAGTGCAGGTGTGGAGTGCTCTGTCGTGGAGGAAGCCACAACATTATTAGGACTTAATAGGAACATTAGGCATGAAAACTATTTGCTACTTGGGAGCCTGGAATGAAAAGAAGCAAATGAGAGTAAAGATGAACTACAATTTCAGTATGAGGATGGATAGATCCCACTGTGCTGCTGTTATCTTAACCAGTACAGTTGGCAGTGGGTAAGGATCCACATACTGCTGGCACAGTTCTTGTATGATCTCCTGAAGCCAGAAGTAGTCCCACTGGTCTACTTTTAATTTAGACTGATGCTTCCTTTATAACTCCTTCACTAGGATGTTATGTGCAATTACTGATGTCAGGACTCTATCCAGGCAAGCACATAGTTTTAACATGCTATTTCCCACATTGTTATATTTGAAAGTGCTTTCATTTTTTTCCTCAAAATGCGTTGTTTCCGACCAATTGCTCTTTTCCACTCCCTTAAGTTAAAGCAAGCAAAAAAGATTCAGAGTCCTCGCATAACAGGACAATGTAATATCTGAGGAATCATTTGGCTCTCATGTTCCACTCCCATTTCTTTAGTTCTTTCCTTTGTAGGTTTTCCTCTACAGCAGTTCCTAATCTGTTGCTCCTCGCTAATTCAATTCTAATTCCCTTCATGGATCGCAATCTTTTGTATATCTGCTGCAGACTTCTTAAAGTGTCCACGTACAGTTTAAGGGTCATATTAACAACGGGGATTGTTTGTATGACCTAATTAGATTTCCACAGAGACAGCCTTAATTGGTGCTTTTGGTTTTTTGGATTGTCCACAAAGTAATAGTGCAATGGCAGTGTTCATTTTGCTTGGCAGTATCAGGCCATATATCACATCCTTTTCCTTTCAGTCCTTCAAATAAGCTTGTCTCATTCTTATTTTGGTTTCAAATTATAGATTATAAATTTCACTTCTCTCCACTTTTCTCTCTAATTTGACCCCCGGCTGTTGAAACTACTTCTAGTGATTCCCCCTGCCCACCGTCTGCCCCTATTGCTAACAGTTTCATGAAAGACAGCCCTTGCTTTAGGAACGAATGACGTCCCTCAGACCAGCTGTGTCTAATAAAAATCCAACCTCCAACTCTCACTTCCCTTCCTCAAAAGGATAAAATTGATTGGAAAGTGCTGATGATAAGATACATGGGAATACAAAATCTCCTTCAGTCAACAGACCGGAGCTGTGCCCTGTGACATCATCGTATCCGGAAGAAGCGATGCTGTCAGTTTCTCCACAGCCCTGTAACTAGAAGTTATTACAGTGATCCGGTGGAAATGATATTTTTTCACTTAATATAGCCCTTTTTCTAGCTTGGCTTCAGCTATTTTCATTCCTGAAGTGCCATAATGAACATTAGATCAATTTTTTGAAAAAACAAAACACTCACTAGTGTTGGATGAACATTTGAAATAATTTTACAGGTACGCTGCAGAGCACCTAAATGGGAAATGAGTGCATTGTGCTGCAATGGCTCTGCAGCACTTGTTCTACACAAGTATGGTATGGAGCTGGCAGGTGGCATGAGCCTATGCTACTTGCTTTCACACTGTGGATGTCCTGGCAGCTAGTTGAAATTTTCTTACACTTGGTTGTATGGCTGAAGATGGCCATATCGGACAGTAGATAAGATTTTGATCCACCCATTGCCTGAGCAACCTTAAAAGTGTGCAGAAATTCAGTTCTCATGTCTGAGTTTTCAGAAGTCTTCTGTACCTTTCTCTACATATCATTAGCCAAACTAGGGTTATATCTATTGCTGATGGCAAAAACAAAAACTGATCTCTCTCTCTTTCTTTTTTTTTCCCATTACCATTGCAGTTTTATCTTGTTCAGCATCTCCAAATCTCTCAAAAAACCTTAACTTCTCTTCATGTTTTCTATATCCCACTTGGATGACTTTGGGTATTTCTCTGGACATATTTGGTTGAGAGCACTCTCTGGAACTCACATAACTCACATTCTTTTCATGAGATTCTGGTATACCTGCATCTTTGTCAATTCAGAGGTACCATTCTTTGGCTTTTAGTTCTATTCTGTGGAGAATACATAACAGCTATATATGATTTAAGAAAAACAGTATGAAATATTTTTTTTACGTTCAGAAGTGATTTCTTGCTTTATTTATGGAATGAGGAGTTTTAGCTGATGTCTTTGTTATATTGCACAGCACAAAACATTTTGATGGCCAGAATAGCATACATATCAATGCTCCATTTAAATTGTGAATGAAGACTGTTTCTGCCCATTGTTATATTCCATCTTGGACCCAATTCTACAGATGTAGCCATTCTCTGTCACTGAAAACTCTTTAATCTCAATATTCAGTGACAGTCTGTGGCAATGCAGAATAACATACCCAGTGGTGAGGAAGGCAGTACTGTACATACTGAAAGAAATTATCTATTGGGAGTGGGAATTCTTTCATACAAATACTATTATTTGCAGTTGGCTCTGAATATCTGCAGAAGTTACATATTTCTGCAGACAAATGGGTGGCTCAAAAATCAGATATGTTGGCAAAACTGTACTCTATTCTCATGCTTACAGCATCTCTATCCCCGTGTTTCTTCAGGAAGCTCACTTCCAAATATCACACATAGTGAAATAAGTTGAAATCTAGTGGTTGGATGTGTTAGGGAACTCCCTGCAGCCTACTGACAACTGAAGAAGTCTCAGAAATCTGCTTCATGGTAGCATACTAGATTTCATTTCACAAAGTACAACAGTTTGATATTATGATACAAAAAAAGGATTGTGTTCTTTACAAAATCCGAAAATGAATCTTTTTCTTTGCAACTGTGATTTCCAGAAATTGATTAAGTCCTACATTTACTCATATATAGCTAGAATAGCAAAAACATATTTCAGCTGATAGGTAGCATTGTTTTTCTGCTGAGTAGCAGCAGTATTCTGGGCCTTTCAACGTATTTTTGTTTGACAATGTTGAAAACAATGTTTTTGTATCATAATCCATATCAGCCATTCTCACTCTTCTATATCAGCTCATCCAGACAAGTGGTTGGAACACTGCTTCCTGGCTTTCAGGCATCCAACTCAAAAATCTGGTTGTGTCTCTCTACCAGACTTTAATAAGACCTGTCTTAACAGAGAAAATATCATTCACTTCAAAATCATGTCTTATTCATGTCATTGCTTTGTGGCATATGTCCATTTAGGAACAATTATTGTCAAGGATGAAACACAGGAAGAATAAAATTTCATCAGAAATCTCTGATGAGCACCTTGAGAACTCACCAAGAATTGCAACCTCTTCCATTGAACCAGACTGAAGCATTAATTCACAAAAGCAAGGTGAATTGTCCGACTAGTTTTGTGTTTTTGTTCTTCCCTTTTCTTTATTTTTAATAAAAAAATACTAATTATTAAAATGAGTTTTGTTACTTATACACATTAACCATACCATATATTTTACAGGGGTTGCTCTGAAGGCAATGTATCCTATTTTATTATGTTGGCCCACAGTATCAGAGGTGAATGTTGATGGTCTGACAGTAGAGGCTGAGCCTTCCTACCGATCCCATTGTGTTTTGTTGCCATGTGGCATGTGGCAGCAGAAGGGCAGTCTGACAAAACAGCATCTGACATGGAAGCACGGTATTCAGGCTTTTATTCATTTCTGGCAAAAGCGCATAGCTAAAGGTGGTGAATGTGTTGAAAAACAGTGTTCTGTAGCTGAGAATGTGCTCTGTCAAATAACGTTATTGTTCTCTTTTCATCGGTTTTAGTTTCCATGGAAACAAATAGAAGGCATTACTTTCGGAGCAACTATGCTCACTCAGCATGGTCCAGGCATGCCAAGAGGTCGGACACCCATGAGGTAATGTTTTGCTCCCCGGTTTCACTTCACGTGTTCAGTGTTGTGGTACAAAACCGCTTCAGAACCACGGAATCATAGAATCATGGTATTATAGGGCTGTTCAAGCTGGAAGGATCCCTTAAAGGCCATCTTATCCAACTGCCCTTTAATAAACGGGGACATCTGCAGCTGATCAGGTGCTCAGAGCCCCGTCCAGCCTGACCTTGGGTGTCTGCAGGGACGAGGCACTCATAACCTCTTTGGGCATCCTGTGCCAGTGCCTCACCGCCTTTATCACAAAAAACCTTTTCATTTTATCCAGTCTAAATCTCCCTTCTTTTAGTTTGAAACAACTTCCCCTTGTCATTTCACAACAGATCCTGCAAAACTGTCCCCTTCCTTCTTACAGTCCCTTCAGATACTGAAGGCAGCCCTCAGGTCTCCCTGGAGTCTTCTCCAGCACCAGCTGTCAGCCTGTCCTTACAGGGAGGTGTTCCATTCATTTTTAGTGGCCCCTCTCTGGCCGTGCTCCAACAGCTCCGTGTCTCTCCAGCACTGATCACTCCCCATCTGGACGCGGCACTGCAGGTGAGGTCTCACTGCACACAGCAGAGGGGCAGATCCCCTCCCTCGCCCTGCTGGCTGTGCTGCTTTGGATGCAGCCCAGGATATACAGTTGGCTCTCTGGGCTGTGAGGGCACATTGCTGGCTTGTGTCCAGCTGCCATCCACCAGTACCTCCAAGTCCTTTACCTAACTCTTTCTTTTCCTCCCCCAGCTTGTACCAACAGGCTATACAGCTCTTGATGGCACCTCCCTGCCTGCAGGTCTGGCAGGTCCCCTACCTGGTTGAGCTCCATTGAATGCTCCTACTGCAGCTGTCTGGTGATAGCTCACTTTCTGTGGGGCTGTGCAGCAGTAGAGCAGGGCTACAGGGGGCTCCTTGCCTGTGAGACACAGGTGAGAAATGAATATTTCATGCGATGAAACATTACTCAGCAGATGTCAGGTTGGAGAAACACAGCACTGATGGTAAGTTGTAGGGGTTGGGCGAGGCAGGTGTGACAACAAATGTATTGTCAGGAGAAGCCTGGCACATATCACATAACCTCTTCAAATCCGGGTTGAGGTAACATCATCCCTAATGCCTAAATTATCTGCCACTTCAACTGTCAGTCAAGTTTTGGTGGGTGTTTATGCATTAACTGCAGAGAGCTTGTCACTGTAAATAACCCAACAGAGCTGACACGCTTAATCTTCTGAGTGGGGTCACTTCCATTATGAGAGAAGCATTTGTTGCTATAGTTGATAAGAATTTTCCACTCTTCAAAATAAACACTGTAAGCAAAATTGTGGGTTTTTCCTATTTGAAGTGCACCCATTCTGGGGTTACTGGGGCAACTGTCTCTACACCAGCCAATGGAAACATCCACGCGGCACCCTTTGCTATGGACAAGATCTTTGTTTTCTATCCTAAAACATCGTTGTGTTCTTGTGTGAGCTCTGAAATCAGTCAGAATACATTGTTTTGGAAAGCTGAATGAAAATCCTTTTGTTGGAAACCGGAATTTTTGACTGGACAGGATGATAATGCAACCTTTGACGGCAGGCTATAATGTGAAAATATTAAAGCAAAATCACTGAAAGCCTGATGTTTCATCTGCGCTCCCAGATCAACAAGGCTTTGTTATCAAATGCTTTTCCAATGAAAAGAGCAGTTTAAATAGAAAAATCAATATCCGTAACAAAATCGTTACAGTGTCCTCTTTTGCTCTTACATTTGGTAAATATTTTTCCAATTTGTTTGAATTTAGACTACCCAGATTTGTTAAAAGAATTTCACTTAAATACTGATTCTTGCATAATTGCAGGCAACATGTGTTCTTTTAAGGAACATTATTAGTTGGGAGAAAACACTTCCTAGTCTGTAACCAATTTTCCAACATTATTTGTATTTTCAAGGTGAGAAATATCAGTGAAGTCAGTACTTAGAAGTGTACGTGCTGTAACAATACTAACAGTCGCTGGCTGCTTCCGTTGGGAATTATTTCCAACTGAATGGTAACACCAATGGCTGACGAGCCTTGAATGGCATCCCTAAGTGAAGGGCATCTCGTCTATCATCGAGGGAGATGCCTGGAATTATTAGCTTGGTCTATAAGTTTAGTCTGTTGCTGAGCATGATGCTTGCATTCCGGTGATCTCTGCTGGGGGATCTTGATGTTGACGTAGCCTGGTGCCACATGGTTCCTGTTGTGAGCCGTGTGGTTGTCAGCCCATTGGAGGCAGAGCTTTGCACTACCCTGTGCTGCCTCCCTGATTGCCTGAGAGTAGAATAGGTCCAGTGTGCTGGAGAGTGCTGCTGTGCCGAGGCAACCACAGTGCCCCACAGAGGCTCACATGTTCTACTGATTATCCAGCACACTTAAACTTTGAGTTATAACGGTGACCCCAGCCAGTTGGCTGAAAAAATATATTTGACATCATTGAAAATGTATGCTGCTGCTGAAGCATGGATTTTAATTTGGGGAAAATGTCGGCCATAATCTAGCATACATTAAAAAATATATCTTTTTATTTCCATATGGGTCACGTTAAGGAAAATATTAAGAAAAAGAGAAAAAAAAAAAAGGGGAAAAAAAGCCAACTCTATTATATGAAGTCTCATTAAAGCAGCCTGGAAAAGTTTAGCCAATTTACAGGCTATACATCTTAATCTCCCCAAATTACAGGAACGATAGAAAAACGGGTGGCAGAGAGGGAAAGAGGGGCCAGCAGTACCTGGCTGGGGGCCAAACAATGGATCAAGTAGCCCATGCTTTCCCTTGACTGCTACCCCTTGTTATTTAAAGAAGAGGAAGGATTTTCAAAGAAAGGCCTTGAAATGGCATGGTATGGAGAATGCTTCCTTTGCCAGATAGAAACAAAGAACAAAACTCATTTATTTTAATGTATTTCCTTGCCCCAACTCCTCAGTGTCAAGTGTGATGGATTTCTGAGAGGAAAAGAATTTATCTGCAGCTCTGTCCATTATAGGATAAAGTGAAGGCAGTGGGAGACATAAGTATGGGACTTATGTATTAATAATAAACCAGGCTAAATCTTATAGCTCAAGGAGATGGGGTGACATCAGCACATCTTTCTGTTAGTCTAACTTGAGATTCACAACACCTCTCTTTCATCATTGCTAGTAGGTGTTCTTAAGTGGACAGCATCTTGGAAATGAAGGGTAGAATGGATGATTGGATGCTGAAGTATACAGAGATGAAACAGCCAGAGACAAAAGGAAAGAAGCACAGAGATATAAGATGGCAGAGATGTCACTGTCATTGCTGAATTCAGTAGTGTGAATGTGAAAAACTGCCTGATATCTTCTTTTGCTTCTCTTGCACTGGGTTACTGAGATCTACTCAAACGGCAGAAGATGCTCTGTGAAGGGAGCAAGAAGAAGCTGTGAAAAATCATGGTCTCCTCCACTGATTTAGTAGACCATACACTGCAGAAGGCATCAAAAAGAGGTAAGGTGTCCTGATATGAACTAGTGGGTATGTTTAATAGCCAGCAAGGGGAACTGACTTGACTATTAGAAAAACAAGGAAAGAAGCTGGAAGATCTTGAGTGTTTGCAAATCAGCCTGCTCTTAGCTAAAGCCAAGGCTGGCTTAATATATGTGTCTGTAAATACAGTAAGAGTGGGAATATAATGCTAGAAAGGCGTTACAATGGTCAAATCTGTTTTTTGTAGTGTTTTCAGAGAATAAAAATTCAAACTGCAACATGGGTCAAAAATGCATGACAGAAATCAATTGTTTTCCCCTTGTAGGTTTGATTACAGTTGACCAACATCACCTCTTTCTGTGGTACCAGAAATCATGCTGGTGGCAAGCAGATTGGATACAAGGTACCAGGAACACTCTGTGGTTACTTCAGTGCCCTCTTAAGATGATTGTATGCATAACAATATTTATCTGCAGTGCATTTGCATATTCCTGAGAGAAGTCACAGTCGACAAAGAAGTGCTATGCTTTTTTGGGAAGACTGTCTCACTGCAGTGTTTTATGCTTCTATATCCAAATATTTACTGCAAGAGTCATTACTGGTAACAGACTTGGTTTTTGTTTTCTGTTGTTTGATTTGTTTTGTTTTGTTCTGTGCTCTGGTAGGCAGTCTTCCCTATGATATTTCATGGGCTGAATCTTGAAATCTTCTGTTACTGCCTTCCTATTCCTCAAGCCCTCTGGCCAGGGTTTGTCCCATTATGGAAGCTAACAACTAAAGGGAGGGGTTACTTCGCAGTAGACATATTCTGTGTGGCCAGCTCTGGCTTGTTTGAGGAGTTTCCTGCTGACTTGTTTGCTTGAGGAAACTTACAGCTTGGCAAATAAGTTGCACAACCTGCTTTCTTGTGCATTAGAAAGGGGTTTTTTGCATGCACATATGTCTGTGTTTGCGATGCCCTGCCTAGTTCTGTTGCATAGTACTGTGAGATGTTGCCTGTGGGTGCTGAGGCATTTTGTGTGCCTTCTGTGTCAAGCAGGTCTTGTATTCTGTGCATGTGGTAGTGTTAATATGGGTGTGTCCTGAGGGCAAGTTTATTAATACAACTAGAGATAATGGCCTTGGCAACATCTTGAAGCATCCTGCTCCATTAAATTATAGACTCTGTGGAGACAAAGAGATTAGGGAGAGCAAGGAAGATTATTCCACACAACAATTTATCATTGTAATTTGCTAGTCTTACAAAATTTGCAGAATTAAGTGAGAAAAATGAGATACCTTAAATATGCTGAAGTTCCTGCTGCTAGAACTGATATATAATCAGTTTGCCTTACTAGTTTGTAACCAAGGATACGGAAAGCAGTATATGTTTATACTGCCATATGAGTAAAAGCACTTATAAATTATTGGTGTCACGATTGAGAGATACAGGAATGCAAACAAAAAAATGAAACAACAAAGAAAATAGAGCACTGAACAATCCTACCGACACAACATTTGTGAATTCCTAATATCAGTAAATACAAATACTTCAGGACAGGGGCCATGACTTCTTGTACAAAGGCTGCTCCAGAAGTAATGCCTCCTATTTTTATTATGTTGATCCATGAGATGAGAGGCAGATGTCAGTATGGCAGTAAAGGCTGAACCTTCCCCTCAGTACCCCACTACATTCTGATGACAAGTGGCAGCAGAGGGGCAGTCTGACACGATAATGTCTGGCATGGAAGTATAAATGAAGCAAAGGTGTGGAACAGATTTTCTCCATGTGGGGGAAAAAAAAAAAAATACCACCCATTAACATTAACCGGTGCTTGCTTAACACTCATGGATACTGAGCCATGGATGTGAGCCCTGTGAGGAGTGTATGGTGCATTCAGCAGAGGCAACAGTGGTAGTGGATCACCTTCTCTGGTATAGATCATTCTGAGTGCAGCATACAGCTCTTGTTCATTGCTGGATAGCTAATAGTGGTGACTATGTTGAAAAGTAACGTTTTGTAACTGAGAATGTGCTCTATCCAACAGTGTTATTGCATTCTTTGTATCTACTGTAGTTTCCATGGAAATAAATAGGAGGCATTACTTTCAGAGTGACCAACGTATGCTCCTACCACACTCCACTTGGTGACATTTCAGTCTGGTCTGAATTTGGTTGCCTGGACAATGCGTTTCTGTGCATAGAGTAACTGGTTATTTCTCATGAAGACTTTTTGGCTGCTTTGCCCGTTTCTTGTGTAATCCATCTCTAGCCATCTTCTTTTTCTGGAGTGTCTCAAATTTTCCCGTTGTCTCCACTGGATTTTCATGGCATATGCAATGCCTTCAGCCCTTCACATTATCCAACCGTGTTATGAGATTAGTGCCTTTCCTTTAAACCCAGCTGCTACCACTTCCTTTCCAGCAGACTGACAGACTTTATATATTCCTATTGACTAAACTTATTATTTAGGTTGCTTCTTATTGTCATTCCTTCAGATGTGTCTGAATGTGTGATGTGTTAAGTCTGATGTGGGTTTTCTGATAAAACAAAGAATCTTTGTTACTTTATTGGCATCCACACTGACAAAGCTAAGATTTCTGTGATGCATTTCTTTTTCTTTCCACCACCAGGAAAAGGTCTATGTATCTTCTACAAAATTTCTTTTCCTTTAACCTTCTTTTGCTGTTTCATTGTTCTCTTTTAAGTGACCTCAGACAACCTGCAATGTGTGGTTAAAAGGTTGAGATTGATGCTAGGGCTAGGGAATAAAGACACTGAAATTCCCCCTCTAAATTAAGTCCAATCTCAACATTGCTCTTCTGAAATGCAGACTTTCTTCAGTGCGATTTGGCTGAGGCTATCACCATGTGAATAGAAGCTCAGAAGCTTCTGCTTCTGAGATTTGAAGTCTTGCTGAATGCAGAGGTAAAGCTGGTAGTTGTCTGTCAAAATAAATCTGCACACAAACGTCACTGTGCTATGAGCTATCTCTGATATTTTATGACTGTTAGATCTGACATCTTTGGGTAATTATGATCTATTTCACTAACACTTCTCCTGACTAATATTTGACTACTTGTCAATATTTGACTACTCATCAGAGCTTGCTAGCTCACAGTGTCTGCCCACAGACCTAAGTGGGGAGTTCAGGCACAGCTTCCTTTGTGCTGCCCACTGGGCTGCAGGGAAAGTTGCTTTCCCAAGCATGAATGGTTCCCTAGAACATGCATGCCAGGGTTTAACAAGGAAATAAAGGCTTCTCTTTCACTGAAATTCAGTGTGAGCTGGATAGAAACTCTCAGCAGTTTTTCTGAAAGATTCTGGTAATGAGTCAGACTGAGGAAGAATCAGGACAGGACTATGTGCACATCATTCAGAACTCTCTGAGAAGCTGATAACATACGACTGGAGCATAATTGCTAGTGGCTGTTGCTGACCCCGTGAGCATGCTTCCAGAATCTGTACATTTGAGAGCACAGCATCAAGGGATTCCCATTTGTCTTTGTTGATTCTGTAGTTGAAAGAAACTCCATTCAAAGAATGTGGAAGAGCGATACCTCAAGTCAGAGTTGCTTTATGAAGTTCCTTCCCCTCTGTAGATTAGCTTTAACTCTAAAAACTGTAAGTGGAGGAAAAAAGTGATAGAAAAAGAAGGAAAGAAATGCTCATTAAATGTTACTGCGCTGACTATTGCATGCTAGCAAGTTCAGTTCAATCATCCATGTGTATGTACTGTACAAATTGTTTCAGTCTCATTATCTGAAAATCATTTACATGTGAAATAGACGTTCGAGTCCTTATTTTAGTTTTTCAGTACTGTCTATAAGGAGCTTGGCTGACACACTGCAGAACTTGAGGCTCTTGGAGACAATGGTTCTTTGACAGAACGTTTTCTAATTGTGAGAAACTTTATCTGAAGGAATGAGTACAAGTTTGAGACTCAGGAGCTGCAGTATTGGATCCTGGCTAACCTCTAGCTCTGCATATGGCACAGGACAAATCCTTTTGCTTCACTTTCTACTTTCCTTTCTTCAGGCCTGGGAATGACATACTTCCTAAGTAAGATACCAAAGGGAACAAGAAGTATTTCATGTGTTTGATTTCTGTAACTTTAAGATCCCAATATTCTTTTTTTGTAAGATGTGAGAACTTTTACAGCTATCTGAGCTTCTAGAATCACAGAATCACAGAATCACAGAATGGCCAGGGTTGTAAGGGACCTCAACGATCGTGAATCTCCAGCCCCCCTGCCACATGCAGGGCCACCAAGCTCCAAATTTAATACCAGACCAGGCTGCCCAGGTCCCCATCCAACCTTGTCTTGAACATCTCCAGGGCGGGGCATCCACAGCTTCTCTGGGCAGCTGTTCCAGCACCTCACCACCCTCTCTGTAAAGAACTTCCCCCTGACATCCAACCTCAATTTCCTCTCCCTCAACTTCAAACCATTTCCCCTTGTCCTGCTGTTATAAACCCATTCAAAGAGTTGACTCCCCTCCTGTTTGCAGGCTCCCTTCAGGTCCTGCAGGCTGCAATGAGGTCACCCTGCAGCCTTCTTTTCTCCATGCTAAACAAGCCCAGCTCCCTCAGCCTGTCTTCATAGTGGAGGTGCTGCAGCCCCCTGACCATCTTTGTGGCTCCTCTGGACCCTCTCCAACAGCTCCCTGTCTTTTTTGTACTGGGGGCTCCAGACCTGGGTGCAGTGCTGCAGATGGGGCATAAAAAAAAATATGGAATGCTGCACGAATTTGCGTGAGTCTAATTTCACTTCTGCTCCTGACCATGTGGCTTTGCATGGTTCATGCTGCCACTGATTCAGGCTTTGCTGCTGCGCATAGGGTTCTAGAGCTCTTGGTGATGTTCTCTGTTTCAGTCTGACAAGAGTAGGTCATACCCTCTGCCTCTTTTCTCTGTAAACATATAATACTTGAAAATAAAAGCATGAATTTTTACATAAGCTGACTTTGAGAGGCATAAAGCCTAATCCATCCTGGTAGATCATCTGTATTTCCATTTGTGATCATAGCTCATGACTTTTATTGGACTTTGTTAGTAACACTTGCAGAGACATGTTTACAGCTGAAAGACCAGCATTTGGATATTTTTTTTATCTCTATTACAGTTTTTACCAGCTTGCTTGTCTGTCTGACTGCTACCCATTTATTCTTTCTAGTTAAAAGAGGGATGGAAGAAGAAATACCTAGAGTCCAATTGTGAAAAATACTATCTATTCAGCTCTGAGAAAACCTTTTTGAAGCTAAAAAGATGATACGGTCATTTCAAGAACAAAAAATATCACTTGTCTGTTTTTGATGGAGTCAGCTCATCTGTCCCTTCCAACACAAACTGTTTTTCAATTCTAGATTTGTTAGAGGTGATTAATATGGCAAAAATTAAGTTCAAAAATTTAAGTATGTTTTAGTTGACCTCTATGTGCCCATAATGTGTGGACACATTGATTATGTCAATACATCCTGCATCATTCTCTGAATGTTTGTCTTTTCTAGAATGTAAAGGAGCAAAAACTGCTGCTAGATATGTTTTTGTAGTGTCCATCAGTACCAGACAAACTCCTTTTCAGACTTTTCCGTGCCTCTGTCATGTTGGTATGCAGCACTTTTTGAATGGAACATTTACCAGATCTTAGGGGCACACTGTCTGGGCACCACGTTTGTGCAGAGCAAACCTGTTCTTGGATACCCTTCATCTCTGAAGGAGCTGTATAATCCTTCCACTGGATCTAAATTGGCTGGGCTTATGGGGCCAGCTTTACAAGGAGACAAAAGCAACTCAATCCATCCTGCGTAACAACGGAATAACCTCAGGTAATGCTGCAAGACAGCAGGTAGAGGACATCTTTGTGCTGTGCTGATGCTGAGAAGTTGGCAGAAGGAGTCAGGCAAACAGTTCCTCAGAGCTTTTGGAAACTACAAGCAGTGAGTTTGCTTTCTTCCTTTTCTTCTTCTTCTTTTTTTTTTTTTTTTTTGTGTTGGAGTTTAAGTTGATTCTCTCTTCTTACTTTATTCCCCCCCTTCCCCCCTCTGCTCTCTAAGCCTGCTTTTGATTTGGTTTTATTGGCTAGTGAAAGGAATCATTTACTAGTCAAGGGCCAAGCAGTGACAAAGGAATGCAGGTAAATTAGTTTCAGTTCCTATTTCTCCCTGTCTTCCTCCTTTGGAATTTGAGCTGAAGAAAATAAAGTCTTTTCACCCATTGCACCCCTCTGGCCCCAAGCCTTCTTCTAAAAGGGTTTCCCCCTCCCTAGCAAACCTCTTTCAAGAAATTCTTTTTGTAGCTAAAAAAAAAAAAAAAAACTTTTAAGTCCCTAAAATGTCAAGGTATCTGACACATTCAATGAAATCCAACTGAAATGCTTTTATTTATTTATTTATTTATTTATTTAAATGCACCTTAAAAATGCAGAAATAAACTGCAAGTGCCATAAAGCTTGTTTTAATGAATAACTATGTACACGCTCCGAAGTTTTACATGCACATATATCATGGTTTGAATGCTGAAATACTGTTAAAGTTTAAACATTTTGCTGGAGAAAATATGCAAAAGAACTTGCAGAGAATCAACACGGAGAAAACCTGTATGTTCAGTCTTTCATCACACAGTGTTATTGAAGTATTAAGCACTGAACTAATAGTGGTAGATTCAAGCTACCAATTCCCTTTTTTTCTTTCATTTTCTCTTTGTTTTTTGCCTTTTTCTTCCTTTTTTTTTTTTTTTTTTTTTTTTTTTTTTTCCTTTTACTTGATTTATTCTTCTGGACTAAATGCTTCAGATGTACTTGGATGTTTCATGAACTGTATCCCTATGCAAAAATCTTTAGAGAATTGGGACCCTTAGTACATAATGCAAACCAAAATGCTACTGATGTTAAATAGTACGAGGCACTGTGCAGTATTAATGACAGAAAATCACCTGTTTTTCTTTGATAGCTATTGCTGGTCTTATCATTCCATGTTCTTGTCGCAGCAATAAAAATGATTTCTCTTTTCTGAAAACCATGTGAAAAAGCCACTAGTTGGGTCTTTTCATTACTTCCATAATTAGGGAATATTGTGTTTATGCATGCGCAGCACAGACCCAAAAATAGAAAAGGATTCATTTGTGCTTGGGTAACAATAAGGTTTTGGACAGAGCTGAAAGAGTCCCAGACGTGTCAGTTAAGGCTACTATTTCCTACTTGCCTCACACAACCAAAGGGTGATTTTGTGGGAAGAAGCACAGTGACGAGAGAGGTAAGAACATGGTATTAGTCCTAAGGCTGCACTTCCTGGCTTTTATTTGTTTGGGTCATAACCTTGAAAAATTGTCTTTAATGTCTCAAAAATTGTCCATAATGTTGTGCCAGCCAGAATATCAGCCACTGGGAAAACAGCATCTGAATGTGAGAATTTCTGAGAAAGATCTCCTGTACTTTCCAGCTGTCTTTAAGGAAAGTTTGATTTGCAAATGAACACTGGAGATCTCAGAATTCCTTCTCCTGGAGGAGCACTGTCTTTCATTCAGTCTTTTTGTACAAATAATTCCTAGGGTTCCGTGTCTCATTCTGCTTCTAGTCAATTTAGTGTCACCAGGGTCAGTTTTTTGCCTCACAGCAGATTTAAGGGAACTTGCTTGAAAGCTGAGTGCTCGGCTGGTAGGAGCGAGGGAATCCGATCAGAACAAGATCTGTTATCTCATTGATTAGGTCAGAGCCAGATGCTGTTGCAGTACGTTGGAAAATGCATGCAAGAAACTGAGGTTATAGTTCTGCAAAAGATGAAGACAGAGTGCTTGCTTCTTGCTTAGCATGGAAGAAGAATTCAGGTAGCATTCTCAAGGTGGTTAATGTTGCTGTATGTGGGTATTTACACGACCGTCAGGCTGTACTTGCTTTGATCTGGCGTAGCTGTTTCTTTCTACTTTGTGATTTTGTCTGCAGAATTTGAAACACTTTCATATGTGCACGTATTTCTACGTTCTGAACTTAACGAATTGCTTGCAAGGCAGACACATCCATTGATTATATATTAAACCCTGTTTAGAGTCCTACGTGCTACTGAAAAAGCATTAATGTAAGTGCAGATGGATGTTTTGCACTGACTTGTCCTATGTAGATTGACACTACTAAGGATGTGCAGTATTTGTTGTCTCCATTCCGAGACTTTATAAATTTTACATAAGCGTTTTGAAATATCAGACAAACTTTAAAGTATCAGACCTACCTAAAGAAAAACACATTAATTATGAGTTAGGGAGGGAAAAAAAAAAGCTGCCAGAATGATCAAAATCACAGGAAATATCTGACTGTGCAACTCTACGGCTGAACCTGGTGTTCTCTTTACCACTGACGGTGCATTTCTGTATATGCACCTGTGGTTAAAATAATACCGAAAAAATTACGTAGTCGTAATTCATGCTGATGTGATCTTCTACTGAATACTTGCTAGGGGAAGAAAAAATGATGTGAAATGGAAGAGTTTACACGATATTAACAGTGCTGGAGACACTGAAATTATATCACAACAATAAGTGAAGAGTATACTGGGCTGCATTTGTGATTGGTGGTACATCTTAGAACACTGTAATGAAGTCTTTCGTCATTATATCTCAATTTCTATCAAATAAACATAAAACTGTACCAAATGACCTTCATGTCTCAGAGTGTCATGCCCAGCTTTGTCTTGCATCCCCTGAGATACCATATATAGTGAATTATGTCCTAATGAAGCAAAGATGGAATCCTTACAGTCTTCCAGGGTTTGGAAATTTTTATTGCACAAAAAAAGCTCAATTTCACCAATTTCAAATCAAAACTAAAAGAAATGGTTTTCTAATAAAAATAATGAGATCAGTGCATGACTATCAGCTCTGTAGTCAGCACAAGTTTTAGAATGATTGTATAGGAGCATGACGTTTGTGTATTTGGTGAACTCTCTCCTTGGTTGAGTTTATTGGCACCACTGAAGGAAACAGTTGAAAAGATTATGAGCAGCCTTTGGTAGTAATAGTGAAACTATCAGGAGAACGAACCAGTTTGTGAAGATGTTGAACAACTCTGAGCAGCTCTCCATGCGCGCACACACAGAGCAGCTGAGACCCACAGAGCCAAAATCAGACCCGTCTAACGTGGGCTTAAGGGGAAGAAGAGTGTTTTTCTTATGAAGCAGCTCGCCCCTCACTCCCCCTCTCCCAGCTCGGAGCAGCGGCGAGCCAGATGCAGTGACACGTCTTGGCCGCCAGGGGGAGCTGTGACCCCACAGACTCCCGGACAGGCGTCGTGCGGAGCGCTCGTGGAGCCGCAAACAAACACAAGTTGGAAATCCTTTTTGTCTTTAGATGTTCCGAGCCACTATTCCAGCAAAGGAAATGAAAAAGGGAAACTAAACGAGCTTTATTCTCCCCCCTTTCTCTCTCCCTCCCCCCCCCCCCCCCCCGACCTCTCTCTGGTTTCTATTTGTAATACTTTATTTCTACAACAAGCACAAACCACTACAAAGACACATAGAGAAAAACAAAATATGTTTTTTTTCCCTCTTCTTTTCCCCGTAAACCTCTGTAAAAAACAATAAAAAGGATTCTGCTCTATATTAGATGGCATGTTTCTTGTTTCTTCTTCTTCCCCCTTCCTTCTCCCCCCCCTTTTTTTTCTGTTATGCTGTTTGCATTTTCATTTTGAGAGAGGAAGAAAAGGAAATAAACCTTTGTAGAAATACGCAATAATTACCAGTTGGGTTGAACTCGAGGCAACAAATGATGGCATCTAGTAATTATGTTTTCTGTCCAAATACTTCCAAACAGGGCAGAAAATTGTCATGGAGTTGGTGGTAAGAAGCTGCACGTATGGGGAATGGTTTCTTCCTCCAGAAGAAAAGAGTTCGTAACATTCTAAAGAAAAATGAAATTCAATATGAGATAAAGATTTAATTTTCAGTCTCCATCAAACTTCATCTTAGATTCTGAATACAACTAATAAGTGAAATAAAAGAACTAGGTTTGATGGATACATTTAATTAGCGTTTATTTACCATGGGCTATATAAACACTTTTGTTTCTATAGGGGGAAGGATTTGTATCTGCAAGCTCTGCCTCGAACATTTCAAGTTAAAAACAAATGTTTTAAGAAAAGATACTAACATAAAACAGCCCAGGGTTGGCTTTTGTGTCTTTGTAAACGTCTGTAGCTTTCCCCTTGTCTGAAGGAAAGAGCCATTCATTAAATTAAAAGTGAACCAGTTCAACTGGACCTTTCATTGAAGAAAGTCTCCCAGTGATCCATGCTTTATTTGGTGGATTGTCTTACAATACAAATAAACCAAGTGTGTGTGTGTTTTGTTTTGTCTTTTTTCCTTCTCTTTTTCTTTTCTTTCTTTCTTTTTTTCTTTTCTTTTCTTTCTTTCTTTCTTATTCTTCTTTTTTTTTTTTTTTTTTTTTTTTTTTTTTTTTTTTTTTTTTAATCTTGGCATCTAAAAATACTAAAAAGAAAGGAAATCCAAGCAGGGCAGAAAATACTGGGAAATAATTTCCTATTAAACAGAACCTATTCCTTTCTCAAGTTAAAGGCAAGTGACGGAGGAAATCGAATGCAAAAGTGCCTCCAATGTTTGCGGGGTCCGAAAGGAGACAAAAGAAAAGATACACTACAAATCCACCGTGGCTGTTTGCTGGCAGCTAATTACTCAGTGCAGATGAAGTTGCTCCCTTTGAAAAGCTGTTGAGACCAAATAGGATCCGATGTGCGTAAGAATACTTATTAATTCATGGATATTTAGGGCAGGTTCAAACTGCTTTTCTCTCTTTTGGGGAGAGCAAAACACTTCAGCATATATTGAAACAGCAGATATTGAAATATCTTGTGGCCCATTTAAAACAAACTCGCACTTTGCCTTCCTTTTCATTTCAAATACTCTGCAAAGTTTCGCAGCGCAGTGTGAGAAAAGGCAGCGAAGCCTCTCACAAGAAGGGCTGCAAAAGCAGCACAGCTCTTTAAGAAACACTATTTTTTTTCTTATGAAATTGCAATCTTAAAATTACATTTTAATTTTTGTTGGTGAGATTAAGCTCTATTTAACGCTGTGTAATTAATGAAAAATAAGCAGTGTAATGTACTCTACGTTGCAGGACTGAAATTAGGAACAAAATGGAGTCTCACACAGTGAAACCATATGAATGCATATTCTGAAAGGCCTCTAGTGATCTGGGGTAACTTATATTTTTGAACAGTGAAACTGGTGCTGTAAAGGGCTCAAAGGATGCCCTCAAAGGTCTCTTAATGGCTGTGCTGATGGGCACCCAAATGGCACTAATTGCTTCCATACCTCTTATGCAGGCACATACACTCATGTATGAACATCTTTATTTTCTGTGGGTGCTGAAATAGCCTTGCCCTTCGTCTCTGCCCATCAGAAGTGTCTGTATATAAATATGGCAAATCCTTTATAGCATATGTCCCTTTTGTGCCCACAATGAGCCTCTAATTAATATTGCCTAGAATTCCATAGCATTTATTATTAATGAGCATTAATATAATTTTAAAAATCCAAACCGTTCTCAAGATTATGACTCTGGCCTAACGTGCCCAGGATGAAAATGTGCATAGGGTGGATAACTGCAGTCCTTGTTCTCTTGGTGTAATAATCAAACGTTAAATGAAATCAAGCAACTCAATACCAGGACATTTTAATAACCATATCACTTTCCTGTGCATGTGATTGGTTTTAGAGATGTGGGCATGATTGTACTGGCTGTTGAAAAACAAAAAAATGTTACCAGTAGAACCCACTATTGTGTCTAGTGGTCCGAACTTTTAAGAACAAAAAGATTCTGCATATGTATGCATTTGGCTTGTGATAGAAAGAAGGCACCATAGCCACCCTGCATAGGCTGGAATTACGTAGGGTAGTAATTGCTTCTAAAGTGTAGCTCCTTCTAGGGTGAAGCCAAATAGTTAATGCTGCACTGAAAGAATGCACAGCAGTCTGAAGAGCTATTTCTCAATTTTTAACTTCTATGGGACTTATCTTGAAAAATCTGGTCCAGGAGAAGTTGGAAAATGAATTAATTCTAGTCAGGCCTAATTCAAAATAATTTGTTTTCCTTAGACCAAACCAAAGTACCTTTCTGACTGCAACCCAGTGTTAAGAAAGCAGATTTTCACAAGGTTTCCATTCTCACCTTGGTACATAAATGATGGATTCAATGCATTTTCTCCATTCAGGACATGTCTTCAGCTCATTCATAAAATTTCTCTTGTAATTCTGAAGCCTAAATATCAGCTAAGCCTGTCTGAAAATCTGCCCCTTCATACAAAATGGAGAAGATTGCAAGTGCATTTGACCCAAAAGAAAGTGTTGTACGCAAGGGCTATTAATTCCTGGGTTGCAAAGTGTTCCTTCCGACAAGTGGCGATCATTCATGACTTGTAGCTGGGCAACTGCGGCCCACAAACGTGACTTGCCCAGAAATTTTGTTTATAAAAGAAAGGAACTCCATGCTTTGCCTGTTTGCCCAGGATTTCCTGACATTCAGCAATTCCAGTTTTGCTGTCTTTGCTGAATGTCCGTGGGTTCCACAGACGTGGCCTCTGTGCTGTGCTGCAGGCTGCACTGCGCCCTGTGGTTGATCCAAATACATTCCCTGCATCCTGATCTGACTGAGCATGCTTGCAATTGATCATAGAGCATATTCAGATTCATTGCAGAATCTCTCTGCATATTGCTGTTTAGGAGCCCTTCCTATGCAACAGAAGTTGCTGTGAACAGTTAGGAAGAGAAAACTTCCAACTGCTTTGCGCACTTGAACTTCAGTCAGTTTCCTCATCCTAATTAAAGCCACTGAGTGCAGTGTGCCAGTCCTCTTTTGGTGTATGAGCATGATTTTCTGACTGATGTAGATGAGGAGGTTTTGGTGTAGCTTAGTGATAGTTGCACTTGGAAGAAATGTGTGATTTATACAGTAAAAAGGGAAAAAATAAGTGTTTTGTGTTGTGAAGACCTAAAGGGCGTAATCTGCACTATGTGATCCATTTGTGTTGCAAACTGCTGCATGGAAGCACAGAACAACCACTTGATTTCTTAAGCACCTGAAGAGGAGGGGAGAGAAGCAGGGGAGGGGGCTCGAGGGTGGAGAAGAGGGAAGCAAACAAACCTCAGCCAAAGCTTTCGCAACAGAAGTTTCATTGTTTTAATTTAGAAACAGTTCTACGTGTAAAAAATTGTGTGATTCTTTTTTTTCCCCCAGCATTTCCATTAGCACATTTCAATTGCAGTGGGTAGGAATCCTGTTACAAACAGAAATGCGTTTTCCATAAGCTCTCAGAGAACAGGGAGGGTAACAAAGTAAGAAACAAAACCCTTTTTTTCTGATTATTTTTTTTTTCCTCTGCAAAGACAAGAGTCACCTAAAAATGAGGGGATTAACTATTATGAATCAATAGGAGGCACTTTTGAAAGAGGAAGCATTGCCATCCAGATTTGAAGGAAATGAAGCGTTTATTGGAACAAAAATACCCTCTTTGTTCAAATGTTACTTCATTGAATTGTGTATTCCCTTCTGAAGAGCGTGGAAAGCAATTGAAGAAAATGTTTTATGCCACTCTTCCTTTCTTTCCCCACTCATGTCTTTGTCTTCCTGTTTTACCTTGCTTTCTGTGCGTCCATCTTTCTCATTAAATTACCAACCAATGCTTTTCTCATTGATGCCAGTTTAATTTAATGTTTAATGAAGCTCTGCCTGTGTGGGGCGTTTGATTTCTTTTTGTGATTCTGGCCCAACTATTGAGATTAGCAGCATCTACACAAAGCTGCAGAGTCCCTTGGGGCACTGTGCAACATTTCCAACCCCTTTTCTTTTTACAAAATGAAACTAACTGGCATGTAGGATTAGCAGAAACCTTACTTTTCATAAAGCCACAGCAACTGTTTATCTTGCAGCATTCTGAATTGGTTGGAATTTGTTCACTTGCTTGTAAATGATTAAAAGCAATGAAACTACGTACATTATTGTAATACAACTTCAAGATTGAGGTGGAAAAAAACTATTTGCAAGCAAAATGAAGTGCTCATGGTGGCAAACTTTGACTGTAAATGCACCATAAGCATTTACACAATTAGACATGTTCAAGAAATGTCACGTATAACCATATTTCAGCCCGTGGGTTGCTTACAAATGGTTTTCTGAGAAGTTTCTCCTGGACGACTCAAAAATTTGTATCCGGTTGGTTTGTAGATCACATGCTATGCTTTCTGTTTGTTGATTACAGGTGCTCCCAATGTCAGAAGAACCTCATCAGCGAAGCTACATGCACACTGATGGAACAAACACTTGTACAGAGTATAGGAGCACAAGTCCCTATAACATTTTCCTTGCAAGGAATTTCTGGCACATGTGTTTGCAAAGGGTACTTTCCAAAGGGTAGTAAATACTGCTGAACTTCCCTTGTGTCTTCTTCTTGTGGATCAGGATATACTAGCATTCTCCAAACAGCACAGAATGTCCTGGGAAGTGTAATTCTAGGCTAAACTCACTGACGTTTTGGAGTACTTGTATCAACAGGCCTCACAACAGCAGTGTTTTACACAGTCTTCCCCAACAGCTCGAAGCAGGAAGTTGCAGTGCGTGTCCTGAGACCCACAGGAGGGAGGGAATGAGTGTTTCCAGTAGAATCTTTAAATGTCAGCTGGCATCACCTCTATTCAGAGAGTGTGAGACGTTGTGAATAGGTACCTAGACTGACCTGGAACTTCATCTGCAGAGCAAATTCAAGCAGTTGGTAAAAAAGCAGAAGGTGCTGGTATTGTCTTGTAGACATATACTTACTGGTAAGAGTTAGGGAAATAGTGTTTGTTATTTCCAATCACACAATTCCTATCCTTTGGATTGGTGTTGTGTTTGTTGCTCCGTTTCCAGTGGGATTGGGAGGATAGAGTCGCTTTCAGAAATGTGATGGATTCTGTCCATCACAGTCCAACTCTTACTGAACTTATGGTTCCTCCTGTCACATTAATACAGTTTATCCTCTGATGGCACCAACACTGCATCATTTTGAAGAAGATGGAAAATTTTTAAGGAGCGTCCTGGTATTTTTCCTGAGAGACAATGCACTGAAGTAGAAAATATTTACAACAGGTTTTAACTTAATTTTGAAGTTTGTTTTTATTTCGGTAGAAAGATTTGCAACACGATTATGTCTATTTATATGGTAACGTGCAGGAGGAGGGTATGGATTACAGCATTTAAGAGAAACTGAGAAAATGTACATACTTGGAAGTCTGTATATGCTTCTTCCATGACCCTCACCCACTGCTTCATAGAACTGCTGTTTACATTTGGAGCTAGTGGTTTCCTAAATGCTCGGAGCCCACAATTGAGCCCAGATTTCCAAAAGTGCTTGGCACCCAGCGGTTCTCACAGAGACATTTTTATGGCCAGATAATCAAAATTGCTCAGCATGGTGGAAACTAGGGAATTTAGAATAGCTAGCCCCTTACTTTAATGCCCAAATAGAGTCTGGGTTCCTCAGGAAAGCTGGTTCAAATATTGCGAACCTAATGACTGTGTAGCTATCCTGTAAATACATTTTTTCTTATAGAGTTTATCACATATATACCCTTCCAAAACTTTCCCACTTGTTCTTCCATATAAATTGCAATTACATTGGTTTCATTGAATTTGGAAGGTTGTTGGTACTATACAAAAGAATCAAAGTTCAAATGAAAATCAGATCCGGTAATTATAGGATTTTCTGCAAGCGTTTTTCTTTTCAGGCCTGACTTGGAAATGAAATAAAGACAAGACACACCCGTTTCCAGGTTAAGAAGCAAACAAAACCAAATTGTAAATGGCTGCTTAGATGAACTGCTTCTTATAAAGCAGTTTGACAGCTGAAAACAAAAACATTGAGGGAACTAAAATGAATAAGCTTTTAGCTGTTACTTTTGCAATTTACCACCTAGGATTGCCTATCCTACTGAGCAGAGGGAGTACTTGGTAGTACATAATATGCCAAAAATAATAGTCAGCATTTATTTTGTACCAGGAAGACATTAGGTGACTAGCTCAACACCCCTGCAAGGTGAGGAAATAGTACAATTGCCACCCTGCCTCTGGCAGAGCAAACGCTCGTAGAGGTTAAAGTCAAGGGTTACCAAGAGCCTTGCTTTTTGTCTTGTTGCTCCCTTGTTTCTTTTAACAGCTCTCAGCTCGCAGAATCACCTCTCAGTATCCCAAGAGAAATGCTTTGCTCTCCTCTAAGGGCCTGATCCTTATAAATAAACTCAGAAGAAGAGGATTGCTTCAAATGTATGTCTAAAAGGACATCACTTAGCTAATGATAAGCAACACTGTGGCTAGCTTTAGGGAAAAGATGCAGAAGAACTGGCTTGCATCATGTGGATTGATTAATTCAAAGGAACTTGTGTTCTAATTGCTTTGCTACTTTTGAAAATGTATGCATAATCCTTTTCTTCAAACAAAAGGAGCTGAATCTTTTTAGACAAAGAGGATTCTGGCTCTGACTTGAGGTGTTTTGATACTGTTTGTGAGTTCATTCTGTTGTTGGATCAGCTTCATTGGACACTCTTGTTAAGGAACATTTGCCAGAAATCATATGCAAGTCTGGCTTGACACGATGGTAAATGAACTCCATCTGCTTTCTTCCAGCAACAAGTGCTAGCTTAAAAGTAATGTGCGGATAAAGAAGAAGTATATGCAAAGACAGTGTGAGTTTTTAAATAGAAATGCTAATAGTGACTGTCACAACAGTATGTTAAAATATGTTGTGTGGTGTGCTAGAGAACACATAAATGGTTGGAGAAATTCTTATAGTATTCTAGCATGTCTTCTTCCCAAAGCATATCTGAGTCTTTCTTCTCTTGCCCTTTTTCTCACTTGGTTTGCTTGCCCTATGTTTTTTTTGCTTTATTTTCTCTGTGTGTGTCTCAAAATTTAGAAGTGGTTGCACAGACTCTGACCGTGTAGTGCATCTTCCTTTGAATACAGCTTCATTTGTAGTATTGGTAGATGTTTGTTATGCTATGTAGTATTGCAAGCTTGTGGGTGTTGGTTGAAGCAGTGGTTTGCAAAGTAGATACACTTCTCTAATTTTTCATATCAGCTGCTTGAGAAAACACTACAGCTAGTGATTTGGAGATAGCTAGGACAGAACGTGTGCTTAGAAAAGAAAAGTTTCCTATGGTTCAGAGAAATTAGCTGAATATAAAAAGTTTGTTTTTTTTTAAAATCAGCATCAATTTGTTTCTTGTTAGGAAATTTTTACTTCCAAATGAAAGATTCTGCTGATTGTCTTGCCCTCCCTTTGTTTGATTGTTTCTCCCCATTCAGTTCTTTCGCCTCATTACATGGACTTTTTGTTGCTAATTTTCAGTGAAAAATGAGTCTTGAAATGGGGCCAGATGATGGCAGGTGAGCGTTGAGGATTCCAAATGTAATTAGCACAAGATATGGAGGTTCAGAAACCAGTATTTACGTGAGTGTAATTTCTGATAGCATCTGATGCTCTTGATAATAACCATGTTAAGTACTCTTCAGGTCTCCATCCACTAACTCTGGAAGAGAAAAGAAACGTTTCAGAAAATAGTGTTGTTCATTTATCAAGTAAGTGAATTTGTGACAAAATACATGACTGGCATATTGCTACCATTAAAAGAAGATCTCCTCCAGTGGAGGAGAGGCTAAAAATCCATTAGCAGCTGCGTGTGGCTTAAATTTACTCAAGAGCTCGAACTCTTGTATTCTAGTATTCTGCCTCCTTTTGCCCTTGTAAGTTTTATTGGAGAATTCAGTTCCTTAACTAAGGTGTTTAATTCATCTGGTGGGGTAGAATAGCTATAGGAACTAGAAAGTGCAGCGATAGAAACTATAGCACACTAATACCTTCCACCTTAATGTCTTGATTTCCAGCTTCCCTTGCATTGCTGCCCCTTGTTTTCTTCCTTCTCCTACTTGCTTCCTCCCTTCTCATTAAGTGAGAAGATGACAAAGTTAGTAACAAGGTTACTGCTGATGCTTCAGACTCAGACCTCAGTCTATAACTTCCATCTGATGCCAGATGTGAATCTGGAATGATTTGATTACCCTCCAGTGTATACAGACCAAATAAAATTAAGTCAGCATGAGCTACTATCATCCCTAATGTCTTGACAAGAGAAGGTGATGTTAGATTTGCATCTGCCTCACTGTTATGAAATCTTTCAGTATTTGGGGTGTGTTGTATCCTGGAATTTCATTAAAATCTTATCAAAATAAAGAGTCAAACTTCTGGTCTTCAAGATTGTAGAGAATAACTTGAAAGTGTGATCCTTAAGGGTGATAGTGGCTAAGAAAACAGAAGACAAACAGAAAAGCCCCTGCATCTTTTCATTCTTACCAAAATTTATTGTTACGGGTTGATTTTTGTTTATATCTTTGGCTTTAAGATTTGACTTTTGAACACCTGAAACTGTGAATTTATGCATTGGTTTTGCAGGTGCGCGAAATCTAATTCAGGCCCTGACTGCTTAAGCTTGTATAAAGAATCATATTGGGAAGCATGGAAGAGAAATGGTGAGCTGAAGTGCCACACTCATTCTAGGACAGACAGTCTGGGCACAGAATTTGTACTGCAGAGAGATCTTACATGGCATTTTCAGCAGTGAATGTATATTAGAATGCTGAAGTTGGGATAGCCATGTTTGTGATACATCTTTAATACAGCCATTCCCTTTCTGTTGGACATGGTTACAAATGCCTAGGATTCCATAATTCATCGAGAGAATGTATTTGCTTTATAATTCCTCATGCAGAACTCTCTGTCATGTTGTTTGCAAGCCCAGAATCGGCCATTGTAAAATGAATCCCTCCTTACGGTTGAGCAAACATGCCCGGCCTTCTGATATTTCACTCACCATGTAACATCACAGGCCATGCTGCTCCAGAAGAGCCTGCTTAAGCCTTTTGTTTCAGCTAAATGCACACCTGCCAAAAATAGCACGAAGGATTACCAGCCAATATTTCTTCAAATGTTGCTTCTGCCCTCCCACATCCCAACCAAAGAATATTTGTGTGTTGCTGCCAATTTCTGCCAATGGATACAAGAAACACTAAGTTTCCAGAAGAACAAGCCTTCACATATTTTGGCCACAGTTCTTAGGGAACAAAGATTCAGCTTTCATGGAAATCAGTGGGAAGGGAAAGGCAGGGAGATGTAATTCTAATTCAGTGGGATTACACAAAGTAAGGCAAAAGAGTTTCTTAGCAGAAAGCAGGTCTTTGACCTTTGCCCCATTAGGATACATCTGGAGTGTTGCTGGCTGCTTCAGTAGAGTTGCTGTGTGTGTCCCTTGTGAGACCAACACCAGAATCTGGCTCACAGCAGTAGCTCATCTGACTTTATCCACTGAGAGAAACTCTCGATTTTGACGTTAGGGTATTTCCAAACACAGCCTATTACACATTTTCTTTTTTGAGAGCAGTAAGCAGCTACATCAGAGATACTTACTGACCTTTCAAATGGGAACAGTTTATAGGCAAGGAATGCAAATATTACAATACAAGCCACCAGCCTGCTAGTCCTACTCGTAATACATCAGTGGATGAATGTAAAAGATTTTCTTGTCTTACGATATTGACATTCATTCCTTTATTGTTAAAATAAGATGTCTGGATACAGTCATGCAATAAAATTGCTTTCTCACTGATCCTGCAAGGTACAGCGTGTGGAGCACATTTTGAATCAGAGCTATGTTCTTCCTGCCACAACTTGTGCGCTTGGTAAAAGAACAGAAAGACAAGGACATCCACAGCTTAACATATTTGGTAGGGCACCAATGTGGTAATTTTATTTTAGCCTCTTCATTTCTCAAGCAACTTCATAACCTTTAGTGGAAATTCCAAATGGATTTATTGTTTGATTAGTTATTATATTAGTAATATATATATTAATTTCAGTTCCCTGTCAGACACAATAAGTTATAATAAATTATAATTATAGTAAGACTGTGTTAATTTGCACCAGGGAAGTTTTAAGTGGGTCTAGATTTTAAGTTCTTGCTGGATCTCCCATTGGAAGTATGCTGGAAGTGCATGTAGACTGGCAAGGAAACCATAGAAGTTGGCAGCTGTTACTGATGATCTGAAGTAAGGCCTGAATGTAAAGCTTGACAGAGAACCAGCAGTGTGAAACTCTTGAATCCTTTATCCTACACATCACGAATGACAGGATAGAATTTGACTTGTTAGAGATACATTAGTATCCCTCAGTCTTACAGATACTCCAGAACACGCAATGAGCTATGCAGATATTTCTCCTGTTCAGCCTAATAGCTGATTATTCCCCCCCCCCCCCCCCCCTTTGTCTCCTTATGGTAAGTTTTCATAGCATTCTCACCACTTCCACACGTGCGTGTTCAGAAATCTTGTTAACATCCCTGTTGCAGCAAAAAGTCAAATTATATAGCATCTTGTAATACCTTTAATTTGAAAAATATGAAACGTTACATTCAGAGATAGATATGCGCACTGGATTCACTGGATTGGAAGGATAGAAATGTCCTTTGAATTTGATATTGATCTATGGAGCTGTGTGTTAACTGTTGAGTCACAGCTTGAACCACTGATTGAGCACCTGGGGAGCACAGGTGAAGGCAATTCAGCTGCGTGATAGGAAGGAGCCTGGCTACGCCTCCCTTACACCTCATTGAAGGGCTGATTGCTACTGGAAAGGGTTTCTTTCTGGAGATCCCTCCTTGGTGGATTTTTCCTTGTGAATTTAGAATCATCTGATACAGGTGAGCATTCTTCTTCCCTTCCTTTATAACATATTTCTGTCACTCTGGCATTTCTGTCATTTCACCTGCGGTGAAGCACCTTTTCCCACTGTGCTGATCTGTTCAATTGCTACTATAGTGTTAGTAGTGAAATACATATTCACAAATGGAGCTTTGCACTCAAGCACCATTATTTTTTATGGTTCCATATATTTAAAAGTTCTGTTATTGTGAAAAGTCCTACTTTACTCAAAGGAACACATAATAATTCTTACTAATTCTTTCAATTTCAAAATGTCATTGATTATTCTGAATTACTTGTTGTCCACATGCAGCTTTCTGGGTTTTGGTGGTGAGCATTCCTGTATAGTGAATATAGTTTATAAGAACTTGTGGCTGATTATCTTGGGTTTTTTTTTTTTTGTTTTTTTTGTTTGTTTTTTGTTGTTGTTTTTGTTTCTTTGTTTGTCCTGTGTTCTTTTCATCAGGCTAGCAACCCAACAATTAAAAATGTTGCTTCGTATCATCTGCTTTATGTTCTGATAGGGGGTCGCAACTTATAGAATCACAGGATGATAAAATAGTTTGGGTTGGAAGGGAAAAATTGAAAGGGTTCATTTAATTCCAACCCTCCTGCTATAGGCAGAGGTAGACCAGGAAAATGTGAAAACATCACTGGAGTATTCTTAAAACTACAGTAGAATTTTGGACCTTCTTCGGGCTCTTTATTGGAAGAGGAATGAGGAAAGAAGTAAGTCTTTGAACATCATTAATTTTCCTTCTTTTACAATTATTTTGTAAAATGGCTTTAAAAAAAATCCTAACTAGGAAACATGGGTTCATTTTGGAGGTATAATTTGACTTTATTGTAAAGTCCTTGTAAGTGTTCATAGTACAATCCGTGTATTTGAGCTTCTGCTTTGCTTAAACTCTACTGTCTATCACTTTTTTGAAAGTCATTTATTTTTTTAACTGTATGAGGTTGATCTGATTCACTGCAGGTAATATGAGTCAGTGAGAAAAACAAATTTGCTTAGCAAAACTATGGAGGCATAAACACTTATTTTGCATTGTCATCCTTTCCAGCCATTATTCTCAGCTGTGAATTTATGAGCCCTGAAGTGTTGTTTTAAATGGGTAGTTTTTCAAAAGTGTAACATCAGCCATATTTACTTTCATAATTATTACTCTAGATTCTCCACTAAAAAATAAACAAACAAACCCTCCCCAACAAAACCAAACTCTGGTCTTTCATTAAAACATCTTATAAAACTAGAAAAATTATTTGAACTTGAAATTTGAGCATTGGGATCTGAATTTTACAGGGGAAATCAAACTCTCCATTCAAGGTGGGTTGTTATAATCTAATTTTAAAGTTCAGATTGCATTAATTTAAGTAGCATCAGTTCTAGGTAGGACACTCAGTACATTTGAATTGTTCTGTAATCTTGATATTTGGTAGGTATTATAAACACAAGAATGCAATTTAAAAAAATCTGGAAGTAAGAGTAATGGAGACTCTCAATATTTAGAGGACGTGTTGAAAGTGTGCTTGAAACCTTGAATCCAAAGATCAGATTCAAAAAGGATAATCAGGAGTCAGCGTAGAACTATTGCTATTTCATCCTTCACAAGATAAACTCAGCTGATCTTCATATTCTCAATATTGCCTGATGGAAGGTTTGGTAAACTGGGTGGCAGGAGAAATGGCTGTAGTACAGAGGTTCCTGTGTATTGAGTGAGAAGATACCATGGTAGGTAACGTGTATGGAGATTATTTACCTTTTGAATGTGTCTGCAGCATGCCAAGCTTGGAAACTCTTAAACCAGTGTAGTTCATAAAATGTTTTTGTAACTCAGTCGAAAGTAGTTTGACTTGGCTTTGACAATTATTGGCTCCACTGCCCACATGAAGGGGATGGGAAATGAAGTAGACGTTCAGCTGTTTGTTCTCCTTAGAAAGGAGACTCTGGTGTTGGTATAAGCAGTAAAACAGTTGGCCTTCCCTTCCCCCTGCATCATGACCACTTTTCCTTTGCAAAGCTTTTATATAGAGCGCAAGGGCCTATAAATAACAAGGGAGCCTATAAATAAATACAGCTGTGAGCCAACAAAGGCTTCTGACAAATGATGTTTATTGAATTTCTCACGTGTGGTCCAGTTTTTTTGAATCCAATGATGGGGCTTGCTAAGTTTTCAAAAGAGCAGCTTGTGCCAAGCCTAAGATTCTCCTCTCTCAAGCTTTCTGGCTAGATAAGTAAAAGAGGAATGGGGAAAGATTAGATTTTTTTTTTTTCATTATTAACTTTGGACTAACCAATCCAGGATCTCATGCTCCTTGTTTACACAAGAGAGTTTATGAGAGAAAACTATATCACTGCAAAGTGCTGGCTGAATTGTGAATTCAGTAATTAATCCTGAAATCATTGTCCTATAAATACAGTCATTAATATCTGGCTTTAAGTGTTTCTTATTGAAGCATTCAAAAATAGTAATCGATGAGGTATGTATAGCATGTTATGGTGGGTGTTGTGTGAACAAGAAAGCAGCCTTTGTCCCAAAGAGTTTGAAGTCCTCCACTTGAGCAGAAGTTCTAGGTCTGTTGGGTGAACAAAATTGGTTGGATCTGACCCATAGCCACCATGGGAGCTCTATTCAGGTAAATTGACAAAGCATTAATTACTTCAAAGGAGAGCTAATGAGGCAATAAACCACAAGAGTGAAACTCAAATTGTTTATGGTACCATTAGTAGGCTGAAATGGAATTATAATTAGAGCAGGGCAAACGATTCATAGTCCACAATTTATCCAATGGATTTAGTACTTGTTTCTGTTAATGAATTATGCACAAGTAGACATATTTTAGGAATGTATTCATTGTTCGAAATTGCTCAGCAACGACTTTATATGGAGGTGCTTCTGCCTATAGGGTGCTTCTTGCACAAATTTCTTCTGCTTCTTTCTGCCTATTGGGGACTTTGAGTGTTTGTGTGTTCTGTAGTGTGCACTATGGCATTTCAACTTCCTGAACTTTTATTAAAAAAAAAAAAAAAAGAGTTAACTGTTCTGTAATACTATTGCCTGATCTTTTTAGAGAAACCTTTCTTGGTCTTCAGAGGTGGCTCTTTTCTTTTGCTTGAGAAATGATTGCTTTGCAAATAGCTGCACAGGAGAGAAGCAACCTCAGCAATACTTGCACAAACAGCCATTTAAAAAATTAATGTGTCCAAACAAAAGCATGGTTCAGAAATTATGAAACAAGCTCAGAAGGTATTTGTTCCACTCCTCAGATCCTGACTTGAGCTAGGCACAGTAAAATTTGCACATGAATTTTATTTGAAGGTTTGAGGTGGCTTGGAGTCAAGCTCCTAAAACTCCTGCACTGAGAGCAGTTCCAGTTTCATATTTGTGCAAAGTACAGAATGATCCTCTGTTATGGGCTATCTTTTCTGTGTTTGCTGCAATGAACTTATAATTACACAGGGGAAAGGTGTTGATGAGAGAGAATGTAATGTTTGGAGAGGGGTGTGTGCCTCCACTGGTGCTCCTTGTCCTGGACGATGCGCTCAGGTCTTTATCTTGCTGCATGCATAGCAGTATGCAGCAGGCTTATTGACCACGTTCAGCTTCTTTTCAGACAAAAAATGTCGGAAGTACTTCTGAGGATAGAGTCCCTAAATAATCCATTAAGATGTACTGGTGTGTCAACTTCTAAGTCAAATGTCCTGAGGCCGCTTTGTTTACCCATTAGAATCCTGTTCTCCTTTATGCAGACTATTCAGAAGAGACAGAACTAAGCCACAAACCTGTATCCTCTGAAGTTGCTGTATACACAAGTCTGTTAATCAGGAATTTACTACTGCGTATCTACTGCGTATCTTGGGTGACTGACAAACTCAGTTCCTTGGAGTGGAGGTGCTTTGTGCTGCCCAGTGGTCGCCTGGCTCCACATTTGCCTGCCTGAATAAATCATACATTCTCCTTTTTGTATGACATGTCTAGGTCTGTGATTTAAGAGCTTTAACATATAGCTCCTGTTTGTTCTTGCTTTTGTTAGTAACTAATCATGAATTATCCATGAACAGGCTAATTAGGCATTAACCATATATTATATACCAACCAAAAGACCAGATTTTTCACAAACATCTACGTAGGTAGTAACTTCTCGCAATATCCCTGGGCTAAGAATGTCTGCATGTATTAGGGAAGATCTTGCAAATTCTGTCCTGCAGGGTAATCACAGCATAGCTCAAAAATCAAAACAAGTCATACATGGAATGAATGCCTTGTAGGGAAAAACAAGTCAGGATTCCAAATGATGCAAGTGGTGAAATATGGATCAAGGATCTGGTGACATATTATCCCTTCATAATGGACAAGGTTGTTGGAAATGGTTATTGTTTTCAGTGTTAAACTTTCAATGAAGCTCAGGTAGAATTAGATGTGGAATAGGAAGACTGCTCATGTACTTTGTTTTGCGGATTTTGCTACAAAGATTTAAAAAAGAAAAAAAAAAAAAGCAGAGATACTTAACAACAGCTTATTTCATTCTGGGTATCTGTGAACACTGCGCTATGATAGCCTAAGATTTCTGTATGCATCAAACATGCCTGTATGCAGTGGAATAATGATCAAAAACACTTGTGTGCTGTAGAAATGAACAAAAATTCAAGGAAATAGTCCCAGAGGTGGCTTATGAGGAGACTGAAGCAAACACAAGTATTACAAGCACCACAGAACCAGAATAAGGTGATGTCTGGGTGAAATGTTGTGTTGATGATGGAAGTGCTGTTGGTAACATGAGCAGTAGTTCTTCAGTGTTCTCACATGAAGCATGTGCTAGTCTAACTCCAGTTCTAATGTCTGACCACAGTGAAACTCGTACAGCTTTGTCTGCCTTCTGTTACCTCTCTGAGGAAGTTTGTGGCATCTTTTCAGCCAGTCTTCATCTTAAAATGTTTTCTCAGGTAACTGATGGGCCTCAAAATGACATTACCCATTCTCTTGGTCCAGTAATGCTTCTGAGTCTCAGAGGTTTCTAGCTGCTTAACTCCACGCTGATAACATTATGTGGTGCATCCCCACATCACATCATACATTTTATATCTTATTTTATGACTCAGAACAACGCAGTTCCAACTCGGAGTCAGTGTACAATAAAATAACCAAGTTGTCGTTTAGATGTTTGAATTAAGAAGGTTGTGGAGTCTGTAACAAATGACTTTTTTCATCAAATATTAATAAAGGTGGGCTGTTTTATTTATTTATTTATTTATTTATTTATTTTTCCACAGAAAAATACCAAAAGGCATAAATCTATATTAAAGACTAAGTGCCTACCAAATGGAGCTTTGTACACATTTGCTGTGGTTTGTTGCTTTCTTTTTACTCAAGTGTTACAGAGGAAAGCCAGCAAAAACCACAAAGCAACTATTTTCCCCTCTTCCATCTCTTAGCTCCTAAATTTTAGTTTGAATGCTGCTGCTTTCTGTAGCATTTGTCTCTGGATGCCTGACTAATGTACAGATACCATGATGCATGACAAAAGCCAAAGGGTTAATCTTACAGGGACTGAGACTAATGGCCCGATAATGCTCACCCAAGAGGGAATTGTGGCTGTTCTGGAGCTCAGTCTTAGTCACTTTATAATCATTTGGAATTTTCCTCTACAACTTAGGTGGCAGTAAGGGTAGCCCTTAATAAGGGATAGCAGTGCTTGATGTTCACGTGCTGTGTTCTGAATCAAAACCTTGCTCCTACCTCTCCTTTTTGTTCTACTGTAGTGGTCAGCCTACCGTGGTCAGATTTTCATCTCAGTTCTCCATGTATGTATTCTTCAGTTTCTGTCAATCTCTGAAACTGGGGTAGGAACTGTCAACGAAAGCTGTGAGTGCTGATTTCCAGCAACACCACCAACAGTGTACTTAATGGCCGTGTGCTGGTCTGTTCCTCTTGCAGTCATCCAGGCCCAGGACCCTCTTCATTGAGATTTACTTTTTTGTCTTCCACTGTTCACGGGAGAAGTGGCTTTACTTTTCATTCAAAGGAGCTTTACAGTGCAGCTTTTGTCCTCAGTTGCTACCATTGCTGAAAACACTTCTAATCTGTTCTTTGCAGTTCTCCTTTCTCTGTCTTGTTTACCTAATGTATAGGAGAGTACCTAAATGTCTTGAGGACATCTGTATGTGGTACTAGGGTGTTGTTGTATACATACCCGTTTGCATATATATCAATACAGGTACAAATATGTATGTGCATACATTCTGACAAGTCATGGAAATTGTGCTTCTGTGTGCATTGTGTGAGCAACACAAAGGTAATCATGTGGAAGGGTCCATGCTGGTCCATGTGCAGTGTAGGAAAACTTGTGCACATGTAAGATTCATCCCTCAGATTTTTGCTTCTGTAAAAATCTGACTTTAATACAAATTGTTTTGTGTGAGAGCTTTGGATTTTGGTTCTCTTTTCTTCACTAATGTGCTCTACCAATCTTTCTTTTATTAAAAGAAAGAAAAGAACGATGGAAGGCAGGAGAGAGAGCAGAGTAAAGGTCAGCTAGCATTGCAGCCTGATGCAGAGATTTATGACCCTCCAAACTCTCCCCCTCTCTGGCAGCATGTCTTTACAGACTCACATTATCTCTATTAATACCAGCCACAAGGTCATTACTCAGGCACTGAGTCTTCCTCCAGCATAAATATTTATACAAGGCTGACCTGCGGCTGCTGCATTTGCCTTTTATTTGATTTCTGCCGCCTTTTGTGTCTGTCAGTTAACGTCTTTAGCTGCTCAGTCTGGGACAGAGAGAGCTAAGAGGAGACAGGGAGGGGTTAAGAGGGGAGTGAAAGAGAATGAGAGGAATGGGATGTATAGAAGATCAATATTTTCTATGATCCCAGTGGATGGAGATGTAATAAACTATTTCACAGCAGGTGAAACTTTCTGAAGGCTATCTGATTCCCATTGCAAAATACAGGAAAAAGTGGAAATTCCTGAAATCTGCTCAAGAAGCCAGGAGTTCAATATCTAAGAATAAGTACAGTGTTGCTTTTGCTGGACATTAGTGAGATATTAGCAACCCACCTCAGCAATAAGGGAATAAGACTTTATAGCTTGCAAGTAGACAGATGTGTGAGTGAGTATATAAGTAAGGTGCCTTAGTACGCTGTGTGTTCTATCAGGGATGATCTAATAGATGTGCATGTAACACTCCCTTTAACACTTAATGCTGATACTGCTCTGTGACTTTGTTTCATAGCTTCTCTCAGAGCCACAGGTGCAGGCACCTCTGGAGAGTGAAAGGCAGTTAAGATTGTATTCCCTGGGGATCTGTGTTCAAAGGAACAGCTTTAGGATCCATGCTACAGCCTTCTGCTCTTCCCTCAGAGGAGTGTCACTTCATGATGGTCAGGTCTGCATGAGGAGGGAACAGGAATGGAGAGTTGAGAGTCACAGACCATGCTGATGGTTACAAGCAGGTTTGTTTTGCTTTCAAGCGTGTTGCAAGCACAGAAGCTGAAGTATCAAGTTTAACCGTGTGCTAAAATATACCATGGCATAACCTTCCTTAATTGTACAAGCACTTGATACTTAGTGGCACATTTAACTGTTAATACATCCCCATCTCTGCTAAGCTGAAGGTGCTCAGTACTATCAAGATAAACATAATTAAACCCAAGGAATTTTAACATAGCAATGCATTAGCACTGCCTTAGCATTTGCTATTTTGAGTCACTTCAAATCTGGTAACTTTATCTAATGAATTGTACATTTTTTGTCTTTCCTTAGATATTGGATACTGCTAAAGGTCACAGACTGCATCAGGCACACTACAGTTTTGACTAAGTACAGCAACTGCTATGATCCACTGGTATTTTTTTGCTGTTGAAGAAATACTGTTGAGTGTTTGCGCAGGAGGATTCACTCTAACACCCTGTCAGATCTTGGTAAAAGAAATAACATTAGGCTAACTAATCATGGCTTTTCAGATACATTTTCTCTACTTTCTGAAAGATTTCTTTATTTCATTCTTTCCTCCTCCTTTTGAGGGTTTCAGAAACGTAACTTCAGCCTGTCATCAAGCTGCAAATCCTGCTTGGTGCTACCATGTCAGTGATGATTGGAGAGGTTTGTTGCAGAGGGAGAGTAAGGGTACTTTCTTAAACTAACATGTTGTCTTTTGTCATTATTGTAAGCAAGGATTTTTGAGCTCGAATCCCAGACAAACATCCCTTTGTGTGGTCTTGGCCTTCCAGCCTATCTGAGTTGACTGAACAAATTGCCTAATTCTATTTCTGAGACATTTTTAGGCTTTATTGTATGCAGCTGCCTACTCTCCCTTCCTGAATACACAAATCTTCGCTTTAAGTCTTTGAACTGTCCTGTCAGTGATAGGAAAATGACTTACTTCAAGAATATCTTGCTCTTCTTACCTCACCTGAGGATATTTTTCCTTCATACTATTGATTCTAAAATATTCCATTTGATGACTTATTACTGTCACTGCTGCTTACTTTCTGTAGGTGAGCCTAATACTGGTGGGGAAGAAGGGTCTGTTCTGGCATCTCATGCTGAGGTCCTGGCCTAGACTAGCACAAGCCATAAGCAGCCATGTCCTGAGAGGTGAAGCTGCACCTCGGGCTCAACAGTGAACACAGTACTCCTCACTACAAGAAAGGCACTGATGTGCTGGAGTATGCTCAGAGAATGGCAATGGAGCTGCGAGGGGTCTGGAGGACAAATCTCATGGGGAGTGGCTGAGGGAACTAGGACTGTCCAATCTGGAGAGGAGGAGGTTCAGGGGAGACTTTACTGCTCTCTACAACTGTCTGAAAGGAGGTTGTGGTGAGGTAGAGGTCAGCCTCTGCTCCCAGGTAACAGTGACAGGATGAGAGAGAATGACCTCAAGTTGTGCCGGGGAGGTTCAGGTTGATACTAGCTGTTGTCCATATGAATTCCCCTACTCAATCTGCTGCCTTAACATCCATGCTGGGTGAAAGAAAAGTAATAGGGAGACAAGGTGAAGAAGATGGAGAAAGGAGGAAAAGAACAGCATTGTTTTATTTTAGACTCTGCATGGGAATTCCATACCAGTTTGTGAAACCATAGAGATAGAATCATAGAATCATTAAGTTTGGAAAAGACCTACAATCTAGTTCAATCACACACCTACCACCATGCCCACTTGCCCCTAAGTACTACATCCACCTGTTCCTTGAATGCCTCTGTATGGGAATTGCTAAGTCGTAGATTGATCCTATGACTGAGCCCCTGGTGAAGGGGCATGACCAGCCCTGAGAGCACAGCTGATTGCACTTCATCTATATGACTGGAAGTGGTGGGACTCTAAGCCTCATTTGAGGGCTGGCTGCCACAAGGGAGGGTTCTTTACATGGAGATCCCATCTTTTGGAGTATTTGGTGAGCCTGTATCCTTGGAATGGGTGAGCAATTTTTTTTTATTATTTTTTTTTTTAGATTGTGGCCATTACCCTTTTTCAGTTAATTTGGGACTAATTTGCCATCACTTTTCCATACAACCTTTGAGGATGGTGACTCCACCACCTGGGCAGCTGGTTGTTTTGGAGGTTTCTGTTAATATCCAATCTGAACCTTCCCAGTACAACTTGAAGCCATTACCTCTTGCTATTACCTGGGAGAAGATTCTGACCCTCACCTCCACACAAGATGGCAACTCTAGATGTAGGATGCATATCTCTACAAAAGTATTTAACTAATGACTAGCAGGGAAACAAGATAAATAACTAACATTTAAATTATCCCTTTGAGACTCAAGGATTGAAAGCAGTTGAGGTGAATAAGGATGGTTCTTCTATTTCATGAGATTTCATTAAGAAAATACTGCTCTGGATTTATTTGGTTTAGATTTCTGTATGCAAAATGTAAAAGTAAATAAAATGCAATCTTTCAATTCAGAACATTAAGCTGCAGAGCTCCTTGCTAGTCTCATAGGTAGTGGATTAAAGGATCACATGCTGTTCTGCACACGTAAAGATAGGCAACCTTCATTCTGGTTGGCTACTCTAACTTCTTGTCAGCTCCACCTAATCATTTTGGTACAGAAGCTCTATCTTAAAAGAAGATGTAGAAGTCAGAAGATTTCCTGACTGTTTCTGATGTTAGTAATTTATAAAGCAAAACTATGAAAGCTAATTATTGTTTCTTGAATATAAAAATTCTTGTTGAAACGAAGAAGTTTTAAAATTGTTCACGCTTTCCCCATGATTTTGTTTAGCTCTAGCTGATCAGTAAAATCATGATCAGTAAAATCAAGTTTCAGTGTTTCCAAAATAAAATGCTGCTAACACAAAATGAGGTGTTATTTTGAAAGTTTAGTTAACTTGTATCATGATTTTATGAAGCCAGTACTCATAATTGCAACACTCAAGGATTTCCAATGTATGATTTAGCTGATCCAAGCAAGTTGCTTGTTGTTGTTGTTGTTGTTATTGTTGTTTTTCTTGATGACTTATGAAATTCTGCAAAAATGTAATCTAATCTGTCCATCTTTTGTTAGGACTGGAGTGGAAAAAGGAACCCTTCCAACTCAGGTTATTCTATGATTCTTTACTATGAACCTGAGGCTTTTTTACTAGATCAGGAAAACAGTTTTCTCATCTTCTTTTATTTGCTTTAGCTCTATTTGTCTAGTTGTAACTTCCTGAAGTTTGTTTGGTCACAGCCTGAAACAAGTGCCTCTGTGTTAGCAGGTGATGTATCAGATTGTCATAAAAGACTGAATTTCTGTGTGGATGAAATACTGGTTTTGTTTGGCTTACACTGGTGATATCTCTGTATAACATACATGGTGTGTATGTATATACAAGCATTTGGTTTAGTTTGAAGACCACTCTCCACCCTCATCCTTGCCCATCCATCCTTTGGATTCAGCGCAGAGTCTCTTGAGGGTGTTTATCTTATTGTTTGTACGGGATTTTTTGAGTATTTTGGGTTTTGTTTTGCACTTGACTGTTTTCTCTCTAGAAACTGAAGTTGCTTTTGCTAGGCCAAGCTGAGGGGCTCTGTAAGAAATGGCAGTGACTCATTTAGGGATCTTAGTTCTGGTTTTCATATCTGTTCCTATTCTACTCATTTAAGCAAGTGATGGAAATCCTTCTCTGTCTGCCTGGTAGTGTGTCAGTGGATGCTTTTCTCAGAATCAGAAAGCCTTTGTCCCGTACGTCTGTTTAAAACAGGAAGGCAGGGTTGCTTTACATACCCATATGACAAAGTTTTTAAATTTCACCTTTGCTCCCAAACTGTGTGTACAGTGGCATTAGTGGGGGAGTTGGAAAGCACTGAAGAGTGGCTGCATCTTTCAAAATCAGGCTTTTTCAGTAACTGTGCCCAGTTCTTTGTTGAGGACAGAACTGGGGCTATGTAACTTCAAATTACATTCACAGTGCTCCTCTCCACACACAGTCACAGAATGGCCAGGGGACCTCAAGGATTGTGAATTTCCAAGCCCCCCCACCACAGGCAGGGCCACCGACCTCCACATTTAATACCAGCCCAGGCTGCCCAGGGCCCCATCCAACCTGGCCTTGTGAGTATGTGATTCAAGTCAATGCTGTCTGAGGTGTGTGCTCCAGAGCAACACCCAAATTACTATACAAGAGGCAATGAAGGAAACAGTTCTGCCCAGAACTATTAGGCATGGTTACTCAGAAAATCTTAGCATGAAGCAAGCATGGAGCCTGTCTATAACTTCCATTCTGTTTCAGTCTCAAAGCATTCCCAGCCAGCTGTCCAAGATGCTAAACACCACTCACCACCCTTACCCCAGCAGGTGCTCTGAGTCTTCCCCCTCTTTGGAAGGAGAAATGTTAGATGTACTTCTTGCACGGCTGCATGGAACGATGAGGAGCTGATGTGCAGTAAATACCTTTCTTCTTCTTCTTTCTTAAGTCTTTCTTTACCTGCTTATGTTGGAGGTGGTGATTTGCTGTAGCTCCCAGTCATTTTTCTTTTTTCCTTCCTGCTTTGTTGAGGTGTCTGGGTTTCAGGTAGCTGGCTTCATAGGCTTTTTTTCTTTCTTTTTATAAAATCTTACAGGTTCTAAACCTGTTAATAGCACAGAACTGCATAAATCTGTTGCTGCTTTTTATTATTCATAATAAAATCCATCTGAAACTGATCAGAACAGAGCAAGAGTAGAGAACAGCTACTGAATGGCTGGTTAGTAGCTAGATAAGGTAGGTACACTTCAGATAACTCAAACATTTTAACTTAATTTGTCTAATTTTTATTATAAAGCTGTGCTTGTAAACTGTAGTGGCAGGCAGAAATTGAAAGCTTAGACAAGTCAGAGCACTAGACTTGGTCCCAAGCCTCTGTGCAATGAAGCAATTTTCAGTGCCAATATGATGAGAACTAATACTGACTTGTGAGCCAGGAAACAGGAGTTCTTAACTTGCCTGTGGTCATACAGCACATTGATTTCCCTTTCTGGTGTCTCAGTGTTTTCATATGTAGTGTGGTGCTAAAGATACTTTCTGTGCTCTGTGAAGCCCTTTCTGATCAGTATGTGTTTAGTGATGTTATGCCTGCATGGCACAGTCCACATCTTAACCAGATTGCCTCTGGTTAATAAAATAGCATGGGAAAGAGGATTAAAACATGAACACTAAAAATCATAAAAAACCATGAAAGCAAATCTTGCAGCCTGGTGGTTAATTGAAACATGGATGTCTTTAAATAATAATAATAATAAAAAAAAGTGAAATTATAGGGTTTTTTTTGGGGGGGGGGGGTTCTTTTAGCATGACATTTACTGTCTGTTTCAGGTAAAACCTTAAAACAAATCTCTCAGAGGCACCAAATAAAACAACTTTCTTGCTCTAAACATTACTCTTGACTCTTGTGTAATGTGAACCACATGCAGTTGCTTATGCACGTGAGAGTGCATGTTATGTGTTTATCTGCACAATTGGAGGTGGTGTATGTTAAAAATTTGAAAGGGGTTTGGCTTATGTTACTGTAGGCAGGAGGGGCCTTAAAGTGTTGAACATGAGTTCTGAAATGCAAATGAGATGGAAGACTTGAACAGCAGCTGTCTGTTCAGCCCACACAATTGGTGGATGATACCTAGTAGTCTCACTGCAGCAATGGAAATCAAATATGCTTCAGTAAGTTTTAAATTTCCTTTCATTATCTGAAGGGGGATTATAAGAAATGAAGAGACAGACTCTTCAGCAGGATCTGCTGTGACAGGATGAAGGGAAATAGTTTCAAAGGAAAAGAGAGGAGATTTAATCTGAATATAAGGAAAAAGTTCTTTATGATATGGGTGGTGAGGCACTGGCACAGGTTGCCCAGAGGTGATGGATGTCATATCCCTGAGCAACTGATCGTGCTAAAAGTGTTCCTGTTCATTGCAGGGGATTGGACCAGGTGACCACTATGGGTCCCTTCCAACTCAAACAATTCTGTGAAAATAAGACAAAGTCTTGAAATAGGATATAGCATCTGTAACTGCTACCAAGTTTTTGCTCATCTGGTGAGAAAGTACTCTTTACCAGCTTTACCAACTTTCAATTGCTTCTTTAGTGTACAAGAATGACAGCAGCTAGTGTGCTTGCTCATGTATATGAGCAAACAGTGATCAAGAAGCGCTCCTGTTCAGACTCGACATCTGTATTTCCTTACTATTTGTATTCTCCTGTACAGTTTAGAGTGCTAGCCCTAATATTTCTGAGGGTCAAAACTCAAGCACTGTTCTATGTGAGCTACAGGGGGAATTTCTGTGAGAAAACTTCCAGCCTCTGTTGGAAATTCTCTTCACTATGCTGATGTGAACCAAAGCAACACCTAAAATTTATGTAGTTCAAGTAGATCTCTGCTGATCCTGGAAAAGTGTATTTACAGGATTAAATTGGATTTAAGGATCTGAAGAGGAAACTATGAGACTAGAGAAGGAAGAGCAAGATGCACTGTAAAACTTCATTTAAGAGATTGGAGGAAATCCGTGTGGATGTGAGTGCTGAGATGCAAACAGCGTGCATCTCGTTGGGAAGACATGCACAGAAGCCTCTGTGTCAGGTCTTCACACTGAGTGCATTGACAGAGCTGCCTACATAGTTCCTTTTCTCCATGTTGTGAGCATCTAATTTTCACAGTCGAAGACCGGGTCTAAAACACTGCAACTGCTCAGTTTCCCCTATGCTATGAAATACCATCTTTGCTCAATTACTGGAAAGTCACCCTCCCACAGGGAGCCACGGAGCCATAATGGAGTTGAACACAAACATTTGTTTTGTTTAAAAGCCCTGGTGTAACATTACTATGCAACTTTTGAAATGTCAGATCCTGTAAATGCTCTGAGCCTGAGACCAACGGTGCAGAAAGCCTGGAGAACCCGTTGTGGAAGCAAGATTTACCAACCTCTTCAATGTTTCATGCTAGCTTCACAATGATCTCTGTGGCTCCCTGATTCTTCGATGGCTTCTAGCTTTTTGGTTGTGACATCTCTCCTGATGCACCCAGACAAAGCGAATATGCAAAAAGACGGCTGCAGCTCTGTGTTCAGGAGATGTCATCTCCAATTGATGTCAGCCAGGGGAGCAGCAATTAAGGCTCCAGCCGACTTTCTGCTTGAGCTCCAGGCGCACTGGGGGAGGAGAGGAGAGAGTAAAAAGGTAGAAGGGAAAAGTGAAATAATGGGAAGGGGGAAAGAGAAAGGGGGGAGGGGAAGGTAGAAGGGGTTGGGAAGGGAAACTTAAATGTGAAGGAATGGGCAGTAAGAACAGTATAGGAAAAGTCAGATGGAAGATGGGGGTGGGGAAATGTGAAGATATCTTAAGAAGAATAGTGAAGCTTAGAGGAAGAAATGATGAAGAATGAAGAGGCGTGAAGGCAATAAAGGAAATAGCATGTGATTGTGCTTGAGAGATGAAAGAGAGAGAAAGCAATAGAATGAGACAGGTGGCAAGAAGAGAAGTGAAAGCAGAAAGGTAAGAGAAGTTTGTGCACTTTTAGCTATTTGCTGCTGGCTGATGGGAATATGATATTATTGTCCCAGTCTACAAATGACAATACATTTATTTCTAATTTCAGTGCGCTACTTGTGTAATTAGCTGCTGTTCTGCAATTACTGTCAATGGAGAAGAACTTTGCAGAACTGGGAGGAATGAGGGCAGGACCTGAGAGGAGGAGATTGCCTTGCAGTGCGGTCCCTGGTTGTCTGGAAAGCACTGATGCCTTCAGTTCTTTAGACGTACCCTGGTTAGGCCAAATACTGTATGCAAACTTTATGTTTAAGAAGCAGAAGAGATAAAAGATTTCTCTGTATTCAACACAAAAGATGTTATGAGACAGGCGAAGGATTTGCATAAAGCTGTAACAGATGATACCTGTCATATTTCCCTAGGGACAAGGTGCAGCACAGGCATGCAATCTAGCAAATGTATGGCATTAATTTATTTCTTCTGAGACATGATGTTGCCTCTGTTAGTTTATCTTGAATTACAAAACACTCCCAAGTATCTCTTGTTGTGGTTTTGTGCAGAACAGTGTCACACATGTATGTTAGGTTGTAAGCCCCTGTTCAAAAATGCTCACAATGTCAAATGCTGGCATAAAATGTTGGATTTCTTTTGACCCTTTGACAACACCTACATAACAACCCTCATCTTGTAATCTTTAGTTTAGAAACTTCTGGTCTTGAGGCTATAATCAAGTTCTATGAACCTACTGTTGATTTCAGTGTTGTACACAGGAAGAAATAAGCTTTGTGGGGTTTTGTGCACATCTCAGTTTTAGTCTGCCTCAAATATTTACCTTAGGCTCCTTTATGAATAACAGAAAGAAACACTGAGCTACTTTCAAAAGCCACTCCTCAGATACATCTAGGCCCCTGTTTCACAATGGGTAGTTTGGAATTAATGCTTAATTTTAAGACTTGGAAAGCCAGTGACATGTGTGTCACCTGCAGTGCCATGAAAAAAAGTGCTGCTGAGATACTAGAACAGATTTAGAGATCTTGATCAGCACCTTAGGATATCAAAGTGCCGAGAGATTCAAGCTTTTGAGATAACACCAGAATTATTAGTAACTTACACTTTTAAGTATCTTTGCCTCAATTTTATTTCAGTAGCTGATCTTGGCACAGTAAAATGTCAAAGGTGGCCATTGTGAGTTATTGGCGGGTCAGTCTTCCTTTGCCCATTCTGAATTCTGACTGCTGAAAAAGAAATCAAAGTCACAAAGATTTTCAAGAGTATTCTCCACGCACCAGCCATTAAACCTGGAAATACAATTTGGAACATAAACTTTGATGGGTTTGTTAAATCTAAGAAAGTTTAACTGCAAATAGTTATGCTGTTGCCAAAACTCCATGCTTCAGCTTATTAATAGTTACTAAATTGGGGTGAGAGCTGGCAGAGGGCAAGCAGAGTGTGAGATGGAGAGAAGCAAAACGCCTATACGTTTGCTATCCTTTCTAGTGTTTTATTTTCCCCATCTGGGTTTCCCCCTGCTGAGCAGCAAAATGGGCATTTAGACCTGCAAGCAGTGCCAGACAGCTAACTAGGCGCTAGAAGTCAGCCCCTGATGATATTTGGCATCGGTGGGCCTCTTTGTGCCAATGGTTTAGTGCCAAGAGTAATTGAGATTTACACTCGCTGCCCCTTTGGTGGCAAAATGGTTTTGATTAAGTGCATACCACGTTTATTAAGTCTTGCACAACTGAGCACAAGGTCTTGGCTGGGACGCAGTAAAAGGCAGTGAGATTTACACATCTCGCTGCAGGATTCATTTAATCTCTTGGGGATTTACTGACCTTCAATTAGAACTGTTAAGTACTGTTTACTTGGTCCTTAAATCATGCAAGGCGCAGCTAGAGTTTCTTTTTTGTTTTCATTAGTAATGTTGTGATTAAATGCAAGAGGAGAAGGGAAAAGAGCCCAACACAGTGAGACCCAGTGATCACACGCCCTAAGGAGAAAGACTTGGAAGGTTTTAAATCAAAATACCAAACAGACCAACCTAACTCACTTTTCTTTAATGATCTCTGATATAGAAAGCCACTGGTTCAACTGAAAGATGTAAACTTCTTTTACAGTTGCATACATACTGAAGGATGCTTTCTTCTCATTATGCTCACCTAACTCAATGTGTATCTATTTGACTGAAGGGTAGTTTTTAAGTTCACAGAACTTAGAAATAGAAAGATCTCAGCTTGGATATGGACAATATATTTATTCTCTTACTAAGGTCACTAAAGTTATCTGCAGCTAAGGTACTTCTCTGAAATTGGCCAAGTACGAGCAGCCAAATTGTGAAGAAGACATTTTTGTTCTAGTTATGTTCCCAGAATGTAGTTGCAAGTCCTTGTGCTTTATAAGCAGAACCACTTCAGAAAGTCTCCCAAGGTGTAAAGGGAAAGGTCTACTGTCCTTCATTGCCACAGGCAGAACTGTAAGATGGCACAAGCAATTAAAAATACAAATGAAGATGGTCTCAGTCCATTCTGGAGAGCATACATTTCAGCATTTCAGGCCTGGATAACTGCTCAGTGATGTCCCATTCCTGCTGGTTAACGCTGCTGTCACAGACACATTTTGTGCATGTGGATGAAGCTCAGGTTAGTGGTGAGATTTTCTAAAAATTACTTTGCAAATAGCTTCTGGTCTTTGAGAAATTTTTTTAATTTTTAAATAGCTGCCTGGAAAATGTTGGCAAATGGCAAGCATCTGGGTGTGAATATTTGAAGTCCAGAAGTGAACTCATTTGGTCAATTTTTTTCTTGGATCATTTGATCATGTAGCATCTTTCTGTACTCTGACAAGGTGAACACGTACAACAGAACCAATTCCTTGAATGAAATTTGAGTAAGAGAACCTAAAAATCCCTTTTCCACAAGTTTTCTCTAAATGTTTCTTTAGGACTTGGCTGCTTCTGATATTTTTCCTGCCAAGAAACTTGTTGGCTGGGCTGTTTGTGGAAAGTGAACCCCAAAGGAACAAGAACATAGGCAAAATGAATTCATGAGTTGAATAGCCACAAAAAATGTCAAGCATTTGATCAGCTCTCATTAGTAGTTGGTAGTTCAGGCTTCTCGCTTCCTCTTGACTACTCACATTAATAACCCAGCTCTCCATCCTTGTGCTTTCACTGGCATTATGTCAACAGCAAGGGAATGAGGTGTGGAGAGGTTCAAGGAAACCATCAAATGGTACGTGTCCTTTTAACTCAGGCTGTAGAAGGTCCACCTGAGACCTATAGCAGAGACAGCAAAGTTACAGCCACACAGTAACAACACACAACACACGCAGTATGTGAACCCAGGACATATGAAGATAATTCACTGAAGATAATTTTGTTGCTGAGTTAAGCAAAAGTCAGTTGTATTAAGGTACCTCAACTGACCTATATATGAATTTTGGACCTGATTTGTAGACAGTCTTACTTGGGCAATGATTCCTATAGATATGCATGTGTTGATTGAATGGAAGGAAAAGATTCTTAAAATCTTAATGGTATCGGTGGCATTAAGTATCTTGTGCTGAGTGTAAAACTAAAAGGCAAGCAAGAGAAACAAGAAGTCTCAACGTGATCATAGTTTTCAAAGATAGTTAGCACACAACTTGCTATATAAAAAAAAGTATGTATTTCCTGTTCCAGTAACCACGTCACCTGCTTGCGTTCTGGCGGCTTGCCTTAGGTAGGTAAACATGGAATCATTCACCTCAGAGCCTCGACATAGGCTTTATTGGGCCTTGTCAAACTTCAGGCTATATTTGAAACTGTTATTATCTAAACAAGTAGGAAGTATAGCAGTTTGTAAAAGAAAGTGAGCTGCACCGGTGACCAACAGCTGCTGTCAAGTGAATGATATTGGAAATTGTACTCTCAGAATGAAAGCACAATCAGAAATGAAGCATGTCCAAGGAACTTAGTGTCTAGTACTTCTGTAGCCTCATTTACAACACCTTAACAGACGTTTTATATGCCTTGGTTTGCATATTTTTCTTCTTCTAGGAAAGCTACACCTCCTGCCATTATTTTTGTTTTGTTTTGTTTTAAACTGGAGCCTTTAAAAGCCCAACATGCAGGTTTGCAGGGCCCTTCTGTCATTCCAGGTCCAGTGCAGCCTTACTGCATGCATCATGGTGATTTCTGAAAAAGCTTTATACTTTCTGATTGTTCCTAGATCCATCAAGAGCCTGAACACTCATCCAGATCCTCATTCCTCTAAATACATCCAACAACGACAGCAGGGCAGGCATTCATTCGCATCGCTATTTGAGATACATCCGCAGCCCCTGGAAAGCTTCTGCAGCCGCAGCGCCTGCCGTCGGTCTGGGCTGGCTGCTGCTTGTTGATGAATAGGAGGTGCTAATCTCTTTCTTCCTAAGAGACCTCTTTGTCCAGAAGTGTCAGGATTTAATTGGCTTGTTCACACTTTCTCCAGCAGGGTCTGACTTGTAACACTTCCTTTTCAGCCCACCCCACCCCTCCTCTTTGGTTCATGGTGTCAACAGGGCTGAAAGTGCTTTAATTCCCTTACAGTCCTCCTCCTTGCCAGCAGCACAACTGGGCGGACTGTTGGGGGTAAGCTGTTAATCCTAAAGGCTGATTTTGTTGGGGGAGGGGGAGGGTCTGAAAGGATTTAGTCCTTAGCACCTTGAAAGCCTGAAAGGAGTGCAGCATTTTCTTTAAGTAAAGCATTAATTCCTGACAGAGGGTGGAACAAAAATGTTACAGATGCAGAAGGATGTAAATCTCTTTAAATTGTATCGAACGCGTTTTCTTTTTTAACTCATATTTGCTCAGGTCTATTATAGCCTGACCTTTCCTTACAAATAGCATTATAACAGCACATTCTGTCCCCATTGGAAGATTCACACTCCAATGTGCTAGGTGCTGGGCTCCAACCTAACGCAAACGGGGCTTCTCTTCTGTAATGTTTTTGTCTTCCAGATAAAGATGAACAAGAGTACTATGAATGAAAAAGAGCTTCTCGTATGTCAGGGAAACGGAGCCATAGAGTGAGTCAAATGTATTGTTTGTTCTTGTATGTTTGAAAACAAATTGTCAGTGTAGTTTAAGCCTTATCCAAAGAGCTTCTGTACTAACAGCAGCCTGCCACGCTAACTAGGAAGCTTAGAAAAGCAGCTTCTGTTCTTGGATCAGCCACAGCCATACCTTAGGACTTGGCTGAGTCACTTTCACTCTTATTTCCTTTTTGTATTTTGTCTTCATGGCCTTCCAGCTACCTGGGATGGAACCTGTAACTTTCTGGGTGCTTGCACAGTGCATCCTTTATGGTCCATGGCTGCCATGAAAGAAGAATGATTAATAGCAAAAATGATCAAGTTACTGATGAGAGAAACCAGGGCAGAATGAGAAACTAAACAACTCCTGCAGCCTTGGATTATGTTAAGGGTGAGATGCTTTTCTTTTGGATGACATTCTATCTCTATTCTATTTTTTATTTGTGTAACATCAGCCACGTTGCAATTCTTTAAGACTTTTTCAGAAGGCATTGCTGAAAGGTCCTCAGTGTTACAAACATAAGTGAGTATTGTGGTCAGGCTATTAACAACAGCCGAGAAAAGGGAGGAAGTAGGAGTTCACAGAACAAGTAATGGAAAACGAACATGGGAAGGAGGCAGGGCCAAAAGAAAACCACGGAGATTTTTGGGGAGAAAAGCCTGGACAGACCTGGCACATATGAAGATTAAGGACCAGTGGGTGGAGCAGTGAGGAACCAAGTAGCCAGTGCTGCTCAAGGCTGCTGAAATTTTTATCTCCACGAGCATGGAACAGTCCTTAATTGGAGGGGAGATCTTAAGGGCTGGGGAGACTGTTTACAATGAATTTCAAGACTGACAGCGTGTCAGTGTATTTAATCCTTACACCCTAGGTATGAGAGGCACCACCCTCCTATTTTTGGAGCTGAGTGCTGAGACTGTTGAACAGCCACTCTACAAAGGCTGCGTTGCTATTAAATCATTGTCCTAAAGAGTATTGTTGTTGTTGTTTTTCGTTTTTCATTTGATTGGTTGAGTCATAGTGGACAAATAGAAAAATCATTCCTTGGTTATCTGAGAGACAATGTCATGTAGAATGGCAATTAAAAATATTTCCAAAATTAAATCTCCAAAGGAGGAAGCGAATTACAATGCCAGCAACCTTTGACCCTGGAGAATCATAATGGCTTCCTGGATTTGTAGGTATTATGAGCTACAGCCAGAGAGGTACTGCCGCTGGGTCAGAAGAAGTGTTAAAATTAGAACACAATGTGGTAACCTTGGGTGTGTCTTTCTGATCTGAATTCTCCTCCCACCCACACCTCTGTTTAATAATGATGTGTTTTGAAAGGCCTGTGTCTGGCTGCCTTAGTGTCTAGGCATTCACACCAAGCTCATCAGCTTTGGGAGTTATCACTCTGCCAGACAGCGCGGGCTGCGATCCAAAAAAGTACAAAAGTACTTGTTTATACTTAAGCCTGGGAACAGTTCCACCAGAGAAGAATACCGTGCTGGGGTCCCAGGAAATTATATGTGGGTAGATGTAAGCTTCCCATATCTGAGAAAGCGTTATCTCTATTTCTTGGTTTTATTTCTTAATTTCTTGTGACATTTTGGCATGCGCTCTTGGCATAGACCTGCGTGTTAATCCCTTAGGGAAACGAGGATCTATATGTTGCCATATACTACCCCACACAGACCTACTCTTCCTACGACAGCAATACCCTGAGTAGGCTGGTCTCGTTGCACCAGGCCTTGTACTAATGTGTAGTAAAAGATGGCTTTGGCCTAAAAAAGAAAAGAAAAAGAAAATAAAAATGGTAGTGTAAACAGACAAGGCAGACAGTGGGTCCCTCCTGGGGAGAATGACAGAGAGATAAGCTAGCCTAGGAAATGTTAGGACATTTAAAATCTTTTCCTGTTCTCTTTCACAGAAGAAAGAACATTATATTTGGCTACGTACATGAATCCAGATTTAAAAATAGCTAGGTTCCTTCCTGACTGAGGGAGAACGACAGAAGTGAGCCAAATTTATGAGCTGCCTAGCAATCTTGCATTGAATTCTTGCTTGTCAGGACTCCCTCAAGTAATTGTGTTTCTATATACAAGTTTGTTGGGGAAGTTTCGTGAGCAAATACTGTGATTTATATGTGGATATCTATATTTACTGGAGAAAAACAACTGACATGCTTGTGTGAGCAAATTCCAGTGACATAAATGCTTGAGAAGTGGAGCCAAGGGGGTGGAATTGCCATTAGACTGATTGGGAGCTGGATTTAGTGGAAGGACAACATTTTAAAAGCACCTAAGTGACATAGAGGCCTCAGGGCATGTCTTCACCAGGTGGGGCTTATTAGTGGGAATGTAGCAACCTACTAATGTAGCCAGGCTGCTTCTGGACTGCAGGGCACCCAGGCAGCCTTCTGCTCTACTGTGTGGTGGATTTAGCAGCTTAGGGACCTCTGCCCTGTGTGCTGTTGTGTGGTATTGACTTTCACTGTGTGCCATTTTCAAAGGTGATTTAGGCATGAGCACTGGATTTACAAATGTATTAAGGTGCCTATTTTCTACTGAAGGCAGTGGAGGCTGGGAGCTTTAAATGCCTTTTTGGAGGGTCGGAGCCTCGAGGCCAGATTTACACAGCTTTCTAGGTATCTGAAATACCTGCTGATCTTTACAAAAGCACTGAATAAGTTAGACCTGTCTCCTCTTGACTTCAAAGTGAATAGTTGAGAGAAGAAGGTTGGTCCAAGGTGTGTGTCCTAGGCTGCCTAAGTAGCTTTGTGGAGTTGGTCTTTGGGAGTCCATCTTACCTTGGAGCCCAGGTCTGTCAGGCTGAAGGTGACAGTGTTATGGGCATTTCTGAAATTGCTGCCTGACAAAATTATGAGTAAACATAAAGACAAAAGATATTTATTAAATTGAAATTACTGACTTGCTTGAAACCCAGAATGGCCTACTTACACTTTGCATTTGTTATGCATTAACAAAACCAACAATGAAGAGAGATGAAGATGGCATTCCTGCCTTCCCTCTGTAGCAGAGGGGATTTAGTGGTGTGGACAAAGTGGTCAATGTCAGGCAGTGTGAAAAGGCAAAAACAGCAACGTGTTTGGAATAAGAGGAAGAGTAAAGGAAGTATGAGTTACAGAAGTGCAGGGGAAATTAAAAAAAGAAAAGAATGGGAAACAATGGGCCAATGGACTTTTGTGCCAGAGTAGCTAAAGCAATTTTTTCAAAGATTCATCTCTCTGTGTAACTGGAGGCTTTGAGGGTAAGAGAGAATGTTCTGTTTGCTGCTAAAGATCTGTAAGAACCTTCAGGTCTCTGCCACCATGAGTCCTTATAAACTTAATGCCCAGGTTTGCCATGTGGCATGGGAAGCTTCAGATCACCCACTGAAAGTCATGAAGGAGCCACACCACTGCAGTTCTTTTTCCTACTGCAATTTCACAGTCATATCTGGCCCCGAGGGCCTTCACAGAAGGTAATACTTTGTTATTCTGAAAGGATAGTAACAGGTTGCTATTCTGTTGGCAGAAGGGGAAAGAGAATACAGGATTTTTAACCAGCTTCCTGCATGCTCAGTTGTAAAGATCCAGCTCTTTGTCTTGCCCCCACAGCCTGGCTATCTCAGATCCATTTGCCGGAGAACTATGGAAACAATTCCTCATCTAGGAAGGAAAATCCTTTCTCCTGGCAGACCTGCTGAGGGATTTAAACCAACAGGGATGGTAATCTGTGGAGCATGTTGCGCAGAGGACTCCACCATGCAGCAGAGTAGTGACAGGGATTTGCTGTAAACTGAAGTGGATGCGGGTAAGATTTAGACTGGTCTCCTCCCCTAAGGTGGGTCTGTGATAGGAGAAGAGCATGAGCTGTATAGCCACAAGGCTCCCTTCATTCCCCTGCAGCTGCACCGAAGTCAGAAACATTAAAGGCAGAGAGCATAGCAGAGAGGAAGGGGGGGCGCATCCCTGCTGACCCGCTGGAGCCATCCTGATCTGACAGGCCTTTCAGAGCTGTGACTGTCCGGCTGACAACGGGCCACTGACAGCTCTGTGTGTTGCTTGCTCTCTCTTCCTCTTGCCTTGAGGACTGAGAGAACGGCCAAGGCAGTTGCCTGGAGTGGCTTCCTTACACATCCTGCTCTTTTCAATGCCAGCGAGGGCGTCTGAGTGAAAGAGAGTACAGCAGACAGGCGCTGAATGACAGGTGCCAGTCATGCTGGCTGCAGGGGCTGCAGAGGGAAGGAAAACAACTGTCTTATTCCATCCTCTCTTCAGTATCCCCAGCTAGAGAGCCACCCCCAAGGCCTGCCTCTTGATGTAAGCAGCCACTTGGTACATTCTCTTCCTTTCAAGTCCTTTCTCAACACAGACCTGTTTTGCTCCTGTTTCCCACTTTAGCTGCTTGCTGCAATGCCCACGATATTACTTCTCAGTTGAACCTTGAGATATTTCTCCTGCAAGTGCTCGCAGGCTCATTTCCACACAATAAGGGTAGTTAGCAATTTCCTCCCATCCCCATCTGCTACCTGCCTGCTCTGGGGGACCCTGTAAATAGCAAGAGGCAATTTTGCTTGCTGCTTCTGACTATTTCTATTAAGGAAAGCTGAGAGCATATCAATTAAATAAATGTATTGCATAGACACAGGCAGCCTTTAGGATGTGCTTCTATTTTCTGCAGCACTCCTTGTTATCATGCCTTGAAGATATCTTACCTCCGGTAGCAGCAGCTGCCAGCAGGATAGCTGTTTTGGGTCAAGGGAGCCTCAGTTCCTGAGAGAGAATGAGTGAAGCTGAAGGAAGAAGGAACGTGGCACCCCCTTGGGTGCTGGGTAACTGATATTGGCTCAGACTTGGGAAACAGCATATAGAAACCAGGCTAAATTTAAACAGATAAAGAGGCAGATAAAAGGAAACCAAGCAAAGCATTAAGGTTTCTGAAGCTAGAAATCAGGCTATTCTGCAGCTACTGGAAGCACTTCCCCATCATTTCCAAATAAGCTGGACAAAACACCAGGGAATGTACAATTTGGGCTGCCCTTATGGGTTTTTCTAAGCTGTGCATGTGAGAGAGATGTGGGGAAGCTTTAGGCAAACCCTTGGTATGGGGATGCAGTAGTTAGGCAGCTTGAAACACTCTAGCGAGAGCAGGCAGTGGGGCCAATTTGTGAGCTTGTCCTCTAACAAAGGAGGGCTGCTGAACTCCAAAAGGCAGCTCATGATGTGACTGCAGGCCTGGCAAGGTGTAGAAGGAAATGCAGATGCATACCAAGATGAGAGCTGCCTATAATCTTAAATGCTGCCTAAGGTGAGAGGAGAGGTTGCAACATTGAAATACATGGGCTGAAAGGGCAGAGTTCAGCTGAGATCAGGTGGCTGATACTCTTGAAAGTCATCCCATGCTGTGTTTCAATGTGGACACTCTGTAAACAGAGTGACTTGATGTCTTAAGGTAATTCTGCAGATGTTGAGCCTGGAACACCAAGGCAACAATTTCTGATAAGCTTCACTGCTGGAAGTCCAGGGGTGCTGAGGGGTGGGTTTCAGGATGGGTACATAAGAAGGTTTGTTTCTTCAGCAGCTTCAGACTACAAGGAATCATAGTAGTTTTTTCTCACTTAGTTCAGCTTAGTTGGGCCTGTGTTTCACTGACACAGCTGTGAAAGGATGGGAAAGGTTGTTGCTTGAAGACTTGAAGGCACTGTTAGAAGGATCAAAATCCTAATCAGCAAGAAGGTAGTATTCAGGCCCATTTTTGTTTCCTGAAGAGCCAACCTCTGCCCTCCTAACTTCTGTTGGAAGCAGAGTATGAGCAGGAGCAACTCCTGTAAGACCAGCCCAGGCCTACGAAACAGATCTGATTATTGCTGAGCCAGAAGTGAAGGTACGTATCTGACGTTTGCAACTCAAAAGCATAGATTTATCCCATAGCCACCTTTTCTGTTGGACTCTGAGATGACAGGAGAAGCAAGCAACACCTCCTTCCCTGACAGCTAGGTCATAGACTTCAACTATTTCTTTTGGTTGTAGAACTACCCTCTGTGATATCCATCCCTGGTACCTCTAGGCTAGCAAGCAGAAATGCACTTCAGCTTTTCAGAAAAGTTCTGATTGCTGTTCAAGTAACGTTCTGCTGGCTTGGATGGAGTAAAAAATAGGAAACATTTGTTGAAGAACACCAAGTTTTTGGTTTTCTGGTGCTCTGTATCAGCTGGTTCATCTTTTGTGAGGTTAGTGCAGGGTGTTTGGTCTGACTCATTGTCCTCTGCGGGGTAAGATCAGTTATTATATCAGTTATCAGTGGTTTCTTCACTTCTCTGAGTTGCTTACAAATGAGAACATACATTCCCTGTGTTCTTGGGGTTCAGCTACCCAGATGTGAGAGAGAGCTCATTCAGAGGCACATTCACAGTTGTTGGGGGGCAGTTTCATTTTGTGAGATACCAGAACCTGTGCTCACTGATGAAACATACTTTCTTGATGAAAACTCTTCTGGTTCAAAAAAGAGATCTGCTGTGGTCAAAGGGAAATGAAACTATTTGAATGAGTGATGGCAGAGCTTTATTATATTTTTAATGATTATAATGTTAATAATTTGTTAATATAAATAGGATTGGATTTTCTCTGAGCCCTAATTCTGTATCTAAGTTGTCCAGGTTTCTGATATCGTTAGAGTATCTGATAATATTTCTCCTTGGATTTCTGAGTTGTATCCTACCAGGTGGATGGATTCAGTGATTTTTAAGAAATCTTGTCATTTGTAAGTTTCTTCAAAAGGATTAAAGTATGAAATAACATTTTCACTGGATTAGGCAAGTAGAAGACCTTAACAGGGACAGAAGGGAAATCGCATAAATCTGAAGTAATTACAGGTTGAATCTTTGCTTTTGGAGCCTTAGATTTTATTCACTCAAGGCAACAGAGGAGTGTTTACATAATGTTAACGTGATATATATTATATTTGTCCTAATACACAAATATATCTATTTGTGTGTTAGGACTAATGCCAGACTTCCTCTGATACAGCTTTCTTTAAAACTGTGGGGAAAGTTGCTCTCCTGCTGCCCCTGCTTCTCCATCCCTTTCCCTCCTTCCCCCTCCTTTCCTCTTGGATTCCTTGCCTTTCATGTCTTTGTTTGACATCTAGGAAAGAATCATGAGGTGCTGAATATTATTAACTTCTAAACACCTAAGAAATCAGTAGGAAATCGCAAACATTTCGGCCCCCTGACAGTCTCCATAAATGACCTGTCCGAAATCCCTCCCCTTCTGAGATGAAAAGAGGGAGCCAGGCAGAACGGAGGAGAGAATGGGGAGAGCCAGGGAATGGGAGGGATACGCAAAATAAATGAGAAATATGATTAACTTACTTCCTTGGCTGGGTCTACAGCTGGTTCTGGGTATTTAATAAACAGGTTGACACTCCAGGTTCCCCTCATTAGGTGATCACTAAGGTCTGGGCTATCATAAATCAAAGAGCCAGGTTATCAAGGCCTGTGATCTTTAACTGTACAGGGGCGCCCAACTGTCTGCCATAACGAGGGCTAAGAAGTGCAAGCTGTAAAGAATTAGCTGGCTGCGGCACTTTAATACGCACGCGGAGGCATGAGCGCTGTGCCGTCTGTGGAGTGATTGCCCAGGTATGGATGTGGATAGGCTCCTGTCTGTGGGCTGACAGCGGCTTCTGTCTTGAATGTGAACATGTGAGGTGGTTTAATGAATGAAATGCAGCAGAATGCTGCCTGAGGTAGAGAGTTTCTGGCTATTCTTTGTTTCGTTCCAGGGTGACCAGAGGAGCCTGTTCTCTGCTCTTGTTTCAGGAGGCCAGGGACAGAGCATGGCACAGCCCAGTCCCCTTCTGTCTGTGTCCTTCTTGTGCTGGGCCTGGCACAGCAGAACCTATGTGTATGTTTTGCATTGTAGGAGGGATTGTTCTCAAGGGCATACTGCTTTGCTGGCACAGCCTGCTCCTGCACTGTCCTTTGTGAAGGAAGATAGCATCTGCATAGCTCTTTTTTTCCATTGCAGGTAAGGCCTGCAGGTAAAGCCTGATATAAGTTGGGCTGCCTGAAGCCTACAGCCTGAGGCTGCATACCAAATCTGGCATGTGAGCAAGTTATTGGAATCCTTCAGTGAGGCAGAGCATCAATCTACACAGGTTCTTGAAGCAAATAATAAAAGCTCTGAGTAGGAGCTAAGTGGACTTGTGGAGAGAAAAAAAGAGAAATGCAAGAAGAAAATACTTGTCAATCTCAGACCCAGTTATGTGAGAATGACTTTCAGATGCTGGGAGTGTTCTGCAGTTCTTGGTTTTCCCCAGTTTTGAATAACCATTGTCACCCACAAAATCAGGAAATACCTGGGAGGAGTTCCTAGGCTGATTCTGCTGCAGGACGCGATGCTTGCTGATACACAGCAGAGAGAAAGAATTGAACTTTGTTCCGTTCTAGTGACTGTAGTATGTGTTAGAAATTGAAATGGAGAAACTGAGGAAAAGGAAATCAGAGGACTTCCCACAGGATAGGTGTATTTTCCTACTTTACTAGTTGGTGAAAAGTGCAGAGCTCCTCAAGCTGTATTAGTACTTGGAAAGACTTAGGGTTGGGTCTATGGACACAGCATGCCTGGCTGTGAATCCGCACATGGGCATGCAGCAGCTGTGCAGAGCGGTGTCCTGCAGTTGGTGACTGTGTGCTATGCTGATGGCTTCTCCCTAAAGTATGTGGAGCAAGATAGATGCTATAAGTGTGTCTTGGGTTACTCATGGGAACTGTGAGTACTTTCATTGGGGAGCATGCAAGAACCGCATCGCATAAGCTAGAGAAGGAGCTTTGCATTGTGTTTATTTTCAAGACGATTTCTTGAGCTGGGGCCTCTGCTACAGCTTCTTCCCTTGGATGAGAAGGATGATTTTCTGTAGGAGACAGTCTTTGGGAAATTAGTTGGCGCAGAGATGACTGCTGTTTTCAGAGACTGAAGTCCCCTGAAGCCTTATCCCAGAAAACGTGGATTTGCTGAAGTTGCTGTACACCTTGTCACATCTTGTGTGAAGGCCCACATCTACCTGTCTCATAGATATTCAGCTGATAGGATAAGCGATGTCCCTGGAGTCAAGCCACAGCTGAAATTTCCTCGAGGGGCTCAGAATGCAGATCCAGCTCTGCTGCCGTCACTCCGGGGCATTCCATAGCTATTTATAATGGTGTATGTGTGTTTCCTACTTTACAGATTGTAATGCAGCTCACTGCTGTGGGGGAGAAAAATATAACACTAAAGCATGACATACTGCCCCTTGGACATCAAACCGTGTGGTTCATGTCAAGCTGTGAGGTAGAAGCATCTGGTTCACAGCAGAGATTTCAGGGTGTTTTCCTCGCTTCTTTCTCCTCCTGTTTTCCTCATCTGTAATATGTAGCAGCCATATATTCTATTTTTAAATATAGAAGCATTTCTGTTGTGAAAACCAACTAAAGCTGTGCTCATAAAAATAAAATTAAGAAAAAAAAAAAAAAAAAAAAAAAAAAGAACGGAAGTAGGTTTCTACAAAAATCTGGTAATCCATATGCATTATTTTTTAACTCCAGTCAGTAATATATGAATTTTGGAGAAGGTCGGAGGAGGATCTACAAATGTTTGCCTATGGAATGTTTTCAGTATGTCACATTCAACATTTTGGCAAGAGAGTAAAATGAGTATATTTTCAGAAGAGCACAGCACTAACCCACAATTGCACAGTGAGTTCTTTTGAAAATGGTGTGTTCTTTGCTAACCATATAGGACTCATCCAGTTGGACTTAACCTTTTCTAGTGTGAGAAACTAGCAATTTTTTAAGTGCTTAGTAGGTTTGGGGTTATGCAGAGAAATTTTCCAAATGGTGGATAAATAACTTAGTACCTTAGAAGCTGACACAGGAGCAAGACGCCTAAATACTTCTTGTCTCCAAAAAAACATTCCACAGGCCTCCTATCATTCCACTGATTTTGAAAATCCCACCCTAAATCCTAAATCTTTCCTCAGCTCCTTCTTTGCACTTGAACATATCTCTCTTTGACTGTTATAGGTAGGTTTACCTGAACAGAGTCGGTTTCCTATGCTTCTTCCTCAATAACAAACTCTCTGAAAATGTCTTTAAATCAAAAATCTGTCTGGAAAGAATTTTTGTTATGCCTAATAGAGGTGTATGATGAGTTTTTTAATGTACAGTCTGTATTATTAATCATTGGATTGTGTGTCAAGACTTCAGGCTCTTGAATTTCAACCTAAGGATATGAGAGATCAACCCAACCAAGGAAGTGAAAACCTTCTAAGTTATTGCAGGAAATTGCCAATGCTACCAATTTGTAAGGTGTTTCCTATGTCGTTGTTAACAGATTCCTTTCTGTACTACATATTAAGGCAAAACATGAAATGCGTTTGTGCAGTTCTTGCTGTCCTATAAAAATCATACCTGTCAAACTCTGGTTAGTGTGTCAATGTTGCATATGCTTGGAGACAATTTTTCCTGTTGTTAGCTATTAGAAAATTACTGCTTTGCTTAATCCATTTTGTTCATCCTGTTTTAACACCTAGCAGAACAATTTGATTGTGAGTGATTATGTACACTGAAGGAATCAGAATTTAAATAGTTAATACATTATTTGGAGTCTCTGTATTTTCTGCTTAGTAGAACTAGGGAAATCTGCATCTCTTGTTATTTCTTAGCCTCTGCTAACTCAGTAAGGTACTGCAGCAGCTGTTTATGATCCTTTTGCTTTCCATGATTTTATATGCAACAACATGGATAAGAGAAAACCTTTTTCATTTTCATAGAGGCATTTGTTGTCGAGTGCCATTCTGTACAGAGGTATTGTCATTGTTCTGCAGACCCAGTGGAAGGAAGATGTTCTGAGACAGCAGAGTTCTCTCTTGGAGTAAGTAGGAATGTTCCTATAACAAGAAGCTTGAATGACTAAGCTCAAAGAAGACTCTGTAAAGTCTTGCATCTCTGTAAAGATATGAGCTTTTTCTGGGCCCAGTCAACCTGCTTGCTTCTGGCATTCTGCAACACCACGCCCTTTCCAAAGGAAGATTACATCCGTTTGGTATTTCAGAGTTCATAAGCTGCATTTTAAATGCTGGTGAGTTCTCATTATAAAGTGCATTCAGCAGTGGGGTGAAGAACATAATCTGCTGGTATATCACTTGTCTGTAGGCTGGGTTCATATCATAGAACCATAGAATAGCCTGGGTTGAGAAGGACCACAGTGATCATCTAGTTTCAACCCCCCTGCTATGTGCAGGGTCGCCAACCAGCAGACCAGGCTGCCCAGAGCCACATCCAGCCTGAATCCAACCTTGAATGGCTCCAGGGATGAGGCATCCACAACCTCCTTGGGCAACCTGTTCCAGTGCATCACCACCCTCTGGGTGAAAAACTTCCTCCTGGTATCTAACCTAAACCTAAATTTTCCTCAACCTTTCTTCATAGGAGAGGTGCTCCAGCCCTCTGATCATCTTAGTGGAATATGCCAATTACAACAGCTATCTATATCACTCAGAAAAAAAAAAAGAATCAGATTTTGGTTTGCCATGGCTGTTTCTTTTGAAAAACAAACAAACAAACAAAAATATATAGATATATATGTATGTATGTATGAACTCATTTGCTTTCATTGCATGCCGAATACTGTAACAAGAAAAAAACAATCACTTTCTGATATCTTGAATGGAGACCCTGACTTGGGCTCTACTACATAGAGTTGTAGATTTTTAACATTGGTTCATATAATGCACTTTCCAGAACAGAGTAACAATCTGCATGGTTGAAACCAGTTTGTCACAGTGTAGAACACAGCTTTTATTTAAAAAAGGGAAGGTGGGGTTACGTCAGGACTGGTTCAGAAACAGCTGAGCCATTTCACAGGAAAGACAAGAATATTTGGAATACGGGTTTTGGCTGAGCTTGATGGCTGGCCAAACTACAAATGGAGGAGTTCTGTAACTCTAAATAGAGAGAAACTGGAAAAATAGTGGGAGAAAAGGAGTTGTAGTGCTGCAGAAGAGAAATGGATTTCAATCTGAAGAATGGTGTGGCATTGACATAAAGTTCACCTGCTCTTTTTGAGCACGGCTGCTTTTCTTTCTCAACATTTGCCACCTACCTTTATCAAATTCTCACTCCCTGATGATTCTAAAAAACACAGAATTTAGTTGAATGGCTCTGTAACTGTATGTGCTGGATGTTTTGGGGCATGAACTTAATCCTTTTTTTTTTTTTCTGCAGAGTGCTAATGAGCTGTTTCCAAGTCTTCTGGTGTCACTGGAGAGTCATTTCTTGGCAACTGCTCTGCTGAAAGACGGAGCTGAGGATTTCACATGTGATATAATTTACACCAGGCTAAGTTCTATTTAAGTACCTGGTGTTGTTTATGTGTGTCTGAATTATGCAGACCTTAATGCTAACTTTATCACGAGTAAGCAGATATTACCATCATACTAGAATAACTTAGCTCACTAGCAGGAAGACCCTAAATCTAGCCTCTTCGTGTGACTTTATTCCCGTTTTCTGAAGGACTTAAGATCTCAACTTAGAAATGTTTCATTTCAACTGTAATTACAGCTATTATTACTGTTTTTAAAGGCATACAGGCTGCTGAATGCTATCTAGTTGGTTTGGAGCTCAGTGCAAGAACTGAGGAGTGTGATAAGTCTTCTGTCATATGTTCTCTTCTGCACCAGATTGAGTTAACCTTTCTTGCACTTTCCCTTCTTACAGAAGTTATGAGATGTGGGGTGAGAAATCTTAAAAAAAATATAAAATCTGCTGCCTGTTACTCTGATTGTTAGTTCTAAAATGAAATACTTGCATAAGGAGTTCAGCTGATCTCAAAGTGTTATTTGTTTGGACTAAATAGGTGTTGGGGAAGTTGTATAGCAAGTGGTGTTGTGGTCCATGATGCACGTTGCTTGGGTTATAAGACACTGCCATGTGGGTCATGCTAGGTCTGCTGGAGAGTGGTCTGCAAAGGCCACCTGCCCAAACGATGGCAGGAAAAGACAAAAGAGAAAAGGGAAACTGAGTGTTAGGATGAGGTGATTAATAATTTAATTTAAACTATTGTGATTTAGTAATTTTCAAGTATTTTATACACCTTCTGGTGGTGCACGCTGGAGCTTTTCTGAGGTCAATGCTTGTTCAAATGGCATTTGTAGAAAAAGTTATGGCATGAGAAAGAAATTAATAGCAAACCTCTTTCAACATATTTAACTTGTTACTTTTTTCTTGATATCCCTTCAGAAAAGGAAATGGGGGAAATCTTGGAAACCCAAGCATTTTTAGCTGCTGCTAAGTTAGGAACACCCTGGTGAATTATTTTTCCCTTTTCCAGTCAGAACTGTGGCCTGAACTGCAGATCAAAGAAGAGAAGCACTTTAGTTAATCTGGCATAAAAATCTACTTTATCCTAAATAGACAGGAGGAAAACGAAATTGAGGCCCAGACACCACAGCAACTGTGAGGTAGGTTGTTCAAATTGTTGGTAACCGTAATGTAGTTTTTTTAATTGTTGTATTTTTTTAAAGTGCTTGGAGAGAAATATTGCTACCATATTGAAGAGGACACTGCATCCCACACCAGGGTTGTTGTCTGATGTTTCAGGGAATGTTCAGTGCAGTGCAGAGAGACAGTTTAAGGGAACTAGGATAGAAGCTTTTTGCAAACAATAGGAGGTAGTCCACTTATGTGAATTCAGGTCTGCTTCAGAAAATGTGTGCTGAAGATGCAAGCAGTTCTTTCTTCTTTGAATCTGTTCTGCATCACGTACTAACTTTATAACCATTGAACCAGGGAAATTTGACATGGCAGGTCACCATTTGTTGTGGGTTTGACCACATACCAGACAGTGCTGCCTTATGACATTGAGATATAACACTATGTTTAGAGAAAATGCTGCTCTGTGACCTTGTATGGCGCTGTTGGGTTCTGCGCTGTCAGATCCAAAACTTGCTAGGCACTTTGACAGAGGACTTGAAAGCTGATTCAGGATTTCTCATTCTCTATTCCTGGTGAATCTCGCAAATCTACATCTTGCATCAAATCAAAATCTTGAATGCCTGCCTGCTGCTGAACATTCTGGGTTTACCACAGTGCTAGTTCAGGTCCAAGAAGGGAGCTTACTTGCTGAGTCAGTCGGGAATCAGAATTTATCCAGGTAGAGCTCACCTGCCACAATGAGGAATAGCAGTCAGGATACTTTTGATTATTTTTGCATCTTTCGCCTGGAAGGCTTTTTGACCTGCAGGTAGCAGCTTGATGCAGTTATACTAATCATGCAGACCTTGCTCATTTTGTATCACAAACTGCATATTTAACTGCAAGCCTATATCCTGACGTACTAGGCTGATCCTTTTCAGAGCTGAACAAGCATTTTCAGATGAGTAAAAATCTTCACAGTAAACTTACGGCCCATAGCTTGAGGGTTCTTTTGCTCATGTCTGTGATTGTATATTCACGCTGTCCCCAAGATGAATCTGTCTAAAGTCCTCCTTTGAAAGAAATTCTGTTTCCTTCCTATGTATGTGGCTGCTTTATTCCACTGTTCCTTAAAAAACTTGTGATGATCCTGGTAATATCAAACCTAAATATTCTTGCTGTCAGCTATGCTATACTGAATATATTGTGTTCTAGCCCCAAATAGACTCAGAAAAAAAATTAATAACCATCTTATTTATAGTCACTTCTGCAATGTCTCTTGCAAAAGAATAGTCGTCTCCTGTTCTTTTTTTTAGATGCAACATAGATGTCCAGTTTCCTCTAGTGATGTATTTGAACCTTCTTACCAGTCGTGATGGCCTCACATATCACTTCTTGCAGTGATGTGGTCAAAACTGGATGTCTTGGCGTACCTTTAGCCATGTCCAGTACGAACAGGGAGAAGTATCTTTTGTTCCTCATCTGTCAATGCACTCTGGTTTGGGATGTCTTCCTCTCCTTCTTCTTCTTCTTCTTCATCTTTTTTTTTTTTTTTTTTTTTTTTTTTTTTTTTTTTTTGAGATGTCAACTTGTCAAAATTCAGTTTGCATTTGCTTAGAAGTTTGTATACCCTTCTCTGAATATTGCCACTTATTCATCTCTATTTCAATATATTATAAATAGAGCATTTTTTACATGTCATTATTTTGTTCCATCTTGCATTTTGTTTCAGTTTTTTGAGATTGTTGACTTATAATGATATCTGCCAGAGTGGTTGCTACATAACCCTAAGGGCTATCTATGCTAATTACTATGCTAATGAAAGTGGAGCTAGTGTAGTTCCCTGTAGAACTCCATGTGAATTGTCCTGTCAGTTGGACAGAAAATTACTAGTAATTTAAGAGGACTTATTTAGATAGCTTTACCTACTAACTGTGATGGTTTCAACCTACGTTTGATTTCCTTTCACCATAGATAGAACCATAGATTTCCTGTGTATGCTTTTAAAACGTTAAGTGGGCAAGAATTAAAAGTATTGCTTTTTTACTTGATTTTTGAAAGTAAATTAGCTCTAATACTTTCCCCATGATCACCACAACTGTTAAGTCATTAGACATAACATAATAGATTGAATAGTTGGTTCCTGACCATTCTGTACTGACTGTTTTAAACATTCTATTTCCTTCTGATTACTTCTAAATTTCTTGCAATGTTCTAGGTAGTGCAGTTAAGTAAGTTCTGCTTTTAAAGATTAGTTCTTTGCCCACTATTTCTCTAGAACCACATCAAAATGAACACTAGTTATTCACATTTTAACTGTTTCAGATATTACTTCAACTGCTTAAGGACAAATTTCATTAGATTTTACATACTTGAATGAACTAAATGTAAATACCTTAGGATGACATGGATGCGGTTTCTATGGAGTGTAGGCACTGTTTTGGAATTCCATCCCAGTTCCTACTTTTACAGGGAGAGGTGTGCTTCCCCCATTTCCAGGATGAGTGAGTAAGTGCTGTTCCAAGCCTTGTGGAAGTGCAGAAGTTGTTTGACAGCTTGGGTAGTTTAAGGTGTTTCCCTTTCTCACTGGGAGATTTTTCAAATATATTTTTTAAAGTTAATTAAGATCAGAGACATTCCTCTTACCTCATACCAGTTTGGTACTGTATAGTCCGTTACATTAAGTGCCAGGTTTACTCTGCTTCCCATTGGAGTCTAAGAGATTTTGCGTCTACCATTTTCCCCCCAGTTTGCTGGCATCCCCTTTTTTTGTAGTCTAGTTTTGTTGTTTACTCTACTTTTTCTCTGAGAACAAAACTTTTTCCTCCAAGTTAACTTTTTGGTTACAGCTTTCAGCCAGTTTGTTCCTATTAGATAGGAAGAGATTAAAGATAACTGTTAACATTGTTCAGCTCTTCCACTTTCTGAAAGAAAAAGCTATTCCTAGGGATGTGGCAGTCAGACTGTCAGGCAGTGTTGCATTTCTATTGGCCAGCTAGCTGACTTTCTGTGACCATTAGTGGAGACTTTTTCTGTGTGAGATTCTCTAACTATATTGCATGTTTTTTTTTCCTCTCCCCAACAAGGCATAGAATCATAGAATGGTTGAGGTTGGAAGGGACCTTTGAGATCATCTAGTTCCAGCCTCCCTGCTATAGGCAGGGACACCTCTCATTAAACTAGATTGCTCAGAGGCCCATCCAGCCTGGCCTTGAATGCCTCCAGGGAGGGGGCATCCACGTGGAATATTTCAGCTTCCCAATTAAATCAAAGTTCTGTCTGATTAGATGGTGGGAACTGCATTTACCGAAAATATTTCACTGAATATTGCTGCTTTGATTCAACCATGTTTGTGGTCTCTTGTCATCTTCTGTCAGTGAACAGACCTGACGAGTATGAGTTTCATTCATATAAAACCACAGTGCACGCAGCACTTGATATGAATGTCCTGGTCACTGGAGAGCACAGAGATTTTTGGTATGTGAAGAGAACTATTCACTGTTGTGTTGTGGAAAGGGCTTTGCACATCCACTCAGAGCAGACACAGCAGCATATGACTTATGTGCGCAATTACACAGTAGTATAGTATGTAAGTGTAGTATAGTGTTTAGTGTATAACTAAATAGCAGTTCACAAGTGCTCTGCAGGCTGAAGACAGCTAGTCAAAATCTCCAGCAAAAGATGGTGCATGTTCAAAGTGATCGGGCTTCTTTAATGCTTTGTGAAAACAAACAAAAAAAAGGGCTAAATTTGCAGCTATCCCTAAGGAATTATCTGTAAGCACAAGCTCTATCTGCAGATCATAATTTAATCAGCTTATGTGGCTGCCCATGGTCACAAAGCTGTAATTGATTAAAAATGATCTTTTTCTAACAAAATAAGGCTGAAGCTGAAAAAATGGCATCCTGAGGTGATTCTAATATGCCCTGCTCTGACAATATGATAAGGAGCAGTTCCGTAGAAAACCAGAGAATCTCAGAGCAAAAGGCTTGGGAGCTCTCACAGAGAAGTGTGTTTTTTATTGTTGTTATTTAACTTTAGGGTGGTTTAGACTGAATTTGGACTTTTTTTTCAATGTATTCACATTACCTAGGGAGCTGAACAGGGAGAGGGCCTCCTGTGAAAGGCCGTATGGCTCGCTTCCAATTCTGATAAAGTCAACCTGCTTGGCCCCACCAACAGGAAATAGGATGCTGCCCCTTTAAGCGGACTGTAAGGAGTATGGAATTACAGCTAACTTGGTTTGGAGCCTTTGTGTAAGGCTTTCAGGAAGAGATAAACCATTAATCATGCACAATTACTCTGACCTTGCATGAACTAAAGCCTCTCTGAACACATAAGATTACCGTCTCTGGGGACCTTGAGATACTGACACGATCAGCTCAGGACTATGGCACTGGAAACTGCTGCACAAAATGGCTGAAGGCTCGGCCGTTATCTCCTTTTCTTAAACTGGGCTCTCCTTCCACCCAGAATAGATATTTATCTTTCTGACATGCTTGTGGAGTAAAATGAGGAGAGGGAATTTCCCTTAAGTCAGGTCCTGAATTCATAGAATGTGATTGGGAAATGATGGCGATGCTTCAGAGAATAAATTGCACCTGTTTTTTGGTCAAAATAGATTCTTCAACTCACTGAGGTGGAGCTCTTTGCACTTACCATTGCAGTCTTCCTCTGGGGGACCTTCTTTCTCTCTGGGTCAGTGGCAGAGATTGTGAGGTGATTCTGCTGTGTAATTAATGTTTGCTGCTTTCCTTATACCATCCTCACCTGTTTTAATTAGATTTAGTCGGTGATTTTCAGAGTTGGTTTACCTTCCCTGCTATAGTCTTGTGTAGCATTTCCCTCATCTCTGAAACTCCCTGAGTAAACACGTATCTCACGCTTAACAATATTCTTCCCTCTACCTCTCATTCCCCCAACCTCCTGGTGCTAGCATCAAATATAAATAAATAATACTCATTAAGTAGCTATAGATTTCAATTGGTTATTTTTAAAAATGAAGATGAACTGAACGTGCACAGCAGCAGTTGCAGCAGCTCAGCTGACTGCCTCAGTAGAATGCAGAACCTTGTTTACATCCAATCACTGATCATGCATTGGATCCTTACAGCTTCATTCAAGCATAAAATTTATATCATTATAAATATTTTACTTAGGTGTGTGATATTTTTAAACTGTTACTTACTGCAGTTCAACATCTATTTTGAACATAAGATTACATTGATATAATTATTATTATATTATTATATAATTATTGTTTTGTTATTGACTATTTGGTTTCAGTTATCTGACTAAAACACTACAAGATTTTTTTTTAGGTGTTTTTGTTCGTTGGTATTTTTCAAACCCTCTGTTGCCAATAAGCCATCGCCATTAAAAAGAAGGCTAACTTGAATTCTGCTATTTCAGCCTCTATCTTTCTGCCAAAATATTTGTATTTGAATCCAGTCCTTTCTCTGCATACCCTTACTCAGTTCAGCATATAACAAAAACTTCTGGAACAAACTGTAACACTGAATAGACTGTGATTACTTTAAGATTCCGTAGATAAAATGCCACTCTTCTCTCCATTAAAGTAGCAAACCTCTTATTTTTCAGAGACGCAATTTTAAGGAAACGGAGATCACCCACAATGCATTAAAGGACTTGTCAATGATATCTACACTAAAATATGTGCCCGCTTCTGACCAGCACTCCTGTCTTCTAAGTTATATATATGTGGATATGTAAGTCCAAAAGCCATGAATACACTCTTCACTGTAGTAAATGATGCGGACAAAGTATACTTCTCAACGAAAAGATATTTAGAAAAAAGAAATAATAAAGTGCCACAAGTGCAGTGGTAAGGAACTTAATTAAAATAAGTTGTCTGGCAGGGATATCAAACCTGATGTGGCTGTCCCACTACTGAATGTAATGGGAAATTTTTGATAAGGAACATTTCTCTTGAATTTTCTTTTTTTGCTGCAGGATTTTTGCACGGTGTTCCTTGACTGCACTCATAGTCATTGTTAGGAACAGAGAAATGGGTTTGTAGCGACTGATGTTGTATTTTGTATCAGAAGAGACCTTTAAAAGGCTCCTTTGTATCACTTGCTCTACCTGGAGTGTAGCTCCCTGCTTAGAGGGAGCTGTCCAGTACTAGCTGGAGAAGTCAGGCATTTTGCTTGCTTTCCTCTTCTTTTTTGATTTTCTGAAGTTCCCTTTCTGCTCCGCTTGTACATTTTCCACTAATGCACTTAAAAGATATTGCCCATGGCTCAGTGGCTGCTGATTCTAAGAAATATTTTACAGGAAGGAAACTCGTTAGAAAACAAATAACAACAACAGACAAACAGACTCACCAAAACAAAGAGTGAAAAAAAAAAAAAAATTAGTGAAATTTCAGTGAAGGGCAAAGTGATTAATAAATAAAGGAGCCATCTAAAAAGAAAAATAACCGTGTAGATGCTATCAGCCAACATTTAACAGTCTGTCAGGGTAAATTGGTTTTGCCAGTATCCCCAGAGCAAGATGTTTCTAAACCACACACTTTCTTTTATTCAGGACAAAGAGATGTTGTAAATATAAAAGCAAGATGTTAGCTGGTTGAGTAAGACACTGTTGGAGCACACTGCTGTAGGATGTGGTTGATTCATCGTCATGTGGAGTGTACAAAGGGAGAATTCATGTCTGTCTTAAACTATGCTGCATTTCAACCATGAGATACTGCTTTTAGTACTGACTTTATGTAGTGGGGAAGGATAATTCTTTCCCTAAAGGAGTGTCAATAATCTGTTTTGCAGTTCAGACCATATAACATTATTGGTACTTTCCTGCAAATCTGCAGGAGTATCTTTTCCTGAAGTGTGGTGCTAAGCCCTGGCCTTGCTCTTCTTGTGGTACTGTATGTCATAGCTGTTCATGGCACTCTGGGCAATGTTAAATCAATGCCAGTTTTCAGAAATACAAAGATTATCAACTTGTTCCTCCTTCAGGAGAGGAACTGCAGATTGGGTAAGAATTGGTTGGGGGGGTGGGGGGAGGGAGGAAGATGGGAGCTTGGTGGCATGAGTGGAGGAAAGAAATCTGCTTATTATGAACTTCACTGCATATGTTGTGAGGGGCAAGATCAAACAAAGGTATATTCTTGTCTCATGTAAACCAGTATGAGTCAGGAGTGAATCAACTGAAGTCAGTGTCTGAGCTGCATCAAGGCAGAGCTTGAAGTGACCAGCATCCGTCCCGTGTTCTTCTTTGCTTATAGTCTTGTTGCACTACTCTGTAACAAAAGATGTGAAAAGATCCTGCTGTAAGAAGTTTCAAAGTGGGAGCTGTTTACCAGCTGGAGGGAAAATGACAACCTACAACTTCCTGGTTGTAATCCAGACGTTTATTATGTATCCACATTGCAGTGCTGTCAGCATGGCTTGTGTAGTTTTGCTGAGACATATGTTAGCTTAGTGGCTGCATTGCCAGAACCATAATAAGCTCCATGTGGGCCTATAAGCTTATCTTCTGAAAAAAAGTGTTGTAGTCTCTGCTTCACCCTGCTACTGTACTGCTAAATGCGCTGATGCTTATCAACTTAAAATTAGCCATGTGTATCAAGCTATTTATGCTTTGAACTGGAACTGTGGGTATTCTCCTTAGTTTGATATTTTTTTATTTTTTTTTTTTTAAATGCAGATGCTTCAGGTCCAGAATGCATTCTGATTTTGCCATTATATATTTGAAACCTGAAATAATTCGTTGGTTAGAGAGTTAAAGAACAGGAAAGAGATGCTCAGGCAGCATGGATCTATTTAGCTTCTCTGCTGCTGACAGTCCATGTAATTCATGTAAACCAGTGGAATACTTGGCTGAAGGACTGTACCATACTAATAGGAAGCAGAGAATTGTAGGGGTTAAAGCAGAGAGCATCCTTTTTATAATTAGGACAGATCAGAAGTGGAGCAAAATGTTCTTGCAGCTGAATCCGCTGCCCTCCAACTAGCCTGGAGTCTAGAGCTGGGGCCTGATGGACACTTGTACAGAATGCAATTTAATCTGTAATGGCTGAGGACTCCTCAAAGTCTGCGGCAAATGGCAATTATTGTCCTTTTTTTTTTTGTCACATCCCCCCCAACCAAAACAAGAAGGAAGAAAGTTAATGAAAATAACAACAGGGAAGCATCCTAACTGGCATGCCTTACCTCCCCCCTCTCTGTATAAAAATTCTCTGCAGTGTAGTGAGTGAAATGAGCTGCCCTGTATAATAAAGTCTCTCAAACACCGATGTGAAGCAAGAATTCCTCCCCCACACGTATGCGTATGCACCCCTTTTCCCTAATGAGCAGGGAGACGCCAGCTTGGGGGCTGCAGCCAGTGTTAAATTAGCAGAGAAGGCCATCCAAAGTGGGCTGACTCCAGCGTAAACTGCCTTAAGTGTCTGTTTATTAAATCACACCACCGCTTAGAGTCTGCCCTGCTGCCACATCAGAGCTGTCTGCATACAGACAAATCCTGGGCAGTCCCAGGGGGACTTGGTCCAACTGGATACTGGGCAGTAATAACGTGCTGGAGAGAGGGTAATCTGCCACCAACAGGCTTCTCATTAGACTCCATCATGTGTTATTCCTCAAGAGAAAGAAGATGACCGCGCTTGTAACAGTGGAGAACCTGGACATCTTGAAACTTTAAAGTTTTCTTCTTCTCTCTGTTTTACAGAATGTAAGCCATGGCAGCTAGCTGGCCTTCAAACTGCTTTGAAGCAGTAGCTTTCCAGTATCAGTTTTTTTGTGGAGAAGTATGAAATTCAACTTCAGCTCTCTTTTTGGTTTGCAGTGTGAGCAGGTTGTCAATATTTACTAACTTTCAGAGTTTACTGGAGTCAGTCTATCTAAGGCTTTGGAAATAGAAAGTCTGCTGTTTAAACTTTAATCTGTAGTATTAAAGAAGGAAGTCAAAATTCTTCTGCAAATTTATATAGCATTGAGGTTGATGAGGGTTTGATTCTGGCTGGGATCTCTGCATATGCCTGCAAAATAATACTGGTGATCTAGATATACTACGTACTCTGCTGTCAAGAAAGACAGGAGATACGCACCCAAGCTGCGAATCCTGTTGCAGCAGTCAGGAGGCATCACTTTTTTTGTTCTGAGAGTTGTGGGGAAATTGTTGTCCAAGAGCCCCACTATATTCTTTTCTTTCTTAAGGGCTATTTCTTAAATGTGGTTGGAACCGAGGCTACTATTTTATGACTTCTGACTGCTTATTTTAGTAATTGGATTGTCAGGCTCTCTGCTTCACACTTTCAAGATAAGATGTATTTTCTGCATAAACGTTTAACAAATCCCTAGAAAGGGATCTTGGAAAGAAGCGGATAGGCCACTCATCCCATAAGGAAGTTTAGGATAACTTTGAAAAAGTCTGGAAAACACAAAGTCTGTTCTCGTGAACTGCAAGGATTTATTGAACAGCTCTCAAATTTACCAGATTTCCATTTCACACAGATTTTTTCTTTGGAATATTGTTTTTAAGCTTCAAACATGTTTCATCCACATGTTGTCTGATCAAGGCGATGAAATTTGTACATACAGCATGAATTTCTGTTTCGGTTTACTTTGACAAATTTGTGGGTACTTCCAAACACAAATCTTCTGCTCAACCTTCTTTATGTCTTCCACTGAGGGGATTTTTGCTGCACGTAGACTTCTAGAGTCTCTGCTGCAGTCCAGATGGCCATGTTCTGTGACAGCTGATTAGGAGTCATGGTCAAGCCTGTTTTTCTGAGGTGGCCCACTGACATAGTAAAAGAGCAGCAGTTGTTGAGCTAATTTGTATGCGGAAGGAGCTATGTAAAGTTTAATCTGAAGTGCTTGGTTTAGCTGGCAGAAAGGGAGAGGTGGACTGTTTTCCATTTCCCTTTTAAATGTCAAACACTAATAGTCTCTTCCGATCATCCTGAGATTGCCAAATAATTGACTCCTGCCTATAGAAAAAAACCTCCCTGATCAACAAAGCAGGAAGCTGATGACAGCAACTGCCTGAACGTGTCCAAATTAGTCAACCCCTTGCAACCTCAGCAAGGTCAACAGTGGCAGCCCAGAGGTCGTGGGGCAGCAGGAGATGGAGGCTGAAGATTGCCCTGCTTCCTCTGCCCTCTCATGCCTCCAGGACATAGCAGGGAGATGAGGGATTCACAGCTGGAGTGGCCAGCACCTGAACTGCATGTCCAACAGAGATCTGTTTATTCAGAAGGTCTGCTATATGTTAGCTAAAAGACAGGATGAGGGTAGGAAAGGAGGAAGTGCCTGTCTTTGTGAGTGGCAACAGAGCAGTGGTGTCCCGTGTGGAGCTGACCCAGTGTCAGACAGCTCCTAGCATGTTTTCTCTTCGCATCCTCCAGGGTTTGCTTGGCTTGCTGTTTAGAACCAACCAACTTGAAATAAATGGGTGTTTGTTCTGTTGCTGGAATCTTTTTTCTTGAGCAACTGTGATTGTGAAAATGAGTGTTTGAATGTTACCCTGGTATGGCCAAGTATATCTCAGAGACGTAGAGCATTTATCAATACACATTCTCAGAGAAAAGATGGAGAAGGATGCCCACAAATCCATTCTTTAGTTGGGTGCTTCCTCAATACGCCCAGTTAGGTGTGTTGGGTTGTGTGATTTTTATAAAGCAGTGGATGTAAAGCAGCAAGGAAACTCTGGTCCTGTTTCCCTTTGTTTTGTCTTTGAGAGGACTGTAGGTGTACCTCTGCCTTCTTGAAGGCAACTCAAGTTTATAAGGGTTGTGGCATTTTCTTAAGATTATTTTTGAGACCCAGGGAAGGGAAAGAAGGGAAAAGAGAGAAACGTTGTCTCTGAGCTCCCAATCAATACTACTTACAGGTAGGCTGAGGGCTCTTCATCTGCTAGCCTGTCTTCTTATCTGCGTTTCCTTGTGCAGAGCAATTGGGGTTAGGGAACCTGTCCCTGACAGCCCTGTGAGTGTGCTGCTGCAGATCAGGACCTCTGCCCAAAGAAGAAGAGCTGCCTGTAGGCTTCCCACATCTTTGCGCGGAAACCCGGTCTGGATGCTCTGTCACACTCTGACAAAGGTCACTTTTACATCCCATCTTCTAAAAGGTCACAGCATGACCTCAGGTGCAGGAGGAGAGGAGGAGGGGGGAAGAAGGCCGTTCTCTCTTTCTTTAGATTTGTTTTTACCACTGAAATATATATACATTGCCTTTGCTCCTGTGCTGCCCTCTTTCTCTACTACACTGGCATCTTCTCTTCCTAAATGCCACTGTATAGACCTTTCCCCTGCAGGATGAACAAGCTGGTTACTGGATTTCTCTTCCTTCTTCACTTTGTTCTATCTGCATAGCTGCAGCTGTTCTAATGATACTTTTTCAAATTAACAAGCAAATGCTTCCAACCTCACTGTGCCATCCAGGTGTTAAACTGCATGAGCGCAATTCTGCACCACAGTTTTTGTGAGGCGCCATAAAGGCAGCATTGCCCTCTGAGGGCTAGGAGGGAAGAAAGTAACAAGCCTTCTCCGGCTCATTCTGGTATATTGTGCTCGCTTAGTCCTGAAAAGTACTTTCTCCTTTCTATCAACAGCAAAACATGTCAATGGGAGATGAGGTTGAAAGGCAAAAGCCAAAGTTCTGGTGGCAAAGCTGCATAGCTGCTTCCCAAACTAGGATCTACTGAACCAGCTAGAAGAAGTAAGTAATAGTTTTTTCTTGACTTCTTGTGCAGCCCAGTGGTTAATGAGACACTTAGTCTGATATCCTACATGCCTTTGAATGCAGAAGCATCAGAAGTGCTATTTTCTGCATTTCAGATGCTGATGGAAAGAAAAAGTGTAGGTGGTTTCTCTGTCTGTTTTAACAATTTTTTTCATCATATCTCAACTGTGCTAGCAGAGAGGACGGTGCTGAGCATGGGGCACTGCAGTGACTTGTTAGGGATGCAAGTCGTAGTTCTTCAAACAGCAGAACTGGGAGATTCAGTTTTCAGAGGCACTGTAGACCTAGTGATGACTGCAACTTGGTACAAGCTACTTTACTTGCAGTGTTCATTCTTTGCAAAGAATTACCTTAAGACATGTAAGAGAGAGAGAGAGAGAAAAACATGGAAAAATCCAATTTCACTTTTTATTGAGACTTTTGGGTAGGAAAAAGCCTGCCCCTGAATAGTCTAAAAAATAGTTGATCAAGCTTGCACTTGTTCTGTATTAAAATGAATTAATGTAACTTAGATATGTGTATGGGCTCTTACTGTTCGCACATCTGAGTTACATCTCAAGATATGTTTATTCAGAGTCAGACAGTGATGCTTTAGTATAAGTACATGCTGTTGTCCCTACAGTGCAGATCGATAATTAAGTAACTGAAGACCATCGTTACTTGAACTGTGTGATCACCTTGAAAATTCCCACTTGATTCTCGAGATCTCAAAGGAAATCTACGCAAGCTACTCACTGGGCCAGTCTGTGTGATCCTGAAACACTAACCAACTAGACTGATTGAAATCCTGTATATTGACCAGGCCACAGAAAGTGGAGAAGTAGTAATTTGCAAGGTCAAAAACTAGGTCACGATTTAGCTAGGAATACCAATGAATTGGGCTACCTGTTGAGAAAAAAAGAAAGAAACAGCCATGATGGAAAATACCCAAAGGTTATCTGAGTACCAGTCAGAAGGGAGACTGTTTCACTAATTGGGTATTAAAAGGTCTTTTCTATTCCATTTTAATTCTTATAATATGCTCCTCGCCAAGATATAAGGGTGTCTGTCTAAGGATGTCTTTCTTTTCATTCTTTTCAGCTGTGTTTATTTTCCTCTCTCCCCTTACTCATTCTTTGCGAGTTCATGAAGAGCATTCAGACCCCATGAGGGGGTCTCTACAGATCCCCTAAGAAGATTAAGCTCTCTGAATATTTCATGCCCTGATTGACAGTTCTTGAGGACCTCTTGTAAGCCTGGCGCCCGTATTCTTGTTTAAAAAAAAAGAAAAGAAAAGAAGAAGAGCAAGTGAGAGAGAGAGAGAGAGAGAGAGAGAGAGACAAGAAAATCACATACACAGGGGAAAAATTGATCCTATGGGCCCGACCTCTGTGGAAGGAAGGCACTAGGCAGTGGCACTTCCTCCTGGACATCTCCCCCTCCCTTTCCCTGCCCATCAGTCTCTACCATGAAATAAAAGGAAGGTAATGGGATTTCAGGAGGCAAGGAGTAGTCTGCTGATGTGCCCCCTCCCCCGGAGCTCCAGCGCTTAGGCTCATGGCCCCTCAAGAGCTATTGTAAGTCTCCATCTCTGACTCTCACTCTGCACTGGCGTTCTTCCTTTCCTAACAAGCTGACCTAGCTGTGCCGATGGCCCCTCATTAGAGGCTGAACAAACCGAGCCCTGTGCTCTCCTGCAGCCGTTTCACCCCATTAAGGGTTGCCCCCTGGTTGACAGCGGGAAAGGGAGCCAACGACCTGTAAATTCTCAATCAGACTGCTTTAGATTCTCCCTTCCCCCTTAATCGTCCCATAATAGGCGGCTGAGAAGTTTCTTCTTTATTTAGAAAGGCAGGGCCAAGGAGATCTCCTCACATGCTGGGTTTAGGAGACATTTCTTGAAGGATCAGGAAGAAGAAATGCAGAACTAACTCCTCACCCTTCTTGCAGCTGGAGTGCTATGAGATACACTGCTGTGCTTGCCGTAGGTACCAGTGTTAAAGGTAGCTAGGTCCTATCTGCCTCTTACTTGATGCTGAAGAGTAAGTGCATTACACAGATTCTGTTCTTGGAGTCTGGATCAGATGATATTTAGCCTGGGAACTGTTAAGTTTACCTGAGAATTGAGAATCTTGCCAGTAGTAATGATACAGAAGTGCTACCAGTGAAAGGCCCTGATCCTTCCGTCTGCTCTTATTTACTTCAGAAGGTAACTTGGGATTCTTAGGATCATGATTTTTCTGGCTATTTTCTGGCAATTGCTTGAGGTACAGGTGTAAATGCCTTGAGTGGCTTAACCAAACATGGATTTGTAGGCTTTTGTTTCAGATCAGTTTCAGACCATTTTCAGATCAAAGAGGGAAAATTTTAGGACTATGCAGCTCGAGCAGGCATTTTTCAGTTCTGCTAATGAAAGGACATGTATGTTCAGAGGGAGTGGAGATGGAGCTTATTCCTTCTCAGTGTGAAAACACTGGATACAGTTATGGTTTTCATTGCCTTTAAGGCTTTACACCGGACAGACTGAGTAGGGAAGTAGTGAGGATGGGGGAGCTTTGTCGGTACTGAACACTGTCTTCCACTAGATAAGAAAGTGCATCATTTCATGGCTTCACAGGTTGAGGGCTTCTTCCCTTCCTTGGGCTCTAGAGTGGTGGAGGCTATCTAGCCTTTTACACTCAATATGAAGTCTACTGAAATTTTTGTTAAAATGATGTTTTACAGTCCAAAGACATGGAGGGTGGGGTGTATGTGGTGCTCTGAAGCAAAGGGTTACTGTGGAGGGAACCATTAGTATGTGAGAATACTGTATTTGCCCAAGTTTTTGGTTGCTGCTGGGGAGTTGGACTCTTCCCACCTTTGTGCTACTCTCATTTTTCCTTACTCAAGAATTCAGAGCTGCTGGATTCAAACTGAAGTCTCCTTCATATGACTAAATTTGCTTTTGAACTCACCTTCTTGATGTGATTGAACCAAAGTGTAACACAAGTCTATGTTAAACTCAAAAATTCTTTCTATGTACATTCAGTATTTCTGTGTGGTTGTGTTTGGACACCCAAGTCTTGGAGCCATTTCAGTAGAGTGAACTATTCAAGCTGCACGTAGAATATTCTATGTAAAAGACATTGGCAGTTTTTTCAAGCCAGTCAAGCCAATACGTTATCCAGTGACATCACCTTTCTAAAGTCAATTATTACTTTTAACAACCGATTGATGTCCCATTTACTCATGATAGCAATCTTGGTGGAATGCCAGTGCCATTCCTCAATACAGCTTATCCTGCCAGTGTTCTGTGGACAGAGCATGGAGCTCTACAGCACAGCTAATGCTGGAGCTTGTAATTTTTCTTTGGGGCAGAAGAGGAAAGCATCTGGATATTTATAGCTATCGTGGAAAATATTTGTATACAGAATCAAAGAAGCTTTTGCTCAACATCAGTCTCATACTACCAGTGTTGGTGTTACAAAGCTGCACAGTGGTACGACTCTCAACCTTGTCCTTATCTCCCCTGTTCCTACTGGCCTGCCAGATAGAGTTTAGGGCTCCTGTGCCCTGTCTCTCTGGTGTGCTTGGGAGTGCTGTGTTGAAAGCAAGCTGTTCAAGAACTGTCAGAGGTTTGGGAGGAATTTACTTCTCTCCTACTGAAACAAAGTGATGGGACACGGTCTGGATTTTCATCTCAACTCTAACCACTGGTACAAAGTGGAAAAGGCTCAACAGACTTCTTCGTAACTTACCAGTTTTCAGGGAGAACGAATCCTGGATTTTGAATATTTTTCTGCATTTAGAAACAGGAAGAATCGTATCCATGATGGTTTGGTTTTTGTTCTGCTTAGGTTTTTTGTACACTTTCTACAAAATCTGGTGCATTTTTCTTTCCAGGAGTAATTTCTATACCTTAATATATGTTAACTGTGGTGGAAAATACAACTGAATGAGAATATCACATTTTTCTGGCCTGTTAACACTTAGGAAATTATTTATAAAGACAGCCCTCATCTTTGATTTCTAGACATCCGATATAGGAGAAACAGCTCTTCAAAACAATCCATATCTCTTCACAGAACTATAGAATAATTCAAGTCAGAAGGGACTTCTGGAAGCCATCTGATCTGCACCCTGCTCTAAGCAGAGGGGGATAGAAGATCAGGATGCTGCTGTCCATTCACAGACCCCTGCAACAACAACTGGCTCCTTCCCAGTAGGGCAGTGAGGAGTCAGATGCTGCTGTGCTGCCAGCCTTGACTGCTGGAATGGCCTTTCCATGGCAACTGTGCCACAGGGAGACTGTCTGTCCTCTGTCTTAGAATAGAAGCAGACTGGCTTTGCTGTGGGTGTCTCAAAATTGCAAATTCGTTTCAGGCACCCAAGTGGAAAAGTATGCATTGCTATGGTGGGTGTGCATGTTAACAAGTGGCTACCACACTAACAGAGGGTAAGAAAAGGAAGATTTTTATAAGAATAAGAGAGTAGTAATCGAAAATTTAGAATCTCTGTTGAAATAGTTATCCATGTTCAAAACCAGTGTGGAATTTAAAGTTGTTTTTTTTTAGGATTCTGCAACTTCTGGATCCTTTGTTTTCCATTTTAATCCATGGCTGAGAATAGAACTGGGGAGTCTAAGATACCTTACAATATCTTGTAGCACTTGATGTTGTAAACAAAGGGTTTGCAAAGGAATCTTTTAGGACTAAGCCCTGTAAATGCAAAACTGGGGCTGTGAAGATATTCCCTTCCTTGAATTGTACTTGGTGCTCCATGGAATCCAAGGCAGCGGGGGAGCATCACTACCTTTTCCTTCTCTCATATAAGAGAGAAGAGATTTTCACTAAATGTGCTTTGTACACCTCGAGAATGTCACTTCGTCTTTGAGGTTTTAGGGCTTGCCTTTATGTTTGCGAAGGCTGCATTTTGCCTTGAATTAACTGGCTAAAATTTGGAGTTGAAATCATTGAAATATATTCATTTAAACAGAGTGGGATTCTTTTCAGAACGGTTTTGTTGATAGTGAGAGCTATAAATTTAATGTGTCCCAGCGTGCTGTCAACTGGAAACGTTTGAAAGCCTGTGGAGAGGAAGGAGTTAAAGATCCTGTTCTGTGAGCCATCCACAGCGGGGAATGACCCAATTTAAAAGGGTTAACAGTATTTGGTTTTTCAGAACTATTTGTTATATCAAGTTAGTGCAGTAGAGGTCACACAGGTCACTCTGCCTCCCCCTTCTCTTGCCATTCCCAGCCCCCACTCGGTTCCTTGTTCCTTCTCTAATCTGATGACCTCAGACACAGCTCTTTCCTTATGATGTTCTTGACAGCATCTTCAGACAATATGCAGCTCGACGCCAGTTGTCTTTCCTTTCTCTGCTGTCCCACAGGAGAAAACCTTGAATGCTAAAAGGCACTTTGTGGAGCAGGGGAAAGCCTCAGCAATTTGTTCTGTGGCTTTTGGACAAGGACAACTCAGAAAACAGTTATCCTTGCAAGCACACACCAAGCATAACTGTCCTTTCTTCCAGTGTGTGTTTCTTTTTCTGTGTTGGGTTGTTTGTTCCAGTTACATGTGCATGTAATTAAAACTCACTGCAAATCCCACTTGACCAGCTGCACATTCTGCTTTTTCTTTCACAGTGTTGCTACATGTTGTCTTGCAGAGGACCTAAACAAACGCTTTTTTGGAAGTTAACATTTGCAAATGCTAATAGTACTTTTCAAGGTGGGGTATGCATATGGATTTAGCAATCAAATGAAGTCCGACTTACTGTTGTCAGAGTGAGAGTTTACCACAGCAAATGTTGTTTAGAAGGTTCTCATTTTCATCCCTTCCCTCTGACCTTCTCCCATTGAAGGTTCTCTGAGATGTTTTGGGTATATTTATATGACGTACTTGCAAAGGCACTGAAGCTCCATAGATTTCCTGAAGGTGATGAAAAACTTTCTATTTGGTGTCTTTTGAAAATCAGGTTAGAATCAGCTAGTAACGATTACTATCATATATCTGGTCAGCAGGGAATAGACTACAGAATACCCAATAGGAAATTAGAAAAGTTCCAATTTTCCCAGTTTGTTGTTTGTTGTTTCTCACTCTACTGCATGTCGACCTCTGCCTGCATCTGACATCCTCTCGGCCAATTTTTAAGAATGTTTCTCATTTTATCTGATTGTCCATGATGCAGTCAGAACTGAGTGAGTTGCATGTGCTGCTAGAAGGTGTCAGTAAGGTGTAATGGACCACTTTTATTCCTTTGCTTTGAGCTGGTCTCTGAGGAGCAAGCTTTTATTTTGTGGGATACCTTTGTCCTGGCTGTCCTTAATCTTCTGAGGGCAGTGAATGACCATGAGCTGCTACTGGTAATGCTAACTGTTTCTTGCAGCCTTCCGAGGGCCAGACTCCTGTGTATTTAACAGCTTGAGGAATCGATGAGAAGAAATGCCTGTGCGTATTTGCTTGAGTTCAAAAGCAAACTTCAACTCAAGCATGCTTGTGAGGCTTGCATTTCTGGTCATGTTCAAGTGTACAGAAGTGCTAGTAGCATGAATGTTCATTAAAAAGCAAAGTTTAAGGCTACGTCTTCTGTTACAACTTTTAAATATTAAACCCCAAGCAAATCCAGAATTTTAGTTCAATTGATATAAACTGTTATATCTGGGGTGCAGACCCTTATGTGCAAAATTTATAGTAGTGGGCAAAATAAAAGCTGAATTAATACATTTCACTGCCTTTTTATATTTCTTTTTCAGTTCACAGCTTGCTCATTTTTCAATGAGTTATAAAATCATGTTTCCCAGCAGCATAACCACCCAGCATTGGGTAGGAATCAAAATGATTATATTCAGCTGTACGCTTTGCTGGGGAAGTTGGAAAAAATGGCAGTGTTTGAATACAGGGTGTGTGCAAAGCTGTTCATTCAGCTCCACCATTTAGAATGAGGCTGGGATACGCAACAGTAGCAAGTGCCTGATGGAAGGTATACCGTGGAATACTGGTTTTCCCAAATGTTTGTGAGAGTGTAATAAATGCAGTGTTAGAGGCTGCTGTTCAGATACCATGTTCAGGAAATGCTGAGTTCTGTTTTCAGTTCTGATATGAACTCTGTGTCCTTAAGCTTGCTAGTTGTCATTCCTGCCGCTGTTTCCCTGTGAATGAATTGGGGATCATACTATGGACTCATACATTTCACAGAGATACTGTTTTTTCTTTTTGTACTGTGGCAATTTATGGATGTTTGGTAACCAACCAAAATGTAAAAGAGTTTGAAGCAATGGATTTTGGTTTTAGTGGACTTCTTCAACTGAGGTTTTCAGAAGGTGTCTATGGCCTAAGGGTTTCCAGAGGAAATTCATGCACTTGTACAGTAGGGTCATATGTCCTTAAACATACTGGAAGAAAATGAGTTTATCTTTTCTAACACCAGGTGGAAAAATACTAAGAGTGTAGGTACTGAGTCTGCTATCTGCATGGTTTAGATCTGTAATAGTTTCAAATTTTTGCTCTCTGGCTTGCCAGGATGCTTCAGAATTCTAGAGAGTCATGTCGTTGCTGTGCCATTTATTGTGCAGTTCTCACTCCATCTCTCTGTTGGCCTCAGATGTTCAGGTTTCTGGAACCATAAGCATAAGGGAGAAAGGGACAATCGGAAGGAATGAAGGTTTCAGAGGTGGTTGTTTTAGTTGTTGTTTAGGTTTGTGTTGGTATTGGTTTAATATATATATATTTTTCTTTTGTGAAGGAAAAAGCAAGATGCTTAGTGTTCTGTCATTACAGCATTCTTCTTAACCATCAAGTCAGAGGATGGTATCTTAAGGAAATGTCAAATAATGGAGAGATGTATATACAGTTGCTGCAGCAGGGAGGAAAGCAACAAAACAGGAATGGAAATTAGCAAGAGGAGGTCTGAAAGGCCACGAGTTTCCAGCTCAGAAAGACGGTGGGAGAGGAAGTCGGTGAGTGCAAAAGGATTCCCTCTCTCCCCACCTCTCGGCCCCCACCCTCTGTCCTTCCTCCACACCCCTCCCGGGGAGATGGGAGAAGAAACTTGGCAAGCCATCTTGTCGCCAATCAATCTGTGGTGTAACAATTAGCACTTAAGCAGCACTCATGCTAAACACAGGCTCAGAAAACACTTAAAAAGAAAAAAAAAAAAAAAGGAGGGGGGGAGTGGGGAACCACACATAACCCACCAACACAACAAGAGGGGAAAGCTGGAACAGATCAATGCCGCGCTGAGCAGGAGGCACCTAATACCCCATTATTGACGAGGACGATAGCGCCTTAAGTGTGCGCTCTCCACGCTGAGCAATTAGCCAGCAGGACCACTGCAGCGAAGGCAACTCCACCGCAAGAACGCACCCTCCCCTGCTGCCCCAAGAGGTGTTTGATGACAGCTTCATTTGTTAGTGTGATTCCAAGAGCTGGTGGCGCCGGCATCGTTCCATTACGGAAGGCAGCACGAGGGGAGGTTGGGCAGCAGGTCTTCTCCCCCCCCCTCCCGGCCACTGGTAACAGAATACAGTAGACACGGAGTCTGTCTGTGAGCTGGCTAAATTGATTGTAATGGGTTTCTTAACGTGGTGAAAGAGCCGACTGTTTTCTCGCCTTGAAGAAAGGCCGGAGGAAGGAGGAAGTGACTCCAGCGGCTGCGGCGCAGCGGATGAAAGTAAACTTTTGTTTAGCAAAGAGCAGCCGACTGCAGACTGTCTCTGGCCTTTCAGCTAGCGCTCAGCAACACTGTTCTTTAGAAGAAAGGGGAGAGGGCCGAAAACAAACTCTGTCAGCTTCCTGCCTCAGCTCTTGCTCTCATAATAACCCTGCTGTCTGGCTCTGCTTCCCACAAGCACACTGAGAATATCCTAATGGCGTGAAGCCGGTTTTCAGAAGGTGCCTGCGGCCTCAAGGCTTACCAAGACGTTTCATGCCCATGTAGGGTAGGAGTATGCATCCTTTTAAATGCTTGGCTAGGCTGGGGCTTACCTCAAAAACACGTGCCTGGCTCATGTAACAAGACAAGCTAGGGTCAAACCTAGAGAGGATGTGGCCTTCTGAAGAATATCCAAACAGCATCTGTTACCGATAAACTGCTGTTTATCTGAAAGCCCAAGAGCTATCCTGAGACCTCCCAAGCAGAGGTACTTCTCCCAGGTTAGAGTATGTCAGTGCAGTCAAATAAATCAGCGAGACGGTCGCACTGGTTTGTGGTGGCAAACGCAGCAGGTGCTATTGGATACTCACTCTGCTTTTCCCAGTTGTGTTGAAGCCTGTCCAGCTTACCTTTACCACTGTTGTTATCCATGCTAGCTGGGATCTGCCTAAATAAAGCAACACTGGGAGCTCCCTAGAGTAACTGCTTTCTATTCTGGGGGATATCATGGTGTCATATCTGAGGAGTCGTCTTCAAGAAGTAAAATAGATGATACGCAGATGTTCAAGCTTTTTCTGGGAGGTGATATATCTTGTAACAGAAATCTGCCCTGTCCAGGTGCTGGAGTATCAGAGGCTGGCCTCTCCACTGCTCTTCACAGTGGACATGCTTTGATTGTCTTCTCTTTGTCCATGGAGTGAGTCTCTCAGGGGTAGTACAGATAGATACCACAACAGATAAGGAGCCCATACACCAGGTGTGCAGACATGGATGTATTGTTAAGGAAGAGAAATGAAGTTTGATATCAGAGTGGCATCACTCAGACTACAGGTGCTTACACACCATCAAACTTTTGGCTTGACAGGAAAATAAATTTATTCTGAAAGTAGGATCTTGACAGTAAAGAAAAAGACCGAAAAGTGCAACTTGCTGTACCACTGCAACCAGAAGCTGCTGTTTGCTTCCGACCAGGAGGTTTTAAGATGATGCCAGATGGGGCCATTAAAGCTGTGCAAACAATAAGGAGCACATAGGGGAGGCTGTTAATGGGTTTCTTTTGGAAGCATCAGCTGGAGCTGCTGAATGGGGCACATGACCTATTAAAAAAAGCCACTTGAGAAATCTCTACGCCTGCTGCAATGATGGGATATTTTTACCCTCCTTGTTTATGCCAACCCACCAAGGATCTGACATGCTGGACACTGACACACTTCTGTTTGCAGCTTTGCTCACTTGCCAATATGCTTTATGGCTTGTGCTATAAGTGCTGAGATCAATGGACTGGATGAAGCTTCACAACCACATCATTTTGAATACAGAGGAAGCCACGTTTAAGGAGATGGCTTCCACAGAAACGTTGTTTGATTACCGCTTCTGGGAAGGGGAAGACTACTTTTAGTGCAGGTTCTTTCAGTGATTACAAATGGGTGTTTTGCATGGAGAGCAAACAGAAACATGCACAATTAGAGAAAGCTAGCAGAAGACTTGTGAATGTGTAAGTTGTAGTTAGGGGGCTTATTTGAGGTAGAGCTTGTGAGATAGCTTGGCCAGGGTAGGAACTTCAGCTCACATGAGAATCAGCTGCTGGCTCATATTCTGTTGTATGAAGGGAAATGGTTCTACCTATGGTGGCCAAAGAAAAGTTTAAAAAATAAATAAATAAAAATAAAGGAAAAAAACACCTTAGCAGTGTATCCAGCTCTGAAATTGTTCCACAATGTGATGGTATTTTCTAACATCCTGCCTTGTATTTTAGGAAACTGTGCTCATTATCACAGAATGAGTTAGCTAGAGAGTATGTGTGATGGAATTGTATTAACTGAAGAATTGTTCCTTGAATCACAGCAAAAATAATCTGTTGAGTAGCTGTGATTTTATAGCCACCCACTTAGACGTGGTCACTGTTGTTCACCTCATTTATATGACTGCAAGCTCCTGTATAAGCTCCTGCATGGCCAGATTGCAGAGTTGGCCCTCTGTGCTGCCACTGGCCGCTGGAGAATCTGTATCTGACAGTGCTTTTTCAAGTGAGCAAGATGATGGTATGAAAGCCTTACCATTATAAGTTACTATATATGGGTATAAGTAACCTCATATTGTGCAGGAGAGAATCAGTTCTGTGGTGAGAACTGTGTGTTTCTTAACTGAAGTTTGAAAGGGAAGATTAATTTGTCCATTCAAATTTGACTCACTTTGCTTGATTCTTTGCTATGTGAAGCTGAGTTGTGGGATTTTTCTATGGGTTCATCAGTCATTTTACAATGCAGTGCTATGTATCACCATTCAAAGAAGATGGAAATGACAGCAGAATGGTTGAATCACCAGTCATTGCAGGGATGCAAGGCCTGTTCTGTTCAGACAGAAGATTATTCATATCTGAATGGTGCTATTACATTTACAGGATCATAGAATCATTAAGGCTGAAAAAAACCTCAAAGATCATGAAGTCCATCTGTCAGCCCATCACAGCCATGACCACTGAACACGTTCCTCAGCACCACATCTCCATGGTTGTTCCATGCAACACCTCCACAATCATTACCTCTACTACTTCCCTGGGCAGCCTGTGCCAGTGCATCACCACTCTTTCTGGGAAGAAATAGTTCCTAATACCCAGTTCCTAAGACCCTCCCCTTGCACAGCTTGAGGCATTCCCTTTTATCCTATGGCTGTTACCTGAGAGAAGAGTTGGATCTCCACTTTGCTACTACCTCCTTTCAGGTCTCTCAGTGATAAGGTCACCCCTGAGCCTCCTCTTCTCCAGACTGAAGCATCCCAATTCCCTCAGCCATTCCCTGTAAGACATGTTGCATGGGAATTGTTGAGTATGGGCCTGAAACACTGAGCACCAGGGGAAAAGACCCGGTCAGCCCTGGGAGCACAGGTGAAGGCAATTCAGCTTTGTGATAGCAAGGGGTGGAGCCTGGCTGCACCTCTCTTAGACCTCATTTAAGGTCTGACTGTCACAGGGGAAAGATTTTTCTCTGGACATTCCTCTTTGGGGGAGCTTTTCTGCTGTAAACTTGGAATCTTCTGATACAGGTGATCAATCTTCTTCCCTTCCTTTACAGCATCTTTCTATCGTGCTGGTACTTCTGTCAGCGCTCCTCTGCTAGAATACCTTTCCTATTGTATTGATCTGTCCAATTGCTACGTGTGTGCTCCACAACCCTCACAGCTCTGTTGCCCTTCTTTGGGCACCCTCCAGGGCCTTGGTGTCTTGTTAGGGGCCCTAACACTCCTAGATCATCTTCCACTGATATTATTTCTCAATGGTACAATGTAAAGTTGTTGGTAGGATTTTTCTAAGGTAAAGGTAACCAGTTTAGAATAAGCTTTGGAGAAGCAAAGTATGAGATGGAGTGTCACATTAAGTTCTTTCTTAGTTTTATCTATGCAGTAGTATTGAAAAATAATACAATAAGCATGAAAAGGGGGAGGAGGAGGAGGAGGAGGAGGAGGTGCTTGTTCTTGTTATAAGGGAGCAACACAAGAATAAGGCGATTTCCCCTTGGGGAAGATTAGCTGGGAGCTAAGGGTGAGCAGAGCCAGTGACCAGAGTCCAACTATACCAGAGGGCTGTTGCCTGGGTTGTTGATAATAACACCTTCCATTGACAGATTAATTTGCAAAATCAGGTAAGTGCAAGGTGGTGAATAGCATTGGAAGCTGAAGTGGGAAGTACAGCCAGTGAATCAAGACCAGCAAAGACACAGGGATGCAGGTATTTCTATGCCGTAGTCCGGGCGTGGAGTGTGAGTCTAGGCTTACATGAAGCTCCTGGACCAACGTGCAGATTATGTATGGATGCAGATCCTAAGTGGGGCTGTCCGCAGTTGGTAAGGTTCATTAACACACACAGATCATGGAAGTGGGAGTCTAAATCTTTGCATTGATGCCCTAGCTGTCTTCTCTGCACAGAAAACTCAAGAGTAGCTTTTCAATTTGATGCAATATCCCTTTGAAATTGCGTGAGATACTTGACTAGTTTGTTTCAAATACAAAAGGGCACTGTTTGGTTTGAATTGCAAATGTGTTTTGTCAAATTCTTAGGTAGGCCGTGATAGACCGGTAAGTTAGAGACAGGGTCTTTCATACAGTTTTTCTCATTGCCTTTGTTGTATGCCTGTTGTTGAGAGAAAAAAAAAATTGGTAACTTGATCACTGCCTCTGCACATCAAACTGTGGTTCCTAAACCTCCAAAAACATGAATATGCAGTTGTGCCAATTCCTCCTGTCCCTCGCCTGTATCTGGGAGCCCTTCCAATCTGACAGGAAGCATCACCTGAAGGAAAATCAACTTGAAGTGTTTTCTCTCCCACTTGCCACCTTCCAACTTTGGTTGCTGAGAGAAGAAGAGAAAGGCTTTTAACACCATCCAGTGACCCAGCTCTAAGTACCATCTCCTGGATTTGATCTAGCCAGGGAGACGGGAGGTCAGCTGCAGGGGCCAGGGAGAGTGAGAGAAACCATGTCAACAGGCTGCTCCTGCCGTGTGTGAGTGGTGAATGATGAGCGTGTGACACGGTAGAAGGAGTGAGGGTGCTCACCTGGAAAATGTTGTGGGAAGCCTGTCATGGATGTTTAAGTGCTGACAAGATGTGTCTGAGATATCCTTGCAGTACATTTAGGTACACAAGAGTAATCTTCCTCCTGGTTCCTGATTCAGAAGCAAAGTTGATGCCCTGGTTTGCCGTGGGGGAGATGAGCAGCAGGTTACAGCCTGATGGTTGGAAGTGAAGGCAGTTGTAAGTATGGAATAAACAACTCCTTACTTATGTAAGGACTGAATGGGCAGATGAAACTGAAGGTTTAATTCTGCTGTCTTCCCTTGATCCATAGGTTTGGTTCCAAATAATGTGAAATGAGGAAAAACCAAAGAAAATGCCATTTCTTCTGAACGGATTTTGAAGTAGATTCTCTTTCAGGAACACATCTGGATCACTAAATCCTTTAAACAACAGCTACAATCATGTAGCTTCTTTCTGGGGAAGAAAAAACAATCCATGCGATAAACCAGCTGCCTTAAACATAGCTTTCAGTGTTCAAGTGCAACCTCCAGGAATGTTGCAAATCAGATTGGAGGCAGCACTGAGCAGAGCAGTCCTGCTTCACTAGTTGTACTAGCAGGTAGTGGGAAAACTGGACCAGATCAGGGTCTCATGCTTAAAGAATAATTGTACATTTTAGTCACTGCAACATCGTCTGCAAGCAGTGAATATGTTTCTAAATGAAACTATATCTATCTTGAGGAACTGATATAGCAGTGGTATCATGAACACAGTGCAAAGCGATTTATCTTGCTGATGAGCTATGCCTGACACATATTCTTCAGTTTCCCACTCAGAATGTTCAAAGATAATTCAATTATTCAGGTATTGCCTTGAAAATGGTTGGACTGCAGAGGGAACTGTTGGCCTAGAGTCCCCTGATGTACTACTCCTCAGTTAAGATCCAAAGTAATGTTAGAGATTTCTAGTAGTTTGAAGAAATTTATAGATATTACTATATTAAGTTGTCATTAGAGGTAATAATGTAGTGGGTTTGAGCATATACCTCCCAGTGCCTTGTCAGATAATGTGTGCACTATGCAATGAAAGACAAATAGTCTTCTGGAAAGAGGTGACTTGTCTTGTTTTGACATCAGTTTAAATCTGTAAAATGTGCTCGGCTCTCCTGCAGTTTTCATACTTAGTATTTGGTGCACAGGTTCAGAACCAGGTCCTTAACCTCCAATTGACCTGCGTTCAACGTTTCAAAAAAATCAAGGTATAAATTGAATTTTTCTACTGCCTATATGTGGATAATAATTTGAACCCATTTTATTTTCTCTTCCTTTGTTTGTTGCTCACAATCTTAATTGCTTGACTTCTGTCATTCTGCAATAGTCAGATGCAAGAGCTTTGTAATGTTTAGCCCTTGAGCCTGACCTTCCAAACCCTGCAAACTCAAAAGGAGAGGAAAGAGTTTTAACAGGATTTAATTGGGATCGTCTTTGCCCATCAGCCTCTTCCTGCTCTCCACCTGGGGGGGGTTTTGAGCTGAGGCCCTACTAACTGGTGGAGACGGAAGGGTGGAGAGAAGCAGATATCTCCACGTCAGAGCCGTGGGGCTGTCATTCTGGGTTACTGAGAAGACAGGAGATGGTGCCTGCAGGAAACAAAGATGCTTCCCACCTGTCCTGAGCTAATGAGGATGTTTCTGATGTCAATAAATGTTTCCTGATCACAACAAAAAGCAAGCAATCTTCACAACCCACTCATGGGCAAGAGGAAAACAGACAAAGTAGAGGACAGATGTGAAAGAATCACAGAATAGGATGCAGGGATGGGAAGAGAGGTTATGTGGAGGAGAAGGAGAGGGAAAGATTAAAGGAAGGAAAAGAGAAAGTAGAACAGGGCAAGAGAGTAAAAATGGAATTCTTGATGGAGGGCAGTGGAGAAATAGGTGGCAAAGGACCTGAGATAAGAAATGTTGAAAGCAAGCACGCTGGAAACGGACAAGAAGAGCTAAAAGAATGAAGAATGCTGCTAACAGGTGGAGGGTAGTGTTTAACCTAAAATAACCATTTCACTGAAGAACATGATCAATGAGAGATGGAGCACGGCTCGTGAGAGGAATCTTGGGTATAGAGAAGGGAAGAGTCGGGGAGAAAGTACTTCTGGCATGTAGTGTTTAATCATACCTTGGAAATAGTATGAGCAAAAGAAAGACACCTACTTCAAGTTAAAAGACAGGAAGAGAAAGTGCAAATAGGAAACCTGAACCAGGCATTGTTTGATTGTTGCTAGTGGGCTCAAAGGCTGCTTGGTTATAGTTTGAATGCATCCTGGGAGTAGAGCAGGGATGAGAAACAGGCAAGCTGAGTTCAGGGTCATTCAATATAGATGATTGTTAACTCTGTTTTTTGGCTTGATTGCTAAAACTCAAGATGGACTTGGCCTTGGTTGCTCATTATCGCATATTTTCTTTCTAGAATCTGACAATATGTTTCCAAGGTAACCTTTGGAATAGAAGAACAGTTTTGATAAATCTAGTCTGTGAGCTGGAATTGCTCATTTGTTTGTAGAAAAGGTGCCAGTGCACTGTTTGAGTTCTGTGCATGTGTTTCTGATGTTGTTAGAGAACATCACTAATGTGAAGGGGATTTTGTGAACAGGTGTATAATGCAGAATTTGATCCAAATATCTTGGAAAAAATGACATTTGACCTTGTGAATAAGCAGAACGCTGTTCATGTAATAAGTCGCATAGTTCAAATTCAATACAATCAGATTGTAAAATAACAAACTAAAATGAAGCTCCACGACTTTGCTGTTCATACAGCACAATGTAGTTTCAAGCATTATTTTTTTTCTTTTTAACAAGTCTTATGCTCCATTTGGTAGAATACTATTCTCAAACTGTGCCAGTAGGATTTTTCAAAACCATCTAGCTCCAAAAAATCCCATCTTTTGCAGATGGAATACTATGTATACCTGCTTAGATCTAAGCCTTCCTTTCCTAAGACACTTCAGTGATTGGTGCTGGACTACTCAGCTGTCAGCTGACCTAATCTTTCATGAGTACTCTGTGCATTCTCTTGTATTCTTGTTAAATAGTTTTTTTCTTTCTGCACATCTTTCTGTCTGTGCAATTTTGAAATAAATAATTTCAAAGCATTGCCAATGCTCCCTATGCTCTTGGGAAAGAAGCAGAGCTATAACAAAGGGCATAGCTGCTCTTACTTCTAGCTGTCAGTTCCTTACTCTTATCTGAAATACTTAAGTACAGGAATGTATTTTATGCTGATATAAGATCATCAACAAATACAACACAGGTAAAACTTCCACATCAATGCTTCCCTTTGGCCAGCATCTCATGGGAAAAGCTTCATTGTTGACACAAAGCAAGAGAGAATACATTTGAAGTACTGTGCAAAAGAGAGAATACATTTGAAGTACTGTGCAAATTATGAACACTGACTAATAAGCCTTCATAGTCCCCTGCTGGGATAGCAAGTATTATCTGTGACTTACAGAGGTGAAGAGACTTGTCCAAGTGTGTGTAGCACTTCTCTCTCTGATGTAGAAATTAAATGATAGCTTTATACTCCTTGAAAACCTACTCCTCTATCTCTTCCCTTTAACGTATTTACCATAAGGGCATGAGCAGGTCCTGGTTACACATTTATGCCAAAATTTTGGGCCTTTTTTCCCTCAAGATGATACCTTTTATCATCAGCATTGTGAAATATCTTACTCTATAAAATTGATTCTTCTACTATGTATCGAGTATTTTATTAAGAAATTCATATGCGTTTTCCATGTTCCAATTGCTTTTAAATTGCATGTCAGTAACAGTACTTGGAATAACATAGCAATTGGTTATGTGACACTGAGGGTGGGATTTTTCTCATAGTGGTTGAGTCATTGGAAGACCTTCCATCTAATCTAAGCTAGGCACTAGAATTCTTCTGTAGACGGTATGAGAAGATCAGTAGCTCCAGAATACAATTCAACCCATCTTAAAATAGGTGTCAAAATAGAAATGAACCCTATTAAGAATAAGACTGTCCTGTTAAAAACAGGAAGGCACTTGAATCTACAAAAGAAGCCCAAATATTTACATCTGTGCTAAGTAGCAGCTGTCCTTCGTGAGTTTAAAAATAAAATGAAAGCAATGAGTATTCTGTCAAAGTCCTATTTTAGCACTGACAGTAGTGCACTATCTCAACTCGGTGCTAGGAAACAGCTTAAATTAACTGGGAATATGTAGAAAAACAGATTTCTTTTTACCTGTGTATTGAAAATTCTGGAATTTCAGGCTCATCAGATATCTGCAAAGTGTTGTTCTGAAGGAGAACTACACCAAAAAGAAATGCTGGAGCAGTACAGCAGTATAAGTTCAGCCTGGTCTTCCATTGTTCTCCTCATTTCCCAGCATTTGCCAACATCCAAGAGCAAAATGAGAAACTACCAACTCATTTCTTATTTCTGAGTTAAAATCATTAGTGTTTCATTCCCCACAAAGACGCTGGTGTTGCCCTGTGAAATGCCAGGAGAGTTGGATCACTGGCAAGGCTTTTTACTAGACCTGCCCTGTTCTGTCCCCACCTGGGGCTGGGGCATGTGGCAGTCACCACGAACAAATGATGATTGAGGTCAAATTGACACTGGAGTTCCAGGCTCAAAAGTTTTAAACGTAGACATGGAGGTCTTTCTCTCTTTTCCCTTACCCCCTTCTGCTCCTTTTCGCTCTCCTCCCTGCTTTCCTCTTCGAAGAAGTGCGTGTTGATGTAAGTGGACAACGCAGGGAGGCAGCGAAGGGGGTATCGGAGAGCCTGGGAGGAGATTGCCTGCAGCAACAGGGAAGACGCAATTACTGCAACAACTGTCCAACCAACCACAGCCAGGAGACTCCACTTAATCTAATTGAGTGTGAAGGCAGGCTGGAGACACAGGACCCGCTCCTCCATCCCCCCCTACTAGAATATAGACACTATTGGCTGCTAATTGGCGCCAGTGGGCTGGTGCTAATTGTGCTGATGTCTTGGTCTGAGGACAGGCATGTGAAGGATGAAAGGGTCTGCTGGGAATAGGAGGAGGGCAGAGTGAGGGAGACAGTGGTCATAAAAGTTGGAACAGGGCTTTAATTTCATATCAAATATTTAAGTAAGTGAGTGGAAGATCTGTGAACTCTCTTTGTGGTAACCCACAAAAGGCCTTGGAGAATACTACCCCCCTGCCTCCAGCCCTAGCGATGAGCTATCTGAAGTGCTGTCTTCCTCTTCCTCCTTAGTTTTGTTTAATTAATAGTGAGAATTGCTAACGATCTTTTATTCCTCTTCATGCACTTTCTGTTTTCTACTTTGCTACTGCTTGATTCTTTCTTTCAAAGATTCAGTTTTTCTAATGGACAGAGGTTTACTGGCCTTCAATAAGTGAAAGCTTTGGCTGAACAGAATGGCAGCTAAGGCTGTGTTCAGTGCCCTGAAATGGGGTGAGTCCTGATTTGTGTATACAAGGCCAGGAGGAGCAGTGGTGACAGTGCATGCCTCTCTGTTTTACAAAGGTCCTGTAAAACTTCTGGTGGTGAAGGCTTAAATGTATCTGGTGTTAGTAAGGCTTGCTTACATAGAAACTTTTGCTGTGTTACATATGTGGATACATATAGTAAAACTGAAACTGCTGTTTGTATCTGTAGGTAAGTTATAGTTATAAGGACGTTGCAGATATGAATTGTTTGTTTTTCTTTCTTGTACAGGATACATTCTATCTGTGAACTCTACTGAAACACTTTATTTACTCGGCTATTCAGTAGGCAAGTGTGTGCTCAATGGTTAGTAGTGCCTATGGAACAGCTTACTGAGCGCTAACTCTCTTCTTGCTCTTTACCCCCACAGCTCATGCTGGAGGTGAATGCTGCCTTGGACTTGTCTGTAAAGATGCTTGTGTGAGTACTTCTAATCTGTTTTAGTCAAATTGATGTGGTCCTTTAGGTGGTAAAATCCTAAAATGTGAGGGAAAGGTGAAGAGAAGAAAGCTGGAACTGGAGACACTGATCTTCCCTACTTTATAGATACGGCAAAACATCTGTCCTCTGTTTTTTTCCACTTAAGGACTTGGGTTGGTATAACTAAGTAGATAAACAAGGAGTAAAATTACTTTCTGAGAATACAAGTTTTACCTTGGTCCTAAGCTGGAAATGTTCCAGTGTACTGCACTGCATTAGGATGAGGTCTGCTGTTGATAGTGGCATCTTTCAAATGTCTATGACAAAGCCCAGAGTTCTGTTTGCAGGAGGTTAGGATGTTGTTTGGTATTTTGGCTATTTGATGCATGCTGATAATATTCCATTTATATAATTTTTCTTGCTGACTTTGTCCAGGTTCTCAGTCTCTATCTGTCCTTATCCTGAAGAGCAGTTCTTTGTCTTGGTGCAACCTGCTATTATGGAATCCTTTATTGTTTGGTTGAATTTTTTTTTTTTTTTTTTTTTTTTTTTTTTCTTCACAAAACCTTTTGTTCTCTTTGTGCTCTCAAGGAACTTTGTTACCATATAATTTGTTTTTCTAGAATGCGGGTTGGTAAGTGCAGAATGAGGCATCCTACAATTCATCAGCTTATATATATTAGAAATTCTCACAAAAGCATGCACACACATATATACAAGATGAATGGGCCAACTTCTGCGCCAGTAAAACATTTTAAATCTCAACCTTTCTCTCCCCAGAAATCCCCAATCTCCAACAAAAAGTTGCTGTTATATGCAGAAATAATTCTTTCAGTTAGGACCTTGACTCGGATTTGGATTAGGAGCTGTGAATTGCATCTGCGTGCAATTACAGGTAATCCCAGCTTCTGAGACTTTAAATAGGCAGGAAAAGTCAAAGTCTGTGCTGTGCTGAGAGCAGAGCTCCTACAAGGAGAAATGACGTATTTATTGTGTAGCTGGTTTTGATGTGTCAGATGGAGCTGTGAGTTCAGAATATGTTAGGATACATTTACTCTAGGTTAGCCAGGGTAAATAACTTTACCAGAGATGACGTGGTACAGCAGCCTCTAATACATCCAGTAGCAAGCTGGCAATCTCTCTAGAAACCATACTCCATGGTTACCATCGTTTGTTCAGAGAGACCAAGTAATAGGAGCATGAAAGTGCACTACTACAACCTTGACCAGGGTGTTGTGTTGCAACCAATTTCTATTGAATTCAGATCATGTCCCTCAAATCCAGATGCAGAGGTCTCCAGACCTAAAAGATCCAGATTTTCAAATGTGTTCTTAGGCTTTCTTCTTCTCAGTGTGCCCAGGTCAATAGCTCTTGAGTATCCACATACCAGAAACCTTGTGATGCAGTTTCATGACTGACTTAAGACAGTGTGATTTTTATGGAGTCACTTCTTCCAGAGGTACAGCCTCACCCCTGCCTGTGTGTACCTGTCATCTTTGAATGAGCTCAAGTAATTACGTGACCAAGTTGGATCTGGAAACAAATCTCTCAGTTCTGTTGAAAGAATTCTTTCGTTTCTTATTTTGGCATTGGTTTGTTCAGTACTTCATTCTCATTAGAAATCACAGCATGGTCGTGTTCCTAGTCCCTCCTGAAGATGGACCATAACCATGGAAGTCACTGTGGTCTTGTAGTGCCTGCACAAAACAACACATACATCACTTTAAAATGATCATCCTTGGACGGTTATAATAATGTTACATTTGTATGGTATGTAACACAACATTGACTTGTTTGGCCTCAAGGCACTGCTGGTATAAAATGTTCAATATTAAATAATAATTGCAGTAAGTACTTTAATAGGTTCTCTTGATAGGATGTTCTGAATAGATAGATATATCACAGGCCACTGAATTCAAATAATGTTTTCACTCTAAAATTAAATTTTAATGTCCTGATATCTAGGCTTTTTATGAATTAGCACAATGAGCAGTTTCGTGGGTGAAAGGCTTAGGCATCTGAAGTTCTCTGCCTCTTTCTTTCTCTTGAAGTGTAATCATGGAACTGATGTATGAGGCCTTTAAACTCATTTGACAGCACGTCACTTTTACTAAGGAAAGCTGAAAATGAGTGAAAGCTCTGGAGTGATTTGTTTCAAAACCTAAGTTCCAAATCCCAAGTTCGTGAACAATCAGTTCTGACTTACAGTCAAAATATGCCGGCCTCCTCCATGCAGACACAAACTTCTAGAATATGGCATCCTTAAGATAGCCTATAAGCTTAGTAGAAAAGCAAAGCCATTGCGGATCAAAGATATATTGAGCCAGACTTGCACAAGACTTTAAAAAAAAAAAAAAAAAGTAATTTAAAAAATTCTGTACATGGCTTTTTTTTAAAATTGTCTCAGTTCAGTCTTCCTTGTCAAAGGATTTATGACTTGCACAGGTTCATTGCATCTTTTTTTCAGGTAATCTGGCATTTACTCATGAACTATTGGCAGGTCCTATAGGGCATATCAAATACCTTTAGCACAAGAGTTAGAATTCTGCATATTGATCAACACCTTTTCCTAGTCGCTCTGGATATATCTCTGTTGTTGCAGTGCTATTCTGAGAAACCCAAGCCAGCCCATAACCACCTAACCAAAAATGCAGTTGCTGGTGTAACCTAAGACTGCATTCATGATCTCTTCTTTCCCTCATTTTCCTTCACTGTGCTGTGTTTTCATGCCTTTCCTTGAGTCAACTAGCAATCACACAGGCATGTATTTACATCAGCATTCTGATCCATCCTCTCTTCCTTTTTAATTTAATTTTTTTTTTACCTGCTATGCTCATTTGTAGACCCGAAAGCTGAGTTATCTAGTTGTATAGTGGCTGGTGGAAACAAAGCAACAGGAACGTGTAGTTAGAAGCAGTGAGACTGTCTCTCTGTGGTCTTAGTTTGGCTTGAACTAGCTGTAAATGTAATCTGACAAATGTATTTGGATTAAACCAAACTACTCCCTGCTCAACCACATAACAACTGGAGGTTATAGAGATCGTATCACAGTGGGCTCCTTAATTCCTGAGTTCATTTCTTGAGTTGAATAGATCTCTCTTGTAATCTATAGTAACGAACATAATTTTGTACTGTACTGTGAGGGTTCCTTCTTTATAGCACCTGGATCTGAATCAGCAATACACTTGCACTCAGATGACTCCAGTGCTTATAGCTGGGTACACACTTTGCTGAGTAGGGATGGATATGCTTCTATGCTTAGAATGAGGAGCTGGGGTCTTGGCCAGGATCTCTGTAGTGCTTTTATCTGTGTCAGCTTCTGTGTCTATAGTGGAAGAAACCAAGCCCAGGTCACGCCAATAGCAATTCACATCTTAAGCATGAAACTCCCTTTTGCATCATGCTGAGTCTCTCTTGTATGTTTGAATCTTACTAACTGCTTTAAAGCAGGAGAATATTCTGCAGTTTTTACAAAGTGAACACCCCTACTTTAGTTCTGGTTATTGAGAGACTCTTTCTATGGAAAAAAAAAAGTAATAATAATAATCCAAAAACATTTTCTTGTTTCCTGAATTGGAAAAACAAAGAAAAGCTGCAGTTTTAATGGACTCCAAATAATAAGACTGCTTCTTCTCTTTTGTCATGTTGATAGCCCATAACAAAACTGATCCAGAATCTTTCCTTACTTCAATGGTCTTGGAATCAAGGCTTTAAGTAGAGGACAAAGTATTTTCTTCTCTGTGCATTTCCTCCAATGGTTCAGTGCCAAACATGGAAAATTGAAGAACTGAGTCATTGTATCAACTTGGGTCTCATTTTTCTTCTTTCTTTCTTCCACATTTTATTGTGTAGTACTGCTCTGAAAGGCATCTGTGACCACAGAATAAAGGGAAGAAGCCAGTTCCGCAGTCTTGAATTACAGAATATTGTTTGTTTGTTTGTTTGTCTTAAGCTGCTCCACTTACCTAATGCCTTGAGTCTGCGCACATGCTTTAGATGAATTTCTTGGTGTTCATTCATCCAAGTATTTTCTATAATCATAGAACGGTCTGGGTTGGAAGGACCTTTAGGCTCATGTAGTTCCAACCCCCTGCTGTGGGCAGGGGCACCTCCCAGAGCCCAGGTTGCTCAGAGCCCCATTCAGCCTGGCCTCGAGTTCTTCCAAGGGTAGGAACATCCACAGCCTCTCTGAGCAAGATGTTTCAGTGTCTCACCACCGTCACAGTTAAGAGTTTCTTCCTAATGTCTAGTCTAAATCTACCCTCTTCCAGCTTGAAGCCATTTTTCCTTGCTCTGTTGCCAAGTGCCTCTATAAAAAGTCCTTCCCCAAACTGTAGGGGATCAGTTTGACAGGTCTCCTGATTCACACCTTCTGTTCAGCTTCCTACTTCAAGCCAATCCAGTCTGAAAAACAACTTTAATGTAAGACTGTGATTACTGTAATTTTGACTGAGGTGGAGGCAGGAAGTAGCTGAACCTTAGACCTCACTCTCCCATTAGCCAGTGAAAGAATCTGCTCCTTCAGTGTTCTGTTGTGTGTGATACAGGCAAGATGCTAAGCATAAATCTCATGAAAGGTGCTCTGACTTTCCATTTAGATAAGCAAATTCTTGCTGAGCTAGTGATATTCCTGCTGTGAAGCTTCACTTGCCATCATATTGAAATAAGGTGATTTTTATATGGTAAATAGCTATTAATTACTTCTGCTTTAATATTAGTAGACAAAAACACTTTCTTTGAAAGCTGGGGCTTAGCAGATAGCTAGCTAGAAAGAGCTGAACGTGTGCATTTTAGAGATCAGGGAACTCATTATCTGTACTTGTAGAGCAAAGAATGTCTGAGGTTTCCTGAGTATCTTTGCAAACCAATAAAATTAAAATGCGCCTTTATACCCAGAGGAAGAAACTGCCACAAACAGAACCATAAATACAATGCCATTCAGCTCAGCTGACTGCTGTCCACTCCCCATGACCGTACCTGAACACGTGCCCTTCTCAAGATGTACAGATGCACAAATATATAAAGTGCATCACCCCTATTAGTCAGTTTTATCAATGGATGTAGAAATGTGACTTCAGAGGAATTATGGTGCGTTGTATGCACCAAATAATATCCACATGTATTGCAAACAGAAGGAGTTACCAGCCACATGCAGCAGTTGCACCACACGCATTTTTTCCTTTCTTTGTCAAATAAAAAATCCCATTGAGTTTTGCTTTTCATGCTTCCGTTACTAGCTCCAGCTAACAACTGCCACTGCTGTTTCTTATCAATATTTGATGAGCAGGGTGAGGTGGAATGGAAAAGCCCTGTGAGTTTCTCCTTCTAAATGGTCTCAGTGAGGGTTGAGGTTTTTGTGGCTTATGTTTATTTTCTCTGTCTGTTTTACATAGTTGATTCAGATTCTGAAGGTGACTTCTGCTGAAAGATAGAAGTGGGGCATCCTTCTATTTTTTTTCCCCTTATCATTTCATTACTTTGTTTCTTATTAAAGATTTTGTAGGCTTTTGAGTTTTTTGAACCTCTCTGAGTTTCATCAACAGTGGAAGGTCAAGCAACTCTTGTCTTGCAAGTGGAAGAGGGTAGATTTTTAGACATTAGGAAGATAATTTTTTAGACATTAGGAAGAAATTCTTAACTGTGAGGGTGGTGAGACACTGGAACATCTTGCTCAGAGAGGCTGTGGATGCTCCTACCCTTGGAAGCACTCAAGGCCAGGCTGGATGGGGCTCTGAGCAACCTGGGCTCTGGGAGGTGCCCCTGCCCACAGCAGGGGGTTGGAACTACATGAGCTTAAATGTCCCTTCCAACCCAAACCATTCTTTGATTCTGTATAGACATGATATAACTTCACAACTTATTTTTCCTAGACTTTATCCAGCTAAGTGTTCACAGGAAATGCACTCATTTTTTAAACTGTCTTTTAAGACACAAAATTGGTGACCACGCCGGCACATTAATATGTTTTAACTCTGAATGTTCAAAACAAGTAAATAAATAAATGAAAAAAGATGAATCCAGAAGAGAACAGCATGCCCTCAGGACATCTCTTTGGGGTATAATTCTTCAATTATTTTTAACTTGCTGTCAAAGAGAAGTCTCCATCATACTTAGAATCTTTATTCTCTCTTACTTGAGCAGCTAGTTCAACTTATATTGAGGATATGTATTTGTTGAAGTAATGTTTCAGGTTTGCTCTAAATGGAGAACATTTCTGCAAATACTTCTCATCCTGTTGAGCTAGTTTAAGTTCACATGCATGGAGTCTTTGAGTGCCATTAGCTGGAGTGGTATAGGAAACATGGCATAGCCATCATTTGGGTGAGCTCCACAGTGAGAATATTAGATGAGTAAATAAGGTCACACTTAAAGTGTAGAGCAAAGATTTGTGTGAAAGCTTCATACAGTGGAAATGCTGGGTTACAAGCTCTGGCCATCCAGCCTGTGCTTGTACTGCCTTATTTCTAGGCTAATAATGATTTCAATCACAAAAACAGTTGAGTTGTTAGCTATGGTATAATCCCAGCTGTGATAAGCAGAAGTGTGACCGTGTGCTGATGACATACCATAAGATGAGAGACCAGCAAACACTGCTGACAAAGTCAGTGAAACAAGGTATTCTGGATGTCACTTGTTAATGCTAACTTGTAGAAGAAGAACCTGCAGCAGTAAAACCATGCAATACAAAACTGCAAATCTTTCTGAACACGAGCCATTGTTATGATGAAGGAGGAGCAGGAACACATGCCATCCTTCCCTGAGATTTAGAGTGGAAGAACTAATTGCAAGGAGATGGAGAGTTACCATTTAGGTTAAACATAGGCATGTCAGAGTCTCATCTACAGTTTGAGAAAACCACTGAAAAAGAAACTTGAAAGTCTAGAAAAAAAGACTATAGCCATCAACAGCCTTATAGGAGTGACTATGAGATCATTTAAGGATCTGTGCTAGTCTCAGTCAGAAGAGACAAAAAGGAGTAAGGACAGCAGAATTTATTTTATTTTACATTTTTATTTTTTTCAGAGTTTCTGTCTTGTTCCTGGAGAGTCAGAACTTAATCATAACTTGGAATTAAAAATTTTATTTACATGAAATGCGACGAAGGGATCAAGAGACAGGAATAAGAGAAGGATGGATGGACTTTCCTTACCAGTCCCTCAGTATTGCTAGGATGTGTTCTTGTTCTTACAAATCAGGAAATTCTACAGGGAAACTGTAATGTGAGACTAAAAAGTGATTAAACAAAAGAAAAATACTTCTTTTCCAGTGTTTAATCCTTGGTCCTTTTATTGATCACATTTCACAATCAGATGATCTTTTTAGGAGTCATAATTCCTGGATTTCTAATGACCTTTTTTGTCCCTGGAGTGCAGGAGCATTTGCCTTTGGAGTACAGAGGTATCATGTGGGTCATTGCATTGCTCTGGGGCTTGCAGTCAGGCCAGCTCTACTCCTGTCAGCCTTAGAGGAAAGAAACAAATCGGAGGAGAGCCTGGAAGAAGACAGGCAGCTTGTGTTATTTTCAGACATCCAAAGAGAACTCGAGTCTGGGTTCATTAAAATCTATAAGCCCAAAGGCCATGCAACTGGTATGGCAAAGACCTTAGGGTTATGACTATGCTAGGATTTCTTCCAGTGATGGCTTCCCTTTCAGTCTTGGATGTAAAAATCTTTTTTTTTTTTTTTTTTTTTTCCTGAGTTGATAGACGAATGTCTTACTGTACCTTATGAACATGTGCTCTCTGAAAGTTCTAGGGAGTTTGAGAACGTTTTTATTTTTTATTTTTTTAACCTAATGGACAGGATATATCTTTGAAGGCTTAGTAGACTATAGCTAAGGAACCCACTCACCCCTCCCCATTTTTTTTTGCTGTTAGAGTGGTGGAGAACACAGGAAATTGCATCATTTCCTGTGGAAGGGACACAGAATGTATTTATTCCCTCAGATGAGAGAAGCTGAATAATTAGGGAAATGGAATGAATAACAAGCACCAGATTTTCAAAATTGCTCAGCACTCATGCAACCAAGCAAGAAAGGGTTCATAAGTTTGGGTTATGAGTTTTTTTTGGCTTTTTCCCCCCTGATAAGCTTTCCATGTAAGGTGCTGTAGTCATGCAGTGTTCACCTTGGAAACCCAGCTGTGAGCTCTTTTGAAGAACTTGGCTCTGTTTGATCCAAGTGACCAGTCCCAAAATAGTGTGAAACCAAAGTGAAAGGTAACACAACAGTTTGACAGAAGGTGTTGGCAGTTGTCTTTGCAGCAAAAAGCATGTCATTTCCAATAGTTTGCTCATGCTTTTTGTAAGCATTTTCCAAATTTGGAAGAGCCAACACTTTCCCGTGGACGTATCAGTATTTGAAGCTTAAAACCTTAATTGTATTCCCTGTTGTGTCATAGGTCTGGGCATTTTGGGTAGGACTTTTCCCTTTGGATTGTTGTGCTCAGACCTGCAGCAAGAGTGTGCTCTCATGTGTTAAGTAATGGATCATTCTTCAGTTCATGATAAGATACATAAAGACAAAAATATTTTCTATCAAGCAAAATATCTTTTGCATCATTTTAGTGCTGTTTTTTTCATCTAGGTTTGGCGTGGTACTTCAAAGTTATATGCATTTGGGCTTTTTCAAAAGATGCAGTGGAACTGTTTCACATACAAATAACAAGGGCTATCTCTTCCAGTAGTGGTCAAGTTCAAACCTCTCCTAGTTTCGTGTGGAGTTCTATCCATAAGAACTTTTTTGAAACAGGCATTGAAACATCATCTGGAGGAGAGATTAAGAACCCAGTTCTGTGACTGAAATGTCTGTAAACATCTAGGAATTGAGAGAAAACACGAGAAGCTTCCACTAACTGTGTAAAGCATGACCAGCAGTGCCCTATAAGCAATCTTTTTCAAACAAGTGCTGAAGCAACTAACTAAATATGCTGACTTGACTTTACCAATCCTTTGGAAGTCTAAAGAACATACAGACAGATTGAGCCAGCTTTTTATTCCTCCAGACTCAGTTTAACATTCAGAGTTGTTTGTTGAGCCGAGGGCTTTGTGAGATCTGGAGACATTTCTCCTTTGCAACTCAACAACTTTTTTCTTGTCCTCTCCCACTAGTAAGCAAGTTACTGATTTTCTCATTGCTTGGTGAACATGAAGTTTGTGGGAAGTTTGATTTGACTGTGAAGTCAGTAGGCAATGCTGGCATCAGATGTTCTGGTTCGATCAGACACACTGTGATGCCAGCTTATTAATTTTAAATAGAATGAGGAAGGTCAGCTCTAACATACATCTTTCCAAGTTTTTTTGATTTGGATAGATGGATCAGGTTATTCTGCTCTTTAGCCTCACATCTAAAAGGAGCGTCTTCCAATATTGCAGGGATTAGACAGTGCATTAATGGACAATTCTGGGCACTGCAGAAATCTCTGGTCTGGTTCTTCTCCCAGGCATTGTACTCAGAGTCTGTTTCAGGTGATACAGCAGTCCAGTTCAGGTTGTCTTCTGTCTTCCAAGTGATTTAACAAACCACATCCTTTCTATAAGAGAAAAATGATCTCTTTTTGTTTATAGTATCTTTCCTAAAGAGTGCTGCACAATAATGTCTTTAAAATATATGAGGCGATACAGCAAATATATTGAAAAATAGCACATACTTGGCTAGTTTTACTAATAAGTAAAATATACAGGCTTGTATATGACAACGGAATGTGTTGAAATAGATTGAAAACATATTTGGATCATTCCATATACACTAAAATATTGAAAACTGTCCAAATCTGAAAAATAAAATTTAAGTTTGTGCTTTATACAGTGTATATTTTAAAATGTTTTTCAGATAGAGATAGCAAGGGAACTTGCTGTGAAGATGTGGGTAATACAAAGCATGCTTGATTTTTTCCTGATGGAAACCAGTGACCACGGATGCTGTGTCATTATAGACACTGCAGTAATAGTTAACGTGTCTGCTAGCTAATAATTTGTGTACCAGGCCTAGCACAAGAGTTCATTGATCTTAATAGAGACCACTCAGTAACAGTGGATTCTAGCAGTAACAGCTCCCTTGGCATCACTGGTGCTGATTTAAGTCCTAGCATTTCTGCCTCTGCAGTCTCTTTGGATTAGCTTGAGAACGGATGGGGGAGTGGGAGTGAGAGTGGTTGTGACAGACAGCTTTTACGTGGAGGAGTGAACAAGTGCTTGCAGTTTCTGGAGAAATGAGGAATTTCTAGACAAAGAGTATTGAAGAGGAGTTACAGAGAAGGGTTTTGACCCCTCAGAGAATGCAATTGTCCTGGCCTTTGCATGAAAATGAGCATCTCATTTACTGTTAGCTGGCATTCGTAAGCATCCCGTAGGTACAGCTAGTGATGTGTGGATGCCCCAGGTCCACTGAGGAGTGCCCTTTTTACATTATGACATGCAAGCTGGCAGGGCTATCTGCGATTAGAGCAGAGCTGTAGGCACAATGCAACTGGGATTCATATGTCCTTTGTGTGTTGACTGCAATGCCTTCCTTTGAATACCTAGTAAATGTAGAATAGCTGTAAGTGGTGGATATAACCTTCCAGATCAGCACTACTGCAGAACCAAACTCCCTCCCTAAAAATTGGCAATTGCTCTTTTTAGGTAGATTGGTAGGGTTCAAATTATCCTTCTGAGCTTTCATGGGTGTGTTGCTATTCATCTGAAGGGTGTGGAGCAGGAGACCTGAATTTTTGCCATGGGGCATCCAGGGCTTTTCCTTAATGCTCTGATAGCAATGAAATCCCTAACAATCCATTATGAGCTCTCCATACACCTTGTATCTGCCACGCACAAAATCTCTGTGGGCTTCTAATTAGGTTAGGGGTGGTCTGTTTAGCTGAGAGATCTACAGTGTGAAACCAGTGAAACTGTATTTGTTGGCAGTGGTGACCACTGAAAGCAAATCAGGGCCTTCACGATACTGATGAGTGTTCTAGAAACAGTAAAAAGGCATATGGGCCTTCTGAATGTGTGGAGAAGAGTTGGCTGTGCTTGAGAGTTAGGCAGTAGTAATCAGCCAGGGCCTGATTTCCTCATCCAAGATGTATCAGCTGAGAAAGAGAGCAGCTTTTGAAGGAAGACAGCTGTTCTCCTCAGATGACCTTGCTGCCTGGTTTGAAGCTGAATGGAGTTTTCTTTGGTTATTTAAATTATGTGGAACTGTCCCATTCATTTAAATCATTATATTTTCATTAAAAAATTTGGCTCACTTATGTAAATCATAGCAGACTCTCAATCACTCGCAAAAAAAAGTCACGAATCCCATCAGGCTTTTGATCAAGTGAATGTATTTCGGTCGACTGCAAAATACAGATTTCACACAAGCATTGTTTGTACATAGGAAATTGGAGAACAACAGACTTGGAAACAAGAGCCAGATATGTCAGGGACCCTATCATGTTAGGGTGCCAAAATGAGAATCGTTGCTGCTTTACTCTTCTGGGATCCCTTCTGCTCAGGAAATTAGTGGCTCTGGATGGTGCCTATGCCTAGAGCAAAGGCAGGTTATTAAAGCATAAGCATGCATGGAGCTGGAACACCTCAAGATCTCACAGCTTTAATGAAAACAAGGAGTGAACCAGAATCCTTCTGAAAAATAAACAAGCCCACTTTCATGACCTCTTCTTGACCTCCCAATGAGGTGCTAATTACTAGAGGATTAGCACCTCCTCTGGATAAAACGGACTGGCCAAGGAGCAGGAGCTGGCAATACTGTGCACGAAATGCAAATTCAGAAGAATTAGTCCAAGGACAACACACAACTGCCAAATTTAGGAACATAGAAACCTTCTCCGTTGTGGTTCATCCTGTAGTCTAAAAAAAGTGAAAAATTAATGGTTTTTGGAGGAGGTATGTGGAGAGGATTTTTTTTCGTATTGGACAAATGTTCAGATTTTCCTATTTTTACTCCACATCTTGGTAGAAAGCATATATTCCGTTTGGATAATGTGGCAGCAGTATTAAAATGGGCTTATTAAACTATGCCAGCAGAAGTATCTCTATGAATTGGTGCCGAAATATCATAGCAGTCAGAATACATCCACTGGTAGACAAACTGGAATGAAAGCGATATAAACTAATACTTGGGAAGGAAAAACTAGCAGAGATTTGTGTGATTCATGAGAGGGACTCTGTCAGTCTGAGGCACTGGCAGCTCATAAGCTGTGTAACATGGTCTCCTAAGATTTAGCGGCTATATTTATTATGTTAGGACAGGGAATGGAATGGCAGTTGAATGGTTTAGGAATGTTTTCAGAGTGTTTTCTCTTATTTTCTGCTTAGGTATCAAGAGCACAGAAAATCACCTGGTCACGTTAGAAATCACTTCTTCTGGATGTGGTTGCAGTCAGCCACACTCTCATACCTTTCAGATTCTAAAGAGCACTGCTGAACAGAGAAAGGTTCAGTTTTACACTGGATTAGCCCCTGCCCTGAAACGTGTTCCTCAGGGAATGGGGAATTTCTGATTTGTGGACCTGAGTTCTGAGATGCTTTGATTTACAAAATCTGCACACCCAAGTGAGCTGATCTTCGGGAGTATTATACTCCCATCCCAGATCTCAGTCTTCCATGGGAGCCATTTCATTTGCTGACAGTTCTTGGTTGCTTCTGGAAATAAAACCTTTTTGTTAGGATTCCAATGCAAGTATTATGCAATTATTTAGAAACGTGCCTTGTTCTGGATACTTTGTGATGGCTAAAGTGATCAAGTCTTTTTGTTGTGGATACTGTTCTCACTGTTTGTATTTGCTGCCGTATGGAATGGGAGGTAAAATGGTCTGGTATAAAGCATCTCTGCATTTACACGAGGCCTATTATTATTACTATTTTATTTGGAGTAAAATCATATTTCTGTTTGGCCAGTTGACTGTTGCAAGAGAAGATGTCGTCATCAATGAATTCCTGACCAGCTGCTTTGCCTTTATTGGCTTGCTTTCTCTTCCATGGATGTGGACATAAGTTGCTTATACAACAGTATAAGCATGAAAACCCCATTTGGAATAAATATTTTCTCTTTGCTGGTTCAGCCGTCTCAAGACGTGGTTTTCAGAGCTCTTCCTGGTCTTCATTCGAGGCAGTATCTTTTGCACTTTCTTCCATGGGTGCAAATCTTTCTAACTCTTGACTTCAGCAGTGAGCTGTAATTTTAACTGCTTGGCTGTGCGATGCAGCCCCCATTAGTGGCTGTGGCAGACACTGCGGGGTGTAATTTCCTGTTTTGAGAATTATCTCCCACATTGTCATATGGTCCAAGAGACTCCATTTTACATTGTTCTTCAAGCAAAGGATATGTGCAGTATGGGGCCAAGGTGACACAATCAGGATCTCCTCAGTGTACTGTCTAAGTGGGGCCTCTGAATAATAACCAGATGACTATCTTCGACTTATCCTAAACATGCCTGCCTCCTTTTACAGTTTTTGTTACAGAGTATTGTTGCCAGGATGGATTTATGCTGGGCCATTTCCCACTCCAGCTGCGTCATTACAATCATTGTCATGAGAACACAAAAGCAGAGACTGTGCCTTCTGAAAAATATATTTGTCCCATTGCACTGTTGTGACCTTTAGAGTACGATGTGCCTTGCTCTGCTAGTGGCAACTGAAACGAGGACTTCCTGATGCCTGATTACTGGGGATCCTCAAAGGCAGCATAACTCCGTATTGTCTCAAATAATCTGCCTGAAAAAAAAACAAAACTGCCCAGTGCAGAACGATTCCTAGAGGACAGTAGTGGAGACACAGGCCTACAGCAGTTTTGTACTAAATAGATGTTGTGTTTCTTTTATGGTGTCTCACTCCTGGCCCCTTTCTGATTGCACAAATGGTGTCCATCCACTAGAAGGCACTGTTGTACAGTGGACAGAGTCGGTGGGTAGAGTCCATCTCTTCTTGAGTGGCACCACAGAAGTTCCTTCCCTTCTGAGCGCCTCAGTTTCCCCACTGCCAAATGATTGATGTTTTGTGAAGCGTTGGTCAACATGCTGTAGAGCAATTATATATTATTCAACTGCTAAAAGAGTCAAAATATATCCTTGCTTAAGGAAACTGAGATCAAGCCATGTGCCTTAAGGCTCCTCTGCGTGACACAGAATCACAGAAGGTAAAGAGGCTCTGTTTTTTTGTTATTCCATTGTTTTCCCATTATTCTGTGGCCCGCTCTCATCTGCAGCCTCCTGTAACATTTCCTGTGGAGCTTGAGAGAAAACAACCACTTGTTCAGAAGGGCATGTGCTAATTTTACAAGCCTACATGGCTTTAGCATACAACATGTGAGGTCGATACAGAGCCTTTTCCCATTTGGCTTCCTCAAAGACAAAACCTTGCAGAGGAGCCTGGCCCACACCAGCTGTCATTCTGATCCCACTCAGGGACCCCTTTCTGCATCAGTGACAATGTGCACTGTTGACTAGGAGTAGCAGATTCAATGGCGACCAGGTTCCCTCCTTCATGTTGATGCTGAGACAATGGTGGGTGCTTCCTAGGGTCTCAGCTGGATCTCCTTGACTATGCTGTTGCCTTTCATTTGCTTCGTTTGCAAAGCTCTGTGTGCTTTTTCTCTCCTATTCATGGAACAGTCAGAGAAACTGTCCCAGGAGAGTCAGTTCCTACTGGAATTCTCTTCAGGAAGAACAGAATTTCCCATCAGTCTGTCTGCACTACTGCAGACTGAGTGCTGCCTGTGTTGGAGGTGCTAAGTGATAGGCCTCCTGCCTTCCTCTTCCCCTTATGGTACTGTGAGAACAGGGCAACGCCGCCTGGGTATCATTTGCACCGTGCCCAAGGTGAGCAGGGTTGGGTGTGTCTGCAACCTGGTGCAGTCCTTGTGTTTGCAACCTTTCTGTTGAAACGTGGCACGGAGGATGTTCTTGTGTGGGAAATAATATCTAAATCCACTCAGGGGCTCCAATAAAGGAAAAAGCTTCCTGAACCCTGTCCTGTGTGCAGTCATGGAGGGAACAAGGACAGCCTGGTACTTGATACTTATTACTGCTCTCTCCATTCACGTCTGTCAGCTGCTGCCTGTTAGTATCACATGGAGCAGAACCAATGGCTTCAGCGAATGACGTGAATGCAAAATATTCCCTTCGCTTTGTTAGCCCCACCAATCTCATGTCTTCCTTCCCTTTAGCCCTCCGGTAGGCTAAATGTTTTGGCCTAATGAAGCTCTCTGTTCTAAAAATCGCTCCAATTTCAGTGACCTCCTGTGGCAGTGGGTAATATTTAAAAGCCTTATGTGCCTGTGGAGGCTCTTTGTCTCTCTTTTGGGTTAATAGTTAAAAATTCATGGTTGTTTTTCAAAACCTAAATTGCTTTACTCTCTGCAAATGATTCCCTTCTTCAATTCAAAATCAAACCTTTGTCTAGACTCAGCAGACTCTTGGCTAATAGCTCTGGCAGGCAAAGATACCAACAATTTATCAAGATAATAATTTTCTATTCCGAACTCGCTCATCTCAATTTTGCGAGGTGCTTTTCTTGTAGTGGCAGAAGAGTGTTTGGCTAATTGGGTTAAGGAGTCTTAGATGTTACTTGGCTCTCCGCAAAGTGTTTCTTTTTAAGCAGTGTCAATTTCCTTAGTAAATGTGCTTCATTGTGTGGCCCATTTGATCTGTGTATCCGGAACTGCATGTGAATCATCAGCCACCCCAGAGTGCTCCTTATTGTTGCCGTGTTGCTGACTGCAAAACTGCAGAAGGCTCTGTTGACTTTGGGAATGCACCTCAGAGTTCAGAGGCTTGCTTCCAAGGGAAATGAAAATGTAAAGGAAGATAAAGTAATGTGGCTTGATATCAAGTCCTGGCTTCTATTTCCCTTTCTGACTGGGCAGTACCCACAGTGGTCCTATGCAGAAGTGTTCATTGTATTGTCTTTGACAGTTGCCTATAAGCAATGGACTTTCCTTTTACTTAGGGTTCAAGGAAGTTCTGCAGTGTTTTTCAAGCAGCATTTTCCAAGCTTATTTTCTGCTAAATTTGCATGAGGGCCATATGGAGAAATGTATATAGGTGCCAGGTGAGGATCTTTGAAAGCCTGGTTATATTTGTCGGCACGTCCGGGCAGAATGTGGCTATCTCGTATAAGAACTAAACTACAATTAATGAAAGCGTAGGTTTTCTCTGAGACGTTGAGCTTAAGGACTGAAAATGGTGGGTGGAAACAAACTGTTTGTTACTAAGAGGAACCCTTTTGGGACCAGCTCAGTTTCCAGTGAGCAGTCAGTTTTTAAACTCCTCTCTTCTTGCACCTCCTCCACAGACCTTACTATGAACTAATCAGAAGCTTGGATCCCAACGTGCCTTCCTTCTAAAACCTTGTTACAAGTAGTACCAAAGGGACTTGAAGTATTACATACACTTGAAAGCTCTTTTTTAACTGCCAGGATCTATAAAGCAGCCTTAGTGTAAAGGCAAAACAAACCTCCAGCCTTTGTTAGAATAATAGGCTGAGTGGGGGCAATGGTCACAGTGTGGTGTTCTCACGTTATGAAATCTCCTCTGATTGAAAATTGTAATGCAGACTTAATCCTGACACAGCTGCTAGTACTAATATAATAGTAAATGGCAAAAGTACTTAGCACTTATAAATATTTTATTTGCATACTGAAGTATCCTCAGACTGTATTTCTCAGCCCACCCAAGTGTAGATACTGTTTTACAGAAAGGGAAACTGAGGGAGAGGGAAGAATAAATGATTCACTCTGGATCACAAAACATTTTGAAGACAAAGGAACTGAGAATAGAATATCAGACTGCTGTTTGTCTTTATGGCAGTCGTGTACTACAGCTACTTGTAGATATCAGCATGCTGCTGGGAAAAGAGGACTAGTTTGGGATAGAACAGCTACTTTCTGTGATTTTTACTTCAGGATTAAAGAAGGCAACTTTCTCATGATTACTGATAATCAATTATGGCTGGAAATAAGCAGACATTAAAATATGCAATCGTAAGACAAATGGCAGCAGTCGTGGCATGAGGGATTTTCTAGTGGTTTGTGATTGGACTGAAATCAAATGTTAAATAAGCTTCACAAGTATTCAGTTGTGGTGAACATTCATTTTATTCTGTTTTAAGGGCAGAGAAAACAGCGTGCACACTGTATTGTAAAGTGACCTCTTTCAGTGCACAGACCCACAGACTTGGTACTGAACTGCACACTGCTACCAACAGAGCTGACATGCAGACACTTTCCAGCTGCAGCCTCAGCCAGCAGCTAGCTTAGACCCGCACTGAGAGGGCCATTCCAGCATTTCAGCCTTGCAGTCTTGAAAACAACAAGCCTTTGAAAACACGAATCAGGCCTTCCAAAATGGAGACTGGCTTAAAAATGATGAGATTAAAAAAAATAATCTAAGAACACATTTGTTGTTTTTACGTTTGCCTTTTACGTTTGCCTTCTGAATTTTCTTCCTCCTGGGTCTTATGTCTTCAAACTGTCCCCCGAAACCATGAGGATTAAAAACTTTCCTTTTTTTTTTTTTTTTTTTGACAGTCTTGTGTAATCACATGACTCCAGGCACCAGTGTTGTAAGGAAGTTCAAAACAAAATTTTGAGTGCTGCCTGCACTGACATTGAAGGGAAACTTTGGAGACTATGTATGGGATTTTGAAGTCTTGATTTTTTAGGTTTTTTTTGTTTTTTTTTTTTGCTAGTTTCTATGATACATGAACTAAGCATGTTAAGGCTCATCAAAATGAAGTTACAAGTAGGATTTGTTAGTGTTAGGAAAGACACTAATTGTCAAAATGCTTGTTGCGCTGATTTATGAGTGAATGCTGAGTTGACTAAGGCATGTTTGTATCATCTGTTCAGGTACCATTTTGAGTGGAGAGAAGTTTATATGCTGTTAGGGTTAAGGTTGCATCCAAGTCCTGTCTCCTACTATAAAGCGTGCAAACTGCAGGAGGAAGGAACAACCTGCACTGAATTGAGGTAGATAGGTGTCATTCAGCTCTCCAGAGTGGTGGGTTTTTGTTTGTTTGAACTCTCTGGACGCAAATATTGCCTTCTCTCTCTTGTTTCCTGATTGGGAGAAGGTAAACCTGAAGTGGGAGGAACTGTGGCTGCAGGGAAGCATCATCCTTTTGGATTTCCTCTGTTCAAAACTTCAGGGCATAACAATGCCAGCTGCTGTGGATGAAGGAGGATTTCAGTTGGCAGTCCACGCCAAAAGAGTGAGTTGCAGGAAAGAAGCAGCATAGTATAAATGCTTCTAAGACCTCCTTTCAACATGTGCACTGCTTCCAGTGACATTACAGGTTTCACAGTTTCAGAAAGCCAGGACTAGGGGGAAACTCATGATGCTATACTATGAGATTGTTCCTGGTATAAACTGAAGCAGCGTTCAGTGCAACTGGAGCAGATACCAAATATAAATTGATATTATCTTTATTTTCTTTTGCTTCAGTGTTTACTAATCATTTTCAAGGCAGAAATGCTTCCTTCTTGGGCTTCCAGAGGTTTGTGTGATGTGTGAAGGTGGGTATATGGATTATACCAACCTTTACCTTTACTGGAGGACTTTCTGTGCTAAATTCGTAAATGCCTTGTATTTATGGAGGAAGGTGTGAGGACTGTATTGATCTGCTACAGTCAGACCCTGTAGGCTTTTATTTGATGCAAGATTAATTCATGCCATGTGTACTCAACGTGAGATCCACTCGCATAAGAGAACTCTCCAGTCAAATGAGGCCATGCTGCTAATTCAAAGGCTTTGATCTGAGTGGAATTGCTCATTGGGTTAATGCACCTCATCAGCTACTAACACATCTACTCCAGCCTTGGATCTAGGGTGACCCTATTTAAACCCTTTGACAACATGCTGTTGGGTTGTATAGAAAAGGGAATACAAGTGAATGGGAAAGAATCAGTAGAACAGCTTGAGGGATCCAAGAGTTATGGCATTTACTGGTCATGCACATTTCAGATTTGGTAACGAGAACATTATTAGGTGATGTAACTGCTCATCCTTACCGATCAGGAATAGTAATTGGACGGTAGGTAAATTGATGGCAATATGCAGATGAGGTATTCCTGTAAAAATTTGCCCTGATCTAAGGAGGAATGTGCAGTGAGAACTTCACAATCCCATTGAAATTTGTATTCCTGTTCTGGGGAGGATCAATAGAGTCTGTAATGCTGATCATCTTGTCACCCATTCCCCCATACTCTCTGCACTCTCACAGCTGCTATGTTAGAATTCCAGAGGCTAAACCTCTGCCTCATCTTCAGTGTCTACATATGAATACATGGAAAAGTGAATGGAAAAGTTCCATAATGTATGTAGAGAGGTGGTGTTTTAGTAAATAAAATATTTTTGAGAGGATGAGAGCACATGCCTGAGTGGAAGACAAAAAGAACCAACAAGAACTCATCACTGAATATATAGTTAAAGGACTCCATGCTAAGAAAAATGATTCTGACTCTTGGGAGATTTCCAGTATCTCCTAGGAAAACAGCAGAACAAAACGGAGTTAACAAGACTTTAAGTGCGTATTTTCTATAACATGGAACAGGCTGCCCAGAGAGGTTGTGGATGCCCCATCCCTAGAGGTGTTCAAGGCCAGATTGGATGGGGCCCTAGACAGCCTGGTCTAGTATTAAATGGGGAGGTTGGTGTCCCTGCCTGTGGCAGGGGGGTTGGAGACTCATGATCGTTGAGGTCCCTTCCAACCCGGGCCATTCTGTGATTCTGTAATAGATTCTCAGGCAATTGGGTCAATTTTGGTATTAGAAGGTGAATCTCGAAAGATGTGTAAGAAATGATATCGGTCTGAAGATGTCATCCATCCCAAATTCTGGGTCAGAGTTGAACTGCTCAAGTAACTGAATGTGAAATTATTTCTTTGGAAAGTGTGGAATAGAGAAGGTGGGAGTCCCAGGGTGGAGATGCTGCTAACACCCAGCAATAACATGTTACCCTGCTTGGCAACCCCCTTGCTGGTTTAGGTAAATGGAAATGACTTCATTATTTGTTTGTCCCTTGTCCTAGTGCCTTTTATTTTTAAGCCTGCATAACGCAAACCACATCCCCCAGGGAACTTAACGAGGGTCTAAGTGGCACCAAGGCTCCCTGCTAACAATGGGCTTTTGTTGTTCACACTTTCCCTATCAGAGTGTCCCGGAGGAACGTCCTTCGTTTAGGAGACTATATTGTGATGTTATGACCTCAGAGAGGGGTGGGAGAGGAAGGGAGGGTTCAGGTGTATCTTTAACTTACTTGAATAACTTTCTTCTAGTTGTGTTTTCTTCCCACCAGGATCTTTAATAACTCCTCTGAGGGGGCTGTCTCTGTGCTATAAATACAGCCGCATTATCACTTGGCTGTATTGTGTGCAAGTGCTAATTTTCTGTGCTGGGTTTGAACTTGTTGACTTTTGTGGTCGGTGTCAGGAAATGTTGGGTGGGAAAGGATTAAAGAGGCTATTGATGTGACTCGGAATCTCGGGCCAGGAAGACTGGTTGTATCATCTTAGATCTAGAGACCGCCGTGTTGATATCCAGCTCTGGCTTTTTTTTTCTTTTTTTTTTTTTTTTTTTTTTTGTAGAGTCACTTCAGTCAGATCCTTGTTTGTCCCTCCCACCTCCCCCATCACGAGCACACTGACTCCAGCACTCTAGGCCATAGTCTCCAAGGAGGAAGTAGACCCTGTAGGCGAATTTCCTGGTATTATGCCATTTTAACAACCTCTCTCTTGATTTAGGTGTTGCAGGCTGGCTAAGAATATTCCTTGACACTTGAAAGGGACCTTTATTGTTTTCTTAATTTGTGAAGAATTGCTTTTTTTTTTTTTTTTTTTTTCCAAAACTTTTCTTTGTAGGGTCAGACTGGAGCCATGTTATTGTTGTTAAATTTAGATCTAAGACTATATTAAGTCCTCTGGCAGTCTGCCCTCGCGCTTTCACTTCTTAAAACAGGAAAGCAGGCCTTGGCCTACTTGTGTTCGTGTACTTAAAATGGGTGAGAAGATAACTTTTTACACTGCTGGGAAATAAATATAAAACTGCACAGTGTATATACAGCAACTGTTCTGCAGTAGCCTAGGGAGCATTTCAAAGGTATAAGCTCCAAAGCCTCATAGATCTTAAACAGAAATTAGGCATGTAAATGCCATTTTGGAAATTCTTTCACCCAAATAATCCTGTCAAGTGAAAAAATCCTTTGTTATTTGGGATGCAGACGGAGAGCTGATTCAGCAATGTAGATTGATCATGGCATGCTTTGAAAATTAGTATGGGTATAATAGAGCAAGCATCGTAAAGGTTTGAGTGATTGATGGAGTATAGCATGTTTACAAGGGATATGAGCTCCTTTGCAAGGTGCTGCATGCATTTAGTGTCAGAGCTCTCTTTCAAAGCATTGCGGAGGGTCTCATTAAAAACTTGGCCACCATGGTGAACAGGTCAAACTCTTCCAATTCTTTTCTTTTTTGTATGTTCCAAGTGTAGAACAATCAGCATTATGGGAGGGAAGAAATTGTCTTATTCAGTCAAAAACCCTGAAGTTCTGTCTCTGGCTTTGCTAGTGCCTTAAAGTCTGGCTTGGAAACATTATTAATGTCTCTGCTCACCTGACTGTGATATTTGGGAATCAGATCTGAACATAGTGTTGGTTTACTCTCATATCTGTATATTCAGACAGAAAAACCATGTTCATAGTGCTGTTCCTATATTTTTCTTGTGTGTCAGGAAGAGTATGACATAATTCTCTTTGACCAGTGCATTAGCATTCTTTTCCTGGTGAATGTGGAGCAGCTGTGGGAAGGCACCAGAGGACTGTCAGCATCTGAAAGATCTTTTCTTCATTCTCAAACCAAAGTAGATACATTCCACAGTGAGTGAATACATTACCCAGCTTCTAAATAATTCTCTCAGCCACATAAGGTAATCCAGGCTGAAAGCCCCTTCTAAACAAGAGGATGCACTATGCAAATAGCAAAATGCTTATTACAGGTAGCTGATACACTTTGCCCTGATTAAAGCGTGAATGTTGGGATTTTGTGCTCCCTCTTGCCTTATGTTCCTACTCCTGGGAATGCAGAGGAACTGCAGCTCCTAGTAGTTGAACCTCAATTGCTCAAGCCTATGTTATTAAGTTTTAATTGCTGTGTATCCTGTTATATGAACTCTGCAGCTAACTGCTTTTCCCTCTTTGGAGCCTGTGTCATGGAGCTCTCTTTCTTCATGGCTGGGAGGATGGAGGATAAAAGGCAGAGAAACATTCTGGTTGAAGAAGAGCTTGAACTGGTTTTTGAAAGCAGCAAAGATCGAAGATAAGTGTCCTTTCTCTAATTATCTCTTCACATTATTTTAGGCCAGTTTAGTGCAGGTATCTGTGCAAGATGTGCACAGTCATCAAATTAAGCAGGGGATCAAGATGAAGTCCTACTGGAGAAATTTGCATTGAACTTCAGTGCAGAGCTCTCCTCAGATCTGACATGCATATTTTCTTTATTAGACAGCCTCAATTCAGAGATCAGGATATTTATGGGGTTCAGTTTGTTGACAGAGAGCATCAAAAAGTCATTCTAAGAGGAACCCCAGGCCATCTTCTTTGCCTGAATATGTTTCACTGTGGACAGAAGGAATATATGGAGACTGACAACTTGAGCATTTAGTGTTTGGTGCTGAAGAAGCTTTTTTCCTTAGTTACTGGGCATCCTTTCAAGCACCAAGTGATGAAAATGGTGCATTCAGTTTTATTTCCAGTTTCTGGTTAATGGAATCACCAGATTGAGCTGAGAAGTTGCTTAGCTCAAGATACCATGTGGAAGGCAGTGGGGGAAATATTCAACGCTTTGGGAATAATGACTAACTCGGGTTACAAAGTCTGGCTTTGCATCTGGATTTGAAAACTCTGTCCCACAGCATTTAGTGTGAAAACAGATTAAAATGCCTGTCCATATTTGTAAGGAGCGGCATGGAAGCCTAGCCTCTGAAACTGAAAATGATAGGAAAGGAGGCCAGCTTGCGTACATTAATAATGTTGTTATTATTTCATCATTTTTAACCCCTTTCAGACTTTTCTGCACACTTGACTCTTGCCTTTTATGGTGGATGGCATGGCTATAACAAAAGCCAATATTGCAGCACCTGCAGTTTCTTTTTTTATGGAACTCTGATTGAATGCAAGTAAATTGCTTGGGTGGGCTGGAGGTCTGTGCTCCCCTCTGGTTTTGACTCTATCCCTGTGCCATTTCTGTAGCTAATCCTTCCTATCAGCAGACAGCTAGGAGCCAGCAGCCCATTGAAAAGGGAGCTAGACTGAGGACAGGCTGCTGAGAAGAGTATAGAAACTGTTCCTTCGAGGACTCTATAGATTTTTTTTTGTTGTGTAAAAGCATTCTTGTTCTCATATATATGAGGGGAGGGAGCACAATCTGTGATAAAAATACTTCTGTGCTTCTCTGAGGCTCTTTCTACCTTTTCATAATTCAGGAGTCTGTCAATCACAGCCAAATGAGAGGCTGACAAAGGAGGGTGTGTGTGTGTGCATGTATATGGGAAGGGAGAGGGGGCAGACAGAGGCAGCAAAACGCCACTGACATCCACAGCACAGACTGTCCTAATTGTCCAGGCAGTGCTGTAAATGTGCAGTCAGTGGTAAGCGAGCTCTCCTTGTGGAAATATGAATGCGTTATTGAATTCTTGTTAGGAACAGACTTGGCTGGTCCAGGAAGGGCTCAGGTTTTGCTTGAAGGAGAGCTCTTTCGGTACCACTTCAAATGCCTGGGCCTGTGTGCTTACTGACACACTGCTGCATAGGATAGAGTGGCAATGCTTCATCAGTCAGCATCAGCTCGTACAGCAGATGTGGAGAACTTGCTCAGATAAAGATTGTCCTTTCTTTGAAGATGACTTTACAGAACCAAGTGAGAAAGCTCCCAAGACCCACCTTTTTTACAATTGTTCAGCTTTTCTGATGTTATGTCAGATGAAGCATGTAACAGGAGAAATTCACCAGGTTGGGCAATAATTTCTGAACATGTTGAGTGTTCAGTTCAAGACAAAGGAAAGTAAGAACAGAGCAAGACCGTAATACAGGGTAGTGTCCAGAATGCTTAATTGTTTCCACTTAGTAATAATGAAACTTTGAAGAATAAAGTAGTTGAGAGCTTTGGTTGAAATGCTGTAGCTGCTCACCTAGGATGGCTTAAACAAGGAGGAGTGTGGAAAAGCAGAATTAAAATAAAATCCTCCTATCATCTGAAGGAAAACCTTGTAGCGCTGCTGAATCTGTTCTCTATTTTGCCTTTCAAACCAATGCAGCATTCCCTATTTTTAAGCAATTACTCTGCGAAAGAAAAACCTCGGTGCCAGGGCTGAGCCTTTTCTCTGGGCCCAGTCCTGACTGCTCTTATCTCCTCGCTCCTGCAGCAAGGCTGATGATAAGCCAGAGACTCAGAATTCTTTCCTTTGAATTTTTTTTCAGGCTCCCTGGCAAACATTTAAAGAAGCACCAAGTAAACCTTAGAAGAGTGCAAAAAGTAGTGTTTTTCTAGTCCTCCAAATCTCCACAGAGATTTAGGACTGTTTTATCTCAACTAACTCTGGTATTAGTTTTACTGGGGGAGGTTACTGGTGAGATGAGTAGGTGGAAAAGTTGTTTTGGTTTGGACACAGAACCTGAAGTTCCCCAGATCCGTTCTTTAAGAATTTCTCTCTATCTTTAGTTCCTGCTGGCCCTAAATTCCCCTACTGCCTGACTGGCTACTGCCTTCTGTCTCAGCATCATGGGTTGCTCAGGAATGACATGCAGCCTCCGTTATTGTCATTATCTTGTCCTGAAGTTTTCAAGGACTGCAGTCATTTATTTAGTGCCCTCTTTCCAGAGGAAAGAAGATGTGCAATCTGCTATCAGCTCTTTCTTCTGCCTCCTGAACTTTTATCTTATAACCTTCCTCTTTGCCCTCTGGCCCTGGTTCTGCATTCTGACCACACAGCGGCTCATGGAAGCGGCGCTTGTCCCTCCCATGATGGAGCAAGAAGGCATCCCTGTACTGCTGGGATGGGCTGGCGCCTGTCCCTCTGCCATTCACCAGCCTCTGTCATCCACCTGATGGGCAGTAGCACATTGCTGCGGTATGCTGAGCAAGGTCTAGCAATTTCATGGCAATCTTACTTAACCTTTTATTTGTGCTGCTTTCCAAACAGGCTATAAATCAATTGCTTTTAGAGCCTGGCCCACGGATGGTGCCTGAATAAACAGCCTGTGACTCTGTGTGTCAGAGCACACCTGTCTCCTCAAACACTAACGTTTGCTTTCTGCGGAGCCTGCGTCTCTTATCCGTGTTCCTTCCCCAAGACAGACAGGTGTCTCCTGGCTGCGAAGCTCTCGCGCACCCGTCACCGTTCATGGCTATCGGCCCCATGGGTGGATGGCTCGTTAAGCAGGGGTGTGCTTGGCGGCAAAGGAAGGAAGGTAGAGCCAGAGATACTGAGGCGCAGTAGAAAAGCCCAGATCAGTGGACAAGATGTCTGAGGCGTATGATGCTTATCTGCTGCAGTGGGTGGAGGAGGAAAGGGCATCCCTTATCTTTTCTCTAGTTCCCAGCCCACTCTGGCTGCTTAAGGAGGCTCGCTGGAGTCTTCCCACATTCCTGCGCGTTCGGGTTCCTGCTAGACAGGAAGCGGCTGCAGCTCCAACACCATTCCGTCTCAGCTGGTAGTGTCATTTACTGTTGGATTCCCAGAACCCTCAGGCTTTGGGGGGAGCGCAGGGCAGAGGGCACGCTGCCGCTCGTCCAGTAACCCCTGTGTGAAAATATCTCCCTGGGAAAAGAACAAGAACATTAAAACTTGCTTAATTTGTTGGTGAGTCTGGTCTGTGATGCTTAGGCACCTTAGGAAATGAAATGGATCCTTTGAGAAGGTGGGAAGATGAGGGAAGATGCAGTATGTGTATGCCTGTGCCTAACTGGCCCCTTAGCAAAAATGGCCGGCAGCCCTACTAACAGCAGCTTGTTTCAAAGCATACTGGGGCTGCTCCTGCTTAGCACGACTGCTGAGAGGCCAGACATAGAAGAAGCTGCACAGCGTGGCCTCCCACCCTACTTCCTGCAGCCCACGTCCCCACGAACATCATGGGGCAGCAGGCAGCCCTGTATCACCCAGCAGGTGCCATTCCAGTGCTCATGGTTGGCAGTAAGTGCTGAAACACATAGGGCCGATGTCACAACAACTGAGCAACTTTTTGTCTGGGCTGCTCAAATTCCTTCTCCTAAATCCTGTTTCCCCTTTCTGTTTGATATTTGTGCAAATGCATTTTCATGTCCTGCAGGAAACTCATGTATGTTTGTGACAACAATGTGTATTAAACAGCATCTGCTGCTATTTCTGCCCCAGAATTCTCCCCTGTGCAACTGTGTAAAGATTTCCCTCTTTCTGTGACATTTTGTGGAAAAAAAAAAAGGGTATGATTTCAGGATGAGGCCAATTGTTTCAGTACTATTTTATATCTCAGGGGGGCTTGGCAATGTGACATCTGTAGTCCTGATTTCTGCTCTCCCAGGTGCTGTCATACATTCGCTTGGTTGGAGATATGAGAAAGCCTGCAGAATTCATGAGAACGGGGGCACAGGTGCCACTTACAGCAGTAACCTGAGCTGCAAACATGGCTTGTGGTACTCCACATCTGACATTTAGGCGTGTCAAAAACTGAAACTCTCAACAGTGGAAGTGGTGGCAATGTTATAAGCATGTTTTCTACATCCGCATGCATGTTTAATGGTTGTTTCAATCAGTGGAGTGTTTGATGCTGACAGTAAGGTTAATGGCATGGTGAGATGATAATTCCATGGTGGTTTGATTTAGGCAACCTTCTGATGAAAACATTGGTATTTAGCTGACAGGGTACAGATAGATTTCTCCTTTCTCTACCCTCTACCCCCATGAGTTATTGGACCTCTTCCACCTGCCATGCTCCACTCCTGAGATTGAGAGCCTTCACTATCTTTTTGCATCAGTGTAGTTTTATTTAAGGCAGCGGGGTTAGTGAATCTTTATTTTTCAGATGACCACAGTCCTGGCTGTTTGCCGGTATGAGCTTATGGTGCAAACAAAAAGGAGTTGGAAACCTCATTATGTTGCTCTGCTAATGTTGTCTGCATTGTTTGCTGCATGCGCAGCCATTGGCAATGCTATTTGGTCTCTGTGTGCTCTGTCTGAGGAGCAGAACCAGGAAGTGATAACTTGTGTTTTGAGATCATTATCACATGAGCTAAGTTTAGTCTCTCTTGAACCAGTTCTGGAGGACTTGAGAGGTAAAGGCTCTCCTACAATTTGCACAACACTCGCTTCTGCTGTGTGCAGCCCAAACCTGTTCACCTAATGCCAGTCCCACTTTAGTGAGTGGGTTTTCCATCTGCACAGCTGCAATCCCACAGAGGGATTTTGCTGTGTGCATTATTTGCTCCGGGTGCTTATCTCTGCCAGTTCCCTTCAACAGATCTTCAGCTTCTGTTCCTCTCTTTCTACTCCTGTCCTTTGCACCTCCCTTACACCCTGTGTAACGCCCAGAGCAGTACTTTTTGACATCAGCTGAAGGTTCAAGGTGCTGGTGATACATAAATCAATGCTGGCAGTCACTTCCCTTGAACTGGATCTGTTACAGAAAAAGGGTGTTGCCTGTGGGCTGAGAGTCACTATGTGTGCTAGCTGCTCTGTGGAGAGACTTCTGGTAATTGCTGAAGAATTAAACTTTCTTCCCCCGTCCTCAAAACTGCTGCCTTCTCTTGGAATTCTGTTCCTTAGGAAGAAAGAACTGGGAGTTTGCAGGCAGGGAGAATCCCATCACGTTGTCCACATGGAGCTCGACTGCAGCATCTTAGCTCTCTTGCTTGCAACAAGTTGTAATGAGTGGTGTGATGACTGCAGCTGGAAAGCAGCCAGTAGCTGTCACATCAGGTGGCATCTGTCATGCCACTGCAGATGATGCAGGGTAAAACATGTTTAAAGACACATCTGTGGATTGAGATATACGCTTCCAACATGTGCGCTGTGTTCTTCTGGCAGGTTCTCCAGTAATGTCGGAGAGATTCAATGAGTAGGCCAAACGGGGTGAATTAGTTTGGTATGTGCAGAGAAGAAGGAATCTTTGAACAGATACACTTTCATGTTTCATTGCAATTTTGTTCTTCAGACAGATTAAGTCCTTTACCTGGTCCTGAGCAAAGAGTTCCACTGTATATCCCTGCAGGCATGGTGCAGTGCCAGATACTATGAACTTATTTTACTCCTGTGAGTGAATTATATTGCTTTAGGAAGGGCTATTTCAAAATCTTTTCTCTATTTCTTCTAATTGGTTGCTTTCTTTTTTTTCTTCCCAGTCTTTAAAATTAATTCCACATTTTGTTACGCTTGAGTGGACTTTTGTTGGACCTCTTTACCATGGAGTTTAATATACTGAAAGTTGCAGTCCTCCACGGTCAGCACTTCTCAGCCTTCTTGAACACCATGTGAATAGATTCAGAGGTTATTTTTGAATTCAGATAGATATCAGCCCTGAATTACAAAGCATCTGGCCTGGATTACGTAGCTTCATTTCTCATTGGGAAGAGAGGGGTACTGAGGCACTGTGTTTTTCTGTGACTTTTGCTACTCTGCCAAATTCAGCTTCTTTCACTATTCCTCATGAGTGAAAACTCAAAGTATTCCAGGATCTTGGGTTCAGTTAAGTCACTTGTAACTGCTGCATTCGCATGCAGAGCATGCTTATGGTCTGTGCTTACTCTCTGTTTTTCCCTGTTTTCTTCACTAAAAATTAATCTCAGAAGCGTGTGTAAACTTCTAAACTGACCATTTCTGTGCACAAATTGAGACTTCTGTAGGAAAATATTCAGGTGATGGCAGTGCTAGAAGGTCGGAGGCAAACTTTATGAATGCAGAGAAGGTAAATACGCCCAGAATCTGAATCTGCTTTGAAACTTTAGCTCTGTTTGAAACAGTTTCATTTTAGGTGTAGAAAATAATTAAAAAATTAAATGAGGAGGTAGACATGAAATCCAAAATCCAGTAAACTGAAAATTTTATCATTGGATTCCTGGTTCTATTGGTATCAGGGAAAATAAATCTTCTGTATGTGGATAAGTAAGATTGGCAACTGTGTTGTTTGTCCTGCGCATGGATATAATTAACATTATAGTGCACTTTTGTCCTCCCTCTGAACTTGGTGAGTTTCCAGTTATGGAATTGCTCGCCTATTGTCTGACATTGTCTTACATCTTCAAATAGGCTCTTCCTTCCTGCGATAAGGAGAAAACTACTGAGGCTAAGTGTGTAACTCCTCCTGTGCTAATTGGTATCTTGGTCTTTGGAAATTCCAAAATGACACCAAATTCATTGTTTTCATGTCTTCGTTTTCTTACATTAATTCTTCGAAATATGTCAACTGTTGACCCCTCTCGTGTCCTCTTTCCGTAATGTCTCATACTTGACTCATACTTTTGTCAGACACCAGAGCCATGCTTCTTCAGTCAGTGCTGCCTAGTCTTGTATTCGGCTCTTCATGAAAGCGAAGACGTTCAAAACTTTCAAAACATGTCACACACAAAGAAGTCTGACCCGTGAAGCCATCCATCTGTTGGCAGGGAAAGCCCTTGTGGGGAACATCTTTTCTGCTCTCTTTGATGTGTGTAAACTTTTGTTCTTCGGAAAGAACTGGAGGGAGCTGCTAAGGAGTTTGTAGCACAGAGATGGAAATATAAATGAAGAACCAAAGCTGATCTTCATTTTATTGATGTTCTTGAGTTGATATTGTTTCTGGGATGTTACAGACTGTAATAGCTGGTCATTGCAGTGCCCACCTTAGCAGAGCACTGAAAGTAACCTGCTGATTGAAAAAAAATTCTATGAGAAGCACCTTCACAGGAGCATTAATTTCATATGAAATTAACCTATATCTAGAAGACATCTCCTTCCTTCAAAATTGAGTTAACTTCTCTACTGAAATGCAGTTTCCAAAATTTTGGGTAGAAACTTCAAGCTTTCAGTTTGGAATTCCCCCATTCCCTTAAATAATAGTAATATTATGTACATTTTGCAATGTGTGTGTTATTTTTGCAATTCAAACTGAATAAATGGTGCCTTAACTCTCTTGCTTAGCCACTCATTACTCTTAAATTCTGTAAGAAGTAATTCTGAAATTACTAAGCCTTCATTCTAGTTGACAAACATTCAGTGAAAGGCTCCAAGTCAGAAGCAGTGCATCTGAAATAATGAAAATGCAGGATTCTCTGCAGGTCATGAATGTATCAGACGGTCTGGATTTAACTTATTTGGAAAGAGTACAAAACCAGCCATATGTTTCTTTTGTAAAATGTTTGTGATGATCCATCACAGATATTTAAATATTGGAAAACTGGCCAATTTCCATGGTTGTTAAAACATACTGTGCTGTACCATTTAAGCTAAACAGTAGGAAAAACAGCCAATTTTATAAATTATTTCCAAAATCTTCAGTGTGTTGTGCTATATATACATATCATAGCCTATCTAAGAAATATACATACATGCACAATATGTTTAGAGAGATATATGGCCCTAAATGTCACAGTATATATGGATATACAAACAGAAAATATATTGTTTTTCCTTTTGGTTTCCTTTATTTATTCCCTTATGCACAGATATCCAAATACTTGCCAGAAGTGCAAAGCTGTTCATCCCTTAGTGATATTATTAATAATCTAAAAAACTCCCTGACTTTCAAAACGAAGTCATTGCCGATGTGGGCTCAGAGCAGTAGCGGTCTGTTCGTGCACGCACTGGTGTGTAGATGCCAGGGCTGCTTCTCATCATCACTTCCCAACTTTAGAAGGATTTCTGGACCTATAGTAAGTACAGATTGGTTACATCTCTGAGGATCTCGTGTGCTCATCTGGACCAGTTCTCAGACTTTTGGAGACTCTACTGTGAAAAGAACAGTTACGTTTTGTCTTCAAGTTGTGTTTTACTTGTATGCTTCTGCTTCCTGCCGGCCCTTCTGTTGTAAGAATACATAGAAGAATTTCTGAGCAACTCTAAAAACAGTGAACCAATATAGCCCACTGTTTGGTCTGTTGGAGTGAAGGCAGGTGTAGCCAACATATTGCTGGGTTGAAAGAAGAGATGTTGTGTCAGCTGACTTCTTCTCCAGACCATAAACAACTGTAACTCAGGAGAAGTTGCATCCCATCCTGCTACCATATTGGCTTTTGTTACCTACATTGATTTTAGTTTAAACTGTTGTGAAGGAGGTTAGAGCCGTCATTAGCTTGGTGGATAATAGACTTTTCACACAGTCAGCACATGTATTTGTTGGGCAAAAGTTTAAATTTTATTTAACCTCTGTGGGGGAAAAATAGTTTCAGTGTAAACATACGGGAGGTGATTTGACTAGTTTCTAGGCTGTAACATACAGTCTTGCTCTGTACTGACTTTCAGTGCACAATAGATGTATTTTGAAAGGATGGAAATGAAGTTGGGATACTTGAGAGTCATCATGCACTTGAGAAAAAGAGTCTGTGAGGTGTTTTGTGTGGGAGGGTGAGTAGGCATTATGGACCTCTTGGAACTTCATTTCGTAAAGGGTCTTCTGTTAAACTTTAAGGGCAGCTCCAGGCATGGATCAAGGACACTGCGAGTCCTTAAATTCCCCAGTCTGACCTATTCCTCTTGACTCATTAATCCACAGTAATTCAGATTTATATTTTGTGACTTCAAGGATGAGTTTCTGTCCCACTTTTCAGGACATTTCCTGTAGTCTGCCAAGTGAAATTTCCCTACTTGATTCTCTGCTTGAACCATAGATGATTCTTTTCCCGGTTTCTTTTTTTTTCTTTTCTTTGTTTTTTTTCCCTCCTCTTCCTCCCCAGTGAAAGTAACCTGCTCCAGCAGCACAGGCTGCAGCATGATTTTACATGCCTTCTATCTTCATTTTTCTTCCCCTCTGGAAGAAGCCAGCAAACCTCAGTTCTGTGGCATTGCTCCGGTAGCGTATTGGCAGGCACATGAAGCAGATTCTTCAGTCACCCTTAACGCCAACAGTGAGATTTATTATCTCCATCGCTCTTAGGGAAATGAGCCTAGGGAATTAATTTATGGTGTTTTGAAATGCTGTTGTCTTATCGAGTGATTACTTGCTTACACCCAAACTCCCTCTTACCTTTGGTCACAGGGATTGCGTGTTTAATGTGTGCTTTAACGGGGGCAATTAAAAGGGCACAGGCGAAGCACAGTCACACTCTGGGCTGTTTATGGCATTTGATCCTTGTACAGCAGGAATGACCCCCTCCAGCTCACCTCCTCTCTCAACATTGTATCTGGGAAGAGAGATAAATTCACAGTTAATAAAGATAAGACTGGAAAACTCCCTTTGTGAACTTATAAATTGCTCACCAGTTGCAGTTCAGTTTCTAACAGCAGGATGCAGCAGTATCTTGTAATTCCGTGGACCACGTCTGAGGAAACAGGAACTGGGGAGTCCAAACAGACAGAAGGGTTTAAAGGGTTAAAGTTATCTGCATTAGTCCGCTATTGATGAAGGCCTTCCATCTCCCATGGATCATACTGCAACCTTTTTTGTGATTCTTCAGCATTTCTGCATGTAATGGTGCTCTTGGCAGAGAAGACTACTGTGGGCACATTGCTTATCCAAGCATCTGAGATGGTGTTGAAGATGGAGTGGTGACTCTTGCCCTTCTGCCTCTTGCATTATTCATATTTGTATTATCATTAATTAATGATTTATGGGACCATTTTGCAAACCTCAAACCCATTTACGACAGTATGAAGTAGCGTGCATGTAGAACATGCACACATATGTTTGCACACAGGTTCTTACCCTTTGCAGAAAGGCAGCCACGTCTGGAATGGAAACTGGCGTTAGCTGTAAAATGCACAAAGACTCTTTAGACAGAAAGTAGAGTTCTGTATCCCAAGGATTCAAAGTGCTATCATGAATTAGTAGAATGTAGTTATTCTGAACTGTATTTAAACATCAGCTTTCTCTTGCAGAAGCACTACAGTGCCTGCTATATAATTTGACTCAGACTTCATTGAGCAAGATGGCATAACATCAACTGGATATCCCCCTGCAGGGAGTTTCATCTCCAGTACCTGGCCAGGATGTTGAGAGGGTTATTTCATCATGGTAATGGAGATGTATGTGTGAGATACAGTGCTTCTCTAATATGAAATTAGACACCCACACTTAAACAGCTATCTTGGGGTTTTGTATCAAACCACACATCTAGAGGTTCCCAAAGGGCTTGTTTTCCTACAGTTTCTGCTCTGTGTGCAATACCTCTCATAGTGTTTCTCTCCTTTCATCCCAGCTCACACCTCAAGTTCTTTTTTTTGGAAAGGTGCTTCAGGAACTCTTCTTGAATTCCCATTTTCTTTTAACTGTGACTTGCAGCTGGTTGGATATGTTTCATGTGCTGGTCTGTCTTTCTGAAGGTTTTATGTATGACCTATCACTGTCACAAGAAAGCACTAAATGAAGTTAAATTAAAAATCCAGCTGATGCCAGGAAACTTGGTGTGAGAGACTCTGCAGTGGCAGGTATGGCCAGTGTTTTTCATACAAACAGGTTGTATCCAGTTCACATTTAAGCTTGAACAAAATGTACTGGTCAGTTTTTTCTCCGTAAACATTAACGGTAGCTCTGAAATCGTCATATATCGGGGCGCAAAGATAAACATCCTTGCCTGTATTTAAACTGACATCTTCCTCTTTGAATCAGATAATGTAGTGACAATTGTTTGTGGGTTTTGTGTTTGTTTATTTCTGTTTTGTGGCATGGAGCACTCTTAGGAGGTAGGCTCACAGTGGAATATCTCAATCACTGACATATCGCATACAGGTTACATCAGTGCAGCTGAAAGCTCTCTCTGTAGTTACACCACACAGGTTTACCTCCACGCCCATAAAACCACATCCACTGGGGACCTCATCAATGCAAATACACTCAAGAGCAGCTAATGAGGATTTTAATTTAGCTTTAAATGCCTTTGGTGCTGGGAAGGCCTTTATGGCACCAGGCAGGGAAATCTCCTAAGCTCTGGCGGCTTTCACCATAAATGTCACCGCACTATATTTATTATTTTTTTTAGCTGAGTTTCTAATGACCAAAATTCTCATTTCTCAGATTACACCAATGCTATGTGTTACCTTCCAGCACCTTGGTTTGTTTAAAGTACAGTGCAAAATGCAGGAGTTGGCCAGGAATAATTTTCCCTTATGGGACCAAATGTAAAAGAGGGGGAGAACAGAAAAGCATCTTCAGAGTGTGAAGGGGGAAGGGTTCTGACTTTACTGAACGATGGGGTTTTATGGAGGTGTGGGCTGAGGTGTAACAGATACCTGTGATCATCTATCAGCATAGATCTTTTGGAGGACTTTCCCCAGGGTTACTTGATAAAGAACATTTTGCTGTATGCAATTGAGCCAGGCTTGTAAGATTGAGAAAGTCTGTCTTGCCAATGTTTTATAACTGCCCAGACATTTGCAGTGGTGATTACTTATTAATGTCGCTGTTAGATTGAGTGTCGCCTTTCGTTCTAATTCCCTCAATCCTAAGTGAGTCATTATATACTTCAGAGCTGACTTCAACCTTTCTCAAGCTTGTGTTTGCCAGACCCTATCAATGGGAGATTTATTGCCCTGAGGTGGTATTTTCCAGTCTTGGTCCAGAACTGCTCTCGTTTATGACAGGGTAAGGGCAGACCTTTCATATGCCTGCAGTATTGGTGCTTATTTGAGGTCTGAGGCACCTGTCTTAAGGTGTTATGTGCTCCCATTACTGGGTAGTTCAGATACTACTCCTCCCTTTCTTTTTTTCTTTTTTTTTTTTCTCCTTTCCTGCCCTCTACCCAAAGTCCCCTTTGCACCATCTTTTCCAGTCTATCTTCAGCGCACAGAAGTTCCCATTTCTCTTCACATTTATGCCATCTGCAATCCTTCTATTGCTCTCTTAACCATTTTCCACAGTCCCAAGCTTTTGTGACCTAGCTTGTCCTTGAAGGAAGTCAGCAACAGGCTGTGATTTAAGGCTGTATAGTATCTTATACATGACATGTAACTTCTAGAGAGAGAGAAACAAGATACCCAAACCATTTATGCAGACACTGGGATACCTGTTTGTACCATCCTAAGTCAGCAGTAAGTCCAGCAGCCATAGCACGTGGTGGTTGGGTGGTTCATCATGCCTTCATGACTTGGGTGCTTTGCAAAATGAAGGGGCCTAATGAACTGCTGGGACAATAGTTTTCTGCTGTACTTCCCCAACTAGTTTGGGGTTTGCAGTGCAAGCATTGAGGAGTTTGTTTGCACAGCTGGAAGCCTGCATTAGCGAACGTGATTCCACCATTTATAATGTCCCAGTGACATGTTTGGTAGCCCTGGTGAGGTGCCTCTCACAGATCTTAACCCAGCGGTTGGTCATTACAGTCAAAAACACACCTTCACTTTGATTTTGTAGCCAGCCATAGCAGAGGCCAAGGATTAGTCTGTTTCTTTGCACAAGCCTTACGTACTGACAAAATGAGGTGAAAATCCTCCTCTTGGCTTTTCTTAATGGAGCATGCAACACCTGCCTTCCCCAGGTGACAGGACTAAATGTCCAGTAAACATTAGAAATATCCCTCTGTGTGTTTATGTTTGGATATTGAGTATTAAAAGCCCACTAATAAGAGCTGGTGCTCAGAATCATGCCTTTCTCATCCGATTAATGCCTGACTCTTACACCTGAGACATTTTACTACATGACAGCTGTTCTGTGGCCTATATACAAAACGAGTCAGAAATCTCCATTTGGTCATTAGAGGACTCGCAACTGCATCACAGAATCCACTTTCACAGTTTGACAGCCTGGAAGGAGATGCTATAGATCTGGAGTCAGCTGAATTCCCCCTGGAGTTTTAGAAACAGGCCAGAAACACCAGGCAAAGGTGGAGAACTGGAGACTTGGCAAGGAAAGCCTTAACTTCCCAAGTTTTTATTTTCTGTTTGAAGCCTCAATTGAAAGCAACTTTTCCCAGTCCCACTTCAAGAAATCCCTGCCTCCATCCCACCTTCCACTATGAAGTAGTTTCCTTCCTAACACCTGTTTCAGCCTGACACAGAAGTCTGTGTGTTGGGCAGTCCAGAGAGACACTGCGGGCTGGCAGGAGCCATCTTGCTGTACCTCAGCAGTTAACACCTCAGCTCTCAGTGAAAGCAGCTGTTTTGCTCTGTGCCTCATAAAACCTTGAACAAACTTTTACACGTTTGTGCTGAGAGAAGGGATAGATACTCGTTATCCGCTTCTCTGCCGCTCTGCAGCACAGCCCAGCAATTATGGTCAGGCCTATCGTTATCAGGTGAGCAATAAGGAGGAGTGTGAATGGAGATAGGTGATGGGATGGGCCCTGGAAGCACTGTGGCAACGAACAAGTTATTGCGGGTTTGCTGGCGCCGTTGAGTCTGTATCGGCTTGTTTCAATGGCCATGCTGGAGCAGAGAGGGACAGGCACCATGCTGCTACCGGGAAGGCGGCTGCGTGCAGGAGTCAGATGGCCTTCTCATCTGGATGCAAGGATGAGTAAACAGCATACAGTGTGCACATTGATTTCCGTCCCTCACTCATGGGGAGATGAACTTTCACCTTTTGTTTGCTTGCTGTCTCCATTTTTTATTTTCCCTGTAAAAAAAGAAAGCAAGCCGAAAGTTCTTCAGCTGGTGTTACAGCCACAGAATCACAAGAATGGCTCGGGTTGGAAGGGACCTCAACGATCATGAATCTCCAACCCCCCTGCCACATGCTGGGCCACCAACCTCCAAATTTAATACCAGACCAGGCTGTCCAGGGCCTCATCCAGTCTGGCCTTGAACACCTCCAGGGACGGGGCATCCACAGCCTCTCTCAGCAGTTGTTCCAGCACCTCATCACTTTCTCTGTAAAGAACTTCCCCCTGACATCCAACCTCAATCTCCCCTCCCTTAACTTAAAATAATTTCCCCTTGTCCTGCAATTATCAACTCTTTCAAAGAGTTGATTCCCCTCCTTTTTGTGGGCTCCCTTTAGGTACTGAAAGGTTGCACTGAGGTCACCCCGCAGCCTTCTTTTCTCCGTGCTGAACAAGCCAAGCTCCCTCAGCCTGTCTTCATCGGGGAGGTGCTCCAGTCCCCTGATCATCTCTGTGGCTCCTCTGGATCCTCTCCAACAGCTCCCTGTCTTTTTTGTACTGGAGGCTCCAGATGTGGACGCAGTGCTGCAGATGGGGCCTCACAAGAACAGAGTAGAGGGGGACAATCACCTCCCTGTCCCTGCTGGCCACCCCTCTTTTGGTGGAGACCAGGATATCATTTGCCTTCCATGGCTCAAGGGCACATTGCTTGCTCACGTTAAGCTTTTCATCTATCAAGACCCCCAGGTCCTTCTCCACAGGGCTGCTCTCAAGGACCGCTCCTTCCAGTCTGTATGGATGCCTGCGATTCCTCCGGCTCAAATGCAAAACTCTGCACTTTGCAGTGTTGAACCTCATGAGGTTCACCCAGGCCCACCTTTCCAGTCTGTTGAGGTCCCTTTGAATCCCTTACTTCCACCATGTCAACCACACCACTCAGCTTGGTGTCATCAGCAAACTTGCTGAGGGTACACTTGATTCCGTCATCGATGTCAATGATAAAGATGTTAAAAAGCACTAGACCCTGGGGGACGCCACTCTTTACCAGCTTTCACCTGGACATAGAGCCATTGATGACCACCCTCTGTCTTTGGCCTTTCAACCAGTTTCTTATCCATTGAGCGGTCCATCCAACAAATCCACATTCCTCCAATTTGGAGATAAGGATGTGGTGGGGGACCATGTCAAAGGCCTTGCTCAAGTCCAGGTAAATGACATCGGTTGCCTTCCCCTTGTCCACCGATGTCGTTGCTCCATCATAGAAGGCCACCAGATTGGTCAAGCATGACCTTCCTCTGGTGAAACCATGCTGACTGTCTCGGATCACATGCTCATTCCTCGTGATCCAGCATGTCTTCCTCCTTGTGACCTGTGTGCCCTACCCCAAGTCCAAGCAATTTGGGAGCATCTATCTATGTGTTGCTCTAAAATACATCTGTATAGACCCACGCTATCTTGTTCAGCTGGCCAGCTCTTATCTGAATACCAGAATCTGTGTTAGCTATGTCTAAAGAGAGCAAATTCAACTGTAGTTTGAATTCTGAGCTTTGTAAGTCTAGCTGTTAGAACTGTTTTTCTTGATCAAGTATGTGTATCTCTGCTCAGTAACCACACAGAGATGAGAAGCAGGGATAGTTAGTTTATCAAGCTTTTCTCATGAGTTAAGATGCAAAGAAAACTAATGGCAGATAGGAAGCATTTTGTTCTCTGAACTTGGGAGAATGTATTTGAAGATTTACAGTCATCAGATGACTGAATCCTCTGTTTCTTTGAAAACTTTGCTTTAAAATAGCTATCTCCTCAAATCAAAACACAATGCAGTGTAAGTTTAATACTAATTAAGTATCTCACTGTTTATATTTCTGAGAACTGTATTTTACCATTGCCAACTGATGTAAAAGAAAGAATTGCCCATATAAAAGAACGAAGGAAGAGTCTTCTGGCAGTAATGAGGTGAGAAATGCTCAGACTGCAGTGTCACATCCAAAACTCTAAAACTGAAAAACCTTCCACTGAAGTCTAAGAAAGCTTGACTAGTTCTAATCAGTGTGACACAAGTCCAGCTTTATTACCCAGCACATTTCTTCATCCTCAGGAACGTTTCTCTGTGCCAATATTGTAAAAGATGAAAGTGATTGATGATTTGAAAGCAAAAGAAGTTCTCAACACAGAAATAAATTGCCCTTTTCTTTATCATAAGAAGTGCTCTATTAAACAGTGCTTCTTAAATCTACTTTCTTATTTCTCTGTAGATTCTGGACGATCTTTTGTTCTCAGGTATTCTAAATAGATCTGACTACTGAGTTTTTACAACCTTCAGTAACTAGCAATGCTCCATTAGCTAATTGCTCAGTGACAGTGACCTTTCTGGGTTCGTCCACATGACAACCACATTAATGCCAACTTAATGCTTCCTGTTAACTTTATAAGCCTTTTGCTGTATGTTATAACTTCAGTCCTCTAAGAACAGCACCTTTGGCTTCTTATGGCTTTGTGTATTGTAACTGGTCAGTAGATAGACTTTGCTTGTTTAGAGAAAACAGATAATGTCAGCCTCCTTTATAGGAAATACTTGAGGAGTTTCTTCAGGAAACCTAGTCAGCACTGCATTCAGCAGTACAGGGGTGTGTTCCCTAACCTCAGACAGGAAAGGTCTGCTTGTGATGAGGTGGTTGTCCCATCCCTGGAGACAATCAAAGTCAGATTGGATGGGACACTAAGCACATGATCGAGCTGTAGTTGTCCCTGTTCATTGCAGGGGGATTGGACTTTAAAGGTCCCTTTCAACTCAAACGATTCTATGATTCTATGACCTTGCACTAGAATAAGTTGTTTTCATATATATATATATTTGCACATATGCACACACATATGCACACGCACAAGATAAAAAAAGTGGTGAGAAGAAAAGGAAGTAGGAGACGGTCTGATTCATACTGCCCAGAATGTTGTGGCTTTTCTGGCTTGCTGTTGGGCATGGGGTGACCTGAGGGAGGAGCGTGGAGGTGACTGGCAGTATGTGAAGAGTGCTTAAATTCATGCTGTTCCCTCTTCTGCAAGTATGTTCACATCTCAAACCAGATATTTAATAAAGATATTTAATAAAACCGGACCTTGTTGGGGGGGCTGGGTGCTGATGCCTCAAGTCTGTTTAACAGTTTTCCATGCTCTTTAAGCAGTTGTGTTTCCCTTTTAACAGCACCCAGAATAAATCCCTGCTATTTTAAAATTTTCTTACTATTTTTAATTTTACTGTGCCTGATACTGTGCTTAAGAAAATGGCCAGCAGATTTATGTGGAAGCCAGATATGTAAGCTATGGAATAACAGATCTTTCCCCCCAGTAGTTTAGTTGAAGATGTGGGACAATAATGGTGGAGTCACGAATTAACCTGCCAGATCTGGGTGGGAGCTTAAGCACCATTTAGTGGCTGAGCCCTCTGCTTCTGATCTGAAGATAACTGGGAGGTTAACTACCTGGAGCTGATCTGGATAGAGATGGAGAACTATGGCTTAAGCGGGTGTGGCCCATAAACTTTTATGGTAGCATTAGATACTACTTATGGGTCTGTGGCTATCTTGTCTTGAATCTTCAGCATCTGTCTTTTGTAGGGAAAGGCACAGTTACAAGAGGTTGCGTTGCAAAAGACCTTAATAATCCCAGGCTAATGCCAAGGATTTTCGCTGGCTTTGGGCTTTGCATTTGTATTTGTGGAAGTTTCAGTGGAGAATGGAAAAAAATGAGTGCTGACACTCTTAGTAGAACAACCCTCTCTGTCTCTGGTATGCCATCATGCTAGTTATCACACTGTTTGTTGTGATGTTCACTAATGACGGCCCCTTGAACTCCTCTTTCAGATGACAAAGATCAAGGAAGAATTAGACATCCATGATGCAAAGCCCAATGAAACTTTAATTTCAACTAGCATTGAATCAAGGGAAACTTAAGAAGAAGACTCAAGGCTTTCTGTTGAGGGTAGTTTAACGAAACTATTTTTTGGTTTTCTTTTTGATATCTTCCTCTTTTGCTATTTTTCAGCACTCCCCTCTAGTCCATCCTTGTTCCAGCTCCTGCAAAAAAGCAGAACTTTTTTCTGCACACTCTGACATGTTGTTTAAGTCCTGACAACCAGAATTTAAGACTTTTTAATTAGATGTTTCCTTCTCGCTCTAGGGCAAAGTCAGTTTCTGGTGCCATTGTAAAGGCTGTTTGGAAGTAAATGTCACTGCAGTGACAAGGGAAGTATTGTGATCATACTTTTTTTTCTCCCTCGTTTTTGCATGTGTCCTATGTCAGGCATTTGCATAAAACAGAAGTTGCATCAATAGGTTGTCTGTGCCTACATTTCCTTACGTGGTTGTGCAATGCTGCTGTACAGTCACTGCTATGAGTTCTTTTGAATTTGCTGATGGTTGATTTATGGTAAAATGCATAATGGTATAACCAAGAGCAGTGTATGAGCCTAGTGATGCTTCCTCTGAATTTAGAAATAATAACACCAATGATTGGCTGAAAAAAGGGTGCAACTTTTTTTCTGCTCCAGTCTTTTTCTTCTAGCAAAATTTCTCCCACTTCGGTGCAGAAAAATTGTGATCCCTATCTTTCTTTCCAGGGATTTCTTCTTTTTTTGCAGCCTGTGCCTTATTTGTTCCACTGTTCACAATTAGAAATAGTTCTGGTAGCAAAATATATCTAATGGGGGGACGCAGCAACTACTCTTGCAGTTCTTGTTCACTTGAGGTATTCTTTGCATTCGCGATGTCTTCCTCTGAATCTGAAGAGATATGAAAAAACAAGTAATATAACAGATAAATATTTTAGCACACTTCTCTGAGCACTTGAAACTAATGTTTTAATGATTTTATGTCATTTTATGTAGGTAATGCAGAGTCTGGTTTTTGAAAGAATCTGAGCGTTGTAATATCCACCCAGATTTTGGGTGATGCACACTTGGATCTCTTTCCCAGAGCTGGTTTGAATGTCTGGTCCAGTATTGAACCTTGCTGTACAGTTCCTTGCACTTCAAATATTGTTGAGAGAAGTGAAAATGAATGTTGTGTTGCCTTGAGGAATTTTATCTGCCTTGCATCAGAAAGCCAGATGACCCAAGGATTTGGTAACAGCTTATGAAGGCTTACACTTGATTGATTTCTGGATAGTAGACAGTGCAGTGTGGGTCTCCTGACTAAGATGAAGACCTAAACTTCAAAGTCAGACCAGAGTGGAAGGCAGTCTTTCTTCTGTTATCACCAGGCCCCACAGCAGTTTGAAGACTATGGAGCATATTGCCAATCTTGGTTAGACTGTCCTACCACACCCACTGTATAGTCTGGATTTGGTGTTTTCTGACTTCCAAGTGTTAGAGCCAATCAAATTTGGACTATGTGGGCAACATCTTCCTAGCTTTGATGCAGTGGGTCACATCCACTGGAACAGAATTCTAGGAGCACCGCATGCATCTCTTGTTCATTGCTGGTGGAAAATATATAGCTAATGGTTGTGCCTATGCTGAAAAACTTATAGCTTTATAGCTGAGAATTTGCTATATCAAATTGTACTCTTTGTAGCTGCTGTAGTTTCCATGGAAATAAATAGGAAATATTACATTCAGAGTGACCTATGTATCTGTGGACTTTACCCTTAATTTTTAAATTCATACTCATTGTCCAAGATGTGTTGTAAGAATATGCGGCCTATCCATTTATACATTTCTTGGGGAACAGAAAGATGGACTTCCAGTGATGGTGTAATATCAAGTGAAAGCCTCTGGAAAAGTGTGGCTTTGTCATACTAGAAGAGGTAAGTGACGGACGCCAGCAGAAAAGCAGCAGAGGTCTCTCTTACCTGAGCCTGATCAGCCTGTAAAAATGCAGTGTGGCTCAACTTTACTGGTGACTTGTTCCAGCCAGGGATTTTCTCAGGCATTCAGTGGTTATACTCCCAGATTATTGTATATACAAAATATTTTTGTAGGTTTTATTTTGAATAGGACAAATGAGCCTTTCTGCTAAAAGTTAATCAATAAATATGGAAATGACACAGAGAAATGAATGAGTAGCATTCTCCTTTCCAGACTTCTAAAAATCTCTCTGCAGAATAGTTTGAAAGGAACATAAATGAGCTGAAAATGCCAGGAATGTGAATCCGTACAGTAATTTTTGCACCTGGAAAGTTTATGCTTTCCTTTTTCTTTTTGGCATGCCTTTTCTGTTAGTGTACTTTGCAGTTCTAATTTGAATGGCACAGTGTTTCTCTGTCCCTTATTTTCACTGTTCTTAAGATGCAGCTGTAAATGCTGAGCTGACAAAGGCATCTGTACATTTATAGTCTACACTGCTCTCTGTGAACTGCAGCCATCAGTTGTCCCCACAAACTTTGGATAAGCCCAGGCAAATGTCTCCCAGTTATCTTAAGACACCCCATAATCTTAAGTTATTACAATGGCAACCAGGAAGCCATAAATAAGATCGAGTCCCTGTTGTGTGTACACAGAATGAGTGGCAATCTCAAAAATGGAAAAAACAACTCTTTAAAAAAAAGCAGTTTTATGCCCAGTGTCAAGCAGGTTGCCTGGATGTCCGCTTTAAGGCCTTGATCAGATCAGGGCCATTCCTTCTCAGAACTACGAATGCATTACACACTTCTCCACCTTAGCACAGGCTTTTCTTCACAGAATCTTTCTGACAGAACTCTGTGTGCTACTTTGAAGGGCTTGGAGCTTTTGGAAGTACGTCCCTCCTGGTGTCTGGTAGGGACAACTCTGCTGGCAATGGCTGGCACTGTTCGGGAAGGATTGCCCCAATGTAGCTGGGTGTCACTGATCTGAAGCAGCATATGTGATTTCTGTGGTGGCCCTCTGAAGGAAACAAAAGCAGAAAAGGGCCTGGGTTAACATTCTCACCATTGTTGATGATGCCTTCTGCTCCTCACCTTTCCTTCATCCCTGCTGTTGGTACATTAAAGACAGTTGCTTCTGTTTGTCTTACAGAGATGTAATGTGGACATTGCTGCATAACAGGAGTTCTCCTGTTTTCCGAGGGGCAGAAAATGCTTTGTAGGAAGGGTGGAATTTTAAGAGTTTTGAACTGAAAGAAGGGGAAAAAAGACAAAAAAAATCCAACCTGAGTGATAGAGAAAGAGAAATCTGGTTAGAGAGCACACTCTGGGGCTAAGGATATTCTTCATGTGTTCTGAAATCAGATTTCCTAGCAGACTGTGGCAAACGTTGTGACATTGAATTACATTTTCCTTTACATTTGTCTATCAAAAATAAACCTTGCTTGAGTCATTCATTGTCTTCTTGGTGATTCAGAAGATGCTGGGATGACAACAGCTGTTGGTCAGAATGGTCAGAATCCAGCCTTATTATCACAGCTTGCAGTACTTGACCTGAAGACCTGCAAGGAGGAGGAGTTCAATAGGGTGCCAAATTCCTTTGGAATTGAGGTCTTACATAAAGAAAGATGGAAAGATGCTCCTCTTACATGAGATTTGAGCAGGGTAATATTGTTTTTAGGGTAAAACCAGTGAAGTACTAGGCACTTCCAGATCTCTGCTCCAAAGGCCTTAGTGGGTACTAAGGATTTCAGAGTGGATTTTTTCATTTGTAGGTGAGGATTCAAATGGGCAAGAGTGAACATGAATGTCTGAGACAAGTTCAGCTGTTTTGCAGAGATAGGAACTTGGCTTGAGATCCCATTAGCCCAGTGTCTCACCACCTCTTTGGGAAGTGGAACCTTCATGGCTGTCATCACCGAGGAGAGCATGGATCAGTTATGGCTTTAATTCTGTTTTTGTGTGTCTGGGAGGAAAGCAAAGTGAGCTTAAGGTTCTATAAAAGATTTAGAGGGCCTTCATAGAGCTGTTCTTTAAGAACAGTTTTGCAAAGGATATCCACTCATATTTTTACACCATATGGTAACTGTTGAGTCCTGGCCCAAACCACTGGGGAGCACCTGGGGGAAAGACCTGGTCAGCCCTGAGAGCAAAGGTGAAGGTAGTTCACCTGTGTGACAGGAAGGGGTGGAGCCTGGCTGCACCTCTCTTAGACTTCATTTAAGGGCTGATTGCCACTAGGGAAGGATTTCTGGTTGGAGATTCTTCCCTTGTGGAGATTTCCTGTGAGATCTAAATGAAATGGGAAGCACAAAGCAAAAAGTAACTTTTTGAGAAATGCGTGAGAGCCCCATATGTGAATTTGAGGCAAATACTGAGAGAAATTTTAGTAGGTATTTAGATGATCTTATCTTTCTTGAATCAGCAGAAGTGAAACATCTGGAAGTTCATGAAAACCTCATGAATGATGAAAATGATGAAATTCTCTCATTTGAGCTCAGCACCCATCATTTTCTGTTGGTATCCAAAGGATGGGCAGTGTTCCATTATGAGGACCAGGCCTCCAGGAGGCTGAAAGCACCTCTCCTGACCTCACTAAGTGCTTTCCTTAGTTCCAGTCCTTCTTTCCTTTGTTTATCCACCTGTCTTACTAAATCTGTTCAAGACCTGAGAAGCATTGATGTGTCTCCCTCATGCATCCATTTTTTCAGTTGAAGACTTGTTTTCAAGATCTTAAACTACAGCTTATCCTTCAGATGTGTTCAGTCTTCTAAATTGACTAAGGAGTAGATAGTTTGAAAATACTTTATAACAAAACTGTAGGACTTCCGTATATAAATGATTTATCAATGTCTTCAGATCTGTCCAGATGTAATCAAATGGTGTTTCTTTGAGAATCCCGAATGTTTATGAGGGGAAATTCTTAGTTTTATGTTAGGGCTTCTTTTACATCAACACAAAGAGGAGCTAGAAAGAGTTTTAAAACTACTGGCATAGCTTGATTATTATTTTTATTTTAATCAAGTCTCCATTAAAAGGCCAGAATTTGATCTAAAAGCTGTGCACAAAGAATAGAAATCTTTTATCAGTGCCTGACTTATAGAAGTTAATTATTTTTAGCCAAATGTACAAATACCCTCCTTTTTACTTGTTGTGATTTGATTTAGTTTAGTTTTATTTTGTTTTTCATCAAAAAATAAACTATAGTCAAAGCATGGGAAGCAATAAATCGAGGCATGTCATTAGTTCTTGTACAAGTTCATGTTGCATAGTGGTATGAAATTCCTCTGGGAACTTATATTTTTATATACACATCAGAATTCTAAAAATAGGCTTCCAGGATAAGTTATAGCATTAGAAAAGAGGAAAAAGGTTTTCCAATTTGTTTTATTGCTCTGTTTTGAAATGAAGAATTATAATCTGAATGGGAAGAAGCTTTAAAAAAAAAAGCAGCTCCAGTAAATGAGGCAGATTAGACTGCGCCTTACTGAAATTCATGAACCGCAGGACTGAGCCAGTGAAACAGTTTTGTGTGTTCCTCCGGGATGGACTTTCCACCTGATGCCAAACCCAGTGGTCTCCAGGGCCAGTGATGCTAGGTGTCCCTTTGGAGCAGCCAGGAGAAGGCGTTTGTGGGGAAGACTGAAGTCTGCTCTTGGTGAGGTGGGATCCAAAAGTTTAGTGATGTGGTGTGAGTGCTTAGCATGTCCTGTCACTGGCTTTTAAAGCATTTACAGGGATGGCACAAGTGATGCTTTTTTCCTCAGTCTGGAGATGGGGACACAAAGCTTGAGAAACATGAGGCCAGAAGTTCCATGCTGCTTTAGCAGCCCAATGTCCCACAGCTGGTGGCAAAGCTGGAGAGGCAATTCAAACCTTACAGCCCCATGTAGGAGCTGTGGCCGCAAGACCACGTGCCATAGTGCACTTTGTGAAGTGGAATCTCTCTGTATCTGTCAGCAGCCACACAGTTGCCCCTTACTTTTGTGTGTGGCAGTTCTTCTCCCCAGGGCAATGTCTGTGAAGTTCTGCTGCTGGGATGGGGATAGGGATGGGGAATAGTAGTTCTTGCAGCAGTAGAAAACAGGAAATGGGCAGGGTGATGCCTACTGTCTAAGCCAAACTTAGGGCAAGCAGCTCCTTTATTCACATTCTTGTTAAGTTTGCCTATGATATTTGTTTCCTTAGAGAGAAGCAGTCATATGAGGTCCCATTTGAAGTGGAGTGTTGGGGAACTGAGCACAGGTATCCCCACACAGGCACAGATGCTTTTGCTCCAACATGCAGTCCTCTAAAAATCTCTTCGTCAACTGGGTGAATGAGAGATCATTGAATGGCTGTCTTGTCTCTAGTAGCCTAACCAAGCAGATCAAGAGAGCCTTGTACTTGGCTTTTCTAATCAGAACACACCACAGTTTGTTACCTTATCTCTTAAACCTCTGCTGTCCAAATAGAATACATGTTATCTATGCAATGGCAAAGGTGAAATCCTGCACTGCTGTTCTATGAAAAGGAGCTCAGGAGGATTCAGAAAACAATGGTTTCACGGCTGCAGCCCTTCAAATGAGTGTGCTGGAGCTCCGCATGTGCTCAGTTTGGGAGCTGGCTCCTCTCTGTGGGTATCTCCATCATGTGAGTCAGGGGCCAGGAGTGTGCAGCAGAGAACATCCCTTAGTGCATCATCAATAGTGTGTAAGCAAATGACGTGATGGAAGTCTTAGGTCACCTGAGACAGAGCACAGTGTCAGAACAGAAAGGAATAAGGTCACTGATTTTGCTGAGAATGGACCTTATCTTGTTTAAACTTGCTGTCATGTCCTGAGGACTTTCTTCATGTTCTGGCAGCTAACCTGCCTTTCATGAAACTGGATTGGGACAGGCTAGTCGTTTCTTTTCTTTTTGTTGTTGTTGTTTTTGGTTAATAAATGGAAAGAATAGACGTGTGTGTATGAGTGAAGAAGCACCAGCAAGTCTTCACTTAATTACGTTTTCCAGTTGCACAAATCACATTTCTGTGGCATATATATAGCAGGAGGCAGTCTCCCTCATCTTTCTCCTTCTTCAGTTCTGCAGTGACTGAGTGATGTCTGTGTTGACTCCCATCGAACAAACACCTCTCCTCTCCATGCCTGCCCAGAGATTCCTCTTCTTTTTTTTTTTACAAAGATAAACTGTGTGCAAATTGGGTGAGTGCTGAGTGCTTTAAAAGGTAGAGGGAACAAAAATAAGGCCCTAATTATCAGTTTTCTAACTAGGTACTGAGAGAAGGGTAATTTGAGCAGTAGTAAGAGCAGTTTTTCAGTGTGTTACTTGGTGTATGTTTGAGCATGTAGCTGTACGCTAAAATAATTCCAGCTGTCCTTCCTTCTTTTAATAATGGTCCATTGCTTTCCTGTTGTGGGGCCATATTTGGACAAACATTAACCAGATCAAAGCCTAATGGATAGTTACGATGGCTCTGATTCAGCACAGCACTTTAGCACAGTGTTTCATTGTAGCTTTGACTGGACATACTTCGACTTCAGCAAGACCTAAGTGTCACTTCTATCAGTAGTGGGAGAAGTGACTACAGGACTTGGAGGAGGGAGGGAGTGTTTAAAAATCAAAGTTGAAGCTAGTTCCCATTCAAAAGAATGATGATTGACTGTGCTTCCTGTGCTTTCCTAGATATTGCTGCAGGATTAAATGTTATTTTGCCTTCCTTGGTCTCAGCCTTATCTGCCATGCAGTGTTGTAGTAGCTGGAGTATGAGAGCGAGAAGATCTTGTGGAGACTGCTGGTTTCTAGTCAAGGGGAAGAAAGACATAGGAATAGCGGGAATGAAGATAGGGAGTGTACCGGTGAACCAGGGCACTGGCAGTGAGAGGTACAGTGGAGATCCACCAGTCTGCGGGAGCTGTGTCTGGCAATGCCTTTCAGCAGGCACTAAGGCAAACAGTGTAAGATATAGAAGTGCTGAAGTGCCTGGGTGACTTGCTGAGCTGACCCCTGTGTGTAAACCACAGCCCTTGTTTTGTAGCAGAAATATGGGGATGCCTTCATTTCTGAAAGGGTTAGGTCTTGATGCAGGAACCATGTCACAGGCCAGACTTGAGGGAAAGAGACTGAGATGTATTTTTCCTGAAATCCCCCTGTTAATGTTTTTTTCTTAATGGTATAACACCTTAGCATACAATTTTCATGTCTCTTCCAGGTCTTTAAAGTGTAGTAACTAAACTCAGTCTTTGAGATACGTCTTTGTTTTCAATTGCTGCACAGCCTTGGAAACACTTTGAATTCCACCTTTATGATTATACACAGGTTATTGATAGCAAATCCTTATTGTGTTGGCAAATCCTCCAGCACAACTTGAGAACTGGATGGCGGGTGTGTGGTTCCATGCTGGAGCTTTTCTTGCTGTGTTTGCCATTTCATGTTCCCGTGTTTCAAATCACTGTCGTGAGCAAACAGGCACAGTTTTGGGCACTCTGCCACTGGTGTACCAGATAGTTATCCTTAGCTTTAAATGCTTACCTGGAGCTGCTGTCTGAACCAAGCATCACTGTCCTCAGCGTAATTACATGTATTGTGCCTGTTGTGGCCCCAGCAACAGGGGTGGGAACATGGAGAAAATGGAGACATCAGGGGAGGAGAGGGAGAGGAATTTAATTTCCTTTACCCTGACATTGATGTTGTTGTAAAATCTCTAAAATGGCACCTTCTGGCTTGGAATTGAGCAGACACAGTGACATGTCTCGCTTTGTCCAGACTGGTTTTCTTGTCCACTTAAGCAGGAGAGTCTTGCGCCTTTAAAGCTTCCTGGCTCCCAGGAGGAAAATGCCAAACCTGTCAGAGAAAACAAACAGTGGCTTTCCCAGCCTGTGTGTGTTCCGATTAACGAATCTATTAGGCTATAAAACCTGGGACCCCCCTTTGCCAGAGAAAGAGCATACATTAGGAAGCTGTTGACAGTTCCTAGGTCTGACCCCTCGCGCCGTGCTGGAGACCTCTCAGCAGCTCAGAGCAGGGCAGCCGGGCCCGTTTGTTCCTGGAGGTCTCGGCCAAGTATCTGACGCTCGGCAAATGCCAGATGCGCTCTTGTTTTCATCTGTGATGTGGGAGGCCAGGGGGAGAAAAAAGGAGGAGCCGCAGCACAGCTGAGGGTTTTTGTTCTTTTGGGGTCGTCAAAATGTGTTGGGAGGTATATTACCTGGGGCTTAGATATGGCTGGCTCCTGCAAACAAAGCAGGGCATGCTCTGCTGGTAATTTTTTTGAGTGAATTTGCGATGGGAAGTGTCGCTATGGCAAGGAAGCAGAGTGCTGCCACTTGGTTCTCAGTTAAGAGAGGAACAGTGGCTGGTGTTGGGTTTAGCATGTGCTGCACTGGTGTGAGAGCTGACTTCCCAAGGAGATGCAAAACCACAGTTCTAACATTAGAGGAGATACAGAACTCATTTTGCAAGAAAAGACGTATTAAAGCCTGTATCTTTAGCACGTCCCAGTGAAAACAATAACATTCCTCTCTTTATCGTAGTGTCACAAGGTTGGAAGGGACCTACAAGATCATCTAGTCCAACTGTCCTTTCTACCATTACTACTCACTAAGGTACTCATGTCAGAGAATCACAGAACCATAGGGGTTGCAAGGGACCTCTGGGGATCATCAGGTCCAACTCCCTTGCTAAAGCAGGGTTTCCTCCTGTCTATGCACTTATGCTGCTGCTTGTTAGGGATTTTTCTCCAGAACTATGGAATTCGACTGTCAAAAATGCAAACAATTCCTGCATTCTTTCATCCACTGTTCAGCGTTTCTTCAAACTCAGAATGTTATGAATATTTCAGTGAGTTTCAGCTCATTACATTCAGCTTGATACCTAACACTTTGTCTGTCATACAGCAGATGAAATGGATTGAAGTGAGGAGGTTTTGAGACAGCAGGCTCTGTTGCCATTCCTTCACAGCCAGCTGTTTGTGCAGCTCAGCCATGGAGCTGGCAGGGCTGGTAAAACCAGTGGTCTTCTCTAACCCGTCTTGGGAATGAGTCATGCCACTTTTTGTAATTAGTAATTAAGATAACAAATATATGTCAGTGAATAATGCCGAATATATTGAACAGTTACTGATATGTGATCCAACATGTTTCAGACAAATTGCTGCAGCAAAACGAACCTATTTCATCCTTTGCCCACTGGTGGATCAGTGTTCGGGGCTGCAGCCTGGTCCCAGCCACACACTACTTTGTCACAGGTGGGCCGTGGTGGCTCAGGAACGGGTTTGGGAGCAGGTGGCTTTTGCCCTTGATACAGCATACACCACTTAGGTCATTCCCTGGGAGACCTTTGAGCAGAAAGACTGAAATTCACTGTAGCGCATTTTAATTTGCTGGGTGAGATCTCTGTGTCTCCCGAACACAAGACTTGTTGTGAATCACAGCAGGATTTTCTCTTAAAGAGCCCAGCAAAATGCTGCTGACAGTGTCACAGAGCGATGCTAATCCGACATCCCATTGGTCATGGCTGCTCAGGTTACCCGCCGGTGCTGTGCGAGAGGAGGACTGTTACTGTGGGAATGAGGGACCTCGTGCTGTAGGGACATAGTCGGGGCATTAGGAGGAAGAAAATCTATCCTATTCCCATCACTTCCTGAAGGGTATGTGTCAGAATGACGCACATGCTCTTGGCTTTATTTGATGAGGGGGCTGCAGCGAGGGGGAGAGAGAAATGAGATGGTCTCAAGGGACGCGCTGTTTGGCTTTGCAGGGTCGCGATGCTCTGAATATTCGTTTTGAATGGCTGAAACTGAAGGAGTGCGGAACAGCTCTCGCTGGTACACATTTGTCATCTTCGTGACTGAAGAGGGCTCTTGTGGATATTCAGACACACCGTGGATTATCATGGACTTCTTGGTAGCTTTTCTCAGCCTCGTAAATAGAGCTCAAGGAAAAGAAATGACGTTGGCATATGCTGAGACTGAGAATGTTCCCCAGAGATGCTTCTGGTAGGACAAATTACAGCAGGAAAGACGCTGGGAGTAAAACCAGCCTTCAACCCACAGTCCGGCATGCCTTACCTTTGTGATTAAATTGCAAAGTATGCCTCAATGTGCTTCCTAGACTCATCTAACACCAACACAAGAAAGGGAGCTCTAATCTTTTGAGGAACTTCTCACATTCTCTGTTGTTTTTTTGTTGCTGGGGACCAACACCTGCAAGCATACTTGGGAACTGGGGGACCTAATGGTGACACAACTGGCAGCAGCCAGTGAAGTTCAGTGCCAGCAAGACTGCAGCCAGAGCATACCAACCCCAGAGGGACAGTGCAGTGGGCAAGACTAGCATGGTGCCATCAGCAGACAGAAAAACCTTTGGTTAGAGGTGATAGAGAGAAATTCAACAAATACGTGCCTAGTTGTCCAGGAAAACAAGGATCTTACGAACGTAACTGTTTGCTTTTCAGTACTGTAATCAGTAGTGAGAAAGGCAAGTACAATATGCACCAACCAGAACTGTCAGTTATTGGCCAAAATCGTCTTTTCTCTTCTTTCCCTCTCTTTTCCTCTGTTTTTTCCTTTCTCTTTTCCACACCAGGATATACAGAAGTATCTCATATGGAGATACTTTAGTTAAGCATGGACTGTGTGCTATGCCGCCAGGTCTGAGAACAGTCAGAAAGCTTTGACATGGAAGAAACTGGGAATTAAAAATTGTTTGGTATTTTTGTTTCAGATGAGAAATCAGAAATTAAATTCAGTGTAATTTTATGGTTTTTTTTCTTTCACTCAAATATTTTGCTTGAGCCCAAGATGTCACTTGTTTCTGTTTTTCAGTTCACTGAAAAAAATCTGAAGGAAAAAAAGAGTTTGGGCTACTGCTCAACTGGTTTTTCTCCCTTCATTTTTGTATAATGAAACAAAATACAAAATCAGTTATTTATGCATCTCAGGTTTTAACTTCTGTCTTGACCATCCATCAGATTAACAGACACCACAGAACAGTATTATTTTTTTTAATAATTACTATTCAGAAGTGGTGCTGTATCTCTGTTATCTGGTGGTTTGTGAATGAGAGTCTCATGAGTTAATGAAATCACTGAGATCTTGGATTCACTTTGCAGAGTTGGTGGGTGATTCCTAAACTGAATGGAGAGCTTGGCTGAATGAAGGTGTTAACCATGATTCCTTTGCCTTTTTCGATGTCAGGCTGACAACAAATATTTGCTTTAACTCTGGAATGATGGTTTAGTTTGAATGCTTGTCTCCAGTAATAAACCTCAACTGAGAGCAAATGGGGAAGGAGACCACTGGTTTCCAAAAGTAGATCTGTTGAAAGTGTGGAGGAAACAATTGAAATGAAATTCAAGAGGATCACATCTACCACCTCCTGCAACCTCCTCCAATGGGTTTCTGTTACTGCATTTGGAGTTCTCTTTGTTTTCCCCATGACTAGTGTGGGAATTGTGCAGAAAAGATGCACCTCTTTGCAGGTGGCTTCTGCTGGAACTGAGGAGCAATGTACAGCAACTCTCATGGCTGATGGGCTTTGGTTTTCATGGGTTGGTTTTCATGGGTTGCTCAGGTTTGTCTGGATAGTCAAGTTGAGATTCTGTACGTTGTACCTAGGTGTGCCTGCAGGATTGCATTGAGGCACAGGACCCAGATTCATAACAATTTCTTTCTTTTCCTGATTATTTTTATATGTTAATGCTGGATCTTGGTAAATCATTTTAACTCTTGGTACCTCTTTGCTGGACTTTACCCTTCTTACTCTAAGGTGACTGGGAAGAACCTGCTTGTTCCTTGCTTCGCACACGTACTTACCTAGTACAACAGGTCTGCAATTTCAGCCGGAGCCTCTAGGTGCTACCACAATACAAACAATAATCAATCACTGATCAACACCTTCTACACTTCTAATGAAACACAATAAAAAAGTCTCCCCAGGGACGAAATCTACTAGGCTATGTAAAGGCTTTCCTAATGAGAGTGGTAGATACCCCATCCCCTGTGACATGTAAAACTACTCTGCAGAAAGCTCTAGCCATCAGTATGTTGGGGAATAATCACAGGTTGGCAAGAGGACCAAATACATAGGTCTTCATTATTCTGGACTGCCTGTCCAGCCTGTATTGCTATGAACAAAACGGCAGTGACTTAACAGGACTTCCACTTTGTCTGCCACTGCCTTCCACTGTAGGTTCTCACAACCGAAGAGGAACTTAAAACAAGACTCATCCAAAATGCAAACTTTGTTCTTAACCATGCCAAAAAACCTTCCGTCTTCTTCTGAATTGCTTTCAGGTATGTATTTAGGCTGAATCCTGAACTCTTTATTTTGGTTTATTTAGTCCAGCAATACACTGGGGGAGAAAAGAAGAGTATGTTTGGAGAAATATTGCTCATGAACTGTATGGTGACATTTGCATTAAATCTAAAGTGGATCGATGTAGTGAGAAGTACATCTCATTGTAGAAAGAAATAGAGGTATATATAGCTAGGAGAGGGTTCCACAGAACTTGTATGTAAGCTGTAACTGATTTAAATTCCCATCCGTTTTCCTTTATCTTAGGCTCTCTCATTCAATAGTGAAGAGATATCCCAGGTAGGTGAGTGCATGCAGGAATGGAATGAAACATCCCAGTGGAATTAGATAGGCTTTTTCTATAGTCCATTTTATGCTCTTACTCACCAAGCTAATTACATGTTGCAAAGTTATGTCGTTCTGGATGAGAACAGTGGCTCCTGACTTCTGAGACAGTGTTAATCCCTACAAGAAGCATTTTTTCAGGCTCGCCCTGCAGGTGGCACAGCGAGCCTTGTGTTTCCGCACGGCACTAAGTCACTATCTTCCTCTCCTATCATTTTCCAGTGCAAAACCAGCTGCAATAGGAAAGACTTTAAGTACAGAAGAAAGGCTAGTATGATATGCTGGCTATCAAAACACCGTGGCTTTTCTCAGCTGTTTCCAAAGCTTTTCTTCAGACATGTTCAGAGAAAATAGTTTTTTTTTCCGTCCACTGTGCTGAGACACTTTGTGCTCTCTTGCACCGTTCCCAAGATAAAACTCAGAGAGAATGTGCAGTCAACCTCCTAAAATCAAGATAACTTTCTTAAGTCTTAGGCACACTCCTTATGTGTTCTCTCTTAGGCAGTTCTTATTATCAGAAGATCTTGTCAGAAGCCATTGGACTCGAGTGGAACTGATTCGGGAACTGTGAAAAAGGTACAGTGAAAGGGCCTTATAGCCTGCAGGGCAGCTGGGAATTCCTGCTTACAAGTCCTTGCCCTAACATTGCTTCTCTTCGTGGCCTTGGGCAAGTCACTTAACTTCTTAATCTCTGGCTCAGTTTCCCTGCCTGTAAAATAAGATAGCTGTTACTATCGCATACCTGCCTGACAGGATTTTCTTCCCTAGAAATAATTAACATTTGTAAAATAGTCTCTGACTATGTTTATTTTTGTTATAACATTTCTAGATTATATTACAATAGACTTTCTGTTTCTGTTGCAGATTTGAACTTCTGTACAAGATTATAACTGGAAATTAAGTCATTTTTCTAATGAGATATAAAACAGCTTGTGGTTGGTGTGGTTAAGCTGAGTTTAAAGCGGCTTTGCAGTGTGACAAGTGTGAAGTAGCTGAAGCATTTCAGTGAACGTATCCCCGGTATCTGTGACAAAATGAACTTCAGTGCACAGATTATTCATTATCTGATCTTAACTCTGATTGAAAGGTTACTTATTTGAAGCACATCATAGGTAGGACTGAAGGTTTGAGGTTTCCTTTCCATTGTGAGGATATTTAAAGTGCACGTCTTGAGTCTTGTTATGTCTTCATGTGCATTCATATCCAGAGTGCTCCTTGGTCCTACAGTACAGGTTAAACTCTGAAGAACTGAATGGAGGATTTCTGTTTGTAGGAACATCTGTGAGCCTAGTGAATCTTTCTCAGGTTTCTGCTGCAGTAGTTGGCTCAAGTGGGAGTTCCTTTGAAATAATATGTTTTCGTCTCTGTGATGGCAAAGGAGGGCTGAGAGCTTGGCTGACCTACTGCTACTTCAACAACTGGTCAGCAAGAATGGTTTGTTTTCTGTAGGAGGATGCTGTGGTTCTACTGCCATGATTTTTGCCCACAGGAAACTTTTATTTCAAGACTGTATCTTGCCACTTTTCCCTCCTTCCTGATCTCCCTTTGAATTTTTTCTTTCCTTATTTTGCTCTTCAGTTGCCATCTTGTTTGAAATGGCAGTTGCTTATGTGATTATAGAGTGCACTGGGCTCACATCAAAGATCCATCTAGCCCATTTCTCTGTCATGAAAAGCAGAAGCTTAAGCAGGGATATAGCAATAATGGAATTATAGAGTGATACTTCTTAGAAGTACCTCTCCAGCTCCAGTGACCTGGACATTTCCTGAGACAAGGGTGAAATTTCTGTTTAATGACTCTCAGTGGATGTTTTTACCTTCTCGGACTTGATTTAATCATCCAAGTCCATATCAACTCTTGAAATTTGTCACATCCTATGGCAAAGACTTCCATCATTTAACAGTGTTTTGTTTAAAGAAGTGCTGCCTTTGTTATTCTGAACCTGACGTCTGCTACCTTCATTCGATGCTCTCAAATTATAATGAAAAGGTATTACCAAAAAACAGTGAAAGCTGGTTTTCTACTGTGTCCAGTATTCTTAGATGCTTCTTCTCTTGAAATGAGAAATGTTAGAGATTAGATATGGGGAGGCAAGTTACCAGGTAAGGAAGGCAAAGAAAGCAAGGATGAGTAAGAGCAGTAGATTTGTTGGTTTTTCCTTAAAACAGAGTGAATTCTAGATGTTAATAGAAGAGCAAATAATGTGTATATTTCGCAATAGCTGAACTGGTTTTGATTGTCCCAAGATGTTCAAGGAAATACCCTAGGTCAAGTAGCATGTATTCTTTTATTTTTTTTTGCCACATTATTCAGATCTATATGTGTTAATTGACTATAGTTAATCTGGGAGAGAAAGCTAGTCATTAAAAATTTGGTAAAACAGCTTGTTAGCAAAATTTCTTTTATCTTTCTGCTGAATATCTGCTACCAATGTTGGAGGGAAAGTCAGGTGGGGGGGGACTTCTGGTTTGACAGAGTGCAGCTGTTATGGGTAATAATCATGCTGCTATTTGGGCCTTTTCTCAGCCAGCTATGGTTTTTCTTCATGGCATCCATAGGTGAATTCCTGCAGACTGCCCAGGAAAGGTGTAAAACTGTGCAGTTCCAATGATGCATCTGTCTATGTCCGTGGTGGGAGGAAGTGGGCAGAAAGACAGTGACTCTTTAAATAGCTGCTTCTCTACTTGCTCTGCTCTTCAGCAGTACACATATCAAGCAACTTGAGTAACTACAAAGCTAACTTGAATAACTACAAGTAAGGAAAGTGTAAACTAAGCAGGAATCTAAAGCAAAGAAGTAAAAAATGAAAAGGGACTCCCCTGAACCTGACAAAGAGAAATTGTTGACAAAGTTCTAGCCTTGATTGAGCAAAAGAGAGTAATTTTTTTTTTTTTTAATCTCCTCTCCCCATTCCCACCCTCTGCTCCCCTGGAGAGAAGTCTGGATGTAACACTATTGCTAGGACTAGGCCTATGATTAAGTTCTGTTTTTCAAAGGTGATCCCAGCATGATTAAAACCAGGTGGCCCCCATGGCGTGCAGCAAGGGAGCCAGATGTGCTCTGCAACTGGATTGCCATTTCCTAGCCCAGCTGCAAACATTTGATTGTCCACTCGCTCTGGGTATTACAGCCATGACCTTCTCTCTTCCTTACCTCCCCCGTCTCCTGTCTGCTTCCCCCAGTGACATTTGAGAGGAGAAAAGTCCCCTCAGACTTGTTTGTCACTGTTACAACCATCCCTTTCTCCCTTCACCTCCCTACTCCCAGCCTTGGTTCCGCACTTCCATTATTCACAGATGTTAGAGGGTAGGAGCTGACAGCACTGGCTTTTACCTCTCTCTTTCCTTTATTTGGATTTTTTTTCTCTCTCCATGTTCCGGCGTGTGTGCACTGACCCCAAAGCACTCCCAAGTCAACTGGCAATGTCTGAATCCACTTAAAGGTGAAGGAATAAAGCAATTTTCTTCAAGATGTGGCATAAACTGTTTAGTTTCTGCTGTCTCCAAAGGCCTGTAATGAGAGGGTGGCCCTGTCCCAGAACAAGCCCCGTCTCACCCTGATCTATAAAATTTAGAATAGGTTAATCTTTTCCCAGAGCACTGGTCTGTCAGCCCTTTTTTGCTGAATTAGGGCTCTAATGCATGGATGGTGTCAATAATTGCCTAGTAAGCCATACTTAAAAAAAGAGTCACAATCAATCGTCCCAACATTAGGATGTCATAATGCATCAATCCTGCATTAGGAAGTTGTAATCCATCAACTTGACATCAGAAGGGACAATGGGATGGTGTGAGCTCAGTTTAGGCCTAGGGGAAGCTGGAAGTTCTCCATAGGCTTTGCTTCAGCTGTGGATTTGGTTTTAAAGGGTACTTTCATTTTGTTTTCCCATCTGTGTTTTACGAGTTTATACTGAATTCAGTGAATATTGAACCCTTTGGAAAGAAAGGTGCTGGTGATGCAGATTTGAAGAAGTCTGGGATATTACAGGGTTGCTGAATTTCTCATCTCCTATTATCTAGCAGAGTTTTCTTTACTATACCTTCTCCCTCTCCTGTGTTTGATGAGTAATGGAAGCATCTGTAGTTACTCCAGATGTCTGATCTCTACTTTCCCTAAAAATGTCTGTTCGTGCCACTTCGTAGATACATATTGCTGCCTTTCATTTTAAAATTCAGTCTCCCCATAACAAACCTCAGTCTGATTTGCAACTCCTTTACATAACTTTCTCTGCCCACTTTAAATCTACAAAGCCCTACTTTTTCCTGCTACTAAGAAGCAGGCATCTGAGTATACAAGGCTGATTCAGAGCATTTGGGGGCTTTGGGGACATGTCAACACGGCCAACAGGGTCTTTAGACCCTGTTGTTGAAGATGTTCCCAGATACTCCAATGCAGTATTTTTGGAAAATGTGCTCTGCTGTGGAGCCTGATGAGGCACACGTGCTATGACAGTAGCTACAGCCGTATTTTCTGCTGTTTGGTAAGGCCTGGCTGTTTGCTAGGAAATGTTTAAAATACAAAAGAAGAGCATAACTCATTCTCCAGAGCATAAAAAATGGAAGGAATTCACAGAAGATGAGTATTCTAGAGTAATAATTCAATTAAAAATGTGATGTCATTTCTTTTTGGCACTGAAGAGGGAGAAACAATTATGGAAACATATGAGTGCAGTAAAAGGCAGTATTTTGGTCAGTGGCAGCGGGCCAGATGGAAAAGTCACAAGGAATGACTGCTAGGGTAAACACAGACCACGATGTATCTCTAGAAGTTCTTATGCTTTGATAGCAGTACTGGGTTGGTTACTTTTGTGAAGAAAATGAATGATCAAAATGATCATTTTTTCTATTTGGATGTTTTTTAGTGATTAGTTTCTGGAGATATTTGTGTGACCACCAAAGTTAGTTATATGAATATCTTTTCTTTTTTTTTTTCTTGAATTGAATTTACTTATGACTGTCTTTGTGTAGAGCAATTGATGTGCATAAATGATAAACTGAATAAATACCGATGGTAACTTTTTTAGAAGGAAATATTAGCTCTTGGCTGAGATTTTCCAAACTGCCTTAAGCCATTTGAAATGGGTGTCCAGATAGAAAATCCTTTCCCGTGAGTGCCTTGAAATATGTCTGAGATTAGCAGAATGACCATGAATAATCTATTCTGAGTACTTCACATACAATTATCTTGCTTTCAGCCATATGCTGATGAAGAAATCTCTGTCACCATGACTGGAAACACCACTCTTATTTAGAAAAGATGACTGATTCTGGTATTTCTTGCTGTTCTCATGCCATGATGTTTCTTCTGCCCTTTCTGGGTAAAACACTGAAGATGCTATCAAGAGAGAAATGCTTCTAAAAGGACCACACTGATACAACTGCAGCTTTAAGGTCACTTTTAAGGTTAGCCTCTGGCTTTGGTGAGCTCAGCTAATCCTATGAGCAGGTTTCAGCCATGCACGATCCCATGTCAGCAGTGACCATTGAAAACTCACTGTTCAACTTTACTGGCTGAATTATCTCTAATGCCACAAGAACACCACTCCAGAGTGACCTTCGTAGTTGATCTGGTTCTAATTATAATCCAAGTAGTTTTAAGCATTCATTTAAATGTCTTCTTAATTGCAACCTAATTTCTTGAATTGTAGCCCATTCATCAGCTTTTAATCATTTTTTAATTGTGTGGAAAGTTTGAAGGGTTAGTAACAAGTCATTTGTTAGGTAGAGGTCATGAAAAGGGTTATAAAAATTGCTTGACTAATTTTAAATAATAAATTAACAAATGGATATACTCCCAAATTTTAAGTTATTTCAGTATTTATGCTTAAAAAATAAGTTCTAAAAGTCAGGAAGGATGAGTTTTATTTCTCATGCAAGCATGGATGTCGGCTGTCTGTTGTGAGAGGAACACTGCTGTCTTCGCTTCCTGGGAAAGCAATGAATGAAAAAATTAAGGCTTTTTTAATGAGCTTTTAATTTAAACTGGATGGAAATTGCTAATGGGGTTCTGACTATGATCTTTGAAAGGCAGTCATGTTACAAGAGAGAAAAAAGTTAGAAACCAGTGTCTTTTTCCAGTTGTTTTTCTTAAATAAAATCTTCTGACTGTTTCTAATAAGACCAGCTGTGAGCAGGAGTCACTGGAAAAAGAAAGGATGTGAAGCTGAAATGAAACAGTGTTTAGGATGACATTCGTCACTTCCTCAGGTTCTGATCTTGTGTTTCAATTTGTTGCCTGGCTTTGTCTCAGTTTGTAGGGATAACCTTGCTCTGCACCTCAGGCTCCTTACAGCATGAATCTGGTTGCACTGAACTGGTTGGTTTTCTTTTGTAGAAAATCAGGGATTCTGTGTCAGGATGAGATTTAAGGCAATATGGAACCCAGTCAGGAATAAAGGTCTCAATATCAATTCTTTCTCTTTGAATATAGTATCATGGTGTCAGCACTGGGAGCTTGCAAAGATCCCTGCCACATTTTAAGACATTTTACAAAAGCAACAAAAATCCCTTGACTAAATAGTGCTGAAATAACCCCAAGAGCATCGAACTCCTTACACTAATGAAACTGGAGAATAAAATATCTTTGCACATTCTTTGCTTTGAAATGTAAAGAACTGTCCATAGATCTGGTGTTTTTTTCCTACAAGAGGCAGTGCAGCAGGGAAAGACAAACTGTTGTAGGATGAAAAAGCTTTGCCAAAAAATGTCTTGTTAAAAATACAGAGATTCGGCACTCTTCCTTCTTTCTTAAACCTTTATATTCCCTTGCTCATGACACTTTCACAAAGTGACTGTTCTGTACTGATTGAAATTTCCATTTATTTCCTCAATCAGCTTTCTCTGACTTATTTCCCAGTGTAACATCTTGTAACTTCTATTCCTGATAAGAAAGACCATCCTCTCCTCTTGCTTACTTGCTTGTATTATAGCTGCATGAGACATGTCTAACAGATGATTTACTGCCAAGTTTGGGGAAAGATTTGTATCGGAAGGTCTCTCCATTCAGCTGTAATTTAGAGCCATTTCTTCAATTCCCTGGAAAGTTAACTTCTGTGAGCTTCCCCCCTTTGTATCCAGCCCAGAAAATAAATGCGCATCATCTTGGAGTAGATTCCAATCAACATATGGACAAACATGAAGAGAGTGATTGGAAATTGAAAGCGGCCATTTGCCATATATCAAGAAGGTATTTAGGATATATTGTCTTTCCTTATGGGATGTGAAGGGAGCTGTAGGCAAAGCTCACGTATGGAGCGCTCTCACCGGAAGGAACAGATTATCAGAGGAAGAAATCCTTTAGACAGTGTCTAAGATGGAGCAGCACAGAGGTTTGTTCTGCAGAGACTAACCCAAAAGAACTATAATCTTACCCTTTTTTTTTTTCCTGTTTTTCCCTCTCCCTACATTCTCCCTTGAGACTGACAACACAGAGGAATTTTTCTGTTCTGAAGAGAGAAGAGGAAAAGGAGGGGAAGATAAACACGCTAAGGCCTAATTTTCATACCCTGATAGCACACACCAAGATCAGTGGGACTAACTGCTGTTAGCTTCTGCTCAGAGGAGTCTGTAAGTTCCTTCACAGCTAAAAGCAAAACTCCAATATCAACTGGATCCAGCCCCCTCCCCCAACACTCCACTAAAATAACAGTTTCGTAGTTAAAGATCAATCTGATTTGACTGTTTTGAGGATATTTTGTATCAATTGGTATTTCCCAGATTTAATACTTCATTTTTCCCCTTCCTTTTCATTTCCTTTAAGTTGTGGAAAAATAGGGACTTTCAAATGAAGAGAGAACAACCCTCACATCCGTAGAGGAAGCAGTGTTGTAGCTACAATCCAGGACAGATTGGTTGACCAAGTTTCTAAACAAATGGTGCTGGTTACATGAAAACAGAGTTTTTATTATGATGGCCTTCTGTAGGCACGAAGCAGATGTGCAGTTGAAGATGACCTGCAAGACTTTTTTTTTTCTTTTTTAAATTGAGGTTGGCCTTAGTATTCTTTTTTATAACGAAAACCTGAAAGTATTTTCTTTTTGTGTGTTTGTTTTATATTAAAAAAAAAAAAAGGTATATTTCTTGTGTCTTGAAAATATCAGAAATATGAATTTTACTTCCTTGGGTTATACTGGAAGCCTGCTGGCGTTTGTCAGAGACACTGTGCTCTAGATTCCTAACTGAAGAGAGAAGGATTTTTAAGAAAAGGTTACTTAAGTCTGATATGTTAATGTTAATAATGCTAAGTATTAACAACAACAACAACAAAAAAAAAACCACCAAATAACAAAACCCCCCAAAAACAGAAGCCAGAGAACACTAAATGGTTTCTAACTAAATTCCTTTTGCTCTTGAGTGCTTCCAGTATTTTGTGTCACTTGACATCACCATTTCAGTGACATTTATTTGTAAAACTGAAGATTTCTAATGATACCTGCTTATGGCAGGAGAAAACATCCCACAGTAGAAGTCAGGTGAAAGGAGCTCTCTACCAGTACCTGATAGTGAGCAAAGAAAAACTTATTGGTACTTTATGCTTCATTTGCACTTCAGTCAAATGTCATTTGCAGCATTTGTGCTTCAAATGATGTTGAGCTCTGAACTTTACAACACCACTTTTCTTGTGAAAAATGTCACAATGAAGAAAGTATGAAATATGTCTGGTATGAGTAATCATCTCAACTGAGAGTGCTTGATGCTGATATTGATCTGTAAGGCTGTACCTTTTGTGTAGCTCTTAAATCTAGTACTGATTATATGTATATATATGAAAAATAACAATTAGTAACACTAGCATAATGTTTTTCTTTGTAGTTACTGCTTTCATAGAATCATAGAATCACCAAGGTTGGAAGAGATAGCTAGGATCATCCAGTCCAACCATCTGCCTATCTCCAATGTTTCCCACAAAGCTAGCACAGTATCTAAATGTTTCCTTCAGTGGCAGACTGAAGTCTCTGGTAAATGCAAGCAGTCTTCCAGTAAACACAAGGAAGCCAACTTGATATTTCTGATGTTTTCAAGACACAAGTAATATATCTTCATCTGAGAGAATATAAACCTAGATAAAATTATTGAGAATTCCCTACTGTATTCTCATTAAGATACCAGAGCTGCTGACAATGAGCTCACAGTTTTGGAAAAGAAGAGAGAATTCAGGATTAGTGACACTGTTGAATAATCCTCCTGCTTTAGTTTGGCTTTGTCTGTAGTCCATCCATGTCATTTGCTGCCATCCCTGTGTTGGACAAAGGCACTCTCCCCATTGGACTGTGGTGTTGCTCCTGTTTTATACTTCTGAAACTCAAAATATTCCTGTTTCCTCATTGCACTCCTTTTAGATCTCACCCAGATGGTGCAGTGGTACTCAGGAGGCCCCAGTTTGGTACTCTTTCCTGTAGCACAAATACTTCAGGGAGGAAGTCCAGTTTCTGCCTCCTGTCAGGGGTCTGGTGCTAACATAACTGCATGAATACAAATATCTACTAACAACAAAATATAGCAGATTTTCCCCTCTCTTTGTTTTTTCACCCTGATATGCCCGGCTTTGTCTCTGGATCTTGTCCTTGGCATCTTGGTTTAATATGGAGGCTCCAACCCACCAAGCTGTGCTTCATTGCCTGCATGCAGCTCTCTAGAGGGATGGGGTCTGTAGATTCTACAGTAAGACTGTGGAACAGTGTTGGGATAGGCTCTGGTAAGGCTGTCATTGCATCTTCCTTCACTGTTTCCAGCTGCACCTATTGGGAATGCCACCGATTTGAGTTTGGCTGTTCGAGCAGTAAGAATAGTTCTAAAATTCTGGCATTATCCTGATTGTTATGCTTTAAAAAGTGAGAAAATAGTGAAAATGAGAAAGGATGGGTGCTTGCAGATCACATCTTGGTAAGAATTAATTTCCTACAATTGCTAAACTAATGTAATCAGTAATTAGGATCTGTAACACAGGAAACATCCCAAGGGATTAGATCAGTGGTGAAGAGGGTTTTTATCCAGGGAGCCCTTTTGTGAAGAACTTCATTAAACCTCTGCATTAATTGTCAGGGAACGCACTGGTTTGGGATTCCTTCATAAAAACAAATGTTGGTGACATCCTGGAGATAGCTCTTTGCCCTCTGCTTGGGGCTGGTGGCCAGCAGGATTTCAGGCACTTAGTAGGGGATGTCCTTGTCACGCCACACTATGACTTTTGGCTAGCTGTGTACACCAAAGGTAATTTTTATTAGTGGGAACAATGTCAGTAGTATACTTCTAATACGTAAAGGTGTACTGTGACCTGAGGGCTCCCTATAAAAAGAGAATGTTGTGAAATATTGCATCCTGGCTACATTTTCCTTTTCCTCTAGGAATCTCCATGCATCGTTTGACAGTGGTGCTGCTTGTAGAAAAAACTCTTGCTTTCAGAGGCAGTAAATGCTAAACAGACCAACTGGTGATCCAACCCCTTTCTCCCCTGGGCCTTTCCAGGGGAAATTTTCTGTGAATGACTTTAGCAGAACCTCTTGAAGAGCAATGAAATACGCAGCGATGAGATCACAAGGACTCTATTTAATAGGATTTCTTTTTTGGGGTCCCAAGAGTAATGTCATGCCAATAATTCACCACTGCAGCTCCCTTTCTGTTTCTTAACAGCACTAAAGAGCCCTAAACAGCTTCTCTCTGAAAAACAACAACAACAACAACAAAAAAAAAAAAAAACCAAAACAAAACAAAACAAAAACCCAAAACAACCCACACAGCTCTGCCTGTAGTTTCAGAGCCTGGTCCAAAAATACGCAGAAGTCAGTAAACATTTAGTCAGTCTTTATATGGATCTGATACAAAACCTGTTTGGCACCAGTAGATCTCAGATTTGTCTGGTTCAGATTTCATGTGTTTGAGCCTTGTCAGTTAGAAAACAGAAGCAAAACAAAACATAAAATCTCGTCCAGAGAGCAGCAAGGAAAATGATATTGTGAAGGATGGACTGAGGCCAGATCAGGAAATGTTAAGTTATCCCATCAAATTCATTGAAGTAAACGTATTTATAAATACAATCCTACTCAGCTCTGGCTTTGCACAGATAATACGCATTGTGAATGGGGAAAACAGTGCCTTTGTCCAAAATAGAAAACATTTCCTGAACTCTCTTAACATTTATTTCTGAGGGAAAAATAAAATGCAAGGGAGAGTAGCTTTGTAGCCAGATCTTGCAGATCATTTGAAGAGGATGTAAAACAGAAGTGCTTTCCAGAGTCCAGACCTGAGAAGGACCTGTTCTTAAGGGGTTGAGGGTTGGAGCATATCAGCTGGACTCTGCAGCAGTTGCTCCCATGTTCTCAATATAAATGAGATTACTTTCTATAGCTCTCAGGTCTTTGAATCACACCCAAATGAGAATATGGTCTTTCTCAGGGAATCTTGCTATGTGTTTGTGTTGCAATAGGATTTTGTAGGTAAAGCAAGTCCTTCAGACACAAGTTTTTATTGCAGATTTGAGGGAAGCAGTTAAGAGAAGCGAGGTAAATTGCTTTCCTTTTGCCTTGAAGTAGTTTTGCCTTTTCTTCTTCTGAGCATGAATCAAAAAGTGGAAAATTCGGAAAGTGGTTCTTCTAGCACTTAAGTAGCACAGCATGATCTCATTTGAAAACACTTGTTCTCATAATGCTTGCATTTGTGAGGGCAGGCCTAAGCAGTGAAGTTTAAATCTGTGCTGTGATTTTTGGATGCTCGAGCCACCCAACTGGTATGCTAAGTTTAACTGGTGGATCGGTTGGCACTTAATATTTCATTGCCCACAGCCATTGTCCTTTAGCAGTCCCCAGAAGACTCAGTCCTCTCATCTCTTAAGGCAGATCATGGACATTTCCTCCAGTCCATTCTTCTCTTGGAGGGGATGTTAAACAGAAATACAGCATTAAAGAAAGCGAAGTTTGCTTGCAGCTGCTGTATCCTGTCTGTTCCACTTAGCATCCATGGTATTAAATGCCTTCTTCTGGGTGTCAGGCTCTGTCTGCTTAGTACTGAATTGCCAGCACAGTCTGTGCTGATCATCTCCCTTTGCTGATTGATTCCACCTTTGTATCTGGCTCCCATCCCACTGGTGGTAGTGTCAGCAGCCTATTTGATGTCGAATGAATTAGCACTAAAGAAATAACTGAGTAAAAAATACACATTCATGCCAAGCAAAGTACAAACAAAGAGCTGGCTTCCTGAAGTTAGCTTTCAGTAAACATCTCAGAACTCTCAGTATCTAGGATCAAGCCACATTTAGCCGTAAATGTTTTAGTTTGATCAATATTTTTTTTTTCCTAAAGGGAAGAACCAATTCCAATGAGCAAATGCTACTTTGTGCTGAGACACTAGAAAGAGGCTTCTCAGATCATGTAATTGTGGAGTTTGTCACTATATGGGAAAGCTGTCTTCCATTTGGAAGTTCGGAATTGGCATTGCACACTTGATGCACAGAGTTCTTATGTGAGTATGAAATTTTCTGCAGGTTCATGGATGTTACAAGACAGAGAATATGAATGGCCTAAGCTAGTGTTTGGAGAGAAAACTGCCCATAAAAGCAAGAACAGTTATGGTAATGATAATTAGAATGGGCAGCTCATGTCCATGAGCTTTTTGGGAATCAACACAGTCCTGGCTGCTGTGATGGACTGAAGCCAGAAAAATCTCCTTTTTTTTTTTTTTTTTTTTTTGGTCATTTGTGAAACATCCTAAATATTGTTTTCAAAGCAAAAAACTTTCTGGGAAATCTTTCATATGCGTTTTCATCTGTAATTTGATGTTAGGCTGTTCCAATGAATAGCTTTGGCATTTAGTACTGGTCCTGTATAAATTTCATTGTGTCAAAGCCTTCTGTTCGTTTCTCATTCTTGTTAGGGAATTTGATCTGTTCCCGTGTCTGAGACAGAGCTCAAGAGGATCTTACAAACAGACAAGGTGCATCTTTCTAGGAGAGTTCCTTTACTTCTCAGGGCAAAAGTATAATTGAGAATCCTGATGGCAATTTGCTTAGCTTCAGATGTGCAATTCTGTTTTAGGAATCTCCAGGAACATTTCTTCCCACCAGACCACTAAGCAGTGCTGTGAGCTTTAGATATTTTGGATGTGTGGAAGAGTCCAAAGTGAACGTTTTTGCTGGAGAAGATTTACTTGATATATTTCTAAAATCAAACAATCCCTCTTCCCAAAATGTGAGCTCTAGGTTAAGAGGTCTTGTAACGTGGATTCTCCATGAACTGAGCACCACATTTTTGCTACTGCTGTGCTAAAACCCTCAGCCTTGTCCTTCTAACTGATATCTTTATCAAATTCTTGTTGAAACATGTTTTATTTAAAAAAAAAACACACACATGCACACAACCCAGCAGTGAAAGCTCTAACTTAACGCCTCATGTTCTTCTCAGATTTCCAAAGCGCTGAGGCCTTACAAATATGTTTCCAATATCCTCTCATCTCTCTCTGTTAGTGTTTTACTCAGCTCCATGCTGTGCGGGTCCTGACCCCTGCAATCTCCAGGGGACGGGGGCAGGAAGGGGGGTCAGGCCTGCTGGAGAGCTACAGGCCACAGCCGGCGAAACAAGCCCGCTTCCCTCAGCTCCTTTAATACATTTAACCTGGAAGAGGCCGTTGCCGGCCATAGATTAGATTACCAATGTTGGCATGTTTGGCCTAACAAATGGCAAATGGATGACGTGCCAGGCAACAGCTAATCACTGTTGACACAGATCTATTGCAAGGCCTTTGCGAGGAGGGGATAGTTCACCTCTGCGTTGGGGTTTTGTCTTGACAACTGAAAAGAGAGTTGAGAAGTTGAGAAGGCCACCAGAATACCTGTCTCTTTGAATCTGAGGGCTCCTATACGCTGTGTCATTTGTAAAGGTCTCCCTGGCCCTCTCAGCGGACAGTCTAAATGTCCTGGCCTCCTCCAGGCGATAGGACACAAGAGCTCTCATTGCAGACCTGCTTTGAGGGCGCATCGGTGTGCAACTCTGTGTACTGTATCCTAGCTGTCACCAACACCAGGACAGAAAGAAAAAGAATAGTTTCTGCCACGTGGGTTCAAATAGATAGCGGGGTCAGCCTGCCTCACTTACGAAAGCGCATTTCTAAATGCCTTGCTGTGGTCATGGCTTTAGAAGTGTTTTCTGGCTCCCTTTGTGTAGTGTACCTCTCACAAGTGGGTAAAAGTGGGAGATAATGAGTAGCGTGCAGTGTATCTCTGTCTGGGCATGTCTGCATGGCAGTTCTTGAGCTTCATTTCTAGTGGTGTATTCACTGGTTCCTCTAGTGTTGGGAAGCCCGTGCTACATCTTTTGTAAGTTGCTGAATGCTTTCAACTCTGCTCTCGGGTGACTGAAATAGGAAGGTTCTAATTCTTATTCTGGGCATACTGTGTTTTTGAGATTCTAGCTCCAGTCTAATGCTATTTTAATTTTTTGGGTGGATGGAACTGACAAGGGCTCGGAAAGACTGTGGTGGCTGAAAAAGATATTCCTAGGTCGTAGAATATCATTACTATTAGTAACTAGCACCCAGAACATTCTTTGTGTTAGTTTGCTAAATCATGAGTTCTTTTCAGACACTGTGGTGATGCTGAGAGCTGCATGGATTTTCAAGTTGAATATTAGGAAAAATTTCTTCTTGGAAAGAGTGCTAATGCATTGGCACAGGCTGCCCATGGAGGTAGTGGAGTCACTGTCCCTGGAGGTGTTCAAGAAAAGGGTAAATATGGCACTCAGTGACACGATTGCTTGGTATGGTTGATGGTTGGACTAAATGATCTTCATGGTCTTTTCCAACCTAACTGATTCTCTGATTCTGTGTGTTGCAGATGTTTTGTCTCTGATTCAGCCTACTTCACACTTACTTGGTTCTCCTGCCCAGAAGTACGTTTTTCCCATTTGTGAGTATTCTAATGAAACTCATCAAAGCAAGCAGCAAAGCCTGTTTCCCTATCCTAGTCTGTGAACTTCTGCTCACATTCTCTCTAGCTATTTTCTCAAAATTCAGAGATGTTTTGCACTGATCATTCTCTACATTTGTTTTTGAGTTTGCTTGTCTTTCTGTAGATTCTCCTTTGAAGAGTCAATACTGTTGTGATTTCCACTCTTAGCTTAATTCATTTTGCTTTGTTTCTCGTACTTAGCACACGTTCTTTCTAATGCAGACTGGACACGGGCACCAGTCTGTGCTGTCACCTTGACATTTTTTTACATGGGTCAGTGAGAGAGAGACTTCTCTGAGTGCAATTGACACGAATCTTGAAAGAAATATTTGGCTAACAGCTAAAATGACCAGTCACGGGGTCTCAGTTCCTTTCCTAGCTCTACCTTGTACAGCCTTAGTAAGACTCATTTTCTCTTAGCTTTTCAGTTCTTCCAATCTAAAATTAGATCAAAATGTCTTACTGAATAAGTGAGCTCAGAAAGCTTAACAGGGCAGCAGGGAGGAGGAGCTGAACTGCTCTGAACCGCTTTATTGTCTCAGTGAGCTCAGGGGAGGGAGATTGAAGGGAGGTCCTGTTTGAGAGCTTTGGCTGCTTGTCTGCATTAGTAAGACCATTCAGTTTGGAACCCACTGTGTAAATCCGGAGTGCATTTAGATGAGATGCCTGTTTGTTAGGAGGTACACAGGCTTTGCACAAGTAAGGATGTCTAGATGAGATGTGGAAGTTGAAAAAAGTCTACGTTAGCAAAAAGGAAAATGTAACATGCTGAAGCTTGGCATCTTGTAAGCAGTAAGCAGGCTGAGATTCAACTAGCAGGGCATGCATTTCATTTGCCTCATTGAGCTGATGGCATTAGATTCATAGCTTTTCTTCCTCCTTTCACGTTAGTGTTTAGAGCTCATATGTTTGATGGCAGAATAACATTCTGGTACCTTTTGTAGGAAAGCATCTGTACTGTTGTGCTTGATGCTGTTGACAGCCTGGTCGGCTGCCAGTCAATTTTATCTTCAGTGTCTGATTTCAGTTATAATAATTTCTGTTGCAGATCAATCTTATGCACCTAAATGTTCTAGATCTTCACTAGGCCTTGTCAGGCCAAGATTCATCACACAGAAGTTTTCCTTGGTCCAGAAGAATTTACCTAGTTATAGATGTGTAACAACTGTGAAGTCAAAGTGAACTGTCTGTATTTCAATTGTAACCAGTGAATAAAAACAGGCAATATAATAGGAGCATTCATTGCATCTTAAAAAGGAAGATGTGGGATTGAAATCATGGAGTAGCCTTTTGGAAGCACCAGTTCTGTGCATGTGGCTAAATTAGACCTGGAAAGTCATGAGATGTGAGATGTAATAAATGAGTGTCAGCTTTTAAGAGTAAATGTCTTAATGGAATTTGAATCCTCAGGAAACAATGTAAGACCTTCAGGTGCCTTCGATACCACTGTCAACAAAGGGCTGCTAAATCTCTGCTGTAGCAGGAATGGCTAGTGCTGTTTCAAATGACTGTTCTTCCTTCACACGTCTTCTTGGATTTTGAACAATTGCTCATTACTGGAGAAGGCAGTGCTCTGCTTTGACTCCTTTCCTCCTTCTGGCTATTGTGGTGCTTTACTACTTTCAAGATGTATTTCTCTATTGAACTTCCAGTTGGGCTATCCAGTACTGAAAGGAGTGTGAGATTTATCTTTCTGAACACAGTTACTGAGATAAGAGCATGGAGAATGCTGCACATTAATGAGACCTGATCTTATTTCATATTTTATTTACTTTCTGACTTTGGAGCATTGTTTTTATACCTACAGCTGGTTTGGGGAATAGCATAATGTTTTGTTTCTCTTTAGTAACTGGAAGAATTAATGATTTCCCTTTCCTCATATGCATGTGTGAGTGGACTTGACATATGCAAAAGGTGAGCCTTACTTGTCTTTACTCTTGGAACAGCATTACTCCTGCAGGAGGAAGAAGACTGCCCAGAAAAAGTGTTCTTGGATACAGGGTGAAGTTGCAGAACCGCCCTTGAAGCCAAGAAATTTGCTCCTAATTTACACACAGGTGTAAAAATACTACAAAATGCAACCAGTAAAGGTAATTCTGAATTTGCATTTAAGTAAGTACTTATTTGGTTATGTGTCTTGGGATTGTATCTTAATTTGCTCTATGCTCCTGTACATAGAATTGTGTGTAGTGCATAGGCTCTATGTTCCTCATCATACAGAAAATCCAAGCAAAAGAGGGAAACAAAAAATGGCTTTTTTTCTTTGCCAGGGGACATATTTGTTTCTTCTGTGTTCTTGTTGTTGTTGTTGATGTTGCTGTTGTTTTTCCCAGAAATTAAAGGAAAAATAAAGGTGAGAGGGCAAACAGAGGGGGCAAATCTGTGTGCAGGAAGAGTGGGTTTGGGAAAGAGATAGACTGTATTGCTGTATATCCTCTGTTATGGATGCTGAAAGCTCTGTTCCTTGGTCATGCGTGCAAAGGCTAGGAGATGGGGCACAGCAGGACCTGGGGGAAGGAAGAGAAGAGAGCTAAGATATTGAGGGGGGTGGGGAAGATGTGGAAAAACAAAACAGTTACAGGGCAGAGGAAGGGAGGATGGGTTTAGTTTAATTAGGAGGGAACACGAGGGAAAGCTGAAGCAGCACACGAATACACACCCACCCTCTTCTCCACACCCTCACCCCCCAGAAAAAAAAATTCATCACACCGATTTTTTCATGGTCTGGCAGTCAAGTGATAAAATTATCAGATGAGGGTCCCATTCTCCTTTCCTGCAGTCACTTTCGCCAAGTGCACCACGTCTGAAATAATGAAGCAGATTTGATTAAATTTTCACTGGCTGAAGCAGCCACGCTAATTTGGAGATGGGCTTATTAGTTTAATGACCGATCCGAATAATCAGAATTCATTAGCATTAGTGCCACTATTGTCAGCTCAACATTAGCCCTGGGCTCCAGTACACAAAGATGCATAGTTATATATTTATATAGAGAGAGGCTGTATTTATACACAGTGAAAGAGAGAGGGAGAAGGCAATAGAAGAACTATACATCTGCATTTACATTTTGTACTCTTATCCCTTGCTGCGTTTTCCTGTCCATTACAGGGGAAAAAAAAGAATCAAGTTATAATGAGGCTTTTTCAGAGTGTTGGTTTTGGTCAGCTATGGTTAATCCAGCCTGACGCTCAGGGTGGGTAAACTTTGGGGCCCAATTTGTAGATAAAAGTAAGCCTATCAGATGCTGCTGGCTTTGATGGCTGTTTCTTGGATCCAGAGGTTTTTGGAAAGTGCTTAGGGCTTGGAGCTGACACAGCCTCCAAAAGAGGTTTTAAGGTATTTAATCTGCTTCTCACAGAACATGTTTAAAACAAGTTACCTGTCAGGTGATGAAAAGCTCCCTGAAAGACATTGGGCCTCATTTGCTGTCATTATCAAGGTATGACCTGAGAGTTCTTCTACCAAAATCAATGAAGTTTGCAGAAAGTAGGCTTATTTGAAAAGAAACTGAGATCCCAAAGCTCTGATGGTGGTAACAACTTAGCTGTCAGCTCCAACTATTGCTCCATTAAATGCAATAGAACAAGATTAGTTTAATAGTAAAGCTGCACAAAACATCAAAAAATACAAACTATGAACCATAATGTTTACTCAGGCTGATTGCACGTCATGTCTGTCTTTTCATACGCATCTTTTCATGTGAAGTGTACTATAGTAAGTCCTATATTTGGTAAGAAATATAGGAGCATTTAAGACTGTGCTTACACCGTAGAAAATAATGAAAGTTGTAGTTAGTCTATAACTGTATTTCCTTACTTGTGAGCTTTTAAAATGGTGAAACTGTTTTGCTGTTTCGCTGTTTCTGCTTATTCTGTATTTTATACTTAGTAGTCTAGTATAAACAATTTCTTGTAGTGTGTAAGAATGTATCATCTTTGAGCTAAAGCATGTAAGAAACTTTCATTTCTCTTTCCACGGGATTTTTCCAAGTACATATTGCTCTAAAATTTGTAAGAAAAGTATTTTTATTGCCTATGTTTTTTTTCATGTCAAGCATATCCCGGTCTCTGTTAGTCTGCATGAACTGTCACAGCATAATGTGTTAGAAATGTGCAGTGGGAGAGCTGTCTGAGATTAAAACCTGCCCTGATGTGTGTACATCCATTTAACTACTGTTGAAATGCAGGTGTTTCTGAGACAGTATCTAACACATCTTGCTTGTTTGCTTTTCCTCATTTCTTCGCTACTTTGAACAGAGTGTTTTTCTTTTCACCTTTACAACTCACCTGAAGGGGCATTCCATCACAATTATATTGACAAAGTAAGATATATTAAAATAATATCTCAGACTGGGAATAAATCACTAATATTTGGGGAAGCATTGTAACACCCATCTGTCCGTGACCTGGGTTTATATATTGATATATTGAGAAGAGCACAAAGCACCGGAGTCGGGTGAGTAATGGCAAAGTCAAAGCATTTACAAACATAAGGATGATTGACTTCCTAGAGTTTCTCCACCTGATTCATCTAAGCACTCCAGAAAGTGCTGTGCTTTGGGAAGATGCATTCATTTTAACTGCAGACCTCTACCTTAAGTGCCCGAGGTATGGTCTTTGGCCCTTTGACCTTCTCTGTAGTTGGTGGAATCTTGAGACAAAGGCAGGAATGACATACTTCCTAATTATAAAGAGATATTTAAGGATTGACAAGGGAACTGTTCTCTTGCAAGTCTGGTGTTATAGAGAAGTATATCTTTTAGAAAAAAAAAGACATCTATTACAAATGGATAGTTCAGTTACTTTTGGGTAATGGTTGGCATCAGCTGCATTTCTCCAGCATGGAGAACTGAAAAAATTCACATGAACCTTTTCTGACATTAACTCCTTTGTAGTTACACGTCTTGGGATGCTTCCTTTCACCTTGGTCAGTATGATCAACTTGTCTTGCAGTGTTACCTGCCAAGGTCTTTATAGCTGATACTGGCCTGATCTGGCAGACAGACATCTGGGATATGGGTTCCTCCAAGAATTATCTGGGGTACTATAAATCCCTTATAGCTTTCCATTCTTTCTATTTCCAGAATCCTTTGAATTTGTCAGTCCCTTGCATGAGAGTAAACTGGAATTAATACCACTTGGGAGATGAAGTGAAGAAGATTAGGACAGGGCAAAAAGTGTCAGAGAAGTGTAGCTGGCCAGCACCCAGAGCAGGGCCATTAGTTGTTTTCTTTCTTATGTTTTCAGGAAAGACAGATAAAAATTGCTGAGTACTGATTTTAGGGGTCCCTTTTTAACTTATTTATTAAGTCTTCTTTCTTGGATGCTTTTAATTACTTCCATCACTGCATCACTGTGCCTCTTGCCAATGAATAGTTTCCTCCTCTGATGTCTCTCTGACTGCCACAGATATGAGTTGGACATTTTTGGAAGTCCTTACTGCTGCTTGGCCATCTAAACAGGTGAGTGGGCTTTTGTGATTGTTGTGTCTGCCAACATCTGACCTCTGCTGGAAGTCTGCCCTTCTCTAAGGGATGATAAGTTCTTTGAAATCCATTTCTGAGTTGATGGTTTTGAACACTTTAAGAATCTGACTCTTCGTTCTTCCTGTCTATTCTCCCTTCCTGTTCCCACTTAATGAAGATAATGTCAGGAGATGATTGCTGCTTACAAGGGAATCACTGTACTGGATTCAGTCAGTGGCATACGAAATCAATACCAGATGCTCTATGTGCAAGTGCATGAGCTCCTCAGGATGAAGAACTTTGCAATTATGTACCTGTAGTTGAAGTTCATTTCTCAGCTCAAGTTCTAGCCCCAGATATACAGAATAGGAGTGTCTCATGGATTTACAAATTCCTTCCAAGGAGGATGCAGTAACCATGAGGGTACCTCTTTTCTTTTCTAGCCTTAATTCGTTTTGAAGGGAGACTGTCATAAGCTGGTTGCACAAAGGCGTATTTGTTCTGGGAGAGTTATATCAGTAATAAAGTGTGCCTCTTTGGAGTTATTGATCATAGTGAAACTCTCGTATTCTCAAGTTATGAGATTTTGAATCTTCTGTTAACATTGGTTAAGCACTTTCAAATTTGACCTGCAGGTGAGCAATTTGCTTTCACTTAGCGGATGCTTCATTGTAACAGGACTTACAAAACATGTTCTCTCATTCCAAGTAAAATAAATTACATTGATTTTACTTTAAATGGTTGTATATTGCACATAAATTCACCATCATGAAATTTAGCAAGCAATACACTCAAAATCTTTTTCCTCCTCTTAATTTTAGCTGATGTTCATGAGCACTGATGCTCACAGTTGAATTGGGTTCTACAGACATACTGACATTGCTAGGTCAGAATCAGCTCCAACTTCTCAGTGGCACAATTTAGGTTTTCCTGCTCTCTCAACTTGATGTATGTCTGTATATTTGTGTGTGTGAGCACACTTTGGGCACTTGTTTCTATGTTGAGCATGATGAGGTGAGGTATCTGGATATGCCTGTTTCTCCACTAATGGGCTGTTAGGGATCTGATAGAGAAAAATTGACACTGAGGGTGTTTCCAGCATAGACAAAAGGACTGCTGGCATCTGGCCCATCTTGCTGTGAGTTCAGGATCTCTTTCTCTAGTAGTGTAGTGAAGACCCAGTTAGCAGCAGGTGTTGCCAAGAGGCTGCTTCAGGTGTCACTGAAGTTTGGGTGGCTAATGGGTGTGCCATGGCTAATGTACCCAGCAGGTTTAACGGGCTTAAACAATTCTGTGATGAATAAAATGTAGGAGTGAGATTAAGAGACCTGTACTAGAGAATGGGAAGAGTCTAGAGAAAATGCAGGGTGATGTCAGGAAACGTTAGATACGTAAGAACTTGTTAAGGAGCCAGGATGCTGAAGGAAAATAAGTCTCCCCACAATGGGATAGCTGCTAAAATACATGACATAAGAAACCAGATCTTCCAGAAATATGAAAAGTGACTGTAATTACAGGGATGAGAAACCACTTTTGTTCCAGTAGAGGTAAAGCAAAGTTTAAGCTCTGTAGGATGTATGTCAGTTCTGTTGACTGCACAACCACTGGGAATGAGTCAACTGGAGCTGACCAGTAATGTCTTTCCCCAAGCCATGCCAGCTCGAGTCTGGGCAAATCAAGAGCATGTCAGCTTGATGGTACGAGCATGAGTAAGTCTGCAACACCTAAAAGCTGGCATGAGAGAAGTACACTGCAATTTCCTACGCAGCTGGCATGTATCTGCGGCCAGCAGGCTTGGTGCGAGCCAAGTGCATAACGAAATGACAGTGTGAGTTAGAGAGTGGTGGTTTCAGAGCAAGGTTTTTGCACAGGATCCCATCAGAGGTGAATGGCCTCTGTGCTGCTGTAAGGAGAGTTTGGGAACCACAACACCTGCAAATAGCCACTTGGTTTAGTGTCTTACCATGTGGCGTGACAACTGTTTATGGACTAGGAAGATTTGCTGGAGAAATTTAACATCTTTTCTTGGCAAGACCTCAGATTCCACATATGGTGTTTAGTTCTTGTTAACTGATCTTCACTGTAAACTGTGAAGGATGCTTAGCTTTTTCCGTTGAGGCTGCATGATGTTAATGACAGCACAGACAACAAGCGCAAAATTACTGACCTAGAGAACACAGTGTATTATTTCTAAACTAATGAAAGCAGTGACTATTAGAACATCAGACAAGGGGAAAAAATGCAGCAATAAGAAGGCAGCAGCAGAGAAAGCAAGTGCGTGTTTTACCCTACAATCACTGCTCATATCCAGCCTGTTCTGATGGCCAGAAAGAAACCCATCAGCCTATTCCTGTTACCCAGAGATGTTTCCAGCTCAGCATTTTCTTGTCTAAGCAGTTTCTTGAATACCTGGTATAACCAATGTTTCCGGTGGCCTGTGTAGGAAAGGTGGCCAAGGGAGAAGTGAGGGAGAATGGATTTGGAAGGAGCTCCGCCAGCCTCCAGGATATCATTGAGGTGGGACGTTTTCCACCTCATTTTTAGATGATCTCTGTTCTTTGTTCAGTAATCTCTTCGCTTTCATGCTCCTCATAATTTCCAGCAAAGAAAGAACTTATTTCCAAAGAAAGGAAAATTGCACACCGGTCATTAAACAGCAGCAATTTCTGGCTTAACCGTTTGTAGACATCTAATTTCTCTTCTCTGTTTTGTTTTGTAAAACTACCATCTCAATAGATTTGCTAGCTTTCATTAGAAAGCATCTAGATGGAACATTATTTACACAGAAGGAAGTTGAATTTAACACTAAGGTCCTTATCTGTGTTTTTTAATCAGGAGATGCCACATAGCATTGCTCCCAGGAGCATGAGGCAGTTCTTCAGGTTGCAGACAACCCAGGTCCTGCTCTGCATGCCCGCATAGACGGGTGGCTCAGCAGACAGTGTAGGCATCTCCATGTTGGACTCTGCCCTGTGCTGGCCTGCAGCCCCCCAGCTGCACGTAGCTGTAAATCTTCTCATGGCCCCCGCAGAAATGCAGCAGCCGCACCTGAAGGCATGGAGAGAGCTGTAAAACAGGCTCTGGGGCTGCAGGGAAGTTCTCCTTGGGGTGGGATTATGGGAGGTAAGCCATGCACGTACGTAATCCTGTGGAATTAATTTCCCTGATTTATGAGTGTGCGCTTCTTGCACCTTCAGCGATGGCGTGTTATCTTCCATTTCTGGAAAAGGGGAATACCTGCTGTTCCATTCCCTGCTGACTGGCAGTCAGAACAAAAGCCATTGCTACAAAAAGTTGAGCAGCAGGCTGGTTGCAGAGCACGGCTTGGGAAGCTGAACCCCAACAGTATTGCTGCTCCTGTGCAACTTGTAACTGAAGATGTCATTGGGCACAGTGGGGGCTTAGAGTCCCAAGAGTCTCTCATTCCTCTGCTGCCTCATGGGAAGTAGGAGCTGGGGCAGCTTTGGAGCAGAAACAGAAAAGAGAAAATCACTGAAAATATTTTGAATGCAATTCTGCTGCTTCATGGCAAATCAGGACTCTTGGTCATCTGGAGAGGGTCAGTACAAATCATTCTCTGTGGGCAACCACTGACAGTTGCAACGTGTTTCTAGGAGACTGTTTAAAATGATGATAAATGGGGAGAGAATTAGCTGTTGCCTCTTGGTCAGAAGTTTTCACTGGTGCAAAATGCTGCTTTGGTATTTCTCCATTGCTGTCCCATTTTCCACTTAAAAGCAAAACATTTTCCTTGCAACAAAGAGGCTCCTGACAGGCAATTATTGTAAGTCTGGCACAGATGTTTCTTTCTTGAAATTGGCTTAACTGAGCCAAGATTACAACACTTTTTGGAACCTATTGGTCAGAGTTACAGAGCTGGCTTTTTTGAAAGTTTTCTAGCTCTTCCTGGCTTCAGACAGAATAAGGATGCCAAAAGGTAGAGGCATAAATATCCTTCCTTTTGAAGTTAGTCAAATAATTTGAGCATTTCTCACCTCTACCTTAAGACTGCTGGGATTAATCCAGTGGCATATGCTAACCTTGAAAGACCTCCAGCACATGTCAGCATTGTCTCTCTGTTTTTAATATGTATGAGTTCTCCCCTGCAATCTTTCCTCATTCTTGATGACATTAACAAATCAGTGTACAACTCTGTAGTGCTTCTCAAGAGATCCCCCAAAGCAGCAGCAGCTATGGCCAACAGAAGGGCGCTGAAAGGCTGTGACACAGTGCGTGCATTGGGGGCTCTGTGAGTTTGCAGGGTGACAAGAGGGCCTGAGAAGGAAGACTAATGGATATCTAATCTTGTGCATGCAGTGTAAAGTTTTTTCTTTGTTTGCAGCCATCTTTATGCATCAGACTTGCTGTTTGTATGCAAAGTAAGAGGGAGAAAGGCATAAGATGTCTCTGAGAGCATTCTCCACATGGAGAAATGCAAGGGAAGGTTTTGGAGCTGCTGAGCTGCAAGACACCTGCCTGTCCTGAGAAGGAGCTTGTGGGAATGGTTTGTTTCAAGGATGTGGCTGAGGTAGATGTTTTAGCACCAGGGTAAGTTAGTGGATTTGTGATCAAGGTATTGTCACTGCTTTGCTTGTGCTTTGTGTGATCCCAGGGAAATTGCTGAGAGTTTCTGTGACAAGGGTTGTGAGTTTTGAAATATGAATTTTAAAGAGGCTACTCTCCCGGAACAGGCAAGCTTGTTTGGACCTGCACAGTAACTGGAGCAGCAGCAGGTTTGTCCATAGTTAAACTTGCCAGACTTTTGGTTCCCAAGCTTAGAAACAGGGCTATTTGCTCTGAAATGCCTGACAGAAGGTGTTGAGAGGATGGAAAGTTGTGAAGTTGTCTTTAAATTCAAGTATGGGAAGAGTGGAATGATGGAGAAATTATAGCAGTCAGGCTGCAGTAGGGACGTGAAGACAGTTCTGTTGTCCATGGGTACTCCCACCTTATGCAAGACAGTGAAGGTAAGGCAGGGGATGGCGGATCGGCCATGAACATCTGAATGGGCTTTTTATCCAAAAGAACTGTTAAGTCTGTAAGATTTTAATGGAAAAGACCTTTGAGGTCATCTAGTTCCAACAGTGGATTATTGGGATCAGAGGCACAGAGATTTCAGACACTTGGCTTTGCTTTACCACCCAAATAAGGAGTGTTTTCTGCTCCTGAGGCAGAAAGCTTTACCCATTGAGCCCTGGGAGCAGCAAGATGAGAGAATCAAAACAGCAGTGATGAACACAGAAGTTCATATGAAAGAAAAGCAGATGCAAGCCTGCATCTGAGAACTAAAATGACACAGAGCCTTTTTTTTTCTTCCCATTCCTCCCATATGCAAAATAATCCTAATGGCTATGGTGGTGATTTTATTTTATTTTTTCTTTCTTTATTTGCTTGATTGGGTTGTTTTGTGTATGTGTGTCTAGATGGATCTAGAATAAGTTCCTAAAGTCTTCAAGAAAGTTCGCTGTGGTATCAGATACCAGTAGTCTGGATTACTGCTGGTAGCAGCTAAATTCAGATAAAAATCTTTACTTGCTTTGATTCAGCAAAGCAATTAAACATGTGCTTTAGATCCACTTGGGATTTGAGTGTAACCTTAAAGTTAAGCATGTACTTAACATTTTGCTGAGCAGGGGCCTGGGCCTTTAACCCTTGCTAGAATATAAACTCCTTTCTAATGAATGTTGGCCGACAATAAGCCTATTTCTCAATAACATTTGATTTTTGCAACCTAGAAGACTTTCTCTCAGCTTCAGTGGGCTTTGGATCAGGGCCCAAGAATGCAATCCAGAAATAATAATTTACCGTATTTACATTGCATGTAAATTATATATGAAGAAATGAAACAGCATAATGAATCAACCACAGGGGCTTTTCTTCCACTCTGATACCAGAAGAGAAAAAGCCTGTAGGCAGCTCACAACTTTTCTTACTAATACTCTTGAGCCCGGCTCTTATTAAGTCTTCTGTTTTCTCTGGCAAAGCCTCCCATAATGTTACCCTCAACCTTCTTAGTCTATAAATGAGATTTTGATTCTGTTCTTATTAAAATGTACCACTGAGCACAAGGTTTACTGGTGGGAAAATCCCATTAAGTATTTCTGAAATACCCTCTAACTGCTTGATTTTTAAGATGATAGGCAAAGCTTCACACTCCTCACAACTGTATGCACAATAACTGACACTCGCATTTACCACTCTGGCAATAGGAAGGGATGAAAGTGGATGTGGAGTCTTGTGCTTTAATGCCTTTGCTCCCAGAAGAATATGGAGGGAACCAATGTTGGTGTAAAAGGGTGCTTACTGATGTTCAAAGCTGTTCTGTTCTGTCTCTGAAAATGTTATTGGGATCCCATCCATGCATTTTACAAATGTAAGAGCAAGTCAGTGGGCACAAGCTGGAGCTCATAATATAGGATGCATTCTGCATATGAAAGAATTCACAGAATCACATAATCATAGGGGTTGGAAGGGACCTCCAGAGACCATCGAGTCCAACCCCCCTGCCAAAGCAGGTTCCCTACACCAGGTCACACAAGTAGGTGTCCAGGCTGGTCTTGAATATCTCCAGGGAAAGGGATTCCACAACCTCCCTGGGCAGCCTGTTCCAGTGCTCTGTCACCGTCACTGTAAGGAAGTTCTTGCACACATTTGTGTAGAACTTCCTATGCTTCAGTTTCTGGCCATTTCACCTTGTCCTGTCTCCACACACTGCTGAAAACAGTCTGGCTTCACCACTCTGCCCCCCACACATTAGATATTTATAAACCTGGATCAGGTCCCCTTTCAGTTTTCTTTTTTCAGGGCTAAACAGACCCAGTTCACTCAGCCCTTCTCCCTAGGAGAGATGCTGCAGGCCCTTCACCATCTTTGTGGCCCTCCGCTGGACTCTTTCCAAGAGGTCCATGTCTTTTTTTGTACTGGGGAACCCAGAACTGGACGCAGTGCTCCAGATGAGGCCTCACCAGGGCATGGTAGAGGGGGAGGATCACCTCCCTCGACCTGTTGGCCACGCTCTTTTTAATGCACCCCAGAATGCCATTGTCCTTTTTGGCCACAAGGGCACACTGCTGGCTCATGACCAACAGGTCGTCTACCAAAACACCCAGGTCCCTTTCTGCAGAGCTCCTCTCCAGAAGGTCATCCCCCAACCTGTACTGGTGCATGCAATTACTCCTCCCTGGATGCAAGACTCTACACTTGCTTTTGTTAATCCTCATCTGGTTTCTTACTGCCCAGCTGTCCAGCCTGTCCAGGTCTCGCTGAATGGCAACACAGCCTTCAGGCTGTCAGCCAATCCTCCCAACTTCATATCATCAGCAAACTTGCTGGGGGTGGCCACTGTCCCCTCATCAAGGTCATTGATGAAGATGTTGAACAAGACCGGACCCAGCACCGACCCCTGAGGAACACAGCTGGTTACAGGTCTCCAACCGGACTCTGCACCACCAACAACAACCCTCTGTGCTCTGCCAGTCAGCCAGTTCTCAACCCACCTCACTGTCCACTCATCTATCCCACACTTCCTCAGCTTTGTTATAAGGATGTCACGGGAGACAGTATCAAACACCTTGCTGAAATCAAGGTAGACTACATCCACTGCTCTCCCCCATCTACCCAGCCAGTGACAACATCATAGAATGCTACCAGGTTGGTCAAGCATGACCTCCCTCTGGTGAACCCATGCTGACTGCTCCCGATAATCACTTTCTCTTCCAGTTGTCTGGAGATGACATCCAGCACAATTTGTTCCATCACCTTTCCAGGGTCAGAGGTGAGGCTGACTGGCCTGTAATTACCTGGATCTTCCTTCTTGTCCTTTTTGAAGACCAGAGAGACATTGGCTATCCTCCAGTCTTCAGACACCTCCCCCATTCTCCAAGACCTCTCAAAGATGACAGAGTGCGGTTCAGCAATTCATTTGTAGATTTGCAATCAAAGGGCTTCCTATTTCTCATTGCTGCTGTGGATGCGTTATGTGGCTGCACAGCTTCTCACCTGGAAGAGTTGTATACCTGCAATGAAGGACTCTGTAGGCAGAGCATTTAGTCCAAAGAGATTAAGCAGAGATTTTTGCAATAGTTTCTATTCCTTTCATTTCTGGACTGTTTAATCTTTCATTGTCTATGGCTTTTTCCCTACTGACATCTCAGTGTGCTTCCTGCTTTCTTGTTCTCTGGGATGGCTGATCTGTGTTCCCTCTAACCAAATGCTGACAGGCTCCAAGTGTGCCTCCAGCCTGAGCTAATGCTCCGGTCTAATCTCTGGGGTGGGTTTGTTCTTCACAGAAGGTAAAGCATGGCTCCACAAAGCACAGCTCTTCATCTTTTGCCAGTTGTTGTTATTCCATTTGGTGAGGCATTAGAATAAGAGCATGTTAATAAATAAATTTAAAAGGATTAATGCATGATGAATAGACTGTGTAAGCATATTACAGCCATAGTTATTATGTGATGTAGGTGATCATAAGTCTTGGTTAAATGCAACCTATTGACCAACTGGACTCTATAAAAGTCTGTAACAAGACATTAGCCACTTGTTAACAGAGCTAGTAATCATTTATTGATTCTACATGCAGTATTTATACATCCGCCACACTAGGAAGTGTGGCATTCAATTCCAGGATCTACCTTTGAGTCCCACTTATTGTAATGAGTGACACAAATCTGTCACTTATGTATGTTTATCTGCCAGATGTTGTCAGGACAGGCAATAGGTGAGTGCTGCTGGCAGTGCATGACAGTATTAGCATTGGGCTGCTTGGGTTGGAGCCTTGCAGAAAGAAGTAACTGTTTTTGTGCAGCATGCTGATGTTTCTCTATTTGGTTTTGTTCAAATTGGAATTGAAATACATGGATTTTGAAAGTCTTCATTAACATTGAGACTACCAACAGGGGCAGTGCAAGCAATGGGCTTTCTTTGAGACCTGGGCATTTGAGTCCTCAGGCGCTCATTTCTGCAGAAGTTCAGGTAGGCTGTTCTGCCAAGGCTTGGACAGATCTCCCATCTCACATGAGAAATGAGTTAGACTGATCTGTCCCTGCTGAATCTTTCCATTTGATTTTCCAAGAGAAGTGTTAAGCTGGAATTCTTCTACTTCATCTTTCCTGGTACTATCCAAACACAAGTGAGAAAAGCAGAGTGAGTTAGCCATCCCAGCACAGGATGCAAGTAGAGTAAAAATGTTAGAAATCCTCAGGTTGCTGGAGATTTGGTAATTGTCTCCCTTTGAGGGATGAGTAAGTGATGTTAAGGGTCAAATGGTCAAAGTGAGTTAGACAAGGAGAAGGAATAGAAAGGTGAAAGGTGCGGGGAGGTGAGACAAGGAAAGAGAGAAATGGGGAGTAGGGCAAGGGACAGAAGCTGCAGGAGTCACCCTTGCTGAAGTAAGGCAGTGCAATAATAAATATCCTGGAAAGCTCATACTGCAGTCCTGCACAATGCAGAATGACATGATGAAGAGGCATGCATTTCTTTCCTTTTCTTTCTAGTAGGAGGAAGCAGTGATTTTATCATGGGAGTGAGAAAAAATGATGGAGTGGAACATCCTTGAAGTAATATAGTGAGGAACACAAGGCACACAGCCCTGGAGGCTTGCAGAGGATGGCCTTCATTTCTCTGTCTCTCTGTGTTCCTCTGGCCCTGGGACTCACAGCACACACAGCCCATCTGATTTAATAAAGGCAGGAAGCACACAGTGACGGAGCCATGAGAGACTGCAGATAGGGGTTGGAGAAGGGTCAAACTCATTAGTCATATGATGTGATGTAGTGTGCAGGGAGGGGGAGAAGGTTGGAGAGTTAAGAGGAGTGGAAATAGTTATAGTACTAAAAAAATTGATGTTACCATGACTGACCTGAGCGCTGTGCTCCAGTGTGACTTTTAGGGTTAAGGGCATCATCCCGGCCTTTCATCCTTTCCCCTTTCTTCCTTTGGATCATGGTTTCATCATCGCATTCTTCGCAGTCCCTGTTACCTGCTAGTGTAAGAGGTGCGTGTACTCAGTGTTCCCAGTGCACAGGGACTCAGATTGGGGATGCCTGCAGGGCTACTGCTGCTTCAGGGTCAAAACATCTTTTTCAAAATGGATGCTCTTCCCTGCTGTAACCTATTCAGCGGGACTTGGAATGAACCTTCCACTCATGTGCAGAGGTTCTTCAGAGAATATTTGTTGACTATGGCAAGTGATGAAGCACAAAGTACAGAGAGAACGGGGCAGAATAAGAACAAATGACAGCCCACACATTTGTTCCCCTTGTCCTGTGAGCAGTGTGGGGGAGGATGCTCTGCTGGTTGTTCTGTGGGGTCAGACATACCCTTGTATAGAGCCGGCATGCAACAAAAAACTGTAGAATTAGCACAGATGTATGTCACCATTGTTGTTAGTGATATTTCCTGACTATCATTATATGGACATTAATATTTTTAAAAATTGTTTCTGTTGCTCATTCGAAGAGAAGGTTCATGACCTGTAGGCAGCGAGTCACATTTCTCTCATGGCAGCAAATTGGACCCAATTCTCTCATGACAGCAAATCTGTTGATTTGTTGTGTTGCCTTTTTGTGATTGAAAAAAAAAGACTTTTTTGTATTATGAAACTCTAACAGTAATTACAGACACCAGGTCAGAAAACAATGGGAAATGAGTTGAACTTTCACTGTAATGCTTTTTGAAGTCCAAAGGTTTTTTATCACTCCCTCTTTCTTGCTGTGGGAGGAAATCCTGAAATAGCGCAACCAGAACTTTTTTCTCAGCATGTTTCTGGTTCAGCAAAGAGCAAGAATTATTGATTCATAAAATGTTAAAAAAAAAAAAAAAAAAAAGTAGTTTGTAAATGAAAATATTTCCCTAATTTTCTCTTTTGTAATTTCTCTGAAGTTTTAAATATAGTTGTAAAATTCAAAATGCTACATACAGCTTCTACAGCTGGTGAGAGCATGTCATGTTCCTTGAAGTCTCCATTTCTCTCCTTGGTTAAATATGAAAATTTAATTTGGGAAATATGCAGTCTGTCCCAAAGCATTATAAACTCACCAGTCCTAAAGGTAATTTTTCATTCTCTGGTGCCTTCTGCATTGGTGTTGTCTCCAATAAATGAGCTGGTGAATGACAAGAATCAGGCTGTTAGCTGATGCAGGATTAGTGAAACTATGCAGATCGACACCCTCTGAATACCTTGTCCTGAGTTTATGATACCTTGGAGCTGAATGTATCTTTTGTAGAATCTTTTCTCTCAGTGCTACTGCATCTGAGTTCTGCAGAAAACGGTGAAAAGTCTTCTGTTGTCCTTTCTGTCATTGGTAAACTCGCCTTGAGCTTTGAGTGGTGACTGTGTCTATAGGGTAGAGGTGGGACTGGTAATGTACTCAAGGCTGGCTGACGGAAAGAGGCTACATTTCTCATCCTTGTGCAGTGGTCACAAGTGGTAGTGATCGATGGGGAATTAATGCTCATTAGATCCGCGGAACGGTTTAGTACTGCAGCTGAGATCTGGGGAATGTAGATGCTATCAATTGATGGATTAGTCATAATCTCATAACAAGCACTATATGAATAGACTATTTGAAATGCGACATTTGGAATAGATTTCTTGGCTTGATGGCCTGATGTGCCTTCAGATACTCTGAAGATGTCCAAACAGCAGTCCGAGCCTGCAGTCGCAGCAGAACAGATGAAGCTGCGGATGTAGGTTCTGGCTTTCCCTGTGCAGCAAAGACTGGTTCCCATCTCGGATTGGAAACCCCTGTATAGCTACAGGGTGAGGATTATGACAATACAGGGTAAGCATGACACCTGTAATACTGTGAAGATGGGGATGTTTTGTCAATTTTTTGCTCGTGATGATTGAGTGAGTTAATTGCAAATACTGTCCTTGTCATAGAATCATGGAATCATTTGAATTGGAAGGGACCCTTAAAGGTCATCTAGTCCAGCATCCCCTGCAATGAACAGGAACATCCACAGCTGATGAGGTCTCAGAGACCTGTCCTGCCTGAACTTGAGTGTCTCCAAGTCATCTCATAGTCTATCACATTTATCTCAATTTTTCTCTACAACAGTGGAAAGAATATTATTACTCTCTTTATGTTACTTTACTTTGATAAGGTACCTGGAACATTCTGGGTAGAGATGCGGATCCACTGAACAATAATGATACGTACTGTATCATATCCCGCTCTGTTCTAATCAGGGTTTTCTCCCTCCTGCTGCCCCCTGCACTACCGTATCCTCTTTGTTGCCTTCACTGGGTCAGACAAAAGTGTTTCTTGGAAGGTCAGTCTAACCTGTAGGAAATTCCTTCTGTCTCTGAGCTGGCTCATTCATCACTAGTCATAACCGTTCTGGAATGTGAACTCGTAGTCTGTTATCTGGCTACTGCTAGTGATGATGCCTGGAGACGACAGCTTGGTTTTCAAAAGCTAGGTTGACCCTGAGGGGCGAGGAAAACTTGTTTTGACAGAGCAAACATGACACGGAAGCAGTGCAAGTGCCAATATGTGCAGGAACAAGGTGTTATTTTCGCAAGGTGGATTTTTTTCCCCTCACTGAGGAAAACACAGCAACATATGGGAAACAAAATATTCCATGCTGTTTCGTTTCTTTTTTTCTTCCTCTAGAATGCAATTAAAACAGAAAGGTTCTCTGTGTGTATTGTAGCAATGAGGGAAACAGGAAAAAAAATGGATGAAACAGTTTAATCTGGGAAGAGACATGTGCTTTTCTCATTTCTGTGCCTTGGAATGATAGTGAACCAAGTGAACAGTGCAGTGATTAGACAGTTCTTGTTCAGGAGACCTACCTGGTGTTCTGTTCTTCTGTTCTGTTCCCTCCCCTGCTTGCCAGTCCCGTGCCCAGCACAGGGAAGCTTCTGTCCTGGTTGCTGCTTCTTGCACTGCCAAACTATAAAGAATGACAACAATCTCAACTCTTGACCCCAGTGCGATTATTGTTCCTACATGTTCTGCTTTCTTCAAAGACATAACAAAACAGATGACTGTGTATATTTTAAAATGTCAGACTGACATTGTGGCATTAATATAATTTAAGCCAAACACTGCTGGTTAATTCACTTTGCTTTCTGCTCTCTTAGTACTGCATTCCTTGTTTGTGGTACTCAGACGTGATTCTATGACACCCTTGATCCTGCTGAGCCACAGTTACCAAATATTCCAAATTTCAACAGACAAATGCTTTTTCATTCACTTGTGCATGCCTCACCCTGCATCCAGGAGCTGTGACCACCTTGGTGCTGCTGCCACGAAGGCAGAAAGAAGACTACATTTCCCTTGCTCGAGCCACAGTATGACACCATTCTTTTCTGGGAAGAATGCTTTCCTGTGGGAACTAGGATTTTCACTGAACTGTGAAGGAAGAAGCAAAATGATGTGGGAAAGCACCCCACAGGTTAGAATAATGTTTATGAAAACCATAAGAGTTGGATTTTCTACAGGGGAGTAAACTCCTTTTCTTAATGATGTCTATAGGTTCTTTGGGAAGTATGTGGCTCTGTGTACTGCTAACATACCTGATGGACCTACATGATAACTTAAAATGTATGAAAGAAGAATATAAAGAAAAACATGAGCCATTTTAGCATCAGCTACATCCTGGTAGGAATCTGCATTTGAAGGCAGAATCAGGAAATATTTAGTAAGTACACAAGCGATGTGTAGATGTAGCGGTCCTTCACGTAGTCCCTCTAAAGTGCTGTAGAAGTCTGACGACATCTTTCACGACTTCGGTGTGAAGCTGAAAAACACTTGCTGAAGACTTAACAACACGTTGTGACCGTGATAAGTTAAGATGGTTTATGTTTTAGTACTGACAACTCACTTCCTTTTCTTGCTACAACCAATAATGACCTCTGAGAGGTGTCAAGGGAAGAAGCAGTGTCATGTGTTTGGTGGGAGAGATGCAGTGGGAAAGCAGAGCCATGGGCAGTCCCATGCAGGGCGCTTGGCTGTGTCCTCCTGGGTTAATCCCACTGTACAGCTGCACTGCTTGGGGCGAGAGGGACGCATGAAATGAAAAGGGATTTCCCTTCTTGGGAATCAAATTAGAGCAGTCCAGATCAAGCCAGCCTCTTTTTTTTTTTTTTTTTTTCTTTTTTTTTCTCACCCTAAAAGGAAGTTTAGACACAAGTCCCCCAAGGTCCTTTTTTTTGGTCAGAAACATCTGTAAGCCACAGAACTGAAAGGAGTGTGGGGATGGTGCTAATAGCTTTACTGTTAGCAGTTGAGAAACTAAGTAGCAGTGTCTTGTGAGAAAAATGAGGCAGCTGAACGTATAGGCACTAGAGACTGTTGAGTCATGGATTAATCCAGGGTATGAACAGCAGAATCATTCCTGGGGATGAGAGCTGCCAGCAGTTGTATTCTCATTGCGGTAGCATGGTCTCTAGCACATGGGAAGTCCTGATTCTTTGACCTCTGTGCAAAGAAGGCAAAATAACGATGGAAAAGAAAGAGAACAGCTGAAACTAAACATATTTCTCTTGTAAAGTTTACAGCTTGAATATGGTCAGACATGATGTGTGCAAAAGAGCTCTTTGATTCAGTGTTATTCCACAGGGATAGAACAAAAACATAGCTCCCGGAAGCTGAAAAACACAGTGGTTTGCTGGTTACTGGGTGGGATTTTCAGCACAGACCCAACTCCTGATAAGAATGAAAGAATGTTGATCTGCAAGTTGGTGGTCTCAGTCCAAGCCTAATTAGAGCAGAATTCATAACGTTAGAGAATCATCTGTGACCTTATTACTGCTATCAGTGGAGTAGTAACAGCTGAAGTGGAATGAAATCCCCTAATGCCCTCTGCAAGTCGGGCCATGAGACTCTGCTTCCAGAAGTTTGTTTCTGTTGTACAAATAAGGCAGCTGTACAGCATTCCTCATATTGGCACACCAGTTCTTTTTATATGTTTACTGGCATCAGGACTTGTAAGACTTTGTTTTTTTCTCTGCAGAAGAATGATAAAATCCTCTGGGGACCTACTATATTCATCACTAAATCCTATACAACCGTCTGGTAGCTGATGTAGCAGAACCTCACTCCAGTAAGTGACATAGAAAGTAGCCGTGATGAGGTGCCTCTCATCTTTTTTTGTGTGTGCTAAAACTGCCTTTTAAAATTGGTTCTTCTGAAGGTCACTTGAATATGGCCAGCACTATATAAACCTCTAATGCTTTTTGCAACAATAATGCCTTCATTGTCTATGCAGCTAAATTGCAAGCAGTAGAAATCCAGATCTTTTTCTGAAAAGGAGACCGTATCAGAGCATTATTTACCTTTCTGCTCACACCAGAGATGCCAGCAACAGCAGCACATTTACCTCTATTTTGGCATCATGACAAACTGGACCAAATTTAACACTGATAAAACTTCATTGTTTTATTGGAGTTACACAAAAAGTTATTTTACTTGGTAGAATGATGGTGTTGCTCTTCTTATTGGAAAGAACTGAAAAAATATTTCTCTCCTTTTGATCTTCTTATCTCAGCGGGTACATATGAACAATATACCAGCTTTCCTAAACCAGATGTACATATAGAACAGGACAATAATCTTAACATTGTCATTTCACATCCTTAGATCATTTCCACAGTCCTTTATTGTCTCCTTTTTTTTTGGTCAGAGTTCCTTTGGTCTCATTGATGTTTCTGTCTGTGCATCCCGTCATTTATTCTGTTCGACAGCCAGAGTCAGATACTGAGAAATCCAACAAGAAAGGCAGAGGTCAGACTTGTGACATCTTTTGAGCTATGTATGTTTATGTAACCCAGCAGGGTTCATTTCCATCAAAGATGGAAATAGCATGTATCGCTGTTGCTGTGAGTTCAGATGGTTGAAGGGGTTGAAAAGAGCAGTTAGGGAGGCAGCTCTCCACTGTGTCTGTAGGTTTCATGCTGTACTTACTCTCATTGGCTTCTCATGAGCATCCTTGCTGCTTGTGTTTCTTCTTAGAACTATATCTGTTAAATTAACAATGGTGGAATCCTGTAGCTGCCTGGTGTGAAGACACTACTATTTATCAGGGACTTAGTCTGTATGGTAGCTCTTCAGTTGAAAACAAAAATAGAATTTCCACTTATTAAAGTGTTAGTAGTACGTTGTGAAGTTTTTGAAATTCAAATACAGAAACTGTTGGATTTATTTAACATACCAAAAAACCCACAAGTAGTAAATCTTGTGCATCTGATACATGTAATATTCTATTAATTAATTTATTAATATAAATTATAATGATTTTAATATTAATCTTGTCCTGAAGTTCTTAACAGCAGTAATGAGGGACTGTGTTTGGTACCACTGGAGAACTGGACACAAACTCAGTTTCCCAGCCATTGCTATTTCCTTCTCATGGTTCTAAACAAGAGAGGAAGCTGGAGACTGGCTTTGAGGACAAGCATTCACAGGTGACTGAAACGCTGTCCCTTCACTCACTTACTCAGTTGCCTACTCAAGGTTTGCTATCTGCAGTCTTGCTCTAGTCAGACTCCAGCACATGGGGAATGGGTCTGCATGTGAAGTCAGTTCAGAACACGTTTGCTCTATCAGAACCTCCCTCGCGGATGGTTAATCACTATCCAGTGGTTATCTAACCACTAACAGTTTGGTTAGATAACAGCTCTTTAGATTAGATGATAACTATCAGTCCTACCATGATGAAGTCTGGCTGCTGAGTAAACACTGAGGGAAACATTTTTCTTGTCATGCAGAGCATGCAATCCCAGTAGAGAGGAGGGGGAGCCTGAAGAAAAACAGAAGCTAAATTGCTCAGCCAACCATGCTCATTTATTCTGTGGTGAGGCTTGGACCTGAATGCAGGTTACCTGACTGCTAGTGAAGTGTCTTAATGTGTAGGTATGATGTCACTCTTCAAGAGTATTTGCTCAGTATAGCAAGCCTAGGAAGACATGAGTGCAGCTCTGGTTTTCGAAAATACATGTAATGGCTTTGAGTTTCAAAAGTAGACCTAAAAGGAAGAAGATTTCATACGCAATATCTTTGACAAGACAAGTAGGAAATGTTTGTTTCACTTTCAGAAAGACCCCAGACCAGTCACTGGCATTAGTTGGGATGTCTTCGTTGCATTTCTTGTGGCCTGAGAGGGCTGTTGGTCTTCTGGAAGCACTGTCATTCGTTTTAAAGCAATTTTGAAAATACAAAAGATTTTTTTTATTGCTGTATAACTATTCCTCAGCAAGCTGATTAAGGGAGCCTGAGCATCCTAGGCAGTTACACAGCCATAGCTGCATTTCTGTAACTGGAAGTAAAAATGTACATGATGTGCATGAAATTTATGGTTTCCACAGGGCTTCATGCTGCTGAGAGTCATCATGCCTCACATAACATATAATATCCCATTATAAACTCTGTCAGAAGAGAAAATAAGGCCACTGTCTCCTGCAAAACCCTGCCGGTGTAGCCACCCTTCAATGGAAGGTGTGAATGGTTAAATAGTTCAGTATGTGATGTGTGAGGCTGCTGAGTTTGGTTGGGGAGAAAGGACAAGGGGCTTAGGGGTGTGTCTGGGAGGGAAGAAAGAAATATATTAAGGAAGTTGCAGGTTATTCATGAAGATAAGCTTTGCACCATAGATGAAGGCAGACTGTGAACAGACATGGGACAGTTGTTACCCAGAAAGACTGACCCTTTGAAGAACAAGAGTTATTCAGAAAGAGATTTTATAGATCTGAGATCAATTTCCAGTTTTCATTTTTCTCTGAAGGGCAACAAATACTACGAAGCACTGCATTTATCCCTGTAGTTATAATGTATAGGTCGTTGGCTCACTGTATGTGTCAGGGTGGATTTTGGGTTGCTGTCCTGCCCAAGGTGAGATAAGAATGGCATCTGCAGTTAGTCTCCTTTCTTTGAATGCCCACTATATTGATGTACTCTCAGAAAATATACAAAGGATAAATTCAGAGCAGGTTTGTTACAGGAGAGCATCATAAAGTACTGGATTTGCTGTAGTAAAGATTTTCACCTTGATGTCATACAGCTAGTTGTATGTGCAAGGCAATAGGAGAACTTTATTTGGTTTTGCTGATGTCCTACTGTGAGATCATGGGCACGTCACTTCCATTTCCTCTATCTAGAGACTACTGAAGTCAGAAATCTCTCAGGAGTTCCTCCATGTCTGATCAGAGTCCTCCTCTGAGTTAGTGCCCCAGGTACAGCTGAAGTGTAAAGCTGAACTAATGAGACTAAACTGTAAACAGAACAATGTTGTGTTTTTATGGCAGTTCATTTGCAATCTGGAAGTTTTGAGTATAGTCTTTTCAATTAAAACATGAAATCCTTGTGTTTCAAGACATCCCCTGCTGTAGGCACCAACATTTTCTCATTGGCCACCAGAATATTTGCAAGACTGTGTGGGACAGTTCCTCAGAATCCAATGCTTTGTGTGGCCTCACTCCCAACTGATGTTCTGAGCGCACAGTATGGGGAGCTTCACTGCATGTACACGTCTAGGTAAGAAGCAAATTGCTCCCCTTCTTGCGAGGATAGAGGAGGAAAACTGCCAAATTTTCCTCATCTGGTCCTTTGTTGATCAGAGGGAGAACATGAGACTGAATATATCCATTCCTTTCCACCAAGAAATTCTATTCATATCTGAAGCTTTGTTTTTTTGGGATGGTTCATTGTGTATGGGAAATAGGGTGAATGAGGACATAGATGCTTCCTGCTATTTAGTGCTCCTCCAACATAGGGGCAGAGTTTTACCTGGAGATTGTATGCATTTATAACTGCGTTGCTCTAAGTAGAGCTGAGAGAAGTTGGAAATTGGAAACATTAAAATACCACAGTGAAGGCTGTTCTTGAAGTATTTATGATCAGAGTGAAAGCAGAATGTACCAGAAAGCTTCTGGTGGTGTCTCTTACCTCTTCTCACAAGGTTTCCCATCCTTCATCCTCAAGATCCTGGAATAATTTGGATAGACTTCAACTACACACCCAACTTTGTGTGGTTATCTGCACTGAACATCTGACCTCTTTTGAGGTTTGGACATCTTTGGGTAAATGGAATCCAGGAAAGATAAAATCAAACTTTATTTTTCATGTCTGAACTTCAAAAGTCCCTAGTTTGGTTAATGAAGCTGTGTCATGCTTGTGGGTTTTTGTGTGCCTCCGTCTTTTGGCACCTGCTAAGAATAGTTCTTGTTGCCAACATGCTGCCCATTACTTGCTCACAGATCTGTCACACAATGATCCTGTTTTCCATTAATGTTATGCTTGCTTCTAGTTCCTAGACAGCTTATAGGTATTGTCTGCAGACTAGTCACTCTGACATTGTTTTTGGTTGATTCCATTTGTGCTGGTGCTGGGGGGCTTGTTAAAAATACCAGTAAGAAGAAGAGCAGCCCCTTAGTTGCTGTAAGATTCTAATTCAGGTGCTCTGATTGAACTGCAAGAAATTATACTAGCTGAGGATCTAGGTACTCAGTGTTTCCTTTATTCTCCAATTTAAATTGAATAAATGAAACCATTAAAGGAGAATGATAAACGACCATTATTGAGTAGTGAGAAATTACTATTATGATTCTTTCACATCCTATGTTTGTCATGCCAAAGGTCCTAAAACTTGTACGGATATTCTTATAAATCATCTCAATATTTGCAAAATGTAATTGCTTCTTGAATCATACCAAAGCAAACTCCCTGGGACTGATGGGCCTTTGACCTACAAATTGCATAGCTGTTTATACTAGAGCAAAGTGGAGGTGAAATTGGACCTTCCTGATCTGCCAACATTTTTCCTCCAGTTTGAACTGATTTTATTTGAGGGAAATGACCAGACAAGATATCGTACTTCATATATGATTCAGTGGCCCATGTCTGTCTTCTTTTGTAGTAACGCAAACAGGTCAGAAGTTTCTGTATCCTGAGGGAGACAGAGCAGATGTGCAGAAAAGTGTCTGGGGAAGTTTTCTGCTTGTTTACTGCACTGTGACTCCACCGAAGCCCATGGCGTCATTCCACAGCGATAGGACTGTGAGATCGGAATCCTTGCTGTGGGTTCCAGTGCTTACCAATCCCCTTCCTGCTGAAAATGTGCTGTATAAACAAATCACAGACAGGACACGTGGCAGAGGAGGGGTGGAGGAGACAACAGACCAGAATGACAGACAGACGGGGGTCCGTAGACAGCCAGACAACAATTATAAATAGCACCCTTTTGAGATCTGTTTGATGTGTTGCCCAAGGCCAGGTGGAAAATCTTTCCGTTGCTGCCTCTTCAGCTAATCGCTTTCCCCTCATTTTTCAATAAAGATTCCAAGTTTGGTCACTTCTTTGGCACATTTGTTTCCCATTAGAATACTTTGTGCTGTTTCACTGTGTTATGCTAGATAATTGCTCTAATAACAAACCAAGGAAAAGCTTTTGAACATTTTAGGAAGTAATTTTTTCCCTTATGAAAATTCAGCAAACGCTGACAGAGATCTGGGGAACAGCTAAAGAAAGTCAAAGAAAGTAAGAATGAGAGAGGAGGAAAAGGAATGCATTGACTTTTATTGATGGTATTTCTGCACTTACATGTAAACCACATGCCAAAAATTTAATTGCAGTCCAACTGAATATTTATTTAGCACTTTATCATTTTCAAAGCTTTTTAATGAGTATTGTTTAAGAGAACCTCACAGTATCCCATGATTAGGGACACAAGGTTATTGTCTTCCAACTGCTGCTGGGGAAGGGGAGACAAGATCTTTTTTGAAAGGCAAAATGAATTCCAAAGCAAAGATTTGAATTCAAGAGGTCCTGGCATTGCTAAACTTCGCCACTTCCCATACATTAAGGACATGTTGTTCGAAGTGCCTCAGTAATTGTCTAACTGCTTCCACTCATGGCACTGGAAGTTTTAGTGGAGTAGTGCAGGAGAAAACAATTAGGACATGTTTAGTACTTTCAATAAGCTCCCTCTTTGTGTTTGTATACTGCCAAGATGCCTTTAAGAATTTAATGTGGTCAAGGGGATAGGGAGATAAATAATACAAGCGAGGAAAGGAGGCTTCAGGCTGATTTACTGAAGCCTCTTAGCTAAATTCTTTCCACTCATAATCTCAAAGAGGTGGAGTTTTTTGGCTGCAATGTCTGCACATTTACCATCTTACAGAAGAAGCTCCAAGTGCACTCAGTGCCTGAAGTTAATTTGAGGATGGAGGTGCCTGAGGTGAGAGATGGATGCTGATGCAGGCACAGGATACATAGCATTGGTGCTGGCTCTGGCTGGGGCAGCTGGGTGAGGTGGGGGAATGCTATGCCTTCATGTGCAGCTTCAGCTCCTTGTTCACCAAGGAGGAACGGTGGCACCCACCTCCTTTGCAGCATGTTGTTAGCTGAGTTTAGAGCTCTTGGCTCCTCGCAGATCTAGCTTCTGTTCCTGTCTTAAAAAGGCATTTTGTTTATTTGTTGTCATCCTTGTTTTCAAGCTATCTTGATATTTTTTGGTGAACAGAGAAAAGAAACAAGAAAATAATCTTTTGCCAGATCTTACTTGACTTCTGTGTTCACTAAAGATGACCAGCTCAGATATGTCCTGTGCTGTGGCTCCAGGCTGGCCTGTCTGGGTGCTGGGTTCCACTATTAGCCATGGTGGAGCTGTCCTTTCACTGATCCCATCCTACTGGATCCCAAACACCAGCAATGTCATTGCTTCTTCTGATAACATCACCACCACTTTCACTGGGGCTTTGCTGATGTCTGGGTTTGCTGTGTTTCCCTGTGTTTGCACTGAGTTTTCCTTGGGACAGCTGCAGCTGGATTGCATGCTGACCTGGATCTGGTCTGGTAGAATAAAGAAAGGTAATTGAAGTACCCCTGCTCTCCTCTTTTACCTTCCGTTCTGGGAAGCTGTTCAGTGGGACAGGATAAATAGCAGGGGATACACATGCCAAGTCCCTGGTACAAGGGATGCTGTAAGCTCTCAGCCACGCTTCTCTTCTGTAAATTCCTAACTGTGCAACCTCCCTTTGAGCAGCTGACAATCTTTTGATGACAGCCCCAGAGAGTTAATGAACTAAAAGGGCTATAGGTTATCTATTCCCTGAGATTGGGGAGCATGAATTAAATGGTCTTTTGGAAGATGGGAAATAATTATTCTTCTGCTTCATAGCTATGTCCAATTGAATGATGTCGCCAGCACAAATCAGCAATCACAATCACTGATGAAGACCCATTAAACAGATTGGGCTGAGTAATGCACAAGAAAAAATGTCAGGAGCGTCTTTAATTCTGAATCTCTCAACCCTACAGTGGTTTTTGGTTTGTTTTTTTTTCCTTAAAAAAAAAAAAAAAAAAAAAAAAAAAAGAAGAAGAAAAGCCCAGAGCTTTTATTCTCAGCACTTTAAAGCTGGAAATTGCTATGAACGAATTTCTGGAAAGGCAAGGACTGGAGTAGCTGAAAGTTTTCTGGGATATCTGAAGGGTGTGTTTAGCACAGCTGAAGTGAAGAAACCTTTGGGGAAAAGGTTTGGTCAGGACCAGCTGAGAAATGCTCCCCTTCCAGCTCTGTTGTGTGGCATGTCCTTCTGGCAGAGGCTGGGGAAGGAACAGGCTTCCCCAGGGCCACCGCTCTGTAGAGCTGAAGAGGTGGGTGAGCGTTGAATGATCCTTACTGAAAGAAGGACACATTCTTCTATACTTTAACTGTTGCAATAGTGACATAACGAAGTCAAACATTAGAGTGAGATCATTAGGAGGACTCATTAGAAACGCTTGGCTGTACAGTGAATTCAGTTGGAAGTTACGAATTATAACTCTTTAGCATTGTTGGAGGGAGGCAAATCTTATTACTGTGTTCTGCTTTTTCACCACACGAGCTGTAACTTCAGGAAGCTGTACGAAAGGTAAACTTCTCTACTTTGCCCACATGCTGGAAGAACAGGCCAATAGATTGGGCAACAGGTTCACCAGCTGGGTAAAGTCCAGCATCTCCTCCAGAGGTCAGTAACTTGCACAGATTGCAAAGAGAGACTGAGAGAAGCCCATATTTAGGAAAAAGGGAGTTGTCGCATGTCATCCTTGAGAAAGAAGGCAGCAGTCCATTCTGGAGCTTTGTCACACTTAGAGACCCTCAGCACCTAGGCCAGGTTTCGGCCATCAGAGTTTGGACAGCAATGGTATTGGGGGCTTCATCTGCGTTGGTGTGACTGCAGTGGTGATGCATCCCAATGCATCCCACAGGAGCCAACCTGGCAGGTCAGATGAAGAAACACAGTCTGGAAATGCCAGTTTCCTTGCATTTATGATAAAAGTGTGGAGTTTACTGGTACGGATGTAGCTGTCCCACAGCAGATGGAAGATGTCTGACCTCTAATCTCAGAAGAGCAACATTTCAATTCTCATTTTCCTTCACTCCCAACAGATACCCACAGGTTTCCAGCTGTCACAGATCTGAAGAAATGTTTGAAAATATGGCTGGAGTTCAACTAGCGTTTGCCTGAGTCTGCAGACAATCTAAAACCAAAACCCTCAAAGAACACAAACTGCTCCCTTCCTTTCAAAGGCCACAGAGATGCAGACACAGGAGGAGCACATCGGTTCTGCCTGGATCTTGGTTTTCACTCATTTCAGCCTAAGAAGCAGGAGCAGTGAGAGGTGTATCCACACAAACTGGTCAAACTGCGGACTTCCAGACTGAGCTGGCATACTTAACTGCTGTTGATTGATATACCTGCTGGATCAAAGCCCCATTCTCCCCTATTGGATGGAATATTTATTGGTAGTCCTGGTGTCCTCTGTCCGGATGTGGGTACGTTCCAGCTCAATAGCGAGGGTGCTTGTGCAAGCAGGATGGCAAACAATGGTTTCTTGTTTTGACTGCAGGTTGTTAAAATACTACTTTGGAGGTTGTGTCACAATATTGGAATGTGATTCAGTAGCAAAGACACAGAAATGTTTTAAAGGGGTATCATGCAGATCTCTGCATGCTCAGGGTACAAGTGGAAGTCTGCATGGCTCTGGGCTTGTACTCCATACACATGCTGCAGAGACACAGCTCCTTCCAACTTTCTTTGTAGGTGATTTCTAAAGTTCTTCAGCATCTCTTTGGCTCCTTTGTTAGATTTATCCAGTCTTTCCTTCCCCTTGAAAAGCTGTATCTGAAATTGAGGTGCTGCAGTTAGCTGAGAGCTTACCTGGGCCGGAAGGAAATCATTCCATGACCTCCATGAGGGACAGTACTTCCAGGAATAGATTTACACTAATAATCAGAGAAAAGCCAGAGGACTAAAGTGGGGCAAAAATAGATTCCTTGGCAATACTAAGGGCAGTTAGTTAATTACAATAGAAATGCCTCTGCAAACTTCTACAATGAAATTAGCAGAGGTTGTCAAGTGCCTTGATCTGCTGTGATGTGCTGGGCAACAACTTATCTTCTGGCCTTTCTACAACTGAGGTTTTGGACAAATAATCCACCAGCCAACTAACTGCCTGTAGTTGGGCTCACTTTTAGTTGGTTAATAGGAGGCATACACGAGTATGCCTGGCTAGGACATTTAGTGATGCTGAAGCCTAGTGTTGTGCTGGACTGGAGTGAAAGTCCTGAGCAATGTCATGTGCTGACAAACAAAAAGGAAAAAAAATACGTAGGTTTTTCTCAGTTGAAATGTTTTGTTTGGACATCTCCATGAGAAACTTGAGAAAGAAAAAAAAATTGAAATGAAACTTTTCAGAATTTAATTAAATGGCACAGAAAGTTATTTTGAACAAAAAGCAAATGTCTTTTTAGTGAATGTTCTACCAGCATGTTTTGATTATTTTGGGTTTTCCCCCCCCTAATCTTTTTTTTCCCTTGGCTCTGGAAATTCAATGACACCAAGCCATTCCTAGAAGAAAGGTTCTGGTTTGGATGAATCCAAGTTTTTCAACAACATGTTTTGTGAGAAAATTCCCTGCTGCTTCTGTTCATCAATAAATTTGATGAGTTTAACCAGCTTCATGGCTGGCTGGGACAAAGAGATCCCCCACTTCAAGAAGTGGATAAATAACTTGGCACAAAGTCCTTCTCTGTTGACTCAGTTTACTTTGTGGACCCGGGCATGACTGTCATAATAAATTAAAGCATGAACAGTCCCATTTGTCACTTCACCACTTCCTTTTGCTTCTTTCCAACATGTGGTAAACCGATTAGTTTTAACACAGAGAAAAAGCCAGATGAGGGGAGGAAGACAGTGCTACAATTAAGGGGAGAGAGAGGAAAAGGGAAGACCAGTGGGGCGGCATGAAGTCATGGCGGGCACAAATTGTGTCTTTCTGGGGCAGAGCCACACTCAAGTCAACAGGTCTATCGTCTGTCCTTGGGGAGAAAAGGGACATGGTAATTCTGGGATTCAGGTGTAGTCACCCCTAGAATTCACAGTGTAGTCCAAAACCAGAGGTACAGAAGCCTCCTCTCAGTCTCACTCTGCCCCAGATTTCAGAGTCATGCAGACTGTAAGGTGCAAGATGTTCTTTGGTGTCTCTTCACTGTGCACGACTCCGCTGCTCCTCGCCATCATCTGCAGCAATTTCCTAGAGCCAGAGGAGGGATGTGTTTGGAGCAGGCCCCTTGCTGACAAGGTGTGAACAGATTGATGGCCATCCTGTCCCACCTGGCGGCACAGGAATACATGCAGCCTGAGCGGGCTGTCCGGGAATCCCCCGCCAAACCTGAGCCCTGCAGAAACAGGTTTCGGCTTTGAATGAGAGCAGAGGTCACATTCAGAAAGAGAGAAGGGTGTGTATATGTGTGTAAGCATGGTGGGAGCTCAGAAGAATGTAAGTTTGGGATCTGAAAGCATCACACTCCTGAATTATGATTATTTATTATGCTGATAGTGCCTAGAGGGCCCAGCCTCATTGTGCTGAGGACTTCACAGGCCTGGAAGATGGATGAGGAAAACCTCCCTACAGGGGCTGGGAACAGGTGTGGCATCTATCCATCACACTGATGGAGCGTGTTTGTGAGATGGGTATGTGAGCATGTGCAAGTGTGGGGGAGACAGCAGGAGAAGGAGAAAGTTGGATGGTGATTTTAATCTCTTTGGCTCTGAAGAAGGGTTTTATTTTTTTCTTTTAACCTCACCTTTCTTCTCCAGTAGTGATTATCCACAGGTAAGATAAGAATTATCAAAAAGTTTTAGTGATTCTGCTTAAAATCTGGATGCTGAGTGCTGAGAGATGTGCTTCAGTCATTCCCTCTGTATCTTTAAGCAAGTCACTTCAGACCTTTTTAATAGTAATGAAGTACCTAACCCCTGTAACATCTCTAAAAATCTTTTTCTTTTCTTTTAGTGCTTCAGTTTTACTAAGTTTTAGTAAAAAAAAAAAAAAAAAAAAAAAAAAAGGAAGTGAATGAAGTAATTTTTTTTTGCAGGAGCAGCATATTGAACACCACTGGTTTCCCCACAAAGATGTAGTCCATGCCTGATTACTCTGTAACACTTCTGTCCTTGCAGAGTCCTCCATCACGCTGGGGCTGAGCAAAGCATCAGACCATGGTTGGGGAGGGATGTGCAGCTCTGGCAGGTGGGCTGCAGGATTTCAGCTGCCTTCCGTTTGCTTGGGAAAGCTGCTGGAAATCTCTGCCCCAAGTCAGGATTGCCTGAGGTGGGACCACAGGCTTAAAAGGTCCCAATCACAGAAAATATCTGCTTCTTAGGGAGTCAGGCGAGGACTGTTTTTCACTTAGAACAACATCCTGGAAACCTAGAGGTGAAATCTGCTGAATATTGAGGAACCCTGTGCTTGTTAAGGGTTAATGAATCGACTGCTCTGAAGCTCATTAAAGAGAGGGGAACAGAGCATTCTGCACATCAGTGGGACATGATGCTTCTTGAGTACTCTAGGGATAAAAAGAAAAGAGAAGTATAATTTTCTTTCTTTTAGTTCTCAGAGCAATCACTAGCAAGAAAAAACTTAGCTATTCTTAGTTGCATCTAGGAGCTGTGCATAATCTATCCTGCTGAATTATGGAATATGATAGCTTTTATTAAATCCATTACAATTACAGCCTCTCTGCTGCACAGGTTTAGAATATGGAATAACTAGGGTGCATAATTTCAAATAAATATTTAAGATTTTGATGCACGATAGTTTTAGACTCTTAGGAAATAGAATTACATTTAGTTTTGTCTGTTTTCTTTTATTTCACACAAACTTTCCTATCCAGCTGCTTTGTAGAGTTAGTTACTTTTTCCTTCTTTTTTCCATTTTCTCGTTTTTATCCCGGGGAACAGATCATGACTGATGCAGTTTTGCCCAGGATTTTATATCCGTGACTTGAGTCTTCTATAAAGTGGCTGGGTGTATAAAGCCAGAGATAGAGAAAATTCCGCATAAAGTTGGAACTAATCTCAGGAAGCATGCAGCTAAGAAATGTATCAGTCAAAACTTTGACAGGAAAAGATCCATAAAATTTGGACAAATTCTGTTGAACAAAAGAAGTGACAAGTATATTTTCTTCTGGAATTTGGACTGTGTGTTTTCAGGTGACCCATGAGTAATAGAAGAAATGGAAGGCTGAACACTGCTGTTTCCCTGCATGTCCAGCCAGCAGCTGCTGTGGGCTTCTTCTGTGCTCGTGGATTTCCTCCTCCAAGGCACTTCCAGTAGCAGTTACCTAGAGGAATACACAAGGGCTGCCTGAGCATGGTAAGCAGAAACTCCTTTCCTAGGCCTTGATGTACCTCTGTCAGAGCAGATGTTGTATACAGCCACACAGATGATGGCCTCCGAGGTGCGCTGCTCTGGGCCTGGCCATGTGCCGCTGAGAACTTCCTCCTGGTGGCCTGGGCTGTCTGAGCTGACAGCTCTTTGCTGCCTCCCCAGCAGCTCCCAGTTCCTCGTGCTGCTCCCAGCTTTGTGTTGCTTGCTCCATGAAACTCACAAGTAGCATAAATACCCGATCCCAAAGTAACGAGGACAGGGTCAGAACCTCCCAGAGGCTCACAGTTTCCCTCTCAGGTTGCCCAGCTGTTTGATGCCAAAGAGAAGCAAGGATGGGAATTTCTGAACACGCTAACAAGAGGGAAAACTCCTCTGTGTGATTTGTTTGCTTCCTTTGTCTTCCCCACACCTGCTTCCTTTCCTCCTCTCTCCTCCCCGCCCGCCCCTCAAGAAGATGCTCTAGGTGTTGCCTTTGCCTTGGCTGCCAATACTCTGCGGAGATGTGTTAATGATGACTGGCAGCTTTTAAAAGTGCTGTTTCAACACCTTGCTGTCACCACACCTCATACTTCAGCAGCTTAGCACATGTTCCAAGGTGTTTAAAGAGCTTCCCGTGCAGACCTTTTCCAGGCACTAACCTCTTGCCAGGAGCGGTAGCAGCTCCTGACCGCACTTTTCTGGCTGCGACCTTGTTAGTATTTGCCTACGACATGTAAATGAGCAGCACGGTCGTTAGCTAACGAAATGTGTAATGTTTTCCATTGTGTGGAAGGCTCAGAGCTGACAAGACCGGAGCCTGTGTTCCAAAGTCTAAAGCAGTTGGCAGGTTTCTCAGTACCAGTTTTTTATGCCCCCGAGTGGGTTATGGAGCGGAAAAGGGGGTGGAGAGGAAAAGAGAGGGAGGAATGCATGGTGGGGGGAGAGTTAGCGGGAGAGAAGGGCCATTTGCAAGCCACCAGCTTTGAATTCAGCTTGCACGGGCCTTGTGGTTGCGCTGAAGGGCCTGTTGGACTCATTTGATTGACTCTAGGCTTAATGCTGCTTGCCACTTACCAGCACTTGTCTTTGCTCATTAGCAGGGGGATTATGGGCAAATATTTAGATATTCAAGAGAGGAAATGTTAATCTTTGCCGTGTTCACTGAATATTGAAATGAGGCAGCAGGCAGTATTGCTCTGTGTTTGACCTAGACTTCCAGTACTGAGCAAACACTTGAGTCCTGGGATGGATTTACAGAATGGCACCTCCCGGGTATTGGGGTTCAAATCACACTTGGAAATTTAGACCTTCTCAGAAAAGGCAGTGCAAGCAGCCCACCCAAGCACTGCTGTACATAAATGGTGCAGAACCTTTCATCTGAGAAATGTGAGACACAGGAAAGTGCAACCCTGGTGGTATCAGAGTAATGCTGGCAATGTTGTAGACCCTCTGCTTCATGGGCAGGAGGTGGACCCACAGTGATGGGTAAAGATGGTGAGGGCTGATAATTACTGGTAAGCTGAGCACTAGGCATGCTCCTTGTGATTAAAAAAATGAGAAAAATGCAGATACCCTCTTGAGGTTTGGGCAGGGTGATCTCCCAAACAGAAGTAGGAATTAGGAACTTAATGTGTTCGGAGGTGAATGTGGTGTTTGTGCTGGTGTCCTGATGTCTCTCATGTTGATCTGTTGATGGACAGGCTACTTCCTTGGCGCATGAAATGGACTCAGGTTAATCTGCACTGAGGTTAATCTGCACTGATAGACTGGAGCAGGTAAAGAGAAATGCCTTGCGTCGTATGTAATTACCCAGAACTTTTATGTAAATTTACTTCTTTTGTTTTTATGTTTTTATATTATGCTACGTTGTGCAATTAATGCAGACAATGAAGATGGAGACATCAAAATCTAATTGGAGACTGTTGTAACTTTGTGGAAAATTATTTCTGTAGGTAAGGTTAAAAGGCAAATTTATCTGTATTTGAAAGGCCAAGAGAAGTGAAGCTGGCAGCAGTGTATTTAATCCATGTTTTAAGGGAGCATAACCTAAACCAAATGTGATTACTACCTTCACAGGGTGATGGAATAGGTAAGGTAAAGCCAATCCCGACAGGTGCTGAGAGCACCTACTCTGACCCCACAGCATCTCTGTGAGTTCAAACCTCTATGTTTAAGGCAATTCAGTTATCCTGAAATTATTATTTAACTTGGTCAATTTACATCAGAATGACCCGTGAAATTATTTGCTTTTTCAAATACAATCACTGGCTACATCCTGAAACATCAATTGAAAAACATTTTTTTGTGGATTTTATTATTGATGGAGTTCCTAAACACTGTTTCTTTATGTTTACTGTCTCTTGGATTCCAGTAGGTTGCTAGTCAATTAAATATTTCTTCAGTAAATCTGAGGTTTAGAAGATCCCTTGGGAGTTGTAGAACTCCTCTTAGTGGGAATTGAAAACCAGTTATCTTAGGCTAACCGACATCTGACAAATCCACTCTGTGTGCAATTCCTCCATTTGTGGCTGTGCCCTCTTTACCTGGGATCTCTTCCTGTTTTTCCTTTGGCATTTTTCCTTTTGTCTTTTTTACTGTTTTTCTTTCTTCTCATGTTGCATTGGAGAATCTAGGGGAGGACAACTTGCTTTTGTTCCTCTACCCATTTCACCTTCCCTGAAAACTGGTTGTCAGCAACGCAGGCCATGGTTTCACACTGCTGGAAACAAGAACCAACAGATACATTTCATAGCAGGCAACATGTGAGCCAACAGATAGCAATGACTTCAGCCACAGCCAGAGGTTTGGACCATGCCAATGTACTCCAGCTGCTGGGGAGAGGCATGAGGTCCTTTTTTTTTGGATCTGTAGGGCTTTTCCATGCACAAAGTGAATGGCTGCTTGTGTTCAGTTTTTGAGATGCCCTCTCTGAGTCTGTTCTCATTGTCAGATTTTTTGTTGCTCTTCCTGAGTAACTCTGGCATAGTGTTCAGGAACCTCTGGCTGTGCAGAGATAGGGCACTTGCTGCTCTAGGGAGTAGGGTGAGTGGGAGAGAGTATCAGAGGGAGTCTCCTGCAGTTGGCTTTGTCAGCTGCACTCAAGTGCATCACGCTCAGTGAAACTCCTGGTGCAGCTTCCTGCACCCGATACTGCTTTGGCACAGCTTTTCTTCCTCTTCTATTAACTCTGCCCACAGCCTGGCATGTGTGCATGGTGGGGGCAAGGGGCAACATTAAAATACGCCTTGAGGAGCCTAACACCAAGCAAATTCCCACCTATGAAGTGCAGGTCCCATACAGGGGAGCAACCCATCTGTGCTCTCTCTGAGAGTTGTTCTCCAGCTGCTGATGTAGGCCACCTGATTTTGAAATGCTGCTAGCTGTGGGAAAATAAATGTTTAGTGGAGCTTGTGCCAAAGGTGCAGTACAGCATAACCCAAAGTGGAAACAGAAAGTTTGTGTTCACATCTGTGTATCCTTGCCTCCTTCTCTGAAGCTTCTGTCCTGCCAGGTGTCTGTAGAAAGGTGGCAAAAGGGAGAGGTTTGTACTCAAGAAAATACAAAGCAGCAGCAATAAGCCTGGCAGCAGGGCAAGTCATAGAGCAGTAAGATTTCAAAAGTAATGGATAATGAGGATTTGAATTTAAATATTGTATACCTTTTCTACGTTTTTCCCTCCATCTTAAACCTGCTACTGGAATGCACATCTTACTTTTGAAAGGTTTAGTTCAGAAACAAAATGGGTCTCTGTTTGTTCATGGGACAGAGAAGTTCTCTGCCACCTGTTCAGTTCTAGCTGTAATTATTAGAAAAGTTGTTCTCTAATAGACTTTAGAAGCTGGGACAAAACAAATACACAGATGGAATTGCCGGTACCTAAAGAAGCTTGTCTGGTGAAAGCTCATCCTTGTTATTGATTCAGGTGGGAAGGAAAACGCACCAGGAGTGTTTCAAGCTCAGCACTGCTTGGGCTGGAAGAGCTATTCATAGAGGGAGGGATGTGTTCAGAACTGGTGCAGTCATTATTCTTCATAAATGAATTTACCCCATGTGGAAGAGAAACAATTCCCTATGCTCTCTTTACCCTCACTGCTGACCTCGAAGCAGGGATTAAGCATTATGCTGACTTTTACCTAGCAGTGAGTTATAGTCTACATGGATGGGGTCTCCTGTCCCCAGAATCATTTCTTTTCTTACAATACATTCTGCTTTTGTTGGTTTATTGATATTTCTGGTTTTGTTCCTTTGTTTGAGTCTTTTTTCTTTTTTTTTTTTTCGCACACACACACACAAAAGTAATAATTAAAAGGAAAACCAAACCTTCTCTTCATCCCCAACCAAAACCAGAAGGAACACAGACAGTTTGTGATTCTTTATTGCATGTGGCAGGAAGAAAATATTTAATTCATTTTCCACCGTGAACTTGAAAGGGACGTTGTCCACTGATCTGACTTTTCCACAAAGTGTTGCACAACCTATCGAGGAAGGTGTCTTTTTTGGTGTGGTGTATGCCAATCTCCAGAAAGGAAAATGCTGCTGAGGCGGTGCCAGCTGGCTCCAAGCCCATACTCCATTTCCAAAGCCAAGGTAATGGCATTAGCAGGGTTGCCATGAAAGTGGAAGCAAAACAACATCAGTATCTTGGCTGCTCCTTGAGAGCAACTGCTGTGTGAGAGATGAGAGAAGGAGAAGGGAGAAAAAAGGGAATGCCCAATGAAAATGTGTTGGGGACAGAACGCTTCGTGATGGAAGTTGTTGATTAAATGTGCTGTTCTTTGAAAATCAGAGGTTCTGGGGAGCATTCAGCTTTGGTGAAGGTATTAAAGCACAAATACTCTAAATCCTTAATTGTTACGAGTAGCAAAATGTAAATATTGACAGTACTGAAACATCATATTTTGGAAGTAGTTCCATTTCGTGTTTTTTATGACGTGGTAAAATATTAACTCTGAGGTATACATACTGCATTCCTATGTACTGTACAATCAAATCAATAATTATTAAATTATTAAATCCAATAAAAATATAATTGTTGTTATGTAAATAAAAAGCTTTCTGTTCTACCAAACAGGCTGTCATTCTTCAGGATTATCAATGTGGGGTAGTGCTCAGTTTTCAGTTTCTTGTTCTGGTTCATTACAATTAGGCAGTTTATTTCTTCCACTGTGGAAATTTGTACAGAAACTGCTTTTAGGCCAATTTTAGTCAAGGTCTGCTCTGAAATCATTTTGCCTGTGCAGTTTTATCTTACAGTGCATCACAGAGAATTAGATAAGAAGACCCACAAAACGTGATCTACTTGAGTTTAGCACTCAACCCAACTGACCCAACTCTTCCTGCTGAGTAATGGAATGTATTAGCTGGGTACAGTACCATCCCGATGTGTCTGAAGGATTTTCTAGTAAAGGGGGAGGTGTTCATCCTGCTAATGAAGCTACCAGCAACAACCTTCTGTTTTGCAGATCTGTGTAATAGTTCAAGGGATTTTAAGTCATCAGCTGTGGCTTTGGTGCCACGGCTTTTTGCTCTTAGAGTGTTCCCTTAACTGACAACAAGAGAAATGTGATGAATTTTCAGAAGGTTATAAAGCCCGAAAGGCTTCACAGCCATCTGAAACAGGTTGCCCAGAGCAGTGTGGGTGCCCCATTTCAGAGGGGCCCAAGGCCAGGCTGGATGGAGCCTGATGCAGTGGGGTGCAACCAGCTCAACAGCAGGGGTTGGGACTGGATGGTCTTTGAGATACAGAAACCATTCTGTGATTCTATGATCCTAGATGTGACTGGGTATGCCTTCCTTTGTGTAATTGGCACCATCCAGGAGTATTTTGCCTTTATGCAGCTGTGTTCTTTTCATGTCACGAAACAAAGTCTAGGTACAATCAGCACTGCTTGCACATTACCTTCTCTTGGAGCAGTGGAAGACCAGCACAGACTCAACAAGGTGCTCGTTTAGATCTGCTGGTCACATCAGGCACTTGATCATTCCCAGCAGTAGCAAATGGGGTTATCTCTCCTTATGTGGTGTGCTGGGTAGAAGCCAGAAGGTTAATGCATGCTGTAATGTCAGCCCTGGCATCACACTGCTATGGAGACACTGAAACTGAGCATTAATAGATACAGGTTTTAATCCTGGCCTGCTCATAGACTCATTCTTTTCTTCCTTTGGTTACATCATGTCTCTCCTCTCAGAGAAGACCCAGTAGTGGGACTTTGTTCTTGGTTGGTAGGGGGACTGAAGAGCTTGCTGGCTGTGTGTCTGCAAAGGGCTCCATGGCTGTCAGACATCTGTAGTTCAAAGTGGCGCATTGTGCAATGACTTCAATGTCCTCTTCAATTTGCCCTGATGAGCATTAATTAGTATAGAAAAATTGGCATTTTTCTTCTGCCGGAGACTGTGGAGTAAGGGCAATGGCTTGTGGCTGATCTTTACAAGACAGGGCTGTGGAACATTTTCCATTTGAGAAGTCTGTCTCACAGTCCAGCAGTGTTAATACAATTTTTTAGTGATTAAATGTTAAAAATAATACAGAACTTGTGCTTGTTGCCAGACTGCATTGGAGGGAAGACCCTTGTGTCTTAGGGGTAAGGCATGGGCAGAAGTACTCGATTAGACGGCCCCAGAGACCTCTGCTGCTTTGTTTCATTTCTGAACGGCCAATAACCAGCACTTTCAGAAATGGATGTAAGAGTGGCTCCTGTAGCAATGAGTGTCCCAGTTTAATCAAGTCTTGCGTGCGAGAGCTTTTGTGTTAATCTGTTTTGAATTTTCTAAATGAATCCAGTAGTGCTGTCCTGCTCTACTTCGTCTGAGAACACGGCCTGTGAACATGCACTCTTTGTAAATGGAGTGCTGGCAAGATAGGAAAGTTCTGAACTGTTCAATGGTAGTAAATAGATCAAACATATCAGAGATGGGGGCTTTGACACATTCCCAAGTGCATCTGAAAAAATATGGTTGTGATTAGATGTATTTCTATAGGTTGGTGAAATGATGTGGGTCACATCATGAAAATAATGCCTCCTATTTATTTCCATACAAACTACAACAGATACAAAGAATGCAATAACACAAATTAATAGAGTACATTCTCAGCTACAAAACTCTGTGTTTTTCAACACAGCCATTACCATTAGCTCTTCATTTTCACCAGCAATGAACAAGAGTTGCGTGCTGTGCTCGTAGAAGAGGTGACCCACTGCCACTGTCAATACTGCTGAAAGGCACCACCCACCCCTCACTGTGCTACATCCACTGATTGGTCTCCATCAACGTTCAGCAACAACCAGTGAATGTCAGCGGGTACCATTTTTTTCCACGGGGAGGAACTGAATTCCACCCATTTGCCTCATGAACACTTCCATGTCAGATACCATTCTGTCAGAGTTCCCCTCTGCTGACATCTGTCACACATCAACAGAATGTAATGGGATATTGGTGGGAAGGTTCAACCCCTACTGCCATGCCATCAACATCTGCCTCTGACTTCATGGGCCAACATCATAAAAGAGGAGGCATTACTTTCAGAGCAGCCCTTGTAGAATGTTGAGTATAGAAGACATCACCATTGTTAGCTGTAAAACAGAAATGTAAAAGTAAAACATTAGTCAATAGGATTCAGAAATGCTATGTAAATAGAGACCTGATAATATGAACACAGAGGAAATTCATGTTTTGAGAGGAAAAAGTGGCAAAATAAATGAAACATCTCTTTCTGTAGTGCTGTTATGGCTCAGTGTTAAGGTGAGCTCGCCTGGATTCTCTTAACTGCACTTAGTGTATGAGGAAACTTATTACTAGCCACAAGAATAAATTTGAAGAATGGAACATGTTCTGAAACTTCTTAAGCTTTTGAATAGGAGAGTATGCATCGAGGGCTAATGGGCATCTTTTAGATCACTACATGAGGAAGGGAAGCAGTCGAAAAGAAAAGGAATATTTCAGAGCAGCTGAATATTCTTTTTCTTCATTTTTCTTTTTTTCCAGCAGATGCTGGCAGTAGTTACTGCTGCAGCTGAACTCTTTTCAGGTAGTAACGATGAGACACTTGCATGTCAAGAAGCAGTATTCAGTGAGTACCAAATGGATTGCATCCAGGAGCTCTAGAGAAATAAAAGATGAAGGTCCTAGCTTGCACTTAAACAGGTATCCTTTGTGGGGCTTACTTGGCAACTCATTTTTAGCCCTTCAGTTAATATTCTAGAGTGCCATTTCTGAAAGTTACGCTGGTTTTATTATTTTGTTTGTTTGTTTCCATTTTTTGTGAACTCCTTGCAGACAAGAGGCGACAGGAGTGGGACAACAGCCCCTCTGATCAGTACAGCCAAGTACTGCATGTCGTCTTGGGAATTACAAGCTCCTGGGCTGTATGGCAGTACCTGGTAACTAAAAGTAGCTCCATGGTCAGCAACGCATTGATGTCTGCTTCAGAGGCAGTAGGTATTGGCAGATGCCCAATGAAAGGCAGAACAGTTTTGTCAGCTGTCAGAGAGAGGGGATGGTGAGTTTCAGGGCTGCTGCCTTGTTTTATAATGCAAATCCCTAAGTCTGTTATTTCTATTCTTAATTAGCTGTATCAGTCTGGGTTTGTTGCTTTTGTTTGATGCTGCGTTTTAGCTGCAACTGACCTATTTTATTTATTTATTTATTTAATTTAATGGAGAAAAATGTAAAAGCAACTCTAGGAGACAGCCTTTCTTGGCTGCCTGTACAATTCCTGGTTACCCCAACCCATGTCAAGAGATTGTGGTCAGGCAATATTTATTTTGTCACATGAGCTCCAATGTGAATCCTGCTCATGTGTCCCATAACAGCTTCCCTGACTGCCTGGAGGTGAGCAGAGAGAAGGGATGGGCTTTTCTGCTCCCTTTTTCCTCTAATCTTCTGTCAGCCTGTGCAGGTCGGTTCTCACTGTTTGTAAAATAGAGCTTGGTGGTATGTTCCTTCTGAGTTACATATTTTTTAGGATCACACACATGTTGAGCCCCTGGCTCAAGAAGGAGATCATGCACGAGGACGTATTTTTTCTTTTTTCCTTTTGACATCAGTGCTTTCAGCATTCTTAGTCCTGAAGAACATGGGATTTGGGATGAGGAAGCCCCAGCCCTTGAACCTTAGAGGCAAAGAGGAAATAGCTGACTGTACTGAGTGGATCCCTGCTCCGTTCACCCTAGGATTGAGGTGTGGTGTTTCTCACCTAGTGTGTCACTAATATTTAAATCCATAGAGTGACGCAATCTCTTGCAATGTTCAGACCTTAGAAGATATTATCGGGACAAGCGGAGATCTTAAAGTTCAGGCCTCAACAGGCAGCTAGCAATCCTGATCATCTTTTAAAATGCAGTTAATTGTTTGCCTGCACACACACCCTGTTGATGAGTAAGTAGTCTCTAAAATTTCACCTTTTACAAATACTTGCAAATTGACCCTGAAACATCTCTCAACCCAATTAAAAATGACCTTGCATCTCTGATTCATGAACCGTTCATAGCTGGGAGTGGATCCACTGACAGATTTAGGCATAAAAATGTCAAGTCTTCAAGAAGTAACCCAGAAATATTACAAACTGTCACAAGAAATATTACTGGCTCTGTTTCTTTCCCTTGATATTTCTACTCTGTTCTTGTTAATCTCACTGGATCTGTTATGAGGATCCTACTCCCAGTGAGGTCCCAGAAAGCTGCAGTGAGTGGGATGAGTCCTGCAGTGCCTGGGAGCCAGTGGCACAGCCCGGCATCTGGCCCAGCAGTCTGCCTTGTGTATGGAGCCGAGTTGCTGTATAGGTCAGGACATGTTTGGCCAGGCCTATGACTGTCTTCCGGACATTCACCAGCCCTGTCTCCATCTATCCCTGTATTACCACATTCCTTTCTCTCTTTTATGCTAAGGTCTTCCTGTCTGTCTGTCTTTCCCTTTCTCCCTCACCTCAAACCCCCATCTCTGTCTATTCCAGACTCCACTGCAGCGTGTAAGTAATTCCCAAATATGAATGATTCTATCCTGGTAATCCACTCTCAGAGAGAGAAAAGGTTTCCCTCTGCTTTATTTCTCTTAATCTCCACTTTTCTCCATGCTTCCTTCCCTACTTTCTTCAATCCAGTTCCCCTTTTTCCTCTCTCTCATGATATGAGCCCGACACTCCATTAAATCTAAAGGCTTTTATTTGCTAATGGGAGAACCGTTCTCTTCTATCCTTTACTCTTTGGCAGCCACTGAGCTTTACTACTTCCTGTACAGTTTGATAAGTCTTGAAACTTCCTTGGCGAGAACCCGAGCAACTCAGAACTCCAGCCCACATCATGTGTTTGCGTGAACACTTATGGGTCCTCTTTTGATCCTAACACCTACGCGCTTTCCTGTAAGCCTTGCAGAAGTTGTGCTAAACATCTAGCTACAAAGCAAATTTTATGAGCCGTATTACAGGCATGAAGCAGCTTTTATTAGGGAGGAATGTGTCGGGAGAAACTCTGCAGGTAAGATTTCCCAGCTGTCTGATGTCACTGCAGGAATGCATGCTGCATCCCATTATCCACGGATATAAGATGTAATTCTCACCACCCAGGCTAGCTCTGGTCATTTGCTTATTGGGAAGATGTGTAAACCATGGCCACCCTATCCTCAGCATCACTTGGTCTTGATTTTGTCATTATTTTCTCTGCAGAAGGGCACTGACTTGTTTTGTTTCCATCAAAGCTTTTCAGCATTTTGTCTATGGAGAGCTGTTTCATGAGGGGACACATAATAAAACACACTGTGAGCAGTCCTAGTGATGGGACTTCTTTGGCACAGCTTTTCCAAAGGCTGTTGCCAAACAACAGAATGCCTGGAGAAGACATCTGAAGGCTGGGGTCATGGGGCAAAGAGGCATTGCATGAGGGCAGGACATTCCAGGCCTGGCTGCTGAAGGGCGGTAGGAAGCAGGCAAGTTTTAATGTGTTATTTTACAGTGCAGTCAGTGCAGAGGGTAATTTTGATGGATAAGAATTAGTCTGGTGTTCAGAATGTTTGGGCTCTGATTCTGAGGTTGACAGTAAACTGTTGCATGAGATTGGCTTTATCTTCCATGCTGTGTTTTGGCTTGCTCAAGAAATCTTCAAGGCATCTGTGGTTTCTAAGTATGCATGTGTCTCTGCCTTGAGATCTTGTCTGAGGGCTTCAGACTGCAGTTATGTATTGACCAGACCTCTGCAGCAAGATGACTGCATGATTCTAAAAAAAAACATAAACGAGAGCTAATTCTAGGAAGTTTGGTGCTCAGCCTGACTTGCAAGCCCTTTTTTCTTCTGTTTTCAATTCCTTTGGATAGTTTTACAGCACACTGGTAGCCAGCAGGATTGTTTGAAAGAGGAGAAACCTGCTTCATCTTCGTGCACCCTATGTCCCTTCATCTTCCAGAAACTGCACAGGTTCCACAGCTCTTGATGCTCTCTCCAAGCAGGAGCCCTGAGATGATGGATGTGGGCAGTGTCTGCTCCAGAAGCACGGAGCCAGGTGGGCAGTAGGTGATCATTACTGTCTATGTTTCATGATAATAAAGTCTCCAAGGACAAGAGGTGTGTGTGGGGAAAGCAGCTCCGTTCCCTAACTGCTTTTGATTTCAGAAGGCAGCAAAATATTTTGTTTGCTAGAAAAAAGAGAAAGGCCAGTTAAATAGTGAAGGTGAAAATATGTTTCTGTGTTGATATTTCTTTATCTATATTTTTATTTTCCATGGACTTTTGGCTCACTTTATTTACATATATTATAACCTCCCTACTGAGTAAACAAGAGTTGCCCAGCTAAGCAAACAAGCCCGAGGGTGATGGGAGAGGGAGAGAGAAAGGAGAAGAATAGCGAGAGGGAGAGGAAAAGAGAGGTGGCAATAGGAAAAGGGTAAACAGACAAGCACTAATTAAGGCCTTCATCACAAGCAGGGAGATGTGCGAGGCTGACAGTCAGTCAAGCAGATAAGGGGAGATGAGTTAAAATCTAGCCGCAGGTTTTGAAGGCCCTGGGGCCCTGGCAGACAAGAGCACAGTGAACGAACAGGAAGCCACTGAAAGGTCATTTGCATGAAATGATGTTCAGGATCTTTGCTTTTGTTGTTGCCCTGATAGCTTTAACCCATTCCTGGCGTACAAAGCATGCAGAGATCTGGCACTGGCAGGCAGGAGTTGTGCATGTCTTGAAGGCTTCTTTGGGCAGCCTCCAAGGGAGCAGCGCTTCATGGAGGGACAGAGAACTTGCATTCCCCTCTGAAAGCAAGGGGAACTGAAATTCCTTGGCAAGTGGTGTGGTCACATTCTAGCAGAGCAGAAAATGGAGAAATCATTAAAATGTAAGACTCTGAGCATGAAATGAGCCACCGGCTTGCCAAGTTGAGACGCAGCATTCAGACACATTCAGGTATTCTAGACTTTGAATTTTGTTCCTCTTGCCAAATCTTAGGATCCTCCGTTATGGAGCAATGTCAGAATCCATTGTCATGTGCCCTCACTGCGGTGTCACAAATATGTTGTGACTATCAGCAGCACTGTACAGGTGGCTCCTTTCTGCCCCTTCAACAGGAATTGAAAACACATCCACATTTTTAGTGCTTATGAAAGAATGGGCAAATTGTAGTCACGGTCTCTTCTCCCTGAGCTACTTTAGGAAACAAGATCTTGCTCAGATCTCCAAGGGAATTCTGACACTATAATTATTATTATATGTTCTCAGTGTGCTTAGGCATTTAAGGCAGACTGTAATTCTTAGTGACATGGCAAGAGGAATGGATGCAGAAGTGCTCACCATTTTGTAATAGTCAGGCAGCCTAGCACACTTGTTTTTTTTTTCCCCTACTTCTTTTTAGACACTTGATAAGTCACAGTCGTTCCTCTTCTGCTTTTCCTCCTGAAACATAAAAACTGGTTATAGCCAAGTCTAGTAGATTAAACAGGGGTCTGGGCTACTGGACTTCTGGGTTCTACTCCAAACCACTGCCACTTCATTACTGTTTGACCTTCTCCATCTCATGTCAGCTCATTGTGAGTAATGTACCTGTCTGCCACAGAAAGGCAGTAAGTTTTATTTGCCTCCAAGAAAGGGGATGACTGGAGTTATTAGAAGTGATACTGGGTAAAAATGCTGTTGAAAGTAAAACAATGGTCAATAGTGGAGTGGTGGTGTAGAGCAGTGCACCGGAGTTGATGGTAAAGCTGGGCTCAGAGACTCCAGGATGAAGGCCGAATCAAGGCAGGAATCCTGTGACACCTGGAGAGACATAGTCCTGGTATGATGTAGAATCTCACATGAAGAATCTCACTGAAAATTTTCAGTGGGAATATCTCCATTTAAATCATTTCAAGGAAACAACTTCCTTTCAATTCTCTATCAGTGCTGAAACATTTGAACCCTAGGGCCATCTTCCACTGAGACTGAACAGACTCGGGCTGTTATGCTTGGCAGACTTCTTTCCTTCTGCTAGAATCAATGCTGTCCAAACTGATGCATTCCCAATGTAGGCATAGAGACTGTGGCTCAAGCTCAGCTACAGCAGATGTATGGTAGCTGTTGAGTCCTGGCCTGAGCCACTGATTGAGACCTGGGGAAAGGACCTGGTCAGCCCTCAGCACAGGTGAAGGCTGCACCTTCACTGGCTGCACCTCTTAGACCTCACTGAAGAGCTGACTGCCAGATCCTTCCCTTGTGGTGGTTGTATTATGACCTAGATCTTCAGAGACAGGTGCACTTTTCCTTTTGCAACATCTTCCTGTTGCACTGGCCCCTTTGCCGTTACACCTCTTGTATCACCATTCCATCATGTTGATCTTTCTGATTGTTATAGCAGATATCTCAATTAGTACTGTGGCTAGCCACAACTTTCCTAGAGGTGATGGTGCTCACTGGCACCTCGTGTAACTATTCTATTTCTCTGATTTTAGGATACAAATAATCTTGATAATAAAGCCATTTTGTGTTTAAAAGACAGAAAACAAATAGTTCTTGAACTTCTGTTTCATGCTGCTTATAGTGAGCACTGCCTTCCAAATGCAGGCTAGTATTACTGCATTCTGAAATTCCATTTTGATAAATATTTTTAAAAGGTACTGTATGGAATCAATGGGGATGATAGCATCTAGGATTACAGGTAATTGTTCTGTGTTACCAATAAAGTACCACGACCATGAATGGCCATTTTTCTAAAGCAGGACCTAGGAGCACACGGAGGAGCAGCAGAATATAGAGAGCGTTTGGCTTACGCTGCAGTGCGCCTGCTCTCTGTAAGGCTGTAAAAGGCCACTGTCATCAAGTAATTTTTGTTTTACTTTGCTATGTGTAATAGCTTCTTTAAAAGCCTGGAAATAATTTTATTTGCCCTTTTTATTCTGGACAAGCAGCAGTTTCTTTTTTTTGGCCCAGGATTCCATTGGCAAGACAAACACAAGCCCTGTTCAGTGTGTTTTTGCTTTAAATTCCTCATAATGTCGGTGCTAGCATCAGCCTAGGAAGAGGAGATTTCTAAAAGTGTGATTAATCTGTTCAACATATGACCTTGAAAACTGAGCAAGTGGAAAGGAAATATTGATTATTAAAGGTGAAGTCTATGGTTTGGAAAGAAGCTTTATGTTGGTGTAGCAAGAGAGATCAGTAAATTCGTATGTTGAGAGAACTCATTTGTATGAAAGAGGAGCCCTTGTGCTCATTTACTGAGGAAATGCATGTAGTTCCATTCTGTGTTTTATGAGAACATGCTGCTGTTGAAAGACAGCCCTGTAGAAGTCCTGCAGTGTAATATCCTATACTTACTCTATAGATAGGGTCAAAATGCAGTCTGGAATTGCAGACTTCCCTCCATGCCAATGGTATGAATGAGTAGAGCAGGGCTTGTTGCAATGATTTCTATAAAGCACTTGGAAATAGTGTTGTCCTGAATCTTTGCAGCCTCTGAATTCAGTTGTTTGATGGAAGAGTGAACCCTGGGAGGGGTGCAGTCCAGTGCCAACCTTCACCTCCCCACAGGTGGTGATCTCTTCTCCACAAACCACAGCCCAGACATTCAGCCCAGTTCACTGCATGGACCGCCAGGTAACTGATGGTTCCAGCTGGGTTTTAAGTCTCAATGTGAGCAGAACCAGACAAAATGTCTGCCAGTAATGTTAACAAAAGTTGCAAAGATACAGGGATATTCTGCTGTCTTTGGCCCTAAATGTGCTAAAACTCGTGACTCTAGGCCAAGGAGGAGAGGCAGACAGATGTTTGCTCTCTCAGAAGGGTAGGGCAGACCATGACTATATAAAGGACTCCGAGAGATTTCAGTATCTGTGCACTTTTAAATTCCAGTTTTCGGACAGTGCCAGTCTCTGTTCTGCCAGCATGGTGTGATATGTTCCCAGCAGTACGGCACGGGGTCAGGGAGGTTTGCTTACTGCAGGGAGCAGCCTATGATTTACCAAAGCCCAAGCAGGCGATATTTCTCTCTTTCTCTCGCTCTTTTTTTCCCTTTTCTGCCTGGGAAGGATGCAGCATCACAGACCTTGTCACCCGGAGCTCAGAGGACAGCAACCATATGCCTTCCGACCTCCCCTTGCTTTTCTAGGAAAGATTCAGCCTGCTGGGCATTTTCTATCAGAATCGTTAAGAGACAGCGGCTGGGATGTGGCCCGGGCTGGCGTTCCTGGTGCTGTGCGTGGACGAGCAGAGGGGGAGGGCAGGAGGGGAGCGTGGCAGCGGGAGGAGGGTGAGGAGACTGGGCTGCCAAAGAGGAATGGGAGAGAGAGGAGATTGGCATCTTCATGTGCATGAGGCTGGCCGGTGTCAGGACAGCTTGATGAGCCCGCAGGCTGCAATCTCTCGCAGTTGCTCTGATTGCAGTGATGGGCTTGTCTGGTGGCTTGGACACCAGCTTTCATTATCGTGCTCTGCAATGTTTGCAGTGGTGGGGAAAGAAGAGAATGGAGGAGGTAAAGGCACCCTGCAGTTACACACACATGCGCGCACACAAATCAGAGACAGGAAAGGGAGAGAAACAGCTTTGGCTCCAGGCTATTGATTTTGTTTCGTGACACTTGCTCATTTCCCACTTAGTGCTCTTCTCTGCTTTTCTACCTTCCCGGTATGGCTACAGCACTTCTCAGTAAAAGAATTGTAAACCAAAAGTGGCAGGGCTTAGCAGCTGACGGGTGACCCACTGATCTGGAGCCATCTTGCACAGTTCCTTGTGCTTGGAACAACATCCAGGCCCTTTGACACATACCCATACTCAGCAAGGACATGCATGCTATCTCTTAAAGATATGCCCATGCCTGTCTTTCATATGCATCCTCTTCACGTGTCCTTACTTCTGCTTCTTACATGGTCTTCCAAATAGATTTACCTTTTCTTCACAGCCACACCAACTGTCCTGTCTTACTTTCAAGGAACTGGAATCTGGAATTTTTTTGTACTATAACTAACTGCTGGACCCTAGGGAAAGGGAAGGAAATTGCTAGTGGGCAGGAGTAAAGCTTCTGCTAGAGCCTCTCCACTACTCAGCTTGGAAGTTTTGTTCTTTTGTGAGAGTAAAAAGGAACTTAGAATCATAGAATCACAGCATCACCAAGGTTGGAAAAGACTTCCAAGATCATCTTGTCCAACTGTCCACCTACCACCAGTATTTCCCACTAAACCATGTCTGGCAGTACAACACTGTCCAGGGACAATGACCCCGCCACCTCCCTGCTAGCTCATCCCAGTGCCCAACCACTCTTTTGGAAAAGAAGGTATTATTCCTAATATCCAACCTGGTGCAACTTGAGGCCATTCCCTCTCATCACCAGTTACATGGGAGAAGAGGCTTACCCCACCTCACCACAATCCAACCTAACCTAACCCTTTCAGGAGCTGTAGAGAGGGATAAGACCATCCCTGAGCCTCTCCTTCTCCAAACTGAACCATGCTGGTTCCTTCTCTCTCTCCCCATAACGCTTGTGCTCCAGACCCCTCACAGCTCCACTGCCCTAATGTGAACATGCTCCAAGGCCTCAATGTCTTTCTTGAAGTGAGGGGCCCAAAACAGAACGCAGTACTAAAGATGCAGCTTCACCAGGGCAGAGTACACAGGGATGATCATAGAATCACAGAATGGCCTGCGTTGAAAAGGATCATAACAATCATCTGGTTTCAACCCCCTTCTCATGCTGGCAACACTATTTCTTATACAAGCCAGAAATTTTGAGTTAACATAACTTCTTGGTGGCTTTCTCTCTCATTCTGACCTAAAAGCACACACAGAGACACACGCATGTACAAGCATATGCGTGTTCTCTGTCTCACCCGCATATGTATGTATGCAGTTTTTCCTCTGCTTTGTATTAGGGGATGTTGGAATGCTGTGGCTGGCAGGAGCTGCTAACTGGATTAGCTGGTAAATCAATCTGGAGCTCCCAGTGGGAGGGATGGACAGGTTCAAGATGAATAACGGCTTGTCTGAAGCAGTAAAATGGATTATTTTATCAAAAAGAAGGGGGGAAAATATCATTTTTCTCCTTCTGGACTTATGCCTGAAAAGAGGGAAGTGGTTTCAGGAAAGTAAGGGAAGAGAGATGGTTTTGGAAGAGGCAATGATTCTTACTGTGTTGCTAAATATCTGTCTTTTTTCAGTGGATTTATCTGCATCTTGTCATCCTATTGAATTGTTCCTTTATTTCTTTAATCTTTGTAATGAATCTGAGAGTGCAAGAGACGATGCAGCTCCAAAGTGGGTTTCTTTGGTACACGGTGAGGGCATTGCCCACCTCTATTTGTCCTCCTTTAGTTGTGTGGGATGTGAAAAGCTTCCAGAAATGCAACCTCAGTGCTGATGCTCAGGGCTTGGCTAGGGAGCAGGGCCAAAGCCATGGGGTTTCGTGGTGTGCTTGTCTCTCAGTCTGAGATTCGACATTGACTGATGGGCTGAAAACAGCCACTTGTTTAATCAGAGCTGTGCTCAGATCAAATGGCTCCATCAGGGATTCAGCAGCGACTGAACTTCAAGTTCACCTGTACACATGAAGCAAACCAGCAGAAACAAATGTTGGCAGAAGGAAGAGCCTCTTCAGGAGAATTGACAGACCTGAGCAAAGCTGCATTTCTGGATGCATTTCCTAGCTGAGTGGCTGAGGAAATAAAAATAGCTCTTCTTCCTCTTGGCCACCTCCTTTTGCATGTTTTCTATACAAACTCAGGCAAAGTGAAATGGGAAGGGAGGAACTGCTGCCTTTTCTGACAGCCTATCCACAGCCGTGCCTTTTGCAAGATGAGAGCTTGTTATTTGTTTTTAATTAAACATTTTAATAGTGATCTCATGTTGTTTCAAAAGAATCTTCCCTGCGAACAGTGACCAAAGAGCATCCTCAAGCCAAAATTTCATAGTGTATTTCAGATACAGTTATTCTTAAAATTAAGTTTATGACTTTCAAGGGAGAGCCTCAGGATAAGCACACAGCATCAGGGTTGGAGTCCTAGTTCTGCCTCCATTTTCTATAGCCTTGGGCAGAGCACTTTGTTGCCCATGTATCTCAGTTCTGCCATCTCTAAATGCAGAGAATAGTATTTACTTCAAGGAAAATGCTTATAAATAGCACAGTTCAGCTCAATCTTGAGTGAAGTCCCATGAGCTGTTGTAACTTCGGTTTATCTTTCCTTGTGAACTTTTTTGTCTTATTCTACTGTTACGTCTTCCAGAGGATTTTCTCCTGCAATCTTTGCTTTGTCAAGGCCTGTGGAAATTGCTAAATGAAAGTAAGAAGGAAAGAAGGAAGGAAGGAAGGAAGGAAGGAAGGAAGGAAGGAAGGAAGGAAGGAAGGAAGGAAGGAAGGAAGGAAGGAAGGAAGGAAGGAAGGAAGGAAGGAAGGAAGGAAGGAAGGAAGGAAGGAAGGAAGGAAGGAAGGAAGGAAGGAAGGAAGGAAGGAAGGAAGGAAGGAAGGAAGGAAGGAAGGAAGGAAGGAAGGAAGGAAGGAAGAAAGGAAGAAAGGAAGAAAGGAAGAAAGGAAGAAAGGAAGAAAGGAAGAAAGGAAGAAAGGAAGAAAGGAAGAAAGAAAGAAAGAAAGAAAGAAAGAAAGAAAGAAAGAAAGAAAGAAAGAAAGAAAGAAAGAAAGAAAGAAAGAAAGAAAGAAAGAAAGAAAGAAAGAAAGAAAGAAAGAAAGAAAGAAAGAAAGAAAGAAAGAAAGAAAGAAAGAAAGAAAGAAAGAAAACATATATATATTGAGGGGTGGTTTCAGAATTAGGTAGCCAAGGATCCCGACTGATAGTGGCAGATCTGAATGGGATCAGAGAGCTCAGCTGGAAAGTGAGAGCAGACCCAAAAATTTGTTCCTTGCTGAGTGCATTCACGATCCCTTTGGTGCAAACAGTTTCTGGTTGTTATAGTGTAAGAGTGCCAGGTCCTTAGTAATCCCATTGCCCTCCTATTCCTCATAACATTCTGTACCTAATGCATAGCCTGCATGTCTAATGCTGGCAGCTCTGGTGGCTTGGGGCAGTGGTGGTATTTCCCACTTCATCTTGTGTCCTATATTAAGAGCATGCAAGTCACATAGAAAAGGCATTTTTCTGTAGTCTATATATTTTGCATGTAGTCTATGAGATTTGAGTGAAATCCTGTGTGATAAGAAGATCCTAGCCAAATTGTCAGGGGCATTGTCTGAAAAGCACTGTATCACACACCCTTCTCTCATCTCATTTAATGTCTGTTTCCTGCCTTGACACCCAGCTTGGGATGCACAGGGAGCACAAACCATCCCACTGCCTCCAGGAGCTGCTTTTTGCTCTCAATGCACAAATGACACAGCCTTGTGCCCAGGAGGGAGCTGTGTCTGATGAAAAGCAGTGCAGTGTTCAGTGGTCAGGACAAGGCTCCTGCAGTGCCATGGTTCTATGAGGAAGTGTTAAGGTCCAGGGGGACCCCTGCTTCCTTTGGTCCTGGTCTGAGAGTGAGTTGTGCTCTGCCCAAATCATATCTTGCAGAGCATGGAGATTGCCCCAGGAGAGCTCTGGGAAGTGGTGTGTGTGCTCACATGTAGCATCCAGCTTAAAAGGGGCTGTGTTCATTATAGATTCTCAGGACCCAAAGAAAAAAAAATCATAATAATAACAATAGTATAAGCAGCAATAAAACTCTAGTGCTGCTAAGCTGTGACCTCAAAAAAAAAAAAAATAAATAGAACAACCAAAGAGAAGTCGTGGGCCTAGGCTCTTTCCCTCCTCCCCGCTTCCACCCACGTCTCTATGCTTATTTCTCTCTTTCTTATTTTTCTCTTCTTCTTTCTATTTTTTTTTCCTGCTCTGGACATATCCTTGAATCCTGGCCATTCCCCCAGCTTATGGGATTCCCATTATACATGCTTGATATTTAACAGCTTTGGCGTCTTCCATAGCTGGGAGTGAAAAGAATAAAAACAGCTCTGAAAGATAATGGAGCAAAATCTGCATACTGAGCCCTGGTTCCATGTCCCTTCACGCTGCTTCCTTAGGTCTTCAAAGCTACGAGCTGTGGCAACTACTCAGACTTCATCAGCCCATCCTGCCCTGATGCTGGCCTTGGAGACACTGCCAGCTCCAAGTTCCTTTCTGCAGCCACCTCATTAGACCAGGAGGATTTTGTGTTTATTGTGGCCGCCCCATTCCTTTTCGTGTTTGCTTTTTTGCAGTCAGCTTTCCTGCATACTGCTCACTAATGCTGCACAGGAGCAGGAGGGGGTTGTTTGGAATGCATGCATGTTCTTTCTTCCACCTGGAAGATGACCAGGTGATCCTAACCCGTTTATAGCTCACCATACACAGCTGTTTAAAAATTATCACTATGATCTTCATATGAAAGAGAACGTTATGCCATGAATGAGTGGAATAGCTCTTCAGAAGAACAGGTAAAACATTTTCCCTGAAATCCAGCCTCCCTATGGGCCAGCTTATTTCTTTTGTCTGAGGGAATCCCCAGAAACCCCCACACTTCTGAGCATTTCTTGGTGAAAAAGAGCTGGTTCCAGGCAGACCCATGAACAAAGCAATAGCAATCCCAACTCTTCTCTCCCACTCACTTCCTGAAAATATTATGTGGGGGTTTTTTATTTTTATTTTTATTTTTTTTAATCTTCCTGGTTTTCATCTTTTATTCAATAGATGCGAGTTTTTTGGCCATCAAAGGCTGAAGCACATTATTCACAGTGACCTGCCTGTTGTGACAGAACTGAAAACGTGTCTTTGGAGTATTTAGACAGTCCGTTTGTGTCACCTTCCTTTACAAGTCTGAACTTTGGAAGTGAAAATCTGAGCACTGTGGTGTCACTTCATGTGAATCAGTGGTGACAATCACACACCTCCAGAGGGCATTTCATGTGACTAGTCTTGGAGGCTTGTTTTGCAATGAGGCAAATGGCCCAATTGCAAAGGCTACAAATAAAATAAAGGGGAATGAGCAATGAAGAAGACCCCTTGGTTTTAGACAACTTAGATAGATCTGACCCATTCTGCGCTTTAGTTTTTTGTTTCCTTACCAGCTTTGAAGATCTTACTAGTAACTTCTCTTTATGGAGGCTGCTTCTGTCTTTCAGCTCTTCTTTCCCTGTTCCCAGCTCATACACCTGAGATAAGTCTGGTGTTTACTTTTCAGTGCAAGAGCCAAAAGATTTTCATTGAAGATGTGGCACATTTAAATCTCCTGAAAGCAGATACAATTATGATCCAGTATGTTGTTACTGAATGGGAACCATTGCTACTGGTTGTAAGTGAAACCTCCGTGCTTATAGAATGAAAGATTTGATACAGATTGTGACAGCATCCACAGTTATGTTAAACACTGAAGCTACATAAGCATAAAGATGCAAGATAGCTGTTCAGTGATGGGCATTAACAGTAAAATTCCCTTAGGTTCATCCATACTTGGAGAGGTGCTCTTGATTCTTCATGAATATTCTTGATGGTCCTTTCTGTACATCCACATGGATTTTTTTTGTAGTAAAGAGGAAGCTCTAGCTGAAATCCTGTTTGTCCACAAAAAAACACCTCTGGAGAACTGAGCTGCAGACTCAGCTTTTTGGGTTTGTTTCATGCCTTGCCCTAATGTTGCAGCCCCAAGAAAGGCTTTCTTTCCCCATTTTGGGATGTGGCTGTTTGAAAAGCCATTGCAGATCATAGTTGTCAGGGGTGGAAGCTCAGGATCTCTGAAGTTAACTCCTCAATAAGGACTCCGAGTGTTAGCCCGTTAAATAGCTGAGGGCAGCTTTCTGCACTCTACTAATCGAGTCTCCTGTTTAATGACACCATGAGAAAACAGCAGCTAATAAATACTTCAGTTCTTTCACACAAACTTCTCCCAGACACTGTTCTCCATTGGGACTGGAGAGCCCCTATGTACTCAAATAAAATTTCTGCTTTCCTAACTGGAAGCAGGGTAAGAAGAGGGTTCACCGAGTTAACCCCCTTTCCATAGCTACATCTTTCAGCTGGGAGATGCTCATGTATTTATAACTCTGTGCACCAGCAGGTCAGCATATTCTTCAAGGGCCATTATGCTGCAGCTCCCTTCAGTGCTAGGTACACAGCAGGGAGTTGCATCAAGGAAATGCATTAAGACGAATCAGCAAGAGAGAAGGGTACCTCTGGGCCAACTCCCTGCTTTTCAATTATTTATACTTCATAATTTCCAGCAAATCACTGGCTGTTTATTGGTGCTCATCTATAATTGAAGAGTTTCCTAGATCACTGGCCAGCTTTGCTTAAGATATAGCTGTCCGTGCTTTTGAAAGCTGTTAGGAAAAGCCCACAGGGAAAGGCAAGGTCTCAGGAGTGGCTGGTCATCCATTGAGGATACACCCTTTTAATTTTTGGCTTTTGTGGGCACCTGGGACTGGTAGGTTTCCAACATGTGGTTTACCATCTGCATTTGACCACATCACATCACGTAGAGACCGTGTGCTGCAGAACCAAGATGACCCTGACCAGGAAGTATTTCAAGGATCCTGCCTTCCCAAACCCATGCTCATGCGGTGTTCTTGTTCTGCCAAATAAACCAGTGGAGGGTTTTGATGTTCCTGAAATTCTTGAAGAGGCCATGAAAGAAAGAAGCAACTGTTCAGAGTAAGATGAAAATCCAAAGCCTTGAAAACATTCAAGAACTTAAGATCGGAAGGGAAAAAAGTCAAGTTCATACTTATGCAGAGGACGTGTTTGGCTTTGCTTACTTTGCAAAGGCTCCTTCATCAGGCCTGCCTGGTCTTTCTCAAATAGCTGTTTTTTGTTTTTTTCTTTTTCCAATTTTTACTTAATTTTTCTCTTCTAATTTCAAAACAAAATTACTTTGGCTGAAGCTGTTGAAACTTTTTTGGTTTAGAAACATTAGAATTTGCTAGTTTTCAAATAAAAAAAAAAAAAAAAAAAAAAACCAAAAAAAAACTGGAACCAATCATTTCAGTGTGAACAACTTCTCATTTGACCAACTAGGAAATTCAAATGAAAAAATGTTTTGTTGAAATGTTCCCAACCAGCTCTATCCATCACTTCCTTTCACTACTACCCAATAAAAATAGCTCCCACATACCACTGTAGTCAGGAGTGCCATGTTACAGAAGAAGAAATAACTAAGCCAACAAAATGACTCACATTCCAAAGATAATATATAAGGTAGGGCCTGGCCAACATTTAGAATCAAATTAGAACCAGCCTTAGCCTTCCTGCCTGAAACAAAATGATCACAAAATATGATCTGTTGTTATTTTTTGATGTTTGGTCATTTTGTTTTCACACACTTCTATTCATGATCCCACTTCTGACATAGTGGAAGTGACCATGCTTTTAGTGCCATAGAGACTGCTATTTCTCCTCATTTGTATCCCAACTAAAAGCAGGAAACACTGGTATTGTGGCAAGGGAATTTGTTCTTGTTAAAGAGATTTTTAGTTTGGTTTTGCCAGCTTGGAGTTTGCATACCCTGGTTGAACTGTGCATCTAGACCTGTGAATGACTGAAGGTTTACCCTGATGGCTGGATTTGCTTTTTGAAGGGATATATTTCAAAGCAGCCACAACTGCAGACCTGACAGCAACCAGCTGATGCAGTTCTATGAGATGTGTTAGGTGTGAGCATAAAGAAGTGAACCGCTGTGGTGCTGTATGTCTCTAGGGCCTAAGAAGTCCTTCTTAGTTTAAACATGTAATTCAAAGATATTAAACTTTTAGTGTTGTTGTTTTGAGTTACTGAACTAATAACCTGAATTTAGCTCTTAAATTCTGTTGGTCTTCACTAAAGCATTCATTCCAGCAGAATCCTTCACTTTTAAGCCAGATTGGTAGTGCTTTTAGGAGCAGCTCATAGTTTAGGGTGAATGTGTTTTAAAGCAATCTATAAATCTTTATTGTCTTTGTTTTTCTTTCTCTTGTGTGCATACTTGGCAAGAATTTTCAGTTTACATCACTGAGAATTTGATTCACCTAAGTACAATGGGTGAGATTTGTCCACATCTGAAATGCCAACATCAACCCCTTTCCACCTTTTAAATCTTGAAAACAGGACTGCAGCAGGGCCTTGTGGTTTGCCTGACTCTTGCACTGCCTTCCCTTGTGCCAGGCAGAGGAAGGGGCAGGTGGTGGAGAAGTCAGCAGCTCACAGCTGGTTCCCAGCCTGGCCCTGTGACCCCAGCCACATACTCGGGTGGGACACTTGTCCTACTTGTGCATGGGCCTGCAGGAGAAGGAGTAGGAAGAGAGAGTGGCCCCATAAATGCTGAATGGGCAAGCTGGATGTTCGCCATCAATGTGTGTACCGCCAGGAGTCCTTGTCTTGTTGAGTCCCTCTTCCAAGCCCTGTAGTTACACAGTGTTGATGTTGGTGTTTTTCCTTAGGTGACAAGTGATAGGCAATGAGGAAACAGCCTCAGACTGAACCAGGGAAGATTCAGATTGTGTATCAGGAAGAAATTTTTCCATGGAGAGAGTGGTCAAGCACTGGATTGGTTTGCCCAGGGAGGTGGTGGAGTCCCCATCCTGGAGATACTGAGGAAATGTGTGGATATGAAACCAAGAGATATGGCTTAGTAAGGGACTTGGCAGTGTTAGGCTGACAGTTGGACTTGATGATGTCGAAGATCTCTTTCAACCTAAATAATAACAATTATGTATATGGTTGTATCTTATTTGAGGTCCGCAAAGGCACTGTGAGGATCATAGTGCTTTGGGGGGCTGGCTATCCCTGAGGCATCCAGGTGCATACCCCTTAAGCCAGATTCAGCTTCTTAACACTGTTGTCAAATGTCCCTGGCCAATGTAAGTTCCCTGAGTATTGAAATGATCTGCACATGGAAATAAATAAATAAAAGACATAAGAACAGAAAGTGCACCCTCCCAAGATAGCTTTTATGTAGCTAGAAAAGTGAGGTGGTTTCCTGTTCTAAATATTTAACATGATGTTTATGATATGTCCTCTGGGGGAAGAGATGCTTGAAAGCTAATGTTTATGAAGTAAGTCTGGAGGGATGGAAAGTGGAGGGAGGGCACACTAACTAGGGGAAAAAAAAGAAGGAAAACAAAAGAAAGGACCTCAGGAGATGTCCTGATTTATAGCTCTACTTGCTGGAGAAAAATCTCTCTGTTTCATTGAGAAGATTGCAACTGATGGAAGCACACTTCAACTCAGTGCTTTCTGAAACCAGAAACCTGTTCCTTGAGATCAAACAGGACCTAAGCCCAGGCTGGCGGGAATCTTTTACTGACTGCTGCCTCGTGCTCCTGAGCCCTGCAGAAAGTGTGTGTCTGTGATCACGTGAGGGCTGCAGTGATGCAGGGATGCAGTGTTTCAGAAGCTGAGGTACATTTCAGAAAGAAGGGGTGAGTTTGGTTTTCTACTCTGCCAAAGGCTTCTAGTGTGATATTTGAGTGTTTAATCTTCCTTTGCCTCTGTTCTGTGCCTAGGAATAGCAACAATTTCCTGATTTGCTGGGAGAGCGAAAATAAATCACTTTCTTGTTATATACTTATAAAATAAAAGCCTGAGTTCCCATTATTTCAGAAAGGATGACTGAACTCCTTGTGAAACACACTCTGAATGGATGATATGTTTCAACTCTGTTTATTTAAAGTACACGCACACTTACTTTGTTTTACCTTTGTAATTCCGTATACAAACTGCAGCAGCTCGGGACCAGCTCTGTGTATGGCTTTGCCATTCCTGCCCCAGGGTGTAAATCCTTTTTGGGGAAAACTGTAGGTCAGAGAGGTAGAAATACCAAGTGGTTCTGCCACTCCCATTTTCAGTCGTTCAAATTATTACAGTTTTATATACCAGCTGTATATAGGGTATGTAATGAAATACATAGGGTATGTCATGAAAGAGACTGTGAAGGAAGATTAGAGCAACTGTTGCAAGTTTTCCTGTAACGTCTCAGAGATATCAGCAGAGCCCCTGACAGTTCTTTTGGCACATGCTGCAGGCCATAGGTCTCAAGGCTGAAGGAGGCTGGAAAGGAAACCTAAGAAATTTCAAACCTAATCTTGTCTAAGATGAAACTCCACATGGCTTTAGCTTTGGACGTTGAAGTTTTTGAAGACATCAGAGGCCAGGTAGAAAAATCCTATGTCTTAATCAATACCTTAGATTTCTTTGGTGCACTGTGCTCAGCCTGGCTGAAAGTCAGACCATTTGTTTCAATTATTAAATGTGGATTTATAGCCCCTGTTTTCTTCTTGGAAATGGAATTACGCTTGGGACATGTTTTCTCCTTGCAAATGATTGTGTCTGCCTGTAGTCAGTCCATACAGATAGAAACGTGTCAGTCACACTTAAAAACATCCCCTTTCCTGGTCTGTTTTCTTGCTGTTCTCATGATTATAACTTTTCTCGTCAAAGTGTAACAGCTATGCTTTTTTTTTTTTTCTGTGACCACAATGTTTTGCACAGAGCTGCTCTGTTTGATGGCTTTTCTTTGGCATGCTATCAGCAAGCTCTTAAATAATCTTCCTGCAGAGAAAATCACTGCACTGTAACGGTGCACCACTGAGTAATCCTATTTTTTTGATAGGCAGGTCTGATTGGTGCAGCATGGGAAGATGTCAACTGGAGTTGATGATATTAGTGTACCTTCTCACTCTATTAGCTGGTCTGCTATACCAACTGGGTTCTTCCAGTAACACGTACAGATATTCTATTCTATTTTCTGTGAATGACTGCTATTGAATAAATGCATTTAGATAATGATTTAAACAGTTGAAAGGGGGTTTGACCTTTGGTAGACTTTAGATGGTGCAGGTAGAGTTTATCTAACACTGAAAGCTGATAATGTGTGCTCCACATGCACTGTGTTTAACTATGGTGGGTCATTCACGTTAAAAAAGAAGGGTAGGAGGCACTAATCTTCTGCTCCTGCAAACTCATGAGGGGGGCCAATTCTTCAGGAGGAGATGTGAAGAATGTCCCTTCTGGAAACCTGAGTTGTACAGGGAAAAGGCTGCAGCACACATGTGGCATTTAATTTTTTTAATACTCCCCTTTGCCCTAAAGTTGTGAATCTCTTAAATTCCAACATGAGAAATTGCTAAACATAAGAAAAACAGCCAAACTTTCCCCTCCCCACATTTCTACCATACACAAACCTCCAAAACTTCTCATATTATCTGAGCATCTGGAACATTGAGCTGGGGGGAACGCGGTTTTAAAAGTTGTTTTTTTTTTTACAAAAAATCCCTAACTCTAATCTACAACCTCTTTCAGACCTGCCGCTGGGGGGAAACCCACCAATTACTATTTACTTTACCAACCTAGAGTGATTTGTGGATGTATGTAAGAATTATTTACGGTTTCATGCAGGAAAAACTTTCAGCTCCCTATTTGCCCTTGTAAGTAATGAGTTGCCTCAGGGGATCAAAGGTCAGATTTTGGTTTTAATGCCCACCTCTTTTTAAAAAATAAATAAAGCAATCTATGTGAAAAGAAGAAAAAAAAAATAACAGTCTAAAAAGGCTCTGACTCCTGCTCTGCTTTGATGTTTTAGGTCTGGAAGGGATCATAAATTTGCTGGTGTGAGATAGAGTGATAATAAATGCAGCTTTTAACTTCTGTGTTTTTAGCTCACACAGCATCCATTATCACTGGCAACTGCAAAGGGGAATGTACTCTTTACTGTGTTGCTCTTTAAAACGATAAATACTCACACAACTGTCTGGTGATGTCCCAGAAGCTCGAAAGTAACCCCTCCTTGTGATTGTTTCTCAACAGCATTCATTCTTGGTCAAAATGGTTGACCAAGAAGGTCAACCAGAGATGTTGATCAGAGTCTAGAGAGGTGAGCTTCCCTTTTAGTTCTATTTTCACCATCTCAGCTCTTTATTGGATGGATCCTTTTCAGTGCTTTGTGATGTAGTGAGCAGGAAACAGCCAGGGAACAATTTGTAAAAGAAAATATGTTTTGGGGGGTCAGTGTCTGAGGTTCCCAGAAGTGTAACCATAAAACTCATGTCTAGAGCACTCCTTTCTTGGTTTTACCAACAAATAGGCCAAAGAAATGCCCTGACCCAGTGGAAGCCATGTGTGGGGTTAACATCCTTCCATGCTACCCTCAGGATTGTATTAACCTCAAATGAGATTAACTTTTGGGAATGACTTTAAAAGTCTGACAGACACTTCATGTCTGCATGGAGCAGTGCTCCCAATGCAATCAGCTTAGTCATGTCGTAATATTTTGAAACTATGTTGTTAATAAATTATTTTAACCACTTAGATGTCTATTAATGTCTTTTTGCTGAATGCTACCAACCTCATATTCCAATAATTTCCACAAGGAGTTACTGACCATGTATAGATTTTGAGTGAATTTTGCCAAATCTGTTTATCGTCCTCATATATCTCTTTCTACCTGCTTTGCTTTGTGTGGTGAAACACGTTAGCTATTGTTTTTGCTGTCCTTAGATCAGCAATTAAGTTATCTTTACTCAGCTTGCATCCTTTCTGGAACACTCCTGTTAGTACTATCATTATTATTATTACATCTTTTTCTTTTTTTCATGTTCAACCATAGATATGTTTCTTTGGTCTGCTGCAAAACTAATAATTTCCCACGTATTTTTTCAATCTTCTGATCTAAATGAGAGTATCATCTACTCTAAAGTCATCATTTGAGAGTTTTTAGAAACTATTAGAAAAGCTTGGAAGCAAAATAAATTCTAGACACCACTTATTTAAGTAACATTCAAAGACTGTCTTTAGGACATTGACTTGATCTTCACTTGCAGCTTGCATACAGTTGAGACTGTGAATATTTTTATTTACGATGGTTATTGTTCACATTTCTTTTAAGTGCTATGTGAAGTTTTTATTTTATGCCTTCACTTAAATTGTATATGTCAGAAGATATGTTTACTTACGTGGCTTTTATTATTTCCAATCATGAAAATAAGCCTCTTTTCCTAGATTCATAAAATTAAAGATCAAGGTGTTGCATCATCCAATCTGAATTCTTCTGCCAAGCATTCCAGTATATTTGAATCCCTTAAGTTACAAGTAGTAGACACATCTTCCAGAGAAGTTTCCACATTTTCAGAAGTAGATGATGTACAACATTTCCTAGCTGTCTGTTGTAATAGTTAATTACCACGATCTTTGAGTGCTTACCTGCCAATGTGGATATGCATGGCTGTAGGTTCTGGTCAACATAGTCCAACCACTGTTTTACTTTAAGTTGCATCAGTCCCCCTTTTCATGACACCACCTTTACTTCTGATTGTCTTTGGAGCATCTGAGTTTTTGAATGCATCTTTTTGTTCTTTCACTGAACTTTTATCTTTGAAAACATCCAAGAATTATTTTAAAATGTTGTGTGTATTCATCACACGGACCTTGGCTGTTTGCTTTGACCATACTTTTTCTTCTTTCTAAACCATACCTGCTACTCAGATACTGTGTCTGGCACATGCTGCTTAGAAGGGAAGAAATTCTGTCCCAGAAAAAGCCATCTAGAACAGAAGGGTTGTACTACCTCCTAGAGGTGCCTGTGCCATTAATTCAGTAAAGAGCCTGGGTGACTACCTTGGCCAGGTCTTGCTTTATAACTGCTGCAGCTAGCTGAGGCAAATCCTCCTCAGTCACAGTTACCTATTTTGTATAACACTAGAAATGTTTTCAGGGAAAATTCTGTCTTAACCACCCTGGTTTTTTTGGAAGTGCCATAGTGCTTCAAATTGTCTGTGTCTATCAGCTCATTTTCAGCTCTCATTTTTGATTATTTGACCCCACAGAGTAGCTCAACTGTCTGGGTTGCCATGTAAAATGGTAGGTGTGAGTATCAAAACAAGAGAAAACAGGTCACTAATCCTGTGAATAAATTCACTGTAAATAGGAGACCACCAAAAAGAATTTCAATGACTACCTAGAAATTGAGTCTGGGAAAATCTCTTAGCATAATACAGACTCAAGCTGGACTCCAGTGGCCATGAAGGCTAGGCTCTAGACAGGGTTCATTCTGTAATTCAAAACATCTGCTTCCTTGGACTGGATCTTATCCATCCTTCTTGAAAAAGGACAGCAACTAACATGGAAATATTGGCCAAGTTCTGGATGCAGCTCTTGTAAAATCTTTTGGGGAGCTGCAGCTGTTCCTCCTCTCCATGCACTGAAGGGGAAATGCCTTGTGATTATCACATATCCATCTTCAAACTGCTGTTTCAAACTCGGTACCGTGAACTGGCAATTGCTAAATTTCAGGTAGGATGAACAGGTGACTACATTGAAATGACATTGGGTAACTGTGGTTAGACAGTAAAATACAAAGATGCAAAACTAGAACCTGGTATCCCCAGCTAACCTGCAATTGCTTGGAGAAAGTCATTTGTGTACATGTTTGGATTTTTGGGCTAGCAGTTGGAAAACAGTCTGCTCAATGGAAAACTGTACTGATAAATGGAGTTACTTTCTCCATTGTATCCATGAGGGTCTAAAATTTGAAAAAGCTTTACAGATAGTATTTTCATAGATAGTATATGTATATACATTAGATAATATAATACTGTGCAGATTTTTTTTTTTTTTCAAATGAAATATTTAGGAAAACCACTGAACTTCTGGGTGCATCTCCCTCCAGTCATCTCCTCTTTAGGACAGGCTAGCCAAAACTGGATACCTGATAGCATACTTATGCTTGCTAAAAAGGGTTTGGAAATGAATTCCAGGGGTGAAAAAAAAAAAAGAATTCCTGATCGACTATAGGAACAAATGTCATATGAACATTCTGTCTCTTTTTTTGTTATCAATGGCTAATACCTATTCCCTCTGTGAACAAAATAATCTGTGGGGTGTGTTGGATGCCGTTAAAGTGGGATAAGAAAATCTCAGCATCAAAGTAGTCATGAATGAGGGCTTATCTGTGGAGCAAAGGTGGAATGAGCATATACCAGAGCATTTTAGAGAGTTAACCTCAGGGTCTGATAATTTGCATTGCACTAAAATGATGTTGGGTTTCAGCAGTCAAACAGGGACAGATAGAAAAAAAAAAAAAAAAAGAAAAACAAAACCCTAAACATTTAGCTAATCAGAATTACACCCAGCTAATGGAGAGCAGTTGTTTTTCCCCCCTTCCCTATCATCCCGGTCGATTCATATTGATCCTAGTTCTGCTGAGCGAGAGCAGTCCTTCAAAGTTTATTCTGGTGTCAATTTTTATAGTTTCCCCCGCTGATCAATAGAATGCATAATCATTAAGGCAAAGTTTGTGAAAGCTAATCCTTCAATAGGAGTTTTATGAATGGCTCAGTCATGGCTCTAACCATTTGGATGTAAGTGGAACCTTTAATCAGGTGAGTGACAGGAGACAGTCAATAGGATTTGCTGAGGCTGGATTCTGATTTTCGATACAGCTATGCAGAGTGAGCAGGAGAAAGGGGAGCAGGAATGGCCAGAGGAACAGACATAGGCTAAAATGGAAGTTTCTCCTCTTTTATTATTTATAAAATGTGTTTCCAGTATTTTTAAAAAACACTTTGCACTTGAGTATCATTTTTCACCTAGAGAGCTAAATTGTGTTTGGGGACATTTGCTGATGAAATACTACGTCATCTTTTTGTGAAGGTGAATAACAATTAGTGCTGCTTTATGCTGGTGAGACCTTATTGCACCAAGTTTATCCAAGTGCAGCAGATCTGCAGCAAGTCAGAAAGGTGGGAGAAAGCAGAAACTGATGAGGTCTTTAGATGTCACAGAGTAGGCCTGGCAGAGAAATAGAAAACCTTGCAACTGTTTTGGTTTTGCCCATCAGACATGTGGGTGGTGATGTATTTTTTTTATTTTATTTTATTTTTATTTTCTTCTTTTTTTGGCACATCCTTACCTCCTGAATTTGCAAGAGGGAGATCATCTGAATTGTATATACTGAGAGAAAAAATGAAGAGTTATTGCAAATAGGGAACTGGAAAATTAGAAGGTGACAGAGAAGATTAGCTGTTATACAGAACTCATCACTGCTGTAGCTGACCAATATTCACTTGATGGTAACATCAGTATCTTCCTTTTTTCTCCTTTTCTGCCATTTCAAATGAAATGAGAATAGCAGACACAACAGAAAGACTCTTTCCAGGAGCAAGAGGCACTTTTGCCTGGTCAAATAACTTCCTCTAAAGGAGCAGCCACAGAGTGCTAGGAGGAGAAGAAAACATCCAGAGAAAAATTGTGCTTCCATTCAGCACACTGAGAAGTAAAGGGCAAGGTTTTTATATTAGTTCAAAGACTCCCTTGGCAGTGAGGTGTTCTGAATGTTCAGAACTGAGCTCTTTCAGACTGAAGAGCACTTTAAGACCAGAAAAAAAAAAAGCTGCCAAAAAAACAAGGCTGGTGTTTTCATTTGTGCTTTCCAAGAACAGAATAGCACAGGTGAATACTGTAGGTAGTGGTCAGTAATTTCCTTCATGGTTGAAAGACTGGGAGTTTGCAAAGAATTTTTAATCATAAATGTAAAGGTTCAGTGAGTTTCCTGCTACAGACTGATAAAGCTCCATTGGCTTCTTACTTTGCTTTAGCTGTTGAATTATCTAAGGGCTCAAAATTGTGGCTGATCCTTTTAAAGATTTAAGTATTTTTAAAGCAGATTCTCACTTGGGTGATTCTGCCAAGTTGTCTTGAGTTTCTTCAGCTGAGATCCTGGTGCTACATCTCCAAATAGGCTAATGCAGGAGGTTTGGAGGCGTTATGTCATGGCACTCTGTACGTTAAGTTCAGTGCATGTCATGCTCCTGATCTTCTGACATTGCTGCACTGGGAGGTTGATAGAAAGAGGACAATTTTTTAGCAGAATTTATTCTCTTTATTTATTGATATTTCATGGTCTCCAGAGTGTTTTGTCATCATGGGTGAATAGGAGTATGAGTAGTTGGATGACAAGTGATAGAAGAGTTCTGCTTATGGCAGTGTCTTCAAAATTCAGAAAAGACAGACTTTTGGAAATACACACAACCATATACTAAGAGGTGATCTCAGAATAGATCATGCTGCAATAAACCCAAGAGCTGTGGTATATTGGCTTTTTGTGGTGACACTGACCTGAAAGTATGGACCCAAGTGTTATATTTGCAGGTACAATCCTAGTGCAGACAGGATTCTGAAGGCTGGGAGGGGGCAGTACTTCCATTCCCATGGTAGGGTCCGCAGGGGCAGTGTGCAGTGAATGAGTCCCGTTGCCCCCTCCTACCTGATAACTGTTAACAGCTTCACTCCTAGGTCTAGGTCTGACCCCACTGCAGAGAGATGGTTTGTCATCCTTTTCTGTGTAATGCTCACAAACCTCTAGCCCTGAATCTCTTCTGAGTGACAAACAAAAAGATGTGAGGGCAGCTCCAAACTTGGAAATGATTAGTTGCTGAGATGCTTATCACAGCTTTTGTTCTGACAAGTGTTAACCTTTGATCTGGTAAATGAGAACTTTACCCTGTAGAGACAAGGGAAGGAGAAGAGCAGATTGATAAATAGGGGAAGACTTGGAAAAGACCAGGGGGGGTCAAGAGCTAGGTTTGGTGGTTCAGATTCAGGAAGAAGAAGAGACAGGAGAAAAGAGTAGTAAGTCTGTGGGGCTTAGAAAAAGAGAAGCAAGTGATCTTGCAGGCTGCAGGAGTGCTCCAGCTTTTGTTTCTCTCCATTCCCTTCCCCACTTCTGAGCACACTGATCTGTTTTGCTGGGGCAGTTGGTTTGGGGACACTGACACTTGAGGCGTTAGGCAGTGGGAGGAGGTGTACTACTTGGGGCCACCCTCTGACACCCTGACCATCAAACTGTGCAGTCAGCACTAAGATCTGTCTTATGAAAAGCCGTGCCTGGAGAAGTTTCTGGTTGTGGTCAGGTGTTTGGGAAGCCCAAGCATAGCCTTGTTGTCATGAGGCTTGTGGAGGCTGTATGAGTCAAAGGGCAAAGGCTCCTGGAGCTCACACTGGCAGCACACAGCAGCAAAGGGAAGAGGATTCCTGAAGTGATGGCTCTTTCACTGTGAATCTTAGCTCACCCTGAAGCTGGAAGTCTGTGTTTACAGCATATTGGCTTTTCCTTCTTCTTAGCTGCTGCTTTCCCTCTTCTTGTAATTTAGTGCTGACCCAGTAGTTTTCCTGGTGCACCTAAACCCTCATTTCCTGATGGGCCCTTCCATGGGCTGACGGTGCTGTTTGCAGGCACTGCTGGATGCCTCTCCATGAGTGATGACCCTGTTCCCAGTCTTACAACACAGCCCTCCCCCTTGCCTTTCACTATGGTAAATATTTTAGTACTCGTTGAAATCAATTGAGCCTCATCAATTGGAAATAGAGTGTAAATCACTGGGACTTTTGCATTCACTCCAGAAATCAATTTTCACACATTAGGGCTATTAGCTTATTGAGAACTGTGTGATAAATGGCCGCGGGCCATCATGGAGCCACACCTGCCAGCTGTACATTTTGCATCTCAAACAGGCTTAGAAGCAGGGGGATGCCAAACGAAGGAAGCTCTCAGGTGGCAGGAGTGGTGCAGGAGTGGAGACACGAGGACCGTGCAGCCAGACAGTTTGTGCCTGGAGATCAATAGCAGCTCCAAAGCACTAACTCATCCTCACAGGGGCTGGAGACAGAAGGCGGCTCCGAGCCAACTTGTGGTTAGGCATCAAGGTTTATTTTTCTCTCTCAAAGATGAACACAGTTTGGGGAGGAAAGGTGAAATGTAGATGATGAACATTTAATGAAATTAATGCAGTACTTTAAAAAGGAAGCTTTTCCAGGAGTAAATATATTTCTTTCAAACAGCAGTGGGAGATGGGATGTAGAGACAACTTCTCCTGTCATCCCAGTGCTCTGGGTAGTGCAGATGGTTTATTGCTAGCTGTGATACAGACAAGATAGCTGGAGTTCCATTCCGTAATTCCTTCCTTGTGGGAATACAAGAAAAATTGTTCAGAGCAGAAGCTGTGGATCAAGATAAACAGCATGAGAACCAAGGACACCTCTAGAAGAAGAAAGAATCTCTCACAGCTCCGACTGGATAAGTGCCTGTGTGAATGGTTAAAGAGTGTTTTGTAGAATGCTCTCTTGACATGTAAAGGTGGATGGGAAAGTTGCAGGGGTGGATGGGGAGGAAAGCCAGGAAAAGAGAACTTGTGAAGGTATACAAGTGATGTGAGAACTTGTAATAAACAATTTGGATCATTCACATCTGAGTCCATGCATCAGACGTTTCACTTCCTATCCCCTTGAATCCTCTTGCTGGGATGTGCCAGCTTGTCAGCTTTTTGTTGAATGATGCTTGGAGGAGATGGATCTGGTGGCCTGGCTGGTGGAAGTGTAGAATGACCAGCAAGCTCTTCTGTGGCTGGCTGGAAGACCTTGGTCTCTGTTTCCAAGACAGGACATAATCCATTATTCTCATTTACTACTATCAGTCAAAAATGTGGGCAGCTCCACGGACTTGCAGACTCTCCATGGTGTAGTCCATGTTTGTTCGCCTTGTAATTTGGCTCTTTTGCACACAGAAGCCACTCCTGAAACTGAGGAAGTCATGTATAGGTGGGACAGTCTCTCTGACCAAAGGTCTTTTCTCATCCTTATACTTCTACGTAAAAATGTGTGTCAGGAATGTATTTCCTAATTTTGGATATTTCTCTTCACACAAGGAAAATAGAAAAATGAGAAACCTGGAACAGTAGATCATCAGATAGATTGTGCAATTGAATTTCTTGCTGTGATGCGAATAGTGTGCACATATACCAACATCGTTGTAGCAGTGAAAACCAGAGCTACTTTCATAGGCACAGAAGACCTGTCTCATCAGAGGTTCTTTCTTGAGAAAACTGATGTAAGCTTAGAGAACGAGCTCTTACTGGGAGCCCTGACTCGCTTCCAGAGAGCAGTTCCAGCTATCTGGGAGCAGGAAGCAGTGGCCCAGTCCCTGAGGAGTGCCAGCGTGGTTTGGCAGCCCATGCAGCAGCAGACAGCTGGCTTTAAAATGTTTGCACCTAAAAGCTTCTGTGCTTCGTTCAGCCACACTTCTGGAACATTTTCCAGTTGCTCCATCCAAAGTGTTGCCTTTCCTCTTTCTTACAAGTCTCATATCTAGCAACATACCCCACGCTGCTTGGACCTGTTGGTTAATGTATTCCCAGTATCTGGAGTTTCAGTCTGGCCAGCTGCGATCACGACTCTGGGCAGAGGCTGCAATACTTCTCTGACAGTCTTGGGCTCTCACCCTTAGCTAATTACTTTGATCCTTTACACTTTGTAAAAATTCTTACAACACAAAATAAGTCCCCCCTGGCTTTAACCTTGCGACCTAACTGGCCCTTGTAAAAGAGAGGGAGAAAACACAGTCATGCACGCACAAGCACACACGCACACACACTTGCGCACATGCCTATATACACATCCCCACAAACTGCCTAAAGCCTGTTCCTTTAATAGTTTCCTCCCAGGACTCCCACAAAAAGGCAAATAAAACTCCTTTTACAAGATAGCATGGCAGCATGAAGGATCAACTTCACCAACAACAAGTTCTTTCTTCAGTTCATTTGTTTTTAACATACTTTTCCTCTAGATTGGATCCTCTAAGTGCCTCTCCCTCCTCTTCCTTTCCCTTTTGAGATTTCTGTCGTTGTTCCCTTTGCCTGCCCTGCTGCCAGCAAGCGATTTATTTTGTCAGGCTCTGCTTGTTCACAGGGAATAGCATATGTATGAACACGTACTTTTAAGTTCTTCTATGACTAGGAATGTTTCTTCTTTATTCTTCACAGGAGACAGCTAACAAAAGAAATCCTGAGGAGAGCGAAAAGTTTTGTGTTTAAGAAGAACAACTGAACAGGCCAGGCAGCTTCAGCCTGTGAGGTAGCTGAGGGGGGATACAGCAGAGGTCTATAAAATCATGAGTGGCCTGGAAAAAATGAGTTGATTGCTGCTGTTACCTGTTTCCAGAAAAAGCACTTTCAGAAGAAACCAAAGGTAACAGTTCTTCACACACTGTGTATGTTCCTTTCTCCTATAACCATGTCTGGGAGAACTGTTTTAGAGGATGGTAACGTGGTGAACAGCATGAGGAAATTTAAGCTTCTATATGGTTTAGATTACGCATGGGGAAACAAATTTGTATCTTACTCCTTTACTGGCTGACCGGCATTTATGAAACTTATAGACACTTAATAATCTCAAAACTTCTTTCTGACATACTTGGTTAAGAATGCTCAACATTGTCTAAAGTTACTGCAAACCAGAAAGTAGTGACAGATGCATACACATCATGATTCAAAAGCTATGTTTCTTTAAGAAAACACAGGGAAAAAAAACAACAAAAACCTTCATTTGCCAATAAAACCCACATTTGAGTCCCTTCACCATTTCCTCAATTAAGCTAAAACCAAACTGTTTGAAAGCCTTCTCGTTTATTTCTCCCTTCTATCCAGCATATTTTCTGTTTCCCATGCCTGAACTAGAACTGATAAAGAAAGGAAGGAGTCTGTACCACAGCCTAAATTATTAGGAGAACAAAGAAAACCAGATCATATTTCAGAAGTCCTATTATGCAGAAAAAACTGGAGATCAAGCATGGATTTTTTGAGACGTCTGTCTTTAGAAGACCAAGGCTAAATCTATCCTCTAAATTCACGTGGAGGAGGGATTCAAAACTGGGTTTCCTGGTACCCTGCAATTGCTGTTCCACTCTGAAGTGGATTTCTTCTATTTCTTATTTTTTATTATCCTTAGATAAGGATAAAACATTTGTAGTATTCTGCCCACTGCCTGTCTTTCAGATGCTTTTTTTCTGCTTTGCTATTGCAGAGTAGGAACCCCTAGGCTCATAAGGTTTCACAGAAATTATTGAGCTAGCTATGGTAAAAGATTACCATGTTCATGGATACTAGAATCAGGCAGTAAACCAAGATCCTGCTAATGCCAAGCTAGGCAATCAGGGAAGCTGAGAGTGCAAAACACTAAAGGGTGGATTGCATAGCTTTCTGAAGTGCCCTCCAAAACACTCTCCTAGAATCATTTCTGGCTGTCAAAGTCTTTGGGTTCCCCTAAGGCCGACTACTAAATTCCTCCACGACTTATAGTGGTATTGACATGAACCTCTCCCCAGTAGCACCAGCCCTGTCTACTTGCTAGCATGGTGGAAAATCGGAGCCGTTTTCACCCTTCCAGTTACAAAGGTTTCTTTTGGTTTCCCACTTGAATTTTCCATGCATCTGTTGGTTTTGCACCACTCAATGTGGGACACGGGACAGGCACAGTATCCTGTTAAGGTCTGTGGAAGTCAGTCCAGCAGACAGTGGCATAATCAGGAAATCATGTGCTCAAAACAAAGATGAGTTTTGCCGATTGCTTGGGCATCAAGTTTTTAGGATCAAAATTATGATCTAGTCTACTGACTACAAAGAATGAAGGGGAAGTCTTGGTAGGATTTTCATGCATGCCTGTCTTTCCCTTTGAAGAGGATAGTTGTTTATACAGGGGGCTCTTTAAACCAAGTTCTCAATTTTGTGTACAGCACCTAGCACAAGATTGTCCTTCCTACTTTCTTGGGATTCTTTGGAATTCTTGCATTATGCTTTGCAAACACTCAGAAAATGAGCTATTTATGTAATAGAAATACCAAGAAGAACCTTACCATAGCCCCTTCCCCTATGAAAGATCCTTTGTGGTTTCTCTCATACCCTCAAGGCTTGTGAGCGTGATTTTATCCCATGCCAAGTGACACTTGAATTTCCCAGTGCTGAGGTTTTTCTTCATTTTTGTCTAGGTCAACTTCCCACATGCATGAGTCTGAGTGGAGCCATTTCAAGGCTCAGTCTCCATAGGGTGTTAACCGTGCCAAAGCTCTGAGTACGTCCAAATTCTAGTACAAGGCTCAGAGATGGCCTCTCTTTCTCTGAGATGCCTGCTTCTGCTAAATACTGGGGCAGCTCTCTAAAATACTGAAGGAACAAAGCATGCAAGGCAGTAAAATGAGGCAATTAAACCTATAAAACCAGGGTTTACAAGGAAATTTATAGTGTCAGAGGCTTTTTATAGCTTTTTTAGATTAGTTTAAATAAAAAAAAGGGGGAGAGAGAAAGAGAGAAAAATAGAGAGAGAGAGAGGGGGGACCTGAAACTTGAGGAGACTTAAAAGTTCAGAGAAAGGCTTTTAGGAAGCACAGAGGGGTAATAACTAGAGGCACATTTTCCATTTCACTGTCTTTTCAAATTGAAATTAAAGGAGGAAAAAAAAAAGCATACACAAAACAACTGGCAGTTTTCACTGCTCTCACTTCCTCCTATTCCATTTGATCTTCCTATTGCTATTCTTCTGTTTTCTGGCCAGGTGAAAATGTCTTGTCACCTGGGCAAAGGAACTAACGTGAAAGAGCAAACTCAGGTATTTTGCTGTTGGGTTTTTTTTCCCCTTTCTGTTAGGCCAGAGCTTGCATGGTTTTAAAGTTCCTTGTGTGCCTTGCAGCTCCAGGAGCTCGTGTTCAAGAAGTGAAACGGAGCCAGCACCTGATTAAGGCAGATTTGGCCAGGTAAGACAATAGACCCTGTGTTTTAAAGGCTATACCACATTTTGCAGTTCCTCCTGCTTCCTTTCCAACTGCACGTGCACCATGTACGCACAATAGGCTAGTCAGTTTGAGTGCCTTGTCTACATGGAACTAAGGAAAAGAGATGATTCAGATCTTTCAAATCCTGCATCCTTCTCTGTGGAAGCATCTCCTTTATTCAGTCCTAATTCCCTTGCTAGAAGTAGAACACTCAGATTTTAAAGTGGTGTTTTTCCTTTCATCTCTCAAAGAATCACGGAGCAGCTGATGTTAGAAGGGACCGTTGTCTAGTCTGACACTCTGCTCCAAGCAGGTTCAGCTGCACCAGGTTACTTGGAACTTACCAGTACAGACTAAGGGGAAGTACCCTGGCCTTTTCTGTGTCCTTTTTACCACATCTCCTGCTTGTTTACCAGTGGGTCCACATTTTCCAAAATCTTCCACTTCATGGTGATGCACCTGTAGGACTTCTTGCTGACCTTCACTTCTCTCACTGCATTCAGGCTTAGCTGGGCATTAACCTTCCTAGCTTACTTCCAGCATGTTTAAATGATGTTTCTGGATATTCTTCCGTGCAGGCCTCCTGCTACCTTTGCTCAGTTTACTGCTTATCAAGATGGATCACTCTTGCACTTGGAGGAGGGGTCCTGGATCCTTGCAAATCATCCAGGTTTCCTAGACTCTTCTCTCCAGAATTGTATCCCTGCAGTACTTCAAAGTAGATTCTTGAAAAATCCAGAGTCTGCTGTCCTAAACTCCAGGGCTGTGATTCTGCTTTTTATCTTGTTGGCATCATGTTGTCTAAGAACAATTTGGGTCTCTTTAAAAATGATCCCAAAGCCTGTGCTCTGTGATGGCGTGGACAAAGGTCTCATGCTGCACACGTGGCCACTTCTTCCTTATGTAAAGTGTGAGTGTCCATTGGCAGTCTCATTGTCACCCTATCTGCACTTCTGCCATTTGTAAAACTACCATTACCATGATGCTGCTGAGATATTGCCCATTGCAGTGATGCTCAAGAGCTTTGAGTGCTGTCTTTGTGAAATACATTGCTTCATATCCTTTCTTTCCATTATTTTGTTTTCTAGTTAGAGTATGCCACGTTTCATATTGGTATAGATCCAGTTTGGTTGCTAAACACACAATCAGCAAACTACTAATTAACCACAGCAATTCGTCATCCTACTGTGTAGATTTTTAGAGAAACTGACTTGCAATAAAAATAAGCTTAGAGTAAAACAGAAAATAGCAACCTATGCCTCAGATCATGTTAAACTGCTTAGATGGGAACATTCAGGCTAATGGATAGGGTGGCATGGGAGAACTGTTCCACCATTCTTGAGTACTTCAGAGGAAGGAAGGCTCATAAACTTTGGCTCATTTTGACAATGCATTTACTTTGTAATAGATGTATGGATAATCTGAATATCTGTGGAGCACATTGATAGGTAGAAGTTGATAAATTCCTTTTTCCAAAGGATATTAATGACAAAACTCTTTTAAGCAGAAAATCATTTGTGAACTAATCTTTAATTCCAGCACACTTTTACGTTGGATATGGTCACTAGCTGAGTAATGCAGGTTTCTTCAAGGACAGTCAATTTTTTCAGGTGTTACCTTTCATTGTTCACAGTTCCCATTGTGGTATCACAGAACCCCTCCTGTTTCTTTGCTAACCTGTGGTCTAAGCAACAACAGTTCCAGCTGAGGGAAGGTTGTTTTTCTTTTCAAGTTTTCAGGATGTTTGTGTTAAAACTGGTGAAATACATAGCATTTCATCAGCAACTTTACAAACACTCTAGAACAAGCAGCACTTTTAGGGGAGCAGGTTGAGGTGCTCTAGGTTATGTATGTCCAGAATGGCAGGAATGGGTATTGGCATTAGGTGAGGCTCACTGGCAGCTCTTCTGCTTTTGGAACTGTAGAGGTGTTTTTTTTTTAACCACACACCCTGCCTTTTTTTTCCCTTAAGACAGCTGAAGAAACTGGAGTTGAAAAATAGGTCAGGATTTCAACACACCTTTAAAGCCCCTGCTGTCAGTTGCCAATGTCCAGGAAATACTAAGAGGAAAAATAAGCTGCAATACTGGGAACAGTTGGGATCTCTTGTAGAGAAGAGAAGATAAAAGCAAAACAGGAGAAGTAAAACTTGAATGAGTGTGTTTGTGTGACAGGGAAAGGTGAAGTGAAGGTAGATGAAGAGGAGAAAATTTAGATCTGCTGATGCAAATGCATCTCCAAGGGGTCATTCTAGCCAACTTGCAAAATGTATGGACAGTCGTGAGTTGATCATGCACAGAACTTCCTATCCAAAAGGTGAAGAGAGTAACACAGTGAGACAAAACTCTGTTTCTGATCACACTTGCATTGGGGCAATTATATTCATTGGAGGCATTATGAATTTGCAATGAGATTTTGATTGAGTCCAACATTTTGAAGCTTAGCTTTCGTTTTTAAAGTCTGCAAATGTGTGCTGTTGCAGTCACATGATAAATAGTTCTGAAATCAGTATAGAAAGCTATTAAAAATGTGGTTTTGTCTCTATGTCTAGTATGGTACACTAAGATACACATCTCATTCTACACTCTTTCCCTCTCTCAATATGTATGTATGGGTGGAAATTTTAGAAGTACTCAACATTGGTCAAACTGTCCCCAATGGAAAATATAATGTTGACCTCAAATAGTATCACATTTTAGGTCAATGATGAGTGATTTTTAAAATACTACCCTTACATATATATTTAAAGAGGAATCACTGTAGCGAGACTAAGTTCTCTAATGCTAAAGTTCTGTTTGAGAAATGGTGATGAGAGGGAGAGACAGCGATGTAGAACTCACCATTTCATCTGTCCCAGCCAGTGCTGATTTGGCATTTCTATTGTGATTTCCCATCAGAGACTTTTTTTGCAATCAAATAGAAAAAACAATCCTCAAGAATGATTTTACTTCTTTAGTGTTGTTGAATGAACAGAGACAAATAGCTGCAAATGCATCAGTCTCTCTCTCGCTGAGGAGAGGAGAGGAGAGGAGAGGAGAGGAGAGGAGAGGAGAGGAGAGGAGAGGAGAGGAGAGGAGAGGAGGGGAGGGGAGGGGAGGGGAGGGGAGGGGAGGGGAGGGGAGGGGAGGGGAGGGGAGGGGAGGGGAGGGAAGGGAAGGGAAGGGAAGGGAAGGGAAGGGAAGGGAAGGGAAGGGAAGGGAAGGGAAGGGAAGGGAAGGGAAGGGAAGGGAAGGGAAGGGAAGGGAAGGGAAGGGAAGGGAAGGGAAGGGAAGGGAAGGGAAGGGAAGGGAAGGGAAGGGAAGGGAAGGGAAGGGAAGGGAAGGGAAGGAAAGGGAAGGAAAGGAAAGGAAAGGAAAGGAAAGGAAAGGAAAGGAAAGGAAAGGAAAGGAAAGGAAAGGAAAGGAAAGGAAAGGAAAGGAAAGGAAAGGAAAGGAAAGGAAAGGAAAGGAAAGGAAAGGAAAGGAAAGGAAAGGAAAGGAAAGGAAAGGAAAGGAAAGGAAAGGAAAGGAAAGGAAAGGAAAGGAAAGGAAAGGAAAGGAAAGGAAAGGAAAGGAAAAGGAAAGGAAAGGAAAACCCTACATGTTTGTTAGTTGCTGAAGACAACTTTTGGTAAGCACTGAAGTCAAACAACATTTATAAGTGAGAAAAGTCATCTGCTGTCACTAATCGCATAGATTGTTCTGTTCTCTGATACATCAGTATTTTAAATAACATCTAATAGGCTGTACAAAACATACAAAACAATCAATGTTGTTCAACCTCTACAGCCATCATCTGCAGGTAAATGCTATCCTAGTATAGTAGGCTTGCAGCCAGAGTCTTGGCTAGTTTAAATCAATGTCAGTAGTTTACAACAGGCTGACAATGTGAACATGTGCCCATCTAAGAGAAAAGAAAATTCTCGGCCAGCAGAGAGTTGGTTTGTTCCCAGTCTTGGCTGCAGGCTCGTGGTGGTCAGGACAGCATATGGCTGGACCAAGAGACTGGTGGACTGTCTCTGCCTCTATCTATTTTTTTGGCTCCATATATAATATCAAATGTCTTTAAAGAGCACAATTTGAATGATGGACCTTATAATTCCATCTCAGGAGTTCTGATGAGTCGAGCTTGGTTCTTGTGGTTTATGATGTCACCAGAACCCATCGATGGAGTCGTAGCCCCATAATTCACCATTATCCAGTTATTTATTCTGTGCAATAAGTGGCTACAGTTTAATCGCCAGAGTAAATTGCTGCAACATCTTTGTGGAAACTCTAATGTTACTGTAGCAGTATCTACAGCAACAGTGGCTCAGTGGTGGTGGCTGGTGCAAACAGGGCCAGTAACCCTGCAGTGATACTGCCAGCCCTGTGCACCCAGTGAGAAAGGCAAGGGTATGTATTCTAGGAGTGTCCAATTCTTCAATTCTTCAGTTCTTCTCATTTCCCCCTGAGCAGTGCTGAAAAAATATTGCAGCACGTGGTTTCAGTGCCCTGACAGTCTGTTGCTTATGGTAAATGTCATTTTACAATTTTTTTATTTTTATTTTTTTTTAAACTAGGGGTTTATTATTTTCTACAAGGATCCATTGTTTTAAACCACACAGCCAACATGTGTTTCTCAAGATATCGCTTACCTTTTAAACAAGTAGCAGTTGAGTTTCAGTCGTCAGACTTTGCTGTCTCAGGCTTCATACAGTTATTCTGTTCTGGTAACCCGATACAGTACGACAGGGTAAGAACAGAAAGAAAAGCCTGAATTTATGGTGGGTTTCAGTTCTAACCATGTAGTTGCTTAAACTTTGTCTTTACCATGAATCATTTTTAATGACAGTTTAAGAGAAAAGACTTGAAAAGCAAGTCTTACCTTTCTCATCACTGACAGCTTTTCATAACTTAAATCAGACCTTTTTATGGCATAGCTTTGTATTATGGGTATTATGCCAACGAAGAGCTAAAGTGAAGGGCTGTCTGGTAGTGGATAGATCTTCTTCCTTCCTAGCACACAGTACATCTTTACAGCCTGAATTCCAGAAGTACAGCCAACAGAGAAAACTATCTGGGAAAATGGCTGGTTTGAGAACAGCTTGAGAGGGGTCAACCTTCTTCAGCAGAGTCCAAGGATGTGCATTCAGTAACCAAAAGCAGAATTTCAATTCTTGTTCCCTGGATATGGACAGAAGATATTGTCAGCAACACTGTCGTGGTGCCCAGTTGAATTAACATAAAAATATGCCCTTGTTTCAACCAGAACTTAGTTGGGTTCTGGTTGTATCATGTGACATGTCTGCATGGCAATTTTACATCAACACTAACGTGACTTTGAAAAAGTGAATCTCTTCTTCAAGTGCAAGCCCTTGCACTTGGCCTTGTTGGACTTCATGATTTTGGCATGGGTCCACCTTTCAAGCTTGTCCAGGTCTTTCTGGATATCACCCCTTTCCTTTGGCATGACAGCTGCTCCACTCAACTTGGTGTCATCTGCAAACTTGCTCAGGGTGCACTCAACCCCACTGCCCACGTCTCTTGCAAAGATGTTAAATAACACTGGTCTCCAGACCAATCTCTAAGGAAAGCCACTTGTCACCAGTATCCATGTGGAAATTAAGCAATTAACCACAACTTTCTGAGTGTGACCATTCAGCCAATTCCTTATCCATCAAATATATTTTTCTCCAACATGGCAGCCAGGATGTCATGTGGGACAGTGTCAAGTGTTTTGCACAAGTCAAGGTAGATCAAATCCTGGTCCACAATGATTATACAGCCCCTGTTGATTGATACAAGGTGCCTTCTGACCCCCTCTAAATGACTGGCCACATGGAGTTTTATGAGTGCCTTTGGAAGCAGCCATTTTCACTCCAGTGCTATTTAGTTTAACATTTAGAAATGTCATTTAAAATGCTGAGGTATTAAATTCATTCCCAATCCATACAACCTGCTCTGGAGCAACATGTTACCAACCTGCTGGGACTTACAATCACAAAATGCTCACAGTCCATAGTGATTGTAACAGGCTAGCACATGGCCCCACTCACTGTCCCTTTGGCCCAACAGTTCACGTTCGTTAGGAGAAGCTAGATGGTTTTGGTGTTATGGTCACACCATCAGAGAAATAGCTGTGAACTGAAGGGGGTATCAAGAAGGACCAAAGAGTGAGTCAAGGCGTAGAACCTTCTGTTGTGTTAAAGTGAAATCAGGAGTGAGAATTTGAGTTGACATTGAAAAAGCATTTTCAAATGCCTTTTTTTTCTTCTTCTTTTTTTTTTTTTTTTTTTTTTTCTTACTCCTGGCACTGCAAAATGTGGAAATTTTATCCTTCTTCCTGGCTCTTTGTTCTTAAGAGGCAGATATTTATCACATGCCTGTTTTCTTGGGGGAGTAAGCAAGCAACTTTTGGAACAGATTTTCTACTGCTTGGCTAATGGGGAACAGGACAAATTACTTATTCCAAGAAGCTGGAGCAAGGCTGACAGCCTGAGGGTAGACCTAAAAGCACCATAACACTTTAGGCTTTAGGTGCTCTGAGATCTTTTAGAAATAAGTGCCTTGATCTTTTAGTGCCCTGGTAAATCATTTATTCTGATCTCCTACTCAGGAGTCTCCCTTCTCCCATCCCATCCAATGAAATGAAATCGATATCAACTCCCTGGCTTGCATACACTGCTCGCTGCTCATAACCCAGCAGATGAGCAGCAACAACTCAGAACTTCCAAAGGGCTCCCAGGGCTGCCTGGTAACATCCTTTGGTAAGCAGCAGCCTCCATCAAATCAGAGCTGAAACACAAATTCTTCTGACAAACAGGGTGTCTGGAGCTGGAGCTTTTGGATGGGATTTATCCCTCCCACGTTACTGTGTGTCACAGACTACAGCAGGATGTGTGTTGCTGAATGAACTACGATTACTGTTCCTTTCTCCTCCCACAGTATGCCTCTGTGCTCCTCCACAATCTGTTTCAATTCTCCTTCACCTCTGCATGACCAGGGTCCCCCAGGTTACTCAGTGATTCATCTCTCTGGAATTTGGGAGTGCTACTTCTCTGCTCCTTCCCAGGTTGGCAAGAGGTTTATTAAAGCATTGAAAGTTAACCAGCTGCTCCTTTTGCGAATATTTAGGCTAAGAGCATTTGATACCAAACGTTATTTTACACATGTATTCTGACACTGTGCTTTAATACTGCAGCCCATGTTTCTCTTTAAGCATGGTTTTGAGCAACTTTTTCAACTGCAATCATATTAGAAGATCCTTGACACGCTGGTAATGCACATGGGAATTGATTTCAAGTGGACGCGTGTTTGAATTGTCCTGTTTCTATTTCTGAAGCCCTCTCAAGGAAGCTCGCTCATTCTTCTCACCCCATCGCTTCCAATGGGGCCAAGTCACTGCATTCAGAGCGCGCACAATGACACCTCCGAGAGACTTGGACTGTTCTCTTGTCTCACTTCCACTCTCTCCCAGACTGGATGCACACCCTGGAGGTATGTGGTTTGTCTCAAGATATAAGACTTCCTTCCTCAAAAACTACATTACTTCAACAAGCCACAATGGGCTGGCGAGAGGGAGAAGGATCCTCTGTTAGCGCAGCTTTCCTCAGAAATCTTTTCTGCAATCTCCATGCAGCTGGAAACATACTCTTCCTCTCCTGAGCTTACATGCATGCACATACACACATTCTCTCCTGCAGCAATTTCACTGATGTGTAAGTACACTGACACACTTATACATACACAAACACTCTTCCTTTTTTTGTGCTTACACATACACAGAGGGAGAAATTCTCTTATTTGAGCACTCATATTTACACTCATGCAAACTCCAACCAACAGCACATGCTGCTGTACGCATTACTGCCATCAGTACACACACAGCCTCTGCCTTGCAAGCATGCATGCAGGGATACAGGCACATTTATTCACCTCACAAAGGTGTCGCAGAATGTGGAGGAAGAGATGGATAAATCAGGTGTAACGGGACCTCTTGAGAGTTAGTGCAGGCTCCTGGTCCAAGCATGCTCAACAATGTGCTTAGAAAGGTCTGCTTGGGGCTTTATCCGATTAGATGTTTAAAACCTTCTTCAGTCAGAGTTTTGATTAATGCAATTTTTTTTTTGTCCTTACGTCCAAGCAAGTTGTTCACTCCTTCAATTTACGACCTTTATTTTTACCTTTTATTTCTTTTGCTCCTCTGCCACAGATATTAACAAACAGCTTGTGTATATCTACTTGATAACACCATAGGTATTGACAGGCTGCTATTAGGTGCCCCCTAATAGCAGGGTTGTCTGCAGGTTGGACAAACTTCCTTCAGCCTCTCTAGAGGACCTGTGCTCCAGCCTCCTCCTCATCTTCTGGATTTGTGAGCCCTTGTACCTTGAGCCCACAACTGGACACAGACCAGATGGGGTCTAAAAATTAGGGTTTTTTAATTAGAGTAATTAGAGGATTAGTATTTTCTGTTGATCTGCTGGCTGTGCTCCTATTAATCCAGTGCAGGATGCGGTTAGCTTCCATTGCTGCCAGATACCTCTCAGCTGGGTATCCATGGGCACTTGGCTGTAATTGAATTGATAACAAAATAATAAATAAGTAAACCAAACAGAGAGCGTTGTTTCTTACCAGCCTGTGCTAAAATATAGAGATCTCAAAGAGTTTCATGGCCAAATTAGGATCCCAGGACTTGATCGAGCTATCAGAGAACAGGATAGGTAAGACAACCTACCAAATCTCTCATAATTCTCTGGTCATGAGCTTCGTTGCTCTTCTTTCTGGCTTTGAAGACCCACTGAACATTTTACTTCCCCATGTTTGGAGAGGTTCAGCCAGGATCCTTCTCTTCCAGCCCTGTCTTGGTAGTAGCCAGCATCCATACTGGTCACAAGCCCTTGTCCAAGTCTCACCATTCAGAAGGAGTACAAGTTAGACATCCGCAATCACTGGCACAAGGAACAGCTTTACACAGCTTACTGTGCTTTTACTTACTGTGCTTTTACTTACTGTGCAGAAGCACAGCGCTAGTTCTTCTGTGCTATCACTGTATCCAACACAGATAAGAGCCGTGCACTGAATGCTTGTTCAGTGTGATTCATCCACATCATGAAAAATCTGAATTTTGTCACTTTACAGTACCTAGTGTGTGGAAGAACTTTCAGTTCCGTAGAGATTCCTACAAATCTATTGTCCTGTAAGGCATGAACTGAAGTAAAGGGTTTTTTAGCTTCAGTGTGGTAACCATTGAGTTCTGGCCTGAAGCACTGATTGAGCACCTGGGGAAAGGACCTGGACGGCCCTGGGAACACAAGTGAAGGCAATTCAGCTATGCAACAGGAAGGGGTGGAGCCTGGCTGCACCTCTCTTAGACTTCACAGATGGGCTGACTGCTACTGGAAAAGTATCTCTGGTTGGATATTTCTCCTTGTGGAGCTGTCCCAGTGAATCTAGATGTTCGTTTGGTGAGCACTTACTCTTTCCTTTGTAATACTTTTCCACTGTGCTAGTTCCTTTGTCATGACATCTCCTGTCATGGAATCACCATTCCATGTCATTGATCTTTCTGATTGTTACAGCTTTCTTTTGGACCCCAGTTAGAAGAATCCCAATTCTCAGATACAAGCAGAAGGAAGTCCTGAGCAGAAACACTCAGGTGAATGGAAAGCTGAAATAAAAAACTGTGAAGTTTCATCTTAAGAAAAAAACTGAAAGAAACTGACCTTTTATTAGGTTTCTTGTTGGTTGTTTTTTTTCCCATTTTTTTATGGCCAAACACCAAATTTTGCTAATGCCATAGGATTACTCAAATCTGGATCATAGAATATTCTGGTGGATAAACATTCAGCTAAAATTTTTCCCAACATCAGATTCTATTCTGTTTCTGATGGTGGTTTCATCCAACACTAACAATGGGAAGATTGGAACACTTATGAGGTGGGCATTAACAGATGTGTCTTTGTGGCTGTCATATTTGTTTTATCTTCAAGCAGGGAGAAAATCTGGAGCAGAGCACAGGTGTTGCCGTAGTGTTTTCCTGGGAAGCTTCTTTCTCATGTAGCTCTTCCTTTTTCAGATGGGGATCAGGACAGGGGCTAGAAATCTGACCACTCCTCTTTGCCAGCTCTTCATGACTGTTTTCCTTTGTCCACAGGTCAGGGAGATGAGCTTCCCCAGGGACTTTCTACTGCTGCTGAAAGAGCTAAAGGTTTAAGACTCTCATCTGCTCCACAAAAACAGAAAGGACAGGAGTCTGGTTGCCACAGATGAGGTAAGAACGACAAGCTGAAGAGGCTTTTATTATTTTGTTTCTTTGTTTGTTTGTTTTACTTTTCTCAGTGCAAGGGACAGCAGTGTAGGAGTATGTGACAGTGGTCATTGACCAGAGGTTCGTGCAGTGACCTGAGAAAAGCATGCAGATGTAAATCATATGTGCATGGATATGTACTTACATGTATCTTCTATTTAGCTACCTGTGACTCAGTTTCAGAGAGGCTCAGCTCTGGTTCCCGTTACAGATTTACTTGTTGGATGGCAGAAGATTGATAATTAAAAATAGCAGTTGACCTCTGTTATGTGTTTCCGCCTATGTTTACTTTTAAGATATTGATAATGGTTATTTGTGGGATATCTTCAAATAAACGAAAAAGTGGGCATCTATCTGTCTATATGTTTATGTGTGCACACTTAATGTGTATGAAGACATCTACCTACATGTGAAGATGGATTTCTTATGTGATATACACACCCTTCCACTCAGTCTATGTGGATGTTCAGTACCCGTGTCAGGATCCATCATTGCACAGCATCTGCAAGTTTCTCTGAACTTCTGTGTGTGCACATTTTAGGACAAAATGAGGGTTGTTCTGGGAACCTCCATGTGCTTTACATGAGGGAATGGTTTTAAACTAAGATGGGGAGGTTTAGGTTAGATATTAGGAGGAAGTTTTTCACTCAGGTGGTGATGAGCTGGAACAGGCTGCCCAAGGAGGTTGTGGATGCCCCATCCCTGGAGACATTCAAGGCCAGGCTGGATGTGACTCTGGACAACCTGGTCTGGTGGCTGGTGACCCTGCATAAAGCAGGGGGTTGAAATGGATGATCATTGTGGTCCTTTTCAACTTGGGCCATTCCATGATCCAGGAAGCAAATCCTGACTTTCTGGGTAAAGCCAGAAGTGTCAGCAGCACAGTTCCTGCCTAGGATGTTGCCTCTGACCGACAGCTTGGGTGGAGGGGGAACGGCGACGTTGGACCTGTGTGTGCAAGTACATCTGAGTGTACAGTGAGGGTGGTCTGCATTTACCCTACTGTATGGGGGTGAGTGTACAGTGAGGGGGGCTGAGTGTGTTGGTGCCTCAGCAGTGTTTGTTCTGGGGCTGGGGATGAGGCAGTGCTGAAGGGTGTGTTATTCTCACATTCTTGCTAGCAGCAAACAATGTCACGCCTCCACCTGGGCTGTGACATGACACACGCTGTACGAGCAGCAGCACCAATAAGCTGCAGAGCCACAGGAGAAGGCAAAGCTGCTCTTTTTGTTCATCTGTTAGGAAATCCTGCCAACTCCAGCAAAGCATGCTGGGATCCACACTGGCTTTTGGACTGGGACTCAGAGAGTGAGAGAGAGAGGCAGTAATTTGTTTGCCATTGCCCTCGAGCCAGGAAATCCAAACCCCAAGCATTTCCCAGGCCACAGCACATTTGAATCGAAGAAGAGTGTCAGCAGCTCGCTCACATGAACCGACAGCCACGCACACCCGCACTCAGGCACACACGTGTGCACACGCATGGGGAGAATGTTAGGGGAAGAGAATTGTTCCAGCACCACTGCGGTTAAGATGCTGAGACAATCTCGAGTTTTCAGGCCATAGCTGTCAGGATGCTTTGGTATATTCATCACCCCCTACTCTATGGTGATAAAAATTTACACAGCCAACGAAACGAAGATTAATTTCATGTGAAAAGCTGACAGAATGGCCCATGTCATTGCTTTATTTGTGCCAGCACTCAGTAACTCGGTGCAAGTTCCATTGAGGTGGCAGACATCCCGTCCCCTTGAGCCATCTCTTCTCCTCTCTAATGATGCCACCGTTTTGACAAAACCAAGCAACACAGCCGGTATGTGCGAATTTGGAATTAATTTTCTCCAGAAAGGTCAAGTATGTTAATGAGCTTTTGGCTGCCTGTGTTTTCTTTCTTGTGTTTTCCCCCGTATTAATGGGGGAAGAGGTGGGAAAAGGAAGGGGGAGAAATAATTGCAGAAATAAAAATGAAGAAAGGAGGAAAAGAAGGAAGCTGTGAGCATTGCAAGGGGTAGGATTTCAATGTAATTTTTCACGAGTTCTCCTTTTCCAGGACTGAGGCGGACTAATTGTATCAGTGCAAGTCTGGGCAGTTTGCTGGAAGCTGTTGAGTGAGGCCAGGGATGTCACGGATAGCAGTTAGTGTAACCTGGCACAGAGGAGGTGAATTGCACCCCCCTGGCACTCAGGATCTGATGGCAGCCCTGGCTGCTGACAGCTGCCTTTGTTTTCCATCCCAGAATGGCTGAGCTTTGCTCACCATGGGTCTGTGTGTGCACTGGGGTACAGAGAGCATATGAAGGTAGAGGAGAGATGGAGTTTGGGTCTGAAGGTCATGCACCTGTTAGCAAGGAAGCTGGGAAGAAAGCTCTGCTGCCCTTGGAGGATTGTCATGGCCCAGTAATTCACCTATCTTAGAAACATGTCAAAGAGGCTGTTCAAAGAGAAATTGTCCCTGTCTTGTGCAATTGAAATGGGCTGTTTGAAATAACCAACCACTTAGCATCCCTGTGTTCCCCCAACTCCTGCCTTTATTTCTTCTGGTTAGGCTTCACCACTTACAGGCTCACTGGCTTTCTCAGGGCATTGGCTGAAGGTCACCTTGAGAAAAAGCAGCAGAAACAGAAGACAGAGGGCCTGAGAAGGTGGGGATCATACTGGAGTCTCTTCCTGGCTTTGCTGGAAGCTGTTGAGTGAGGCCAGGGATGTCACGGATAGCAGAGTTAGTGTAACCTGGCACAGAGGAGGTGAATTGCGATCTGAGTAGGACATCTAGGGCAGGATTCATCTCACCTTGTTTTAGTCTTAAGCACAGTATTTGGGTTGAATGTATATCCTACCTAATTTAAGATGAGATAAACTCCATTCCATCAATGGGTGGTTTTTGTCTCCATTAAATATAAGGTGAAATCAAACTCTTAGCTGCGATTTAATTCCTACCTTTTTGAGGCTTAACATTACGGTGCGTGATTTTCTACCCCACCCCCATTCTCTTTTCCCTGCTCCCATCTTGGCTCTCATTTCCATATAGTCTAATACAGCAAGGAGAGAAAATTCAGTGTTGCCCCCAGAATTTATACAGATTGATGACTTTCACTCCAGCTTGCCCTGGCTGGCTCCATACTTGCCCACTGCTTTGGCAATGCAGCGTTGTTTTTACCTAGCTTTGCTGCTATAAACCCAACTTATGAATTCCTGGGCATTGTCCAAAAGATCTTGATTGTCTTTGGAGGGTGCATGTTTTGCCACCCTGGCTACAGTGCAAGTGCAAAATGGATATGGAATGTATCAGTGTCTCTGTCACTTATGACGTATGTAAGGGTGACCTTAATTAGACTTTTGTTTCTTTTACACCTTACACATCTGGCTCTGTTGTATGAGCCACTCTGCATGTATGATTTTCACATGCTCCCTGCATGAATCACTGCAGCATGGCTGCCTCAGACTCATGCCCATGGATTGCAAAAGCACTCAAGTGACCAATCTTAATGATTTTCAGCTGACTGCTGGTATTGTCCTAAACATGAAAGTCCTACCCATAAACTACTGTAATGCCCACTCTCTTCTCCCTCTTTCCCAGGCTCTGCAGTGTGTGTGGAGGCACGTTCCTTTCTGCTGACACTGCTACAAGATGGATTGTTCTGCAGACAGTTGGATGGGTAGCTGGGGGAAGTGGGATCCACCAGGAAAGCTTCATGGGCTCTCTTGCGTGTGCTTGTACACATTGTCTAGGAGCATTCAAAGGCATCGTCAATACTTGTATGTATTTTTCCACCATGGATGTTTTATTGCTAAGCAGATAAATTTTTCCTACTTAGAGGTGACTGCATATCTGTGATGAAAGGAAATGATTTGCTAAACTCTCTGTATACATTTCATTACATGGGACTAAGGGGGAAAAAGAGATACATAAAATATTTCAGAGACAACTTATATTTTGAGTGTTCTGTTTCAGCAACAGAAAGAATATGTGAAATGTATACAGAGAGATTGTTTCATTCATGGATACAGAGAAGTCAGGTATCCCTGTTCTCTCTGTTCTTTTGGCGTCTGGGATGTCAGAAGAGGACAACAGTTACAGAACTCAAGTTCTTAGGGGAACTTCTCACCCAGTAGCTCCCTGGGGCTTTAGCTGAACTGTGGGATACTCAGTGTTTCCCAACTCTTGTGTCAAAGACTGTCTCCTCTCTTCCCAGATGTGGCCGTGCACCATTTCTGTTTTCTCCCCTCCCACGCTCTGGTTTCCACAGGAAGGAATCCTGGGCATGTGAGTCAGGGAGCTGCAGCGTGCTCTGATCCTGTCACCAGGCTGAATGATTCAGGGCTGAGGCTGTACAACACACCTACCCCATGATTTACATGTAGCCCTTGGGATACTCAAAGCCACATTTTCTCAACATGCCAAGTTCTTGAGAAAATCCACCCACTTGCTTTGGTGCATAAATATAAACTTAATTCTTAACAGAAATCAAATCTGGGAGGTGCACCCAGGAAGGAAATCTGCTGTCCCACTTCCTAGTGTTCCCCCATATCTGCAGGTGACTGGAGCATGAAGTGCCTTTCATCTGTGCACTGCACTGCTCATTTGCACCATGTTCTCTAAGCCTGTGTTCCTTTCTTTCCTTCTGTTATTTTTTCCCCTGTGTGAGAGCACTGGCGCCTATGATGGAAGGTCATCAGTGAGGTTAGTCAACTGGCTCCAAGCATTAAGACTTCCTGCCCTGCTATGCTGAGCTGCCAAGTCCCCCTCCCCACTGCTTACCACAAAACCCAGTGTCTGCTTGTCTCCCTCCCCACCCTTCTCATCCCTACCAATTTCTAATTCAGCAGCCTGTACAGCAGACAGAGTGGGAAGGGGAGGCACCCAAGCTACATTCAGATGTGTTTGAGCACCAGAAGCAGTTTGGCTGTAGGGTGATGTTGTCAATGTTGTTGAGCAATGTGCTTACAGACATTGCCAGAAGGTGAGCTGCCCCTGAATGTGGGGTAAATATCCCCCAAGAGTCTGCAGCTAGTTCCCATGGGGATCTGTTCCTGTAGCTGACCTATTATTCCCGCTGGAAAATGTCATTAAGTTTCTCGATTAGCAGGCTGGTCCTGGCAGCCTTAACTAGGAAAGAGTTTGTCTCAAGTAGCTACGGAGAACATGATTTTTGGCAGTTGACACAAATTGGCTGCACAAGGAACTGTAACTTCCTTAGAGAAATGCTAGGAGGTTACAGGTTGAAAAGAATTAGAAACCTCTGCCCCAGCCATGAACCTGGGGGAAAGCAAGAAACCTCCATCCCAAAGGGAGCAAGATGTCCCCAAAAGGACAATGGATGATGGGCGAGCAGTTGCAGGGCAAGGGGAGGGAAGAAGCACCCAGGGAACTGCTCATGGCGTGGGTCTGCACCTGGGCTGTGCAAAGGGAGCAGGAGCTAAGAGAAGCTTTATTTATGAGAGTGGAGCATAAAATGGAAAAGATAGAACAGGATCCTTCGAGATAAATATGGTGGGAAGTGGGGGAGATGGGATGAGTGGTTGCTATTTATGTGAAATCCAAGGGTGGGGGGATAGTGCTCCAAAAAGCACCACAGAGATCAACCACATCCCAATGAAAACACAGCTTTCTTTCAGGATAATATGGAAACCCTCCATACCGATCCTTCAACAGGATGAGGAAGAACCCCACCCTGATGTGAGGTTTAAACCACAGCTCCTGGGAGGAGGACTGCTAGTGCTGTGCATACTGCTCAGGGCTCCCAGTATGCAGCACCCCAGCACGTGCTCCTGTGTACCCGTTTTTATGTGAATGTATGAATTCAGGCTTGTGAGGATCCCCCTCCCAAACCAGAACAGAAGCAGCTACTTTATGATTTCAGTCCCCTTAACTCTGTCTGCTTGCTCACAGCTCCTTAAAGATCACATAGGAGACCCTTTTATTCTTGTGCAGGGCTGGGGCATATCAGCCTGAAGCCTGCTGTCTTCTGTGACCTTCAAGGCACAAGGTGAACACACCTTGAGGAGTTCTACCTGAACGCCATATTTGTGATCTTCCCATAGCTGCCAGTCTATGCTAAACTGTGGCCACAGAGACCTCATTTTATTGCTGTTTGTGTAGGTGTAGAGGTATTTGAGGCATAAAACTATGAACATGGATATTTATTCATCTAGATTTGCTTTGATTTTCTTAAAGATGAATTCATTACCAGTGAGAAAGCTAAAGCCTCGCTATTAAAAGCCCAAGTGCATTTTGGTTTATTCTGTTTTTAAATTTATTTTTAAGGATGCACACAAATTAACTGCTTTCTAATTACACTCTGGGTGTTGGGCCCTCAGGGTGCTGCAGTAGAACGGGGTGCCAGCAGTGGGACCTGTGGGGTCAGAGCAGCAGGGGCACCTGTTACCTTAGCTCACTGTGCTGCATTATCTGCCCCTTCAGTTGTTGGGGCTCTCACTTTGCAGGCAAGCAATGCTCTGATTAAGGGTTAAAGTGAGGCAAATGGGGCAGAAAGAAGTTAAAGATGTGAGCTACAGTGATGTCCTCTTTACACTGCTGGAAAATCAGATGGAGTGTATGTGCTCTTGCACTGTAGTATGAGCAACAGAGAGAGCAGGGGATTTATCTAGCTGCAGTCTAATATTCTGTTGGCTGCAGCAAAGGCTGCAGCACTTCTCGACTATCGGCTGGCGCTTTCACTCACACACATCTGTGATTGATGGGCAGAGAGTATAAACACCTCATTAGTGCTATAATTCACTGGTTAGGGCTCAGTCTGTGCCGTGGGAGGGAGGAAGAAAAGAGTTGAGAAAGTTTAATAACTAAAATTAAAAAAAAAAAAAAAAAGGAGAAGAACGGATGTAAAGCCACACAAATCATTCCAGGGAGTTATCTGACCTGCTTTGAAAACTTTAATTGCTGATAATGGACAACCTGTTGGGTGGTATTTTATTAACACTAATAGATTTTTACGGGATATTTCTCACATTGCTCTCCCAGAGCCTGAGGAATACATTAAATATTAAAAGTTAATGCTCTTGGTTGCTGTTTCAAGGATGCCCTGCTGATAACGAGCTTTCCCGCAAGTTAGAAACCAGGAGAAAGCATGAGCTGCTTTTGCCATTTACGGGCTCTGCAATAATAATGAGGGAAATACTTGAATCATGTATGCACCTCACAGCTGTGGTTCTCAAAAGTCCATCTGAAGTGCTACGTAGCGAAAATGCTCAGCCCAGAGGTGGTAGGTGTATCTAATCTTCAGTTGTGGATGTGCAAGAGCTGTGCTCCTGAGTCCCACGCTGAAATTGAGTGCTTCCAAAGCTTCATGTGCTGCTTTACATTTCAGTTATTCAAAGCAGAGACCTCGACCAACAACTCATACTTGTTTCTCGAGAGAGCTTACGTCTGAAATGGATGTTCCGTCATATTTTCCTTTCATATGTAGCAGTTTTATAAAAGAATTGCTTTCATGCTGGGTTGTTTTGTTGTTGTTGGTTTTGGGGTTTTTTTTTTTTGTTTGTTTGTTTGTTTGTTTTTTGTAACACAGATGACCCAGCTACCTGGAACAGAAACAAGGGAGTCTCAGCAGAATGTGAGCAACAAGGGATTTTCTTGAAGATGCTCTCAGTCCTACACAGAGCAGAGAACCCTCCAAGTATGGAGAAAAAAAAGCCAGTTCTGTACTCTAAAGCAATAGATTCAAGCAGTCAGAGAAGGAAAAGAAATGATTGCCAACACGCTTTCCCTCCAGCAAGTTGGAAAGTAAATTTGAAACTGAGTGTGAACAGTAAGCAACTCGTATGGTGAGTCAGAGTGAGGTCTTGCATTAGAATTGAAAAGTCATAATAGTCACAATATACATTTCTGCTCATGGGTGAAACCTGGACTTCCTTTTTAGTGCCTTCTTTGGACATGCCAGCCCTGTCAGCAGTCATGGCCTGGCCTTAGAAATGAAACTTAATTTTGTTACGCCCTGCCTTGGGTCGCTGCCCATGGCGGCCTGTCTCTTTTGTGTCGTGCCATCTTCACTTGTGGGAGCAATAGGCTTGGTTTTGGATCTTGTTCTAACCGCTGTTTATGCAGCCACCTCCTGTGCCAAACCAAGCTGGACTCCGTGGCCATGTCCGTGCTCTCTGGAACAGCACTGGTGCAATCTTGGTGAGTAACACTGCTTCCCAATCCAGCTTGGCTGGAGAGCAGCTTCCCAGGCTTTTTTGTGCTGTCAGCCAGTTAAGATGTTACCCAGAGCCTGCTGGCCTATTCCAGCTCCAGATCTTACCATAGGCAGTCTACAGGAAGGTGATTTCTATGCTTTCTCTGTTTGTAGTCATCCTATAAATACATTGGTCTGGATTATCTTTGTTTTTGAGTTCTTCTCGAGGCATTACTGTACGAGTAGTAAAAGCTATCATAACTTTTACTGAACTTTGTTGACCTCTCCCACCCTTTGTGTTCCAACAGGACACTTTTCCCTCTGTGTCCTATGCCCTATTCCTCTGAACGTTTGTCAGATAAAGTGAAGGGTTCTGTTCCTTTGGGCTCCTGCAGACAGAAGAGCGGAGACTACAGCTCAATCTCCTAAGTCTGTCTTTATTGACCAGATCTCATCTTGGCAACTTGAGCATGTGCAGCTAGAGCCATAGCTTTCTAAGGAAGGGGGGGATCAAACACAGATACCAGTTTTCTTCTCTTATATACAGGCTTGGGTCAGGAATGCACAGGGCAGGCTTCAGATTTGGCCACTTCTGCGCTAACCACTTCTGCACCAGAGAACATTCTCCTTTGAGGAGCAGACACAAGCTACAATCAGTTGATCTAGGTGCCATGATTTTTTGCTACTGAACAGTCCACAAAGAATATTACAGCCTAAATATGATAATATAGGTGCTTACTAAGTAGGAACATTGTCTTAGTATAAACAACATCACTGTGGCTGCAAGGTAGGTGCAAATAAATTTGGGAACCTCCGTTTCTGGAAGGCCTTACTTTTCAGGTTGGACAGGGTGATGAAGCCATGGTGCAGGGCATGGGCAGGGCCTGTAATGTGCTCTTCATGCACAGGGACCTTAGGTTGTTTGAAACAAACTCTGTCCAGGTGGCTTAGTAGTTTTCTGAATTGTCTTCCTGGAAGAAGCCCTTGAATCTGAGTTCTAACTGTGCTTGTGAAGAAGGTTCTTAGAGGATAACAGGGAAGAAGAAATAGAGGAATTGGTAGAATATTTCTTTCCAAGGGATGCAGGTCCTTTGGCTCAGACACTCCAGGACGTGCTTTATTGCTAGACTGCTGTTTAGCAATAAAACAGCCCTAGTTACTTAACAGGAATTGACTGCTTGGTCACCTCTCTCCCTGCCAGCCCATTCGTTCTCCCCATCTTCCCTCACATGCAATAATGGCAGCTTTTCCTGATTGACCCCACAGGCTTACAAAAAACCTTTTAACTTAAACGTATATTGACCTCAGTCTTGCTGCCCAGTGAGTTATGTCACAGCTGGCAGTCTGAAAATCATAAATTAGGCTTCAAACCACTGGAGCTGTCTCCTAATAATACGGATCTGAGCTATTATAGATGAAGGTTGTACTAGGTGACTTCATGTCTCTGACAACTGGCAAGAGGAATGCCCTTTTCATGTTTTTTTTTTCTAGCATCATCCCATAGACCCTGTGATTATTTATTTCCTTTTCATTTATTTTATATTTATTTCCCATTTTGTCATTCTTCACACTGAGTATAAAATTTCATTACTTGCCTTAACCTACTCTTAAAAGTGGAAGAGAAAGATGTCAAACTTGCCATCTTGGGTGCTCTTAGCTCTTGGGTAGTGTAAATTTTATCAGTTTTTCTTTCCTCTTTTCCTATTGATTTTGTGTAGATGTTTGTTTTTTTCCCTAATGTGATTCTTATGATCTAGACAAATGCACTAGACAAATGAGAAATTTAATGACATTGGAAGCATTTCTCCCTTACTCTGTAATGCAGCATAATTCCAATAGATTCCCTTAACATTCATCATCTTTTCCCTCATGACTTGGGATGTACTTGCTCATTGTCACTTTTGTGGATGAGGGATGGAGAATACTCCATGAAATGTGAAGCATCACTGTAAACCAAATCAAGTCTAATGTTTCTATGAGTATTGACCCAGCAGGAAGGAGAGAGCTAACTCCAAGGCCTTGTCTATAAAAGGAAGACTTGTATTGTGCTTGACTTAATCAGTAAAAATGCCACAAGTTTTCATGATTCGCTGTTCTTCTTGGAAGCAAGAGAGGCATAGCTTGATCTTACAAGTCTTATTTTAGATCTGTGGCACATTCCTTCAGTTTGCCCTATGAATTCTGGAGTTCAGTAATGTCTTGAGTTCAGGATATGTTACTGCTTTCTCCCACCTGGATCAGCTTCATGTCTTGCTTTACATCAGCAAATGCAGAAAGATACATTTAGTGACAGCTGCTGACAGTATTTGGGACACTGTGACTGTTCCTGGCAAAGCTGCCATCAGTGCAGTGTTGGTGGTTCCCAATGTAATCACTGAAAACTGAGGGCCCTCTGCACTTCAGGTGTGTTCAGTGCTATGGGCAGAGATCTTGCCCTAAGATAACAGGGTGATGAAAAGCACTTTCAGAAATGCGAATTTATAGACAGATGGGTAAAAGATGTCATAAGAGTATGTGGAAATAAATCCCTCTCGTTCTGCTTTTGATCTTTGTAGTTCCTTAAATATACGTCACCAGTGAGCTTATATCCAAAATTTGTAACAGCCTTACAAAGATTTTCTAAAACAGCTTCATGCATGTATTTTAAAGACACGAGGCTGACACTGTCTTTACTGAGATTAAAATACTTACCGCAATATTTGCAATACAATGTTCGTAGAACCGGCATCTGCAGAGAACGAAGCTGGCTGGAAATTTCCTCATCTGCTTTTGTTACTGGAGAGTAAATGCAAATGGCTTAAAAGTTGGACTGGTTGGAGAAAAATGAGTGGATTATGGATTTTATTCCCCTTTTACTAATGTAAAATGCAGGCACTGGTGCTGACATTGGTGATTTTAATACAAGATTTTCAAGTAGATTGTGTCCCTTCAAAGAAAATATGAGCTCATAAATACTGCGAGATTAGATGTAGTGAGGCCTGGATGTGGCAACGGCTCAGACTTTATGGCATTCCTCAAGGCACACGGTATAAGATGTTCTGTGACCTGGCTTTTATGAAGATCAAAAGGCTTAAAACCATTGAGAATAAGATTTTCAAATTATCCACGGGGAGACACCAAGTTGTCAAATGGGAGGAGGCTCTTTGAAGTGTGGAGATAAGGACCTTTCTAGCCTTCAGACATATATGAAAGCCATTTCCCAGCCCAGCAGAGGAACGTGTCGTTAGGTTGGATTGGGCTTGCCCAGGTTATTCACAGGAATGGACAGGCTGTTAGTGCTGGTAAGCAGCTGACAGTATCTCTCAGCCAAGTTATAAACAGAACCCAAACCAAACAAAGAGGATTGAAAGGACTGAAAAAACATGAAAATAAATGCACTGGGAGAGGTGGACACGTTTATGTATTAGTACCTCCCTGTACAGCAGCTCCACCAGTCTGAGTCAAGCAGAGTATTTATGTCCAGGGAGCTGGAATAGCAAGTATATTGCTGTCTTTCTATATTGTCTTAGCTTTGTGTCTGAGCACAGAGGAGCAGGTGGGAATACTTCAAAAGAGCTTTTGGGTGGAAAAATGGTGAAGAGAGGCAGAGGATGGCCTCTTATCTCTCCTCTGCCAAGAAGCTGAGCCAGTGTGGGGCCAGGAAGAAATTCACTGCTCCTGTATGCCAGGAATAACTTGCCACTGGTAGGAAATAGCTGTGGAAGTAGTATTTTGTGGAGGAGCTCCTGATAAGCAGGGCAGCTGCACAGCACTGCTTTTCAAGCTGCCCCAGAGCTCACCATCTTGCACAAATACTTATGCATTTGTTCCTTCCCTTCTCAGATTCCTCTGTCTGGTTGGTATTGGCAGCTGGATTATCAAGATGCCTTGAGAAAGTACTTCTGCAAGTATTTTTCATACAATCAAAGCTGTTAGCACTGAAATATCTTCCCCAGAAAGGATTCTCCTGAGCTGGTAAGAATAATTTCTGGTCACTTTTATAGAAGTTTAATTGGCATCTAGACAAGATAAATATCCATTATGTTTTGTGTTCTTTGTGCTGATGAACTAAGGATACACAATGTTTTTAGTCCATAAAGAGTGACCATTTACTTTCGGTCTAATGACTTTTTAAGAGAAAACAGCTAAAGAAGACAGAATGAGAGCAAAGCTTTCATGGCAGCAGCTATTTGATATACGTATTTCCTCTCTAATAAGCTACATCTCTTGGCTGACAGTAAAGTAGAAGTTGTACTCGGCCGGTATCTTGAAAGCTAAAGGTAAAAATAATGGTAGGAATTGCATTGCCTCATATTATCCATGTGCAACCATTGAATTTCCTCACAGCCACTTAGTTTTTTGTGAGTCTTGTCCTAATTATCACAGCTCACAGAGATGCTCTCTAGGAACTTTGTACATAGAATTAGTCAGTAAAGTTTTGGCAGTGTGGTTTTCCATTGGAAAATGACATACTGACAAAAAGAAAATGGTTGAGGAAATCACGTTGATTTGACTTTTTGTTTATGTGTTTTGTTTTTCTATTTTGTCTTCAGAAGAACAATAAAATATGAGCCTGACTGGGTTGAAGACATTGTTTTTATTTAGATGTTCTTTTTCTTCCCAACTGGTGTTCTGCTTTTTGCTTCTTTTTCCAGTAGTATTTAATAGAGTGTAAGACATTTTGCAGTACTTCAGCAGACCCAAAACAAAGTTATGGAGGGCATAATGAGATTGTTTGAGTTCTTTTCAAAAGCAAAACAGAAGTGATTAATGAAAGCACAAAATTCTTTATCAAATGGAATTTCATTCTTTTTCTCCTCCTAGCAGCAGTTATACACACAGACTGAACCATGCTCACTTAACAAATATCCTCAAAATACTGCAGTAAGAGTTCCCTGTGATTTTCAGAAAAGCTTTTTTTTTTTCACTCACTATCCAGGTTTCCTTTGTCATCCGCACCAGTTTGCCAAATACCAGGGCATAGAGAACTATGCTGTCAACTTTCCACTTACCAGTGGAAATGCAGGATCCTGTGTTAAGGGGCCCACAGGTCTGATTCAGCAAGGAAATTACTGTATCCCTGTATCCTTTTAATTGTAGGGTTGAAAACCAAAGCGTGGAGATGCACATAAATTATTACATTGTCGTTGAATCTGGAGTCAGTCCAGTGTGAACCCAGAATGCCTGGAGCTGCTCCAGCTGAGTAGCAGGAACAAAGCTGAGAGCCCCAGTAAACACCACATGATTTCTGGTATTTGCAGGGCATCTGTTTTGCCTGCCCTTGCAGTATCTTTGTCTGGTCTGGAGAAGATCCTGGGTGACTGGTGATTTTATTATGGCCTGGCACATTTGAGGGTAAGCCACTCTGCTTGTCAGCGTGCTTCCAGAAGAAAAGCTTCAGTGAAAAAACCTTGCTCTGGGCTTTGAAATCTGAACTACAGCCAATTCCAGCGGAGGGATGTGACAATTGCCTTTTGCTGTGAAGTTGCCATCTGAACAATGACACTGTTGTGTTTTGAAAAGACAACAAGCAATGAAAAGAATGTGTGTGTGTAATATATGTGGCTGAGTAGGTACCAGTTGGAAAGCAGTGCAGGCCCTCCACCTTTCCTTCAGTGGTGCACCTCAAAATCTATGTTTAGAGCTGTTTCTAGTATTCATGCTCATCCTAAGTTTTCTGCTCGTGGAGAATTCTTTTTTTACAAGCACTGCTTTGCTAGATCATCTGGTCATGCTTCTACTCCTATGAAAGCTTTGCCTTGTCAAATGGTCCTGGGAACTCAAGAAGTAAAGTCTCAGGAGAGGAGAAGGGAAGGAGGATTTCCAAGAAATAATAGTTTAAGGAGATCACAACCAGTGAGATTCTACTCCTAATATTCTCTCCAAAAGTCTCAGGATTGTGCTTGAAAAACAAGAATCCAGCTGCTTCACGCATATACTGTGCATCTCTCCTAAAGTCAAATGGGCCATGGCACAGACGTGGGTGTAATTCTGTGTTTGTCCAAATTACAGTGTCTCATCTTTCATTCTGTGTTTGTTGGGACCAACAGTTCCTCTCTTTAGTTTATTAGTAGTTTATTATTTGCCCCTCCTGTAAGGCTGAAGACATTGCACCTAGGCTTCACTATCTCTTTTTGTGAAATTCTTGGGTAGACAAGGGAGTGAATTGAGTAAGAGGTAGTGAGATACATAGCTGTTGTGTCCCATTTGCAGACACAACACTTTTCCCCCATCTAAAAAAAGAAGTGGTAGCAGAATCAAGACTACAACTCAGCTCTTCTCTACTCAAGACAGAAATGTCCCCTTTAGTCATTATTTTCTGTAGTAGATGAAATAGCTAACATGAATTTTAGATATCAATGGTATTCATAAAAGGAATCCTGCTGTCCTTGGTTTTTCATCTGCAAAGTCTATACTGGGAGATGAGAGCATCCATTTACTTACCCAGGGACTTCAGTGCACCTCAGACATGAGATCAGCACCTGTGAGCTTTTGCTTGTGCTTTTGATAGGGGTCCAACGAAGAGTCTGCTGAGAAATCTCAGGTAAGTATCTGAAGTGGTGAAATTCCATGAAAACAAAACAGAGTGTGGGTAACTTGCAGTTACAGATCTAGAGGTAACCCTGGCTTTTGGTCATTTCAGATACAAAAGAGATACAAAAGAATTCCAGCATTTAGAACTTATTTTTAATATGAGTGTAGTGAAATTAGCGGTCCTATAATGAACCTTCTATGGCCAACTTGTTTTGTGTAAAGTGAATGGACATACAGACTTTGGGAATTTACTTTTGTTCTAGCCTAAAATATGATCATGCCCAAAACAGGAAACCTTTTTCCAAGCAATTTTTTTTTTCCTATGAATTTATCTAAGTGTTCAGCTTTACATGGACAGTTAGATTTGTGTTCTAACGAGGAACAGAAACCCTATCAAGGGGACAGAAAAGAATAATTAGTGAGAAGAGCTGGGTTACTTCAGAGCCCGATTAAGTCAAAACTACCAGCAAGATTATGCTTGCCTATGGAAGGAGATTTTGAGTGAAGTGAACCAGCACCTTGATGAGGGTGTCAGCTTGATGTAGCCCACTGGTGTCCAGAAGATAGAGCAAAAATGTTCATGTTTTCCCAAAATAATAAACGTATGTGGATAAATACTGTGTAATTCTAGACACCAGCTTATCTTCTTCACTCTACTGTCCCTACAAATGTGGAAAAGCCCTTTTACTAACCTTGTCTGTGATGGGTAACAGATATTTTCATCTGTCCAGCAGTGCACTGTTGTAAGAAGTAATGCAAATGCTATTTGCTATTAAAAAGTGCAGTGAAAAAGGTAGTGCTGCAAGATGGAGCATCCCTGTCAGTGCTACACCTCATTCCAAGAGGCTGTCCATACCCGTTTCCTGTGGGTTAGGAGTGTGCTATTGCAATTCTTCATGAGATCTCTCTCACACGAGCTACAAAACTTGTAACATCTTCCATTCCCTTTGTCCAGACTAAGAGCAGATGTTGGGAGAGGTTCCAGACCTGTGTTTTGCACTTAGAAGAGGCCACATGTATATATCCCCTTTCTTTCTGCAGCTGTGATATACAGTCTACGCACCTTATTATCAGAGAGATCCAAAGTACAGAGAAAATTATAGGGTAAGCAGCATAATGCAAGGTCTTGGGAAACGTCTCACTGTTTAGGAAGGCTGGAAGAATTTTATGTAGAATGCCAAACTGGAGAGGAAAAGGACAGATAGAAAGTCAAATTTGGGAGGAAAAGGACAAGAGCGAGGAAGGGGGAACTGCTTTAAGAATAAGTCTGAAGGGAATAGGGAAGTGAGAGGTTTCAAGGCTATATGAGCTAGTGCCATATGCAAGGATAAGAGAGACTTGATTCAGGCTAGAGATGAGCCAGCAAGCAAGGCATTCGCTCCAGACAGAGCATCCTTCATAGATCCATCATGCTACTATAGCTAACAAATATGTCAATAGGGTTTAAAAGGTGCTTCAGAGGAGCTGGGAAGCAAAGACAAATAAGGTGGGTGGCTGAGGGAGGAATGGAAAGTCCAGTGGTTACTGAGTGGGGCTTGAGTGTGATGAAAATCCTGGCTGTGCTCCAGTTCAAGTTTTCCTATCACATTAATTATATTACAGCAGGCTCCAGGGCTTTCTATGATACAGACTTTGTGTATCAAAAAAGTTACACAGATATCAGGGGTAATAAGATACGCTCATTGTGTCGTCTCCAAGCCTTCCACTAGGATGCCTTAAAAGATGAAGCCTGAGACTCCTTGGTGCTGCTCCCTCTGTGCACATGGGCAGAAAGTGAATACTGTGAGGGGAAGGAGGAATAATCTGGTCTGGGAAATGTTGTGTTTCTCTCAAAATTTAAATAAATCCGCTGTCTTTTCTTTAAAATACATGTGCTCTTTGGTTGGCATTTTTGTGTCACCAAAAGGCCTTATTTCAAAAATGTTTCCTGCTTTGAAAATACGGTTACATACTGTGTGTTCTGGGAAAGGGACTGGAGTGAAGACTCTCTTTTTCCCCTCTAACAGAGAAGTGTTCCAGCTGCATGCACTGGGTGACAAGTGCCACCAAGAAGGAAGGAAATGTGTCTCACAGGCACAATTAGCAGCAGACCTGCTGCTAATTTCACTGCCATCCTGAATTGCAGTGAAACAAAAGCAAAACTTGGTTTTCCAAGTTTTATTTATAGAAAGAAAGGGAAAGGTAAGAGACAGGAGCTGCCCAGCAGGGTTCTGTAGCAGGGAGGGAGATTCAGATGCTCTGTTTTTCAGTCCTGGCTGTGCCACATCTGCTTTGTGTCACCTGGATAAAATGCCTCCATCTTGTCTTCCCTTTGCAAAACAAGGCCTGGGAACTTCACAGCTGCAGGAACAGCACAGTCTAATTCACCCATGTGGTAGATGCAATATCTCCATAAAAGGCCCATGTAACAGGGAAAGATCTGACTGTTAACAGCCGTCCTATGGCTCTCCATCCTATGGAGAAAGGTGTCATGCAGTGTTTATAAGCCAGGGCTGCCTGCTACAAGGCCTGATTCTTACTAAGACAACTGAAGTAGGAAGGAGGTTGGGTTTAAGCCTTCTTTGGTGTGTGGAGGTGTAAGTTGAAGAGAAAAAAGCCAGTGGAGCTGTTTATCGCCACCATGTCACTATCCACCTCCTCTGCACTGAAGCCAAAGTTTCCTGCTGGCCAAGGATGCTCATAAAGCAGGAAATAATCCTTGAAGGCCAATTCCAGCTCCTTTGGAAACAAAGTGAATAAAACAGCTAAGAATGGTGCCTGCTTTGGTGCATCCCCTGCCCCTCCTAGCCTAGTGGCATGGTGGCTGTAAGGATGTGGTACATCCTCTCCTTCTGCCTCCTCGAGTATGGCCAAAGCAGAGTTAAGCCTCCTTCTCTTCCCCCCTCTAAAAGTGCATGATGGGATTCTCTTTTCTGCCTCTCCCTCCTCTCTCCAGAGCTGTGTGTTTGAAATGATATCTATTTCTCTTTGTGACAGCACACCGTGACTGCTGCCTTGACATTCTCCCAAGCTGACATCCCGACCGGTATGACACTGATGCCTTTGGGCAGAAATCAGAGCCGGTTTGCTACATGCCTCCATGTAGCCATGATGCCTGTAGCGCCTCTGAGAGCCCCCAGTGCCCTGGTGGGGAACTGGAGCGAGCACGTGGGCCCCAGATGAACTCCAGGGAGAGAGCAGGCATTATCCCTGGTGATCCTGCTACCCGTTTCCAGTTGTAAGTGTTCACATTAACATTATTTTTTCCTGATTTTTTTTTCTTTCTTTCTTTCTTCTCTTGCCCTTCTTCACTTGCCTGTGAGAGGGTTGGTTTCCTGTTTCCCTCCCAGTGGCAGTCCTTGGGGAGCTGGGCTTTTGTGAGCTGGAAAAGGAGTGCACAAGCATCTGATCAGCCCTGATTAGTGTTGAGAAGGATCTAATAGCTCCTGGCTTCTGGGACCATTACCTGTCATTTAGTTTTATTAAGTCAGTGATGAGAAAGTTTAAAATTAAAGGCTTTGTAAATTGGATTCCAGTTTGAAAGGGAGGCACCTACCAGGAAGTTAGCACTGAAACGTGCAGATGGGCCACTGGGAACACCACCAGAGGAGCATTTCTCTTTAGCTGCTTTGACAAAGATCCCATGAGCCTCAGGCTGTCCAGAAATCTTCAGCCATGTGAACAACATATTGCCTCCATTGCCAGGCTACTCGCATTTAGACCTCCAGCTACTGTTCAAGAGGAAGGGTGATCTTCTGGCTGAGTCATTACCCGGGGCTTTGAGTTCCAATGCAGCTACAGTGATATAAGGCAAGCCATTTCATTTCCTCTTGGCTATTTTCTCAATTCATAAAGAACAGGAAATCATGTTAATACTGATACTTTTTTTTCTCTTTGCTTGGTACCTGTTTTAGACAGCCAGCTTTTTAGGACAGGTAGTCTCCCTGTCTTTTGCTTACGACAAGAACTCCAATGGATTTGAGTCTTCAAAGCAAAAGTAAGGGCCTTAAGTCCATAAGAGAAAGTAGGCAAAATGGATGAGTCACCTAGTTAAGAGAAACACCTCAATCTTCTTTTGAGATTTATCTTTGAAATAGCCATCCAAATGCATTTGCGAAGGGAATACCCCAACTGCAATAACATAGTCCAGCTAACTAATGATGGTGTGAGAAGGGAAGTTTGGAGGCTAATCACAACAAAGAGTTGCTGTCACTCCTGCTTTCTCAGTTGAATAAAGGTCTCGTGGTGACATTGCTCTGATGAGAAGCAGCATAAATTAGTGGATGCAAGCACAGTCTGGAAATCAGCATTCTTGGTTATTATGTCTCAATTTGTCTCTGACTTTCTGACATCTGAGTCACCTGAGAAGTCACCTGAGGTCAGAATTTTAAGATGATTCCCACCCATCCTTCCATTGTTAACTATCCAAATTGTACTTACGTGGCTTTACTTGAAGACTGAAGGTTCACGCTTTGTCTCTGAAAGGCAGATTATAGTATCCACCAAAGCACAGGGCTTATCCTAGAAATAATAGATTGTGAAAGTGTTTTTCTCCTGAAGGCATAATACACATGTATGAAACAGCAATTTCCTTTAAAGTAATTAATTTGTTGGGAAAATTTACCTCAGGTTTTCCCTGCATAGCTTGGCATTGTTCATCTCCCTGTTTTCTCTGCCATTTTTGTCCAAATTGAGCTGTCTGCAAGAGAAGCCCTCTGACCTTTTACTTTACATTCAGACTTCAGATTTGAGTCCTCACTTAAAGGTAGGCTCACCTCTGCTTAAAAGAAGTAGGACTGAGAGCAAAGTCTCATACGCCACAAACTCACAGTGAAAGATAGGTCTTTCATCTTCTTTCCCCATAGAGCTTCCAAACCATAGACAGGATGGGACAACATACCCAGAGACACAGAGGAATAGATAGGGATGGGCAGTATTAGTGCAGAGAGTTGGCAATGCAAGCCGACTTGGGCCCCAAATTCTTGCAAAGTGAGAAGAAGCACAGGTAACTCCAGGCCATTCCTCCTGTCTCTCCATAGGCACAGCTGTTCCTTGCTAATCCTCCACGTTCCCTTGAAGAAGTGATGCCTCTCCCAAGCTTCTGTGCTAGCATCATGAGAGAACTGATCTACGGGCTACTCAGTGGTTACTTACATCATTCCTGTGCTTCCAGCCATGTGACTTGACCGCAGGCTTTCAAAAGGTAATCTGGGGAGATTTTATCAAATGTAAAAATGTTCCTAGACATTACTGGAGCCATGATGTAATGAACAAAGGTTTTGTTCTTTAGATTCCTCTTTGCTAAAAACCACAGGCCTAAAAAAATAATTCCAGAGAAGCTGTGGAGTTGTAAGAGGAAGGCTGAGGTCCTGTGCTGGGGTGAGCCATTCTGTGCTGCAGTGCTAGGGAGAAAGAGTTCCCGGCTGAGTGCTGTGTTACTGGCTGTGAAGTCTGGACTTGACCTCTGATTTGGACAATAACTCTTCACAGGGAGCTCTCTGTTCTTCCTACTGCTGGGCTGGAAGGTGTTGCCAAAGGAAAAAGAGTGCCCAGGCCTTCAGTGTACCTGGCTGCCCCTGGCATGTTGCTTGCTGGGGGCTTTGTATTTGTTACAGCTCTAGTTGTTTCAATTTTTGTGGGGGCAATTCCAATCTACAGTGTTACTTCAAATCACCAAAAGGTGATCCCCCACAGGTGACACTCCTTTTTAGTGTCCCCTGTGTTGGAGGTAAGAACCTGGTTTGCAGTGCCTCATAGCTTTGACACACCTTTACGCTCCTTTTCAGAGGCAGAATGATTCCTGTGCCACATGTCTGTGAAAGTCTTCCTGACACATTTTTATCTACCCAAGCTGCAATAAGACAGTATCCAAGCTTTGAATCTTTGGATTTTAGTACCTACTGAAATCCCCTGAATGGTGCTGTTAATTATGTTGCATGGCTTTGATGAATGATGTATACGGGACAACATTTCATTTTGTCTGAAGGGAGGTAAGTGGGATGAGGAGCTTCTGGGTTCTCAGTGAGGCAGGAGAGGTCCTAGATATTGGCTGATGAAGGGGAAGTTTCTTCCTCTCTGTAGAGGGCTGTAAAGTCAGTGTCAAGTCAACATGACATCTGGGTTATGTCACCTTCTGGTGGGGATACCTATTCATACGTTGTATTTTTTCAGACAGAAACCAATTCAATACTTTACCTAAAAACCGTGTAGAATGATTCTAAGGATTATAACTCAGTTCTACCTGTCTTCAGTTTTATTCTGGGACAAGAGGACTTGGTAGAAATTCTGCATAATAAGTTTTATCAGATACCAGCTGAAGTGGATAGTGGAAAAAAGGCTGCTCAAAAGAAACAGAAAAAGAAGGAAAGCCAGGAGAAGGCAGTACCATTGGAACTAAGGATTTTGAGAGTATTCACTGCTGTTAAAGCATCCAGCATGACAAGGAACTAATTGGAGTGCATGTTGTTGCATTGTAACCACAAGGAGTATTAGAAAAGATAGAAAGTGGGATTTCTTTTACGGGAGTTTATGTGTTTGCATTGCAGATATTTGCGTGTTTTATTTATGCAAATTCCAGTTCAGTGATTCACTTCAAAATGAATGGAAATTTCTGATACACAATTAAGGTGCATTTAATGAGGAAGTTCAAGATAGAAGAAGGGAACAAGAAATGCACACAGAACAGAGTTGGGAAAGTTTCTGTATCTATTCTATTTCAGGGTAAACCTGTGGTCATTCAAAATTAGAAAAATAAGTTAAATCATTCTAGAATAAGCCAGTCCCTATGGCATGTGGCCATGAGATAAACCAAAGCTCAACTCTGCTCTACACTGTTTGTACCGTAGACTAGAACCAGAGTCTTCCACATTGCAATAGAATTGTTCAGATTTGTATACCTGATAAAATAATTGTGAGTAGCATGTAATTAACCCTGGGTACCCCACATTACATGTGGTAGTCCTAAGTATAAAGGAATAGAACGGAGGGACAAAAGAAAGTCCATCAAAGAACTGAGAATATACTCTTTTTGAAACTACTTTCTTTTTGTGAGAAATTTCAGTTAAACTTAATTGACCTTTCCCAATGAAATTGTACTTGGAAAATTTCCTGAGCAGCTCTCATAAGGAGGTTTTGGAGTCAGAAGGACCAGAAGAACCCTTCAGGTAATAAGTTTAAAACAAATAGAAGGAAACAATTTGCGACATTAGTGGCTAAATAAATTGCGGAAGTCATTGTGAAGTAAATATGATGGCCAAAGGCAAAAATATGTTCAGAGAACATTTGGATGTGTAAGTAGAGGGTGGCTCTGCTAGCCACCTGATATAGGGGGGGGGGGTCTTTAAGCAGATTACTAAAACAACAGCCAGTTATAACAAGGAAAGGGCAGTCCTGCAAGGACTCATTTTCTGTTTTCTCCTGTAAGTGAGTGCTCCTGCCTTCTGGTAGAGGTCAGGTACTGAGCTAGGTCGATTTTTGGTCTGACACAACATGACATTTCTTATTCTTGTTGTAAGTAGTTCTTGCACATTCTTTTCTTGTGAAAGAATCTTCTCTGCTGGAAAGTTTCACTGGAAGTTTTTCTGTCAGTTTAGTCTGCATGCCTGCTTTTGTGTCCTGCCTATCTACATATGTTGACATGTAGGATTTGACTACAGTGGGACTGGGTGCAAGTGGTCCAACAGCATTTCTACACACAAGTTTAGAAGGATGTTACCCTTGTACCTTGTGAGTTTTTGTTTGTTTGTTGGTTGGTTGGTTGGTTGGTTTTGGGGGTTTTTTTGTTTTTTGTTTTTTGTTTTTTTTTGCAGGGCTTGCAGTGGCTCCAGTCAGCTAGCCTTGCTTCTGTTAGTGCTTCTTGAACTAAAAGAATAGTTTCCTTCTGAAAATTAGGTATAAAAATTCAGAAAAGTGTTTTCCAAATAGCCCACAATGTTTAGAATTAACAACAAGCCCTCTTCCAGCTCATTCTGTCATTTGGGCATGTTCATGCTACGTGTCAGGACAAACCATTGAGACATCTGGATGGGTTCATGTGAGTCCGTGGGTTTTGAATCATTTTGCGTGGGAAATCCCGCGGTACTGTGCTCATTTCACTGACAAACAGCTCACATCTCCTCATGACAAAACAGACAGACCCTTTGCAAAGCATAATAGAGGAGAATGTTCATGTTCTGACTATGATCCAAAACTGTTCTCACAGTAACATCATCTGACTCTTTTAGCCCTCCAGATGGGCAGGCCCATGCATCTTGCACAGATATGCACAGAGAAACATCCAAGAGCCTCCTTCCTTCCTTCCTTCCTTCCTTCCTTCCTTCCTTCCTTCCTTCCTTCCTTCCTTCCTTCCTTCCTTCCTTCCTTCCTTCCTTCCTTCCTTCCTTCCTTCCTTCCTTCCTTCCTTCCTTCCTTCCTTCCTTCCTTCCTTCCTTCCTTCCTTCCTTCCTTCCTTCCTTCCTTCCTTCCTTCCTCCCTTCCTCCCTTCCTCCCTTCCTCCCTTCCTCCCTTCCTCCCTTCCTCCCTTCCTCCCTTCCTCCCTTCCTCCCTTCCTCCCTTCCTCCCTTCCTCCCTTCCTCCCTTCCTCCCTTCCTCCCTTCCTCCCTTCCTCCCTCCCTCCCTCCCTCCCTCCCTCCCTCCCTCCCTCCCTCCCTCCCTCCCTCCCTCCCTCCCTCCCTCCCTCCCTCCCTCCCTTCCTCCCTTCCTTCCTTCCTTCCTTCCTTCCTTCCTTCCTTCCTTCCTTCCTTCCTTCCTTCCTTCCTTCCTTCCTTCCTTCCTTCCTTCCTTCCTTCCTTCCTTCCTTCCTTCCTTCCTTCCTTCCTTCCTTCCTTCCTTCCTTCCTTCCTTCCTTCCTTCCTTCCTTCCTTCCTTCCTTCCTTCCTTCCTTCCTTCCTTCCTTCCTTCCTTCCTTCCTTCCTTCCTTCCTTCCTTCCTTCCTTCCTTCCTTCCTTCCTTCCTCTTCTAGTTCTCTGCAAAACACACTCCCACCCTACTTGGTTTTACATGTTTAATTCCAGCGGCCCTGTTTCTATGTGATTTACTGTTATCACTCAGGCATCTTCCCAGTCTCCTTTTCACTAAGACTCCTGACTTGCATCAGTACACACCTGCACCTGCAGTATCAGACTGAGAGCATTTAGACATTTTCTGAGCTGAAAACAGGCCTATGAGAAAGTGAAACTTGGCACTAAGGGGGTACATGAAGTGAGTGCCTCATGAGAAATATTTAAAAGGTAGGTAAGGCATAAACTTGGAGCCAATATTTATTCCATTTTAATATGGTTATAGGGCAGCTGTCTGACCTCCTCACCTAATTTGCAAATAATCTTGTCAGGACAAATTAGTCCATGCTGAGCCTGGTCTGTTGAGACTAGTTGGTTATCGGGACCTGGACTAGCCAATGTTAAGGTAGTTCTGGTATCTCTGCAGTACAGTGGAGTCACAGTGGCAGTGACTGCAGTGCAGGGCTATGCTTTTCTATTAAACAAAATGGTTGCACAAAAAACCTCATTTACAGAAACCCAGAATTAATGGCCTTTCTATCTGGATTCTTTCAAGCCGTTTCTGTTTCAGGGCAGAGTGCCGAAAACAAAGATTTTAGCTGCGTTCAAAACTACATTTCTGAACACTGTGAAGTAGTTTATTCATCTTAATAGAGGTGTTCACTCTGAACCCAAAAAGCTCTTAGCTGAGATTTAGCCTGTGGTTTGATCTTGCAGAGTGTTTGTTAGTAGCATTGGTTTAAGATGTTGCTGTCTCCTGGCCCTTCGTTTGCACTGCTCTGCTGGCACAATGACTCTTGTGGTTGGGAACCAGATGGGAGGAGCAAGACAACCTGGCCAAAAAAAAAAAAAAATCTAGTGTGTTTGTTTAAAGCAAGAAAAGTTGCTCAGTCTGGTTCAGTACCTGGTCATGCAGACAGTTTTACTGGCACAAGTGAGTGGAAAGAGCTCTTTGGCATGGAGTGGAAATGAACAACAGAGGGTGAAAGGTGAGCGGCAATGACTGATTCCTGTAGTGCCACTGTGTACTGTATAATATCAGACCATGGTCTGGCACTGATTGCAACATGTGAAAAATGTTCAAATGCCTTCAAATTGTTAGTCTTAAACCTCAGTGTTAGGTACCTTGGCAGGTGCTTCCAATTTGTGTCCTTATCTCAGTTTCCAGCCATCTTCTGAGACTTTTCCAGCTTCTTGTGTTCCGCAGGTTCAAAACCCCACAGGACACTGGTGTTGAAAGCAGGGGGATTAACAAAGCAATTGGAGTTGAATGACAGTGTCAATATCAGCTGTCACTGCAAGAAATGTATTCTTCATTTTCACCATGAGTTTGTATTGTTATCTCAATAGGTCCCATTTTAATATGAACAAAAGCAGGATTCCACGGTGACTTTCCCATATCTGGAAGGGCTTGTCATTTAAATCCATTTTTCCATGGAACATAAAGACCATGTGCCATATGCCACACTGAGCCATCTAGATCTGTAGGTAACCTGAAGAAAAGGGTGAGGACCCTGAAAAAAAAAAATAATACTAATTTTAAAAATCTAACTTTCAAGACACAAGAAAGTGGGAAACTATGTTCCTTGAATGTTTGGTGTATGCTCCCAGAATTTGTCTGATACATGAATAAAAAACCCTGCAGACCAAAGGGAAACAAAACAAAAACCAGAACAGTAGAATAGCCAAACGATTTTGTGAAAGAAACGTTGCTTTGTTTAATAAATCCTGAGGGCTCTGATGAAATTTCTGTTTGCAGATTTGAGTTGAACTTGACAGGAGAAAATCTGCATCTCCAAAGTCTGCGGAAAAAATGCCTCCCCTGCCTCCATCCATCCATCTCTCCATTCACAGAACAGAATTCAAAGAGTTTCCCAGCAGCATCTGGCATATGTGCTGAAAGTGAAACTTAAAATGTCTCCTGCTATACGTAACTGTATATCCAAATATCATAGTGCTCTAAACAGCTCAAGATCTCAAATCTGCCCACTGATTAACACAACTGATTAATGAAAGTCTAAGAGTGGATTTTGCCCCTGGATTCAGCGGAAAGATCTCTCCATTTCCAACCTGTTCACTGTGACAAGCTGGCAGCCCCTCTCCCTCTCCATCACTTCGCTGCATCGCCCTATGCAGCAAAAGAGGGAGAGAGGAACTGCTGCTTTCGTTGCTTTGCAGCGATGTGCAGCTCAAGGGAATCCTGCACAGCAAAGGTTAATGTGACCCACATATAATTGTGTGAAAAGATGCCACTCTGCGCCTTTGTCAAAGAGGCTTCTTGTTACAGCCCAAGCTATCTAGTCCATAGCCCCTTCAGCAAAGCGCAGTTTTCTTACATTAAATCACCACTGCCCTCTTGCCAGCCGCTTAGAGTTTGCACATTATACAGAGGAGATGTACAATATATATTTATATATTTTTAAAATGTGACAGATTGTCTCGTAACATATGTGCTATTGCCTTGAAATGAACTACGTGCATGCGATGGCCAAGCCAGCGGACCCAGTGTGTGTGTGTGCACATGCCTGCCTGTGTGTGGTTTGTATTTTTTTCCTTCTGTTGGAAATGTGAGAGGCTGGGACACTCAAGCTTTTCATGTTGCTTCTCTCTGAAATATTCATGACGAGTTGACGACCTTGATTCTTTGATACCTGCCATTTATTTATGTGCCACTGACGATAACTGCTGCTAAGTACATATGTCACTGACATGGTTGAGTGAGTTGGATGATAAGGAGAGAGGCAGGGCATCTGAGGGATGTGTGCTCTGGAATAAGGTTACTCTAAGAACTCTGAGGGCATTTTAGGAGCCTGCCGTGCCATCTTATTCACCTATTTTGTTTTTCTGACTAAAACATATTTTCTTTGCTTTTTCTCCAGCTTTTTTTCTCTGACTTGGAATTCTGCTTGTTCACAGCTGCATGGTCGCTGCCTCGTTAATCAAGTGAACTGCTGATGAATTAGTTGATTACTCTTACATTAAAAAAAAAAAAAAAAAAAAAGAGAGAGAGAGAGAGAGATGTGAGTCTGGGGAGACCCAAGGAATTTCTCTCAAGGGAGAAACAGATCCTCACTGAAACACATTCTGTGTAGCTGGTGAGGAGCATTTCCATAGTCTGTAAAGGCAAGGATGGCTGAGTGTAGGGCAAAGTAAAATGAAGTGTGGATGGGCAGGTAAGCAGTAGTACCACATTTAACCATGTAAATGTGAAATACAAGCAGACAAATTTCATTGCTTTTGAGTGTCTTCCATTTATGGAAAGGATTACAACCCGGAAAGCACTGAGCATAAGGATTTGAGGATGGATGGAAATGTGCTAACAGAAAAGGTTATGAAAGTGATGAAATAACGGAACAGTCAGAGGGATTCAGCTTCTGGATGCTGCAGATGGGACTTTGGTGGGTAGATATATTGACAAGCTTTCTCTCCCAAACCATGAAGTGAGGGAAACAAGAGGAGGAAGATGCTGGGGCACAACCTCACTTACAGATTCTCTTCTTACTATATTTCATATGGAAATATGTCTTTTTCTGGGGCTTTCATTTTTTCCCTTTCCAAGTAGCAATAAGCACACGTGTATATTGCAGTTTATATTCTCCTGAAGATAATTTACTTCTCTGTAAGAAAAAAAAAATGTGGAAGAAAGAGTACACTGGGGAACAATTGAAATTAAAAAGGTGTCAGAGGCTTCTGCACAAGCTTCTTGAACTGCAGCCGTTCTAGAGAGGCATGAGATAAAGGTGGTTTAGGGAATGCAGCTGAGTCTAGAGAGGCATTTATTTAAGATTGATATCAAACCTTGGGATTGTGAGTGGGAGGTTTTCTTTGAGAAAGGAACAGGATATTGCCAGGAGGGAGGGAGGCTGAGGAGGATGATTTACTCAAAGAGGTCAGCAGCAGGAAGTGACTGGAGATACGTGATGGTCTAAAACACAGGCCAAGGAACCCGGGAGAGGACACCCTTTTGAGCTCTGAGATTCTGGCTCCTCAAAATGGGGCCAACGAAGTGACTGGGTGGTCTAACTTAGGGTCATCCTTGGTGGTCCTGCATACATGTGTTCTGGTCAGCTTCCTTGTCTGCATGTCTCTGTTCAAAACGTCTCATCCTGCTCCTGGGTTTGTTTCACAGGCTTGTACCATTAAAAAAAATACAACGAAAACCACTGCACTTGGAAGAGAGATTTCAGGCCCTTCTTAGGGCAGGAAGTCATTTTGTGCCTATACAGATACTTTGTACGTGGCAACTACCAAGAGCACAAAATAGTCATGTTTATTGTGATGCTCCCTTCCATCAAGATAGGAAAATTCCCTGTGAAAGCAGAAAATGAAAAGACTGGCAAGAGAAAAGGAGTCACTGCCAGGAGTGACCTTTCAGGCCATAATCAGAATTTGATAGTTGAGATGAATGTAAAGCATTAACAAGTTTTTAGTCTGAGATCTGCAGTTCCACATCTGTGTAATGGCCCATGTACCTCTAGCAGAACCACTGTAGAAATCTGTGCTTTTTCACACTCATGACTACAAATGAATTATTGAATCTTAGGCACAGCCTCCAGCCTCCCCCTGCCTCCCCCTGACAGTCACTGCTGTGTCTTCTTCTGTCCTCTCATCAGACCTGGTCAAATCTGGATTTCTCTTCTCTCAGGAGCAGTTGTCCTTCCTCGGAATCCACAGTTCAAACTCACAGGATCATAGAAGAGATTTCTCCCTCCCTGGGAAACGAAGTGTGGCTGAGAAAGCCGCCAGTGAGCAGTGTTTGGATGAATGGGAGGATGTCCTTCTACTTAGGAGGACCTTAAATGACTTATCAAAGGTCACAGAGAGAAGTTGGTACAGGACAAAATTTGTGTCCTTTTTATAGGGGTGAATGTCTTGCCAATTTTCCAGTATCTATTAAGTTCACTTTGCAGTTATTTGCAAAATCAGTTCTTTTACAGGTTTTCTGGTGCATTCAAACACTGCTGCAGTGCTTTTTCTTTTGTTCTGCTGATAGTAGATTTGATTAGATCTACACATAGGGTAGCATCTGAGCATGAAATGCTTTCCTCTCCGGTTCTCCAGCTCTTGGTCCTGTTGTCCCTGCACAGCTTGGTATGTGGTGATGTTCACTTTCCTGCTTACACTCAGTGAATGATTTATCATGTGTTATCAGTAGGACTCTGTACAGTGTCCAGGGACAGTGTTTTCTTCCATCTGGTTCCAAGCTGCTGGAACACCCTTCCATATGGTTTTCACATGTGGTTCTCCTAGTACCTCCTATTTTTCCCCTGTGGACTCATCGTTGTGCAGTTTATATAACAAGTACACTTCGTTTCACTTTATAAATTAATCACATACATGAATCAAAACTTCATCAAGTATTATTTTTAAAATGACGGAGGAAACCTTCACAACTGGGTGAATCTATCTCCTGGAAGAAACATTCAGTCCCACACCATACTGGAAATTAGCTGCTGCAGTATTCCACACCACTCTTCAGGAAGGAATTAGGCTGTGGCTTGCTATGGAATAATTATCTTATAATGCGTGGGGAAGTCTTTTACTTCTGCTTTGTATTATGAAGGTGCTGGTTGCAGCATATTTTCATGTAAATCATGAAAGAGACAGTGGTTCACAATAACCTGAGATTGGGTGGTCCAAGAGACAAATTGCTTTATATTGCCAGTCATCTGAGTGATCCAACCTGTAAAATTGCTCCTCTGCTAGAATCAGTTGCTGCTGGGTTTGCTGGTCTTTGCAGATAACTTTTCTCTGTGGTCCTTGTTGATTTTATGCTGTTAAACGCAGTAACAGGCTTTTATCTTATCTGGCTTTTTCCCTTCTTTGCTCACCGTGTTGTTTGCTATTCCAGAATAAATATGCAGACAACCTGCCCCTGGCGGCCAGTGCACTGTGTTCCTCCCAGCACAGCAGCAAATATTTGCACCGCATCAGGCTGAGAGCCATGAGACGTGAGCAGCCACACGATGAGGTGCAGGATGGGAAGCCACAGGGTGCGAAACCAGCACACAGCAGCTGGAACGGTTGGCTTGGAGCACTTAGTAAGGGACTCCTTGGTCTGGGGCAATGAGGACAAGAGGATATGGCATTAGGGGTGCATGTGTGGTACGCCAAGCCAAGTGCTGCTTTCTGGCATTATCTTTATTTTGAGGCTTCTGCATTTCAAAATAGTACATTATGTGCATGCACTTCTGTGTTTCTGTGGGTTGGAAATTTTCTGTGGGTTGGAAATATGAGTGGGCATGTTGGTGTACAGGGAGGTGTACACTGCCGGAGGTTCTACCGTTGTACCCTGAATCTATTGAGGATTCAGGCTTTATCCCTTCACAGCAGGCCAACACCTTATGGAGCCAGAAAAATGCTTAAGATGGATGGTGGCTTCAGGGCTTTCTATATTGTTTTGTTTCTCATTAGAAGGAAGTAGTTCTTTCCTCCAGCTTGCAAGAAGGAACTCCTTTCCCCAGTGCCTGTGCTGTGGTGATATGTTTCAGATGAACACCTGGAAATCCAGCTTCTGAGATGACTGACATCTTAGAGCTAATTCTTTTTGCAGAATTGTTTGGATTATCAGCCGTAGTCCACATCCCATCCTTAAGTAGAGAATCTTAAGTGAATGCAGTGATAGTGACTGTCTGGAGAAAAATAAGCCACTGCTAGAGCTAGTGCAGCCCTCATACCCTGGGAGCACATGGTAAGCAGGAATTTCATAAATTCTTGCTTTCTCCTTCCTTGCTAGAACAGGTGAGAAAGCTCTGTTGTGCAGTTCCAAAGAATCTCCAACAAGAATTATGGTTGGTTTTATCTTAGATCTATTCCCTTATTCACTTCATCATGAGATGAATGAAGGTGAGGAGGTGGGAAGGCATACTTGTGCAATTGTAGTAATGTTTTGTGGTGCGGTCACCTCTCTCTGACTGTGGGAACAGGAAAAGAAGAAACACAGGGGTAGGAGATATGAGCCACAACATATGCTGTATCCCTAATGCCTCGTTTGACTCCCTGGATATCCTCCCATCTCTCTCATCTTACTGGGCTGCTTTGATTTGAAGCCACTGTTGGGTTGGCTGAGAGAGTTGCTTTTTGTTGGTTTGGAGGTTCTGTTGTTTGCTCACTATTACCTTTTTCCAGTTTGAAGTTTGCCGCCTTCTGGCCTCTGGGCCAGTGACCCCAGTGCCAGTTGTCGGGCCAACATTGCACACGTTGTTATCACCAGGAGGCTACTTCTTTTCCAGCTGGGACTTTGGGTCTGGATTGGATCCACCATGCCAGAAGCTCTGATGGATGGCGTTATTGACAATCAAGTTGACCCTTGTTCAGCAGGCTGACATACTCCATATTTCACGGGTCGGCATTTGATGCGTATCAAAGAGGTGGTCAGGTCATCAGAACAGCCAATTAAAACGATAAAGAGGGAGGAGTGGAAGATGAGGTTTTAACTCTTTCCAACCCATTGTATCTGTCTTTGCCATGTGAAGGTATAGTTTATAGGTATACGGCAAGGAGGGAGACAAAAACAATGATCCACTTACCTAAAAATTTATCTATGGGAACTCTTTAGAAACTGAATAAGCAGGGGTCAGGAAGAAATTAGCTGTGTTATTTAGCATAAGACTGGATCAATGTTATTTTACTTACTTATTTATTTCCTGAACATAATATTGTGAAAGTGACCATGAAATTTAACATAGACTTGTGAATAATTTAGTAATCCATCTCAAATTTGAACATTTCTCAGAAAACAGGGATTTTGTTCTATCACTGTTTTTACCTGAGGGAGAAAAAGGCTCCTATTACAGACATGCTGGTAGCTGATGGGTGAAGGTCATAAATTTAGGAGTTATTTAGTATCAGGTTCTGAAGAATGGTACGACAAGGACATACCTCTTTACATGAGGATCCTAATGAAGGAGAAGTGCTAGAGCCAGAGATAAGGGGCACCACTGGGATCACAGGTAATAAAAGCCCCATAATCTGTCAACGGTGTTTATACCTGTTCAGGGTCAGTTGCTTCTGTGTTAGTTTTGGGACTGTCTTTTAAGATAAAGCAATCTTTCCCCAAGATGCCAGCAAACATGCAATAGATCCCAAACTTTTTGACCTCCTGGGTTTTAATCCATATTTACATTCAAGTTTCCATGTATGAGTTCTAATGGAAATGCTAACAAAACAGAGCTTGCACAAGTTTTAAGTGTAGAAAGGTTATGGTGCTGAATAGTTTTACCGCATCCTGATTCAGTTCCTGGTTCAGATGCAGAATTTCAGGACCACATCATCAGCACTGTACTTGAGTTTTTTTGTTTATAAAAGGAGGAGCATCCCTCCTTTTCTCTCATCACAAGAAAACTGGAATCTATGAAACACTATTTATTATGTATTAAGATTGTAGTTTATATTCAAATAAGTTTAAAAAATTGGCTTCCTGTCCCCTGCAAAAGAAATTTTTCTGCACACACTCTTCAAGGATCTTCCTTCACCTGCTTGTACTTATTCAGTTTCTGCTTTAATATCATAATCTAACTAATGTAGAGGCATTGAGTCCATTTTCTGACTGTTGGGTAAACGATGGTTAAGTGCCAGGAGCTTTACTTAATTGTCTCGCTATTAAAAAAAAAAAAAAAGGTAGGTCTGCTGAGTGAAAGCTTTTATGCTTTTAAATGAGGTATTGTTGTAATTGGAGTTTAAACAGCAATGATTTCTTCAAAAATGCATTGGCAATAATCACTGGCTTGTTTGATTGTCCACATAACTGTACCACCCTCACTGCCAAGAAACTCATCCGAACCACCAATGATAATAATAGCTATTTTTTTCCATTAAGCATGCAGCAGATAGAATATTCAGGGGCAGGAACATCTTCATTAGGCCGTACGGAAAGTGAACATATTGTTCACAAATCAGCTCAAGAATAATGGACTAGAGAGACTGCAGAGGTGAGGGATGGAGGCTGTGGGGGTGGGAAAGGAGCTCAGAGCTTCATGAACCACATACAGAGAGGATTTTAGTGGCATACGGGCAATTGATTCCCCTAAGTGTCTTTGAAGAGGCTGGTATAGAAGTAGAGAAACTCCAGGTGACTCATTTTAATATTGCATAGTTTGGTCGCAATGTCTCAATGATCATTTTACTCTTTTGTATTTCTTTAATTAATTAAAAAAAAAAAAATAGAGCCAAGGATACAAAACTAATTCACCTGGCTTAATCAAAAACAACAGCACAATGATGACAGGTTTCTGAAGTGAGCTGGTGACCTGCAGGTGAGAAACCTGCTGTTTGTGCCCAGGTGTCTCAGATAGTGCTGAACATCCTAGACATCTGCAAAATGCAAAGGTACCAAATTAATTCTTTCTGATTTTATTTTTTTTTCCATGGAAAATCCATTTCCCAAGTGAATTTTACTTCCCTGCCAGTTCCTGTCTCAGAAATCTGCCCTGTGCCAGGAGCACAGCTCAGGGCTGGTCTTTGCCAGAGCTTTTGCTGTGGGAAGCCTGGCCTTCACTGAACACAGGTGTTCTGGCAGTCCTTCTTTCTTGACATCCTTCCTCTCTTAATTTCACATTAACTACAACATTTTCACTCTAAAAGCCACAGGTGTTCTTGTAGGATTAAGGCTGACACTTGCACTGAGACTCAAGCAGCAATATCAATTTCCACATTTCTCTTTGCCATCTCCCATCTGGAAAATCACAGGCAGGGCCAGCAAGGAGATCCAGTTTGTCTCTCTGTCAGCACACTACACCAGCAAGAGAGAGGCTGAAATTCTCCTTTCTCTTTCTCATTGCCCTCATCAGTCCTAAGTTCCATTTAGCAGTGTTAGCTGGCTGCTCCTCTCAGTTGGACACCGATTACTCCCTGTTGGAGAGCTGTCAGTGAGGGGAAAGCCATACGTTGCAGAGGGAAGTGATCTCACCCAGCAGGGGGGCACCTCTCCCAGCCAAAACAACACAACTCTGACAGGCTTGATGTATTTATTATCTTCTAGGTGCAGAATGCTGCCACAGCAGGCAGCAGGACTGGGGGGAGGATGCTACTGGGGGCTTGGAAGAGAAAGCAAGGAGAACTACAAAGTGCCAAGGAGCAATCTGGGGGCAGCTGATGGTGGGGTGAGGAGAGTATGAAGGAAAGGAAAATGCTATCATAAAAAAAGCAATTCCTAGTTGCTGTGCTTAATTCATCTCCGAATTCTGTAAAGCCAAAGAGGGCAGAGAAGCAGCAAAAATAAACAGCAAATGAAAGAAGAGGCGGGTTACAGCCTGCCGAGCCATCTGAGAGTGCCTTTGGAGAGCTGTCACCTTGGTGAGGAGCCCAAATTATGGCCTTTTGTGCTCCTTGTTCTCCTGTGCTTGTCCCTCTGGGTTTTATGCTGTGTTCTGGAAGGGTTTCACATCAGGGCCTCCTCTCTAGCTCTTTCACCAGCCCTGTTTGGGTCGCTTTGACTTGTAAAAGCAAAAGACTTGCTTAAGGTCGAAAGCCCGAAGGATGCTTTGACTCTAAGGAGAAACAGTTGGGATATTTCAGGAGCAGAAGTGCATAGTGTCCTGAGGAGCTGTGCTAGCTCATAAGCATAATCACAATCAAAACCAGCCTGACTGCCTGGCTGGGACTCCTGGATAGTAGTTAGGCTTGTGTTTTGAAAGGCATCTAGATTGGATTTGAAGTCCACTTGTTTCACTTTGGTCTTCTGGCCGTTCCTTTTCAGAAATCTGGAACTTTCTTTAGTTAGAAGTTCCAAGAACATATCCCCATCTTCTATGAGCAGCAATTAAGTAACAATTAGCATTGTACTGAATGCACCAGTGAGGCCTGAGGAGCCTAACCTGGACCTACCAGCACTCCGCTCCCTGGTCCAGAGGCTCCAGTTAGCCCTCATCCTTTAGCCTGGGCCTGTGTTTGGGCTTTCCCTTTGTGTCTCACTTGGAAGTTTCACGTTCAACGATCTGTCCTGGGACACAAACCTTGTCGTTCTGCAAATGAGGTGTGTTACCAGGTGTCTGTGTTGCTTTGAGAAGAGGGAAAAAAGCAACTTGTGCTGATATATATACACATATAAAAAACTTTACCTTGGGAACTAAATCCCAGAACTCTGGTATGGCTTTGTGTGACAGCAGTTGTGGTGAAGCTGAACATCATGGATCAGCAAAGAGCTTTTATTTGGTCACGTTTTACTGATAGTTTTCTTTCAAAAAGAAAAAAAAAAAAAAAGTTCATTTTTATAATGAGCAGCAATGAAACAATAGCTTAAAAAAGATTTCTTTATTTTCTTCCTTGCAAGAGGAATTTTTTTCTATTCTAAATTCATTCAAAATATATCAGCACCAAATTACTTTGAAATCCACAAAAATGGAAAAAGGTTTTAGAACAGATAGAAAAAATAACCAAAACACTGAGTAGATGGAAGGTTTCAACAATGAGTAGATGGAAGGTGCAGTGAATGAAAGCAATTTAGTGGAATTCAACAAAATCTCCAAAATAGAAATAAAAGTTGCTGATGTTCAGATAGCAAATATTTTTGGACAAACAGACAAATTTCACTCCTAAAAGGCTAACAGTTGCTGTCTGGTTCTTGAGAACCTCTTGTTCCTTGTGGATGTGTCTGATACGGAGCTGTCTGGTCGCCAGTTACCAGACTCTATTTTGTGAAGCTGTTTCTGCCACGTGGCTCTTTCTCATCTGCCCCTCCTGACATGAGACATCAGAAGCAGGAGCAGAAGCTATTCAATCATAGTGACAGAGCCCTTTTTTTGGATGGTAAAATGTTCCATTGATTTCGTATGTCTAATCTCATGTTTGTCTCTGTGCTTGCATACAGTGGCTTTGACGAAATAGAGCACGAAAAGGTTGTTCTGTGAGATTCATGCCCCGTTCTGCAGGGCTTGAAGAAAGGAATCCAAAACCTTCTGGCTAGCAAGCAAAGAAAGAATATGCAGCTTGTTGGAACACAGTAGGTATTGCCCTGAATTCTAGTCTTTTTGTTATCATGAGGAAAGCTACACAGGCCATCAGATACATGGTGGTATACTCACCAGGTAGATGAGTAGGAAATCTAAGTGCTGATCTCTACAAATGGCATTTATTGACCCTTCACTGTGTATAACTTCTCAGCTGCACTGTGAGTTAGTGCTGTGGATGTGGCATGGCTTTGGGTGGTGGCATGAAGGACCTGGAGGCTGCTTCCATGGGCTTGATTCTCAAAGGCACTGGCTTGCAAAGTAGCCTGAGCCAAGTCTCTTTCGGCTTTGGGCCTCATTCCATGGCTGCAAATGGGGCTGATAACCAGCCTGGCTGATGACAAGTGTGAAAGGAGAAATAAGTGCTATCATCTGACATTTGTCAGGGTGCAGGATGCTGACCTAGATCTGCACAATCAAACTGTATATAGGCTGCATACTCCAGTTTCATGGGACAGCATGTATGATGAATTAGACTGCCTGGCAATTCTCTGCCGTCCACGAAGGCTGTGAGCATTAATATAAGGCAAACACCATCTAATAGTCCCTACTGAAAAGGGAAGATGCACGTCTTTTAAAGCTCCAAGTTCCTTGGAGGAATAAAAGGAACTTTACAAGTCCTAAATCTATTGATGGTGTATGTGGCTTTATTTACACTTGCTGTGGCAATGTAATTGCTTCTTTTCTTGATTTGGGACTATTTAAATTTCTTGCATCATACTGGCTAAGGATCATAGCAGCAGAGAGTTGAAATATTGATATGCATGAAAAGGTAAATGTACGTATAGGTCTTGTGTCCTTGAAATCCTGTAATCACAGAATCACAGAATCACAGAATTGTAGGGGTTGGAAGGGACCTCCAGAGATCATCGAGTCCAACCCCCCTGCCAAATATATAATATCCTGTTGTTCTGTGGAGCAGCTTGATTTGTATTCTGGTTCAGCTTGGAACAAGGTGCTTGTGTCTGATTTGAAGGATTACAGAATTCCCACTCCCTTGACTTCCTCCCTGTGCTTTTTCCATTCTCCCTTTGTCCCAGGTTTAGAGTAGCCCTCTCTGACTCCTGCACAGGAGCAGCAGGTATCCTAAGGGTTTTTCACGAGGACCCATCCATTCCAGTGGCACTGGCAGTAACAGCACTGCTGTTGTGCCTGTGCTGCATGGGTCAGCCCTCTGGCTGCTGGCAGCCATCTCCTCGAGAAGAGAATGAAATCCAAGTGGCAGGGTAGGCACCTCTGAGGAGATAGCTCCTAACTGTTCCCACAGAGCTTGAAAAAAGAGGTTTGACGGATTTACAGAGGAAAATGGCTGAGAAGGGATTGATAAACACACAGAGAGATCTAACTAGTGTGTCCCATCACTCCGAATAGCTGATCATAGCGAAAGTGCTTCAGGGCAGTGTCGGGAAGAATTTGTTGATGTGAACTCGTGTCTCCCTGAGAGAATCATGCTGTTTCGGGGAAGGGACCGTCCAGAGAGGGTTGTCGTAAAGAGGAATGCAACAGTGGGGTGGGCATTTGTCAGGAGGAGCTGGAGAGATGATCACCAGTGCTTTCTGAAGGCAGAGTTGTGAGGATGCCAGCTAGGACTTGATAGCTAAGCTTCCTCACAGCCACAGTGTCAATACAAGTTTCCTTCCCCTTGGTGCCAGTGTTTGCAGCAATAAGCTCTCGATGCCAGCTTGAATCCCAGGCAGCAGAAATTCCCCAGTGCAGCTGGGAATCTCCCGCATCTCCCATGCTTAGACTACACAAACATGACCATCCACAGAGCAGTCAGCTCTCTGTTTAGAGGCTCAACTGATGGTATCTGGACTGTTGTGAACTATCTATTGTAGTGCCCTCAGTGCCAGCAACAGCTCAAGAAAGGAGAGCACACATGCCTTCTTCAGTGACCTCTGTAAAGATGTATCTGTCAAGGGCCAGGGTGGCTTGGGTCACTTTTAATCAAAGATATAATGGTAATATCAATTGCTATTCAAAAAGTCTGGAAGAGTGTGAGCATCTGAATGGGAGCTGCATTGAGTATATCCTGCCTTATGTGAACAAGTGTACTGAATTGCATTAAATACCTCCTTAAAATACTGCTTTGACTTACTTTAATTCACTTAAAATACCATATGCATCACTGGGGGAGCTTTTTGCAAGAACTGATTCAGGAGGATAACTTTAACGAGAGTGGCTGTGCATGTAGTTGTTCCTTTACATGGAAAATGCCAGTGCTGAGGGAGGTGAATAATTTTTTAATGTCCAGTTTTACCTTGACATTTGCTTGGGCATGAACTCAGTTGAAAATGCATGTATTGGTGCTGTAATGTCATGTTGATGCCCAGAAGGACATAATGTTTGAAAGGATGTTTCAAACAAATTTGATTAGTAGATATCTTGTACCATCTGATTTTCGATTATTCAAGCTATTCTCCATGATAGCTATGGTCAAATTTAATGTTTACTGATTGCCAGCAAGTGAAAAGATCTAAAGCTGCAAAGCATCCAAATGAACATTTCTATTGTGCTTTGAAGCTGAGAACTAGAAAATTATCTGTAAATGTGAGAGAAAATTAGACATACACCAAGATTTCCTTTTCTGAAGCTTTGAGAATATTTGCTTTCCTCTCTTTTTAGGAGCAAGGTCTCTATCTCATTAAAAACTTTTATCCAAAACTCATCTGAATCGAGCAGAATGCAGGAATTTGTGTGCGCTGAAGACCTTCTCTAGCTGTTTAGCAGTTGCCACTGAGAGAATGGCAGGTAAAGTGGTCAGTGCATCCTTTGGCTAGGAAAGGCCTCAGCCTTCACTGAATCAATCTTTTGGAACACTGTTTACAAAAGCTTTGGTAAACAAGCTGTGTTTGTGCGTGTCTCTTACACTTTAAGACTAACAAATTGAGATGAACTGCAGCAGATCTGTGAAGGCTGGGCACGCATACACAAGGGCCTGAGTTGATTTATCTTGATGTTTGGTTGAATTCTTTGCATTTTGGGTCCCTTCCGTAACCTTTTCACCTCGTTCTTTTTTAAGGTGGCTGCCTGGCTGTTACAATTTATCATGAACGCATCTCACTTCACTTTTGGCTCCTCTGACGGAAGGAACAGCCGGTCTCTGGGAGGTCAAAGACATTATTTTCCCTTCGTCTTTCTCAGTTTCCAGCACATATTTGTCACTTTGAAAAAGCATGAATTCTGGATTTGATGCACTTTAATTGATTTCACCCTCAACAAGTCCAACTGTCCATCAACCTTCCCTTTTTCTTTCCTTCCCTCCCCTCCCCCCCCCCCTTTTTCATTTCTTTCCTCTGTCCCTTTACTTTGTGAGTGATGTTTTCACCCGCCTGCATGCTGAAGCTGTTGCAAAGCCCATGACCCCATCAAGCCTTACTGTCACTAGCCATGTCTCTCATTTTCCTCATCTTCCAAGTTGAACTTTGGATATTGAAGGAGAATGAAATCTTATAGGAGCACTGGTCTTGTAGACTCTTAGTAATGTGTTCTTTGTCTGAGTGGCTGCTGGCAGCTAGTTAAATTTGGCTGATAGTCCACTTATAGTCTGCTGTGCAAATTTGAAAGTGAGAGAATTCATAATTAGTCCTCAATAACGATACTGATATTGTACTAAGGCAGAGATAAGATATCATCTCTTCTTTCCTTATGGAAAGATACATACACCCAGCATGACACAGTTATAAATACAGTTGTATAAAATAGTCGATACGCAAATGAGGCACTGTCACAATGTTTCTTGCTTGTTTTGTGAATTCACAAGGCATGAATGGCTTCCCTGGGTCCTATTCAACATAACCTTGGGCACCACCAGGGATGGGGTACCCACACTCCCACCCTTGCCTCACAGCCCTCTGAGTAAAGAATTTCCCCCTAACATCTAATTTCAGTCTCCTTTCTTTTAGTTTAGAACTAGTCCTCCTCCTATCGCTATCAGACCACACTAAAAAAAAAAAAAAAAAAAAAAAAAAAAAAAACATCTTTTTTATGCATTCCATTTAATGATAATTCCTTGGACTAATGTGCGCTCACCGGAGGACTGCAGCACCTCAGGATGAACAGAATTGGTTCCAGGTACTTTATACAAGTGAATTCATCACCTAGCCGAGGTTAATTAATTAAAAATGGCTGGAAGCTGCCGGGTGCCGGGGCTCCGGGGCGGCCGAGCGCCGCGCCACGCCGCGGGACTGCTGTCCATGGTCCTGCGTGGCTGCGCGGCGCGAGCAAGGGCAAACGGGCGGCTTCGTGGGCAAAAGAACCCGAGTCGTTCCTGCAGATCGCAGGCGGTGCTTGTCAGCAAGGAAATGAGTGTTCTGCAAGGAGCTGCAAAGGGTGCTCCATTACTACTCATGGAACTCCCAGGCTTTCTCTCTGTGGTTTGCCTCTGAGCGGGCTGTTGGTCCAGCTGTGTGAAGACTTGTGCAGTGAAACTGGACTGTTGTATGTTGAATCATCTTCTGAATGTTATCTTAGTGTTTAGAAAAGAAAGCCCTAGACCTTTATATATCAGCGACAGACAGGATTCCTTGCTGGGAAACATGCCCCTGGTTTGGATATTTCAAGTACAAGTGTTTTTGTTCAAATGTTATCAAGACAAAACTTGCTCTTTTTCAATCTATGGGTTACTTTTATCCTTACATCAGCAAAAATTCTTCCTATCTTGAGGTGATGGTGACTTTATTTTTCCTTTCATTGAGATGCAAATATTTTCTTTTTAAGGAATTTTCTAGTGTCCAGAGCTATGATGCAATAGGAGCATAAAAAATTGTTCTGTGTTTATATAGTCTGCTGTTACTACCTTCTTGGTAATGCTGGGAGATCAGGGGCTAAGAGTATAAGATACATTAATATGACATTCAAATGTTTCAAAGGCTATCAAGGGATTTAATTTCTTGGGAGTGGGTGCTATCCTTTTTCTGTTATGCATAGTGCTATGCTTGGGGTAAGAACGCACAGAAGGGAGAACTTAGTTTTAATGGGTTCTTTGCAGGTTTTCAGCTCTTATGGGCACCATACTTGTGAGATGAACTGAACTGCCAGTTTACTGTACTCTGAAGAGTCTTTTCTATGGTCTTTAATTCCAGCTCAGAGTTCTAAGAGATGTTGATGTTACTTAAGATTTCTCATGTATTAGAGAGCTTGAGAATTTTTCTGGCAGTTTCTATTCAGAAAACAAAAACAAACACCCTTGCTTTATGTCTTTTCAGGACTTCCTCTAGAAGTTGTTCTGCTGAAGAACAAACTGGAGTCGTTTCTCACTGATAAAATCATTTTTATTGTATCTAGAGAAATTATAGAGGGAAACAAAGATCTTCTCAAGTTACTGGCCTGCAGCATTCTCTTCTCTGTTCTAAAAGAACTGGAAAAAAGATCTGGTAATGCTGTTGTAGCGTAGGATGAAAAAATATACATGTATATTTACAGGATCAACCAGATTCCTTTCTTAGCTTTTTTTTGCAGCTATAACCAGCCAGGCAGTGGTATGTGTTAGCTTATTAGATTGGTCAAACCCTGCATCTGTGCACTGCTCAAGAACTAATGAAAATTTCACGCCCAAGTTAGATTCATCATATGTGGACACACATGATATTGGCTGTCTGCAGAGCTTGGCTCCGGAGATGGGGAGAGCTGTCACCAAGGCAGGTTTTTCACACTTTGCTTGAAGCGACATCAAAAAGATTTTAACAGAGTTTTGTTTATTTGTTTGTTTGTTTTGTGGCAGACTAAAGACAGGTTCTCTTGTTATTGTTTACTGGTAACAAGAATTTATTTCCGTGGAGTCACAACAGCGACCAAGACATCTGCTTCATTTTACCTTCTAATTCTATCATATAACTTAGCCAAATTATGCAGTAGGTCTTCAGATTCATTTAGCAGCTCATTTATTGAGTCTCTTAGTGTCTTCAGTAAAGCACTTTTTATTCACAAGCACCCAGAACTAATTGCTGTCTTACTTCCAATGTGCTGTGAATGTTACCTGTCTTAGCATTTTGAAGAGAGGCACTCAGAGATGAAGTGTCTTCAAAATCATCTTGCAGGACAGCTTCAAATTCAGGATTGGAAGTCCAGTCTCATACTGTAATACCTAGTTTACATGCCTGCCTAAGGGGTTGCAGCACCTGATGTAGATGCTTGTCCAAAGAAAATGGCATGTAGGTGCCTAGGCAGTTTGTAGAATTAACTGAGAGCTGGATGCATCCATAAGCATCATGGTGTGGTCCTCTGCTGAGCTGGGAATCTTGTAAGAGCACTTTAGCTGGTCAGGAACTGTGGATGGCTGTCTGGATCTGCCCTGCAGCAGAAAAAGGGATTATGTCTGTAATTTGCATATCCAGAAGGGCTTCTACACAGCTGCACGGGAGGGTATTTCATGCTGAAATAGGTGTTGATGAGATCTGGGTCCTTCTGAAATAGGAAACACTTGAGAGTGGATATTCTGGGTGTTTGAACAAAGTCATGCTTTAGGTACCTGATCAGGTGATCTGAATCCTGCTGCAAGTCTCTCAAACCCTAGGCCAGCGCCTCCTCCAGTACAGTAGCCTTCCCAGTAAGTTTTATTTTACAGTCAGTAAGTTGGGCTATTATCTTATGTAAAGCCAAAAATTGCACAGTCTATATCTGTATTTATGCCTCTGTATATCTAATATATATCTATATTTAGCAGAGCCCTGCTAAACTAGTTGGAAGCTTTCCAAACCATGCACAAACTCAGTTTCTTGTCTTTTCTGTCAGGAAAGGAACAGTCTAGGGAAAGTACTGTGCTAAGTTCAGGTTGGTTGGCCTGGCAGTGCTGGAATTGTTAATACCATAAATACAGCCTTTTCAGTCTCTGGATGTACATAAGCAAAGAGGTCAAGAGGCCAACAATAGCACTCCATAGGGGTTGTTTGAAGAGACTTTTTAGTAATTGTGAATGTTCAGCTAACATAAGACTTGTTTTAAAATGCGGACTCAGATTTGTTGCTTGGATGAGATATAAACTAAGATTTGATCATATTTAAAAGTCAATCCATTTCAAGTCTAGTGTTCAGAGCATCTTTCATCTTTAAGAATTGCTTTACATGCTGGTAGGCTTAGAGTTTTTAACCATATTCTGTGAGTTGCCAACCATTGTGTAAGAGGCATGAAGTATCTCTTGTTGCTTGTCTCTTGAACAGATGCCTTCCTTTTCCCTACCCAAATCCAGAAGACAAAAATGTGTTGTGAATTTACCCACGTGATTTCAAGAAAGGATACACCACCCATTTTTTGGCAAAGATGTGGAAGCATTCATACTGCCTATTTTAATAGTCAGATGGAGGAAAAGAAGTCTTGAAAAGGAGAAGCAGAACAGTTACATTAGGCACTTGATGATAATTTCAATCTGAAGAGCTCTGAATTCCCCTCTGAAATCTTTTTCTCTTGGGAGTCTTAGTTCCTAAGTTAATTGGCTAATTAGTGTGTGTTCACACCACAAATCAGCCCAGCAAGGCAAACTCAGAAGAGCTAATGCTGGTCACTTGCTCTCAGTGGAAGCTGGGGATCTCAGGATCTTGTAGAGGCACTTGACTCCCCTGGATGTCTGGTAATTAGGGGGTTGTTACTAGAATGCTGGAGAATTTACAGTGAAGAGGGAAGGAAACAGCACCAAAAAATCTTCCTTCAGTAACTGGTGCCTGTGTCATCATCTCTCTAAAGAGAATTTATTTCTCTTGTTCTTTTCCTGTTCCAACTAATAACTTTCTTGGGGGTGGAGAGAGCTGGAATTGACTGAAGGTGCCCCAAGCTGAGAGATGTTCAGCACCCAGCTGATCCCTGATCTCCCTTGCAGGTAAAAAGTTGGACAACTTGTAGGCTGAACACGCCAGATGAGGAAGAGAAGGGTATGGCCTGGAGAGAGTTAGTTACAAAGCCAGCAACTGTTGGTGAGTGTGTTGGCTGAAGTGCTCTGCCATAGCCTCTACAGTCAGGGCTGGCTTCAGGGAAGCCCAGGGGAATGGCCTTGGGTCATCAGATAGCATTTATGGGGGGCTATAGAAGTAAGCATGAATACACAGATCTTGTGGAGAATGAGTCCTACATAGGAATGAAATCCATCTGTGAGTTTGGTCGGGATTTTTTGTGTATTCAGTATTCTTATCTCAGGGCCTGCACTGTAATAAGTCACCTCTGAGTAATAGAAGGGAGAGTCTAAAAGTCCTTCCTCTGATAATTTTTGATGTCCCATTCATATCCTTTTCTATCTGTCTTAAACTTTACTCTTCTTGCTATTCAGCATCATGAGGCACCACAAAACATTACAACCAGGAGTCCTCTGGAGACAAGTGTATTGTTGGGCCCAGCTTCCATGGAAGAGCAAGAAAGCTTGAGCAATGGCACCTCTTCTGCATTCAGCTGTGAGCATTTGCCCCAAATGCCTTCTGTCATTTCGGAAGACCCCATCCTTTTTGCTTTAATTGATTCTGTCTGGCTTTAATTTGATGTAAGAATAGACCTCCCACTGCAAGCTCTCAAGAGTGCTTTGTGTAAGGGAACTTGCAGGCTGGGTGTAGCTGTGACCAGGGACAGGATTATTTTATTGGAATAGGTAGACAAGGGCATTTTGGTTAGGTCCACTGAATTCTTTAAGTCCTTTACCAATTGAAACGAGGCTTTTTACTTCCTTAGTGGGTTGTGGGAAGTGCTTGTACAACAACTTGAAAGCAAACCACTAAAATAATAATTTATTCTTAAAGCCACACGTGGGATTTCACAAAGACATCCAGAGTCCTATTGCATTGGTTTCCTGTAAGTAAGAAGCGGGAGATGATCTAGGACTGGGACTCTGAAGGTTCAAGGAAGGGATTTGGAGGCAAGGAGAAGGGAGCGTATTTGGCTGCCATCACCAAACAGAATGATGGCAGGGATGAGGGTAAACAGGGGAAGCTGAAAAGCAAACATCCATGTGAGTCTGGTCAGCTAAAGTCTAAACAGCTCTTGAGTTTGTCTTATCAAATCAAAATATTTTGGTTCAGTAGTGTGTTGCCTTGAGTCAGTGTTTGTCTATGGTGACATGGAGTTGTAGAAACACCCAAATTGGAGGGTGCTGCATCCCCTGCTACTGGAGCTGGGATCTCTGCTGTCTGCTAAGGCCTAAGAGAGGAGCACATTGCTTTTTGGGTCAAGGAAAGGCTGCATGAGAGCAATCCTATGTCTTGGTTTCAGATTCTTCAGTTGCTTTAAGGCATCTTCAGAGCTGCAGTGCCTTGTTCAGTGTGATTAAGTGTGCTGCTGCTTGGACCGCAAATAAGGGTTTTAAGTCAAATGGGAAGATTTTTGAGGGAAAACAGATGAAAAAGTATTCAGAGTTAATTATGAGAATTGTTGAAATGGCTTGAGTAATAAAAAATAGATATGTACTCACTTATTCATCTCATGCTATTAGCGGTCTGTGCTTCTGCATCAAGTAATAGTGGGCTGGAAAAGGTTGGAGTGTTTAGGAGACCCTGTGAAACACAAAATCACTGTCTGCACAAAACCTAATGTCACTAAAAGTCCAGTCTTTGAAGATGCAACCTGGTGATCTTCCAAAATTGTATTTCACAAAGACATTGAGGTTAGGGTGAGGTGCTAAGCACAAAACAACTGGAAAATGTACACCTTAGGCTAGAGTAGGACCCTGTATATCTCCAAAACCCACCCACATCTCTCCCAGCCTATTCCTAGTGGTAGCTTAGACCTTACTGTTTTTTTGCAAACAGTTTTGTTCCTATCTGCTGATTTTGTTCATCACTTCATAGAAATTGTATACAAGAATACCATGTATATGCTTTCACTAGAAATACTTCTTTTTTCCTTCCCTGTGTCAGAAACCCTATATTTTTTAAGTTATTCTTTAGCCATTCCACCTGATCACTCAGTATTTCCATGTTTCAAGGAGATTTATCTGAATGGCATGTTTCCATGGCTGATATGCAGCAATAATGCAGGGTTAATACCTAATTAGTTCCCAGGGACATTGAGCTTTTCATGGATATTCAGTAACAAAAGAAACAACAAACAAGCTGAATTCCTGGGTCTTAATTCATTTGGGAGAAGGAAACAGGAACCTAAAAATGCAGGAATTATTCAATGCAGTCCAAGCTCAGTCCATTCTCTCATGGAGCTCAGAAGATGCTATAGCAGCTGACAGGGAAAATATAACCTCCCTCCCTCCCTTCAGGGATTGTGTATGTGTCTGTGTTTGCAGCCCTGACATCTCCAAAGAGGAACATTCCCAGTTCTGCCACGCTTTAAATAGCTCCTTGCCCGTTCCCCTGCCTGCCGCAGCCTCCAGCCAACCTGACCCCATTTTCTGACATTCAGCCATACCTGATCAATTGTATCCTGAGCAGCTAGAGATGATCGGAGCTGGCCTTCCACCTCGCAGGATGGCGAGCATATGGGCCTGCAGGCTCCAGCCATTATGTTCCTGAGCACTGAGCTTGTCTGCCTGTGGCTACAGAGAGCTTTTTCCCCTCTCAAGCAATTGCAAATAAACCTTTCTGATAACTAAAAGGAAAACAAACAGGCCCTTTGGCTCTGTAGGCACTGAGAAGGAGAGGAAAACAAAAAACAACAACAAAATCTTTGCTATGCTTAGGCAGCACGCAGCTTCACAGGGCCCTCAGGAAGGAGGAATTGTCTGCCCTCAGCCAGAGATGGGGCTTTTCTCTGAGCAGAAAGGGCTCATTTCAGGAGGGTTAGCCCTTGGTGCTGTACAGCCAGAAGTGGAGTGGGAGCCGCAGAGGTGAGAGAAAGTTTGGCTCAGAGGGATCCATCATCTAGATGAAAAAAAATGAGTCTTTGAACTGCCCACTATAGGCAGTCTAGTGTTAGACTTGAAGTCTTAAGGGTCTGAAGGCTGAAATTAGCCTTGTGAGGGTAATTAGCCATTGGAACTGGCAGCAAGGGCAGAGCAGGACAGGATGGTAGAACCATAGAATCACAGAATATCCAGAGTTGGAAGGATCATCAAATCCAACTCCTGGTTCCACACAGGACCACCTGTAAATCAGACTATATGTCTGAAAGCACTGTCCAGACTTCTTGAAACCTTGGCAAGCTTGGTGCTGTGACCATTTCCCTAGGGGGCCTGTGCCAGTGCCCAACTACCCTCTGGTGAAGAATTTTTTCTTGATATCCAGCCTGACCCTTCCCTGGCACAGCTCCATGCTGTTCCCTCAGGTTCTATCACTTGTCACTAGGGGGAGGAGATCAGCATTTGCCCCTCTGCTCCCCCCCCCCCCCCCACAAGGAATCCACAGACCGACATGAGGTCTCCCCTTAGTCTCCTCTATGCTGAACAATCCAAGGGACTTCAATCAATCATTCCTTCAGACCATTCACCATCTTTGCAGACCTCCTTTGGATGTGCTTTAGTAGTTTTATGTCCTTTTTGTTCTGTGGCACACAGAACTGCTCACATTACTCAGGGTGGGGCCACACCAATGCAGTGTAGAGAGCGATAATCACTTCTCTGACACAACTGGCAATGCCATGCTTGATGCATGTCAGGATACGGTAGGCCTTCCTGGCTGCCTGGATACACTCATGTTCAACTTGCTGTTCACCAAGACTCCCAGATTGCTTTCAAGGGGGCTGCTACAGTGTCTCACCCACCAGTCTGTGTGTATAGCCAAAGTTTGTCCTTCCAAGGTGCAGAATCCATTACTTTCTCTTGTGGCCACCTTTCATGTGGCTGGTGATTGCCCAGCTCTGTAATTTGTCTAGCCCCTGCAGGCTGGGGGACATCTGCCAACAGCACAGAGGCATGCTGCCATGCCAAGTGAACTGAAAAGCTGCTTGCTAATGCAACACCTCTTAGAGCAAGACTCCATATACTGGGTAGATTCACAGTTTCTTAGGGTTACTCAACTGAAGTGCACTCCCAGCTGGCAACAAAGCTCTTTCCCTAAGACAATAAATGATGGGCTTTTTCAACTTAAAGTCAGAGTCATGAAGAGCCTTTGAAACCTTTGCCTCAGCAGATATGGCCAAGGTTATCAACTTGGCACGTCTTCAGTGAACTTGGACGCTATCTTGAAATGCTGTCAGACTGCAATGCACTCATGCTAAAATGCTGAAACCACAGAAAGGGACCCCTGACCCTGTCACCTTGCTCTCCTTCTGCCTGCAAAGAGCCAGAGCACTAACGTTATCATGAAGGTACAATAGCTGGTACCAGGTATGAGTTGTGCTGCTGCCAAGGCGTCTTCTCTGAAGTGTTCGATGGGAATCACTCCTATAGAGTGAAGTAGTTCTGTTCCCTAAACATTTGAACTGTAGAAATGAGTAGGAAATCCATGTGGAAAATTCAGAAGGGGAAAATGAGAGCATAAACCATGGGATCAGCACCCACTGGGCCAAACAGTTCCTTCCCAAGAAACTCCATTGAAGCAACAATATTAATTGCCAATTTATGCCAGCATTTCCAAGAGTCGCTCTTGGGACACAGCCAGTTCTGGTAGAGGATTAATCTTGCTGAGAAACTCCCTCTTGCCCATTGCTCCGTCTCTGACACACTCACACATGCAGAAAAACAAATGTTGGTGACCCTCCGACAACCCAGTTAGCTAGCGGGGAATTAAGGGACATGAAACTCTAGCTTCCCCTTCGGCACAGCCCTGCATCTGCCACAGCCAATTCAGAAGGCAGGACTAGCCACCTGCTAGTTGTTTTGCTCAGAGAGAAAACGTCTATTGGACACATAGGAAACAACTAATTCAGTCTCATGAGACGGACCAGCAATTTGTCATTCTCACTGTCTCCAGTACAGGTACTCAGCCCCTTTTAGGACTATGATGCTGTGGGGTTTTTTTTATGGTTATTTTTCCACCTGGCAGTAGTTCTGTATTTTGTTTTTGTCTAACGTAGCATTTCTCAGCTATTGACATTTGACCATCCAATTCCGGGCAACAAAGAAAACATTGTGCCCCATTCACACACAGGAATCCCCATCCCTTCATCTTGGCTTAAAAACAAATTAATAGAGAAAAATGTGTATTGTGTAAGCTGGAAAGCGCAGTCATTGTTGTGCAGTGTCTGACTTTTGAGAAGCATGGATCTTCTCTATTTACTGCTTTGGAATCTCTGTGTTTCAAGGACAGGTCAGTGCCTCTTCATCCTACCACTTCCCTAGTGCCATTGCACTCTGTATGCCACTGCAGTGTGATTTGACTCAAATTTTTTGCACTAGGGGTTCCACAGAAGTTTCCCCAGAGTTGGTCTCGGTATCAGAAGGGATAGTTTAATGGCCTCAAGAAGCAGGCTAGGAATTTTCCTTGGGAACAGCAGGCTCAGATCTACAGCTTGCTCAGTCTTTCCCCCTTCTGAGGAAAATAAATTGAATAGCATGCAGTTTACTGCATACCCACAAGAGAAGTTGTGGAGGAGAACCCAAGGCCGGCCACTCAGCGGGTGCAAATCAGTATGCCTTTGCTAGCTTACACCAGCTGTAGAGTTGGCCCCAAGGTTTTTGTGTTCACATTATCCTGGGGGCTCATATTGCAAGAATGCAGGGCTGGCCAGATGTGCTGGCTGCTGTGCTCCCTTTCCTCCATGACTGACAGGGTACCAGGCGACAGGGAGCTGCCACTCCCTGCCCTTGAAGCAGCCAGGTTGGAGCTGCATGTATAAAGTCTGGAAGTTGCTTTGGGATCTTTGGGAATGGCTACAGCACATAAATGCGGTTACAGGACGTATCAACAGAGTAGCAGAGGAAGTTTTCCCCTTGGAAGTGGTGTTCATCTCCTCCCCCAACCCAGCATATGGAATTCTGGATCACATTTCTCTCTCTTGCCAATAAATATTGCAGATTTATTGCTCTATACCTGGTGGGTAGTAAATTGCATTCCACCTCTGTTATAAGGCTCTTTGCTATGACATAGCCTTGCAGCTCCATTAAACCTTAATTACAGCAACACTTCATTGGGTTGCTGCGATGGCCTGAGTGCCATTGCAGTGGAGAGGATGTATGGCCAAAACAGGCTGATGCAGAGACGCTTTGTTTTGTTTTGTTTCCTCCCTTTTTAAGGATTATGGAGAGTTGAGCCCAGCAAGGGGAATAGATGGAGAGCCCCTCACGCTCTGCTCATTTTCCACAACAGCTGGCTTCACCTGCCACAGCCCCTGTAGCTCTTCAGTCCCTGACTGAGTGCTCAGCAGTGTTCAAAGTTGCCTTCTTTAGGTGACTTATTCCTGTCTGTACTTCTGATCGGCATCCCAGGTTCGGTGTGATCTTTGTTTGAAAGCATGAGGAGTGCAGGGCTTGGATTTCTAGAGTGTAGCAAGACAAATTTAAGAGTCAGTGACTGAGATCACTCTTAGCAGACAGATTGTTTTCTGTCAGCTGAAGGCATTATTTCTGGTGCCATCCTTGCCCACCTGCCAATATTCATCCCTGCAGCCTGTGGCTTTGGCTTTGGACATCAAACTGGGTCTTTGTGGACCCCTGGCCCCTCATAGACTTGCACTCAGTGCTAGCATGCATTGCACAGACAGCCCTCCTTGGACCAGTGTTCATGTCTTCCGGCTCTGTGATGAGCTAACCAGACTACTAATCACTGTGCCAGCCTCTTGGATCCACTGCACCACCTCACAGGTGAGTGCTGTCATTGGATCCGTCCAAGAGAGAGACTGCTTGGTTCCAATTGGAAATGATTTGCTGCCTCAGTTGTACTGGTACGTTGTCAAGTGGTACAGATGGTGTAGATATGACCATAACTGAAGCTGCTCCAGTTTAATTTTGGGACTATCTGCTGTTAGCATAATGCTCTCACTTTCGTAATCAGTTTGACTTTTGTGGTCATACTAATGCTTCACAAGTCCACTTGTATGAGTGAGAATACTTCTATTACTGTGTTTTACCACATCCATAACTTTATCTACCCAAATATCTATATATCATTTATATTCAGGTACCCAAAAATGTTTGTAGGTAGACAGCATGGAGATCTTCTACCCCACTGCTATAGCAAAAAACTACCAGAAAGCAACTAAAATCTTTCTACAAATTTAGTTGCTGTGCTCTTTAAAGAGTAACTAACACATGAAGGATACTTTTCTGTGGAGAGTCTATTACAGAGCCTTGTTTGTCCTCATTCTCCCCTCCTTCAGCAACCTTGAGATGTCAGACATAGGAAATGTGGCCACAGCTGTTTATGCACTTAGGAGGTTTTTTTTCCAAGGCCGCATCCTTCTATTCTGTAGATTACTTGAAAAGATGCTACAGGGACTCCAGAAAGCCAAGGTCTGTGTGCCATGTGCAGGTGTTGCCACGAGATTGACATTTTGAACATTTGAAAACTATCAGAGAACTGATTTGGTGCTAGATTTTTTTTCCTCTCCTCCCTCCTTCCCACTTAAAGTATATGTTAGAAGGCTTCTGCTGTAGACTGATATTCCTAACAGGTCCATGTTGCTCAAGTAACAGTCACACACGATAGCACATAGTAGGAGGAACATAGCTCATCACACGCAGCTAGGAAAGAGTTCAGCTTCTCTGTATCCTGGGCTGGAGTTAACTGACACTCACCAAAGCCCCATCCAGCCTTTGACTTACCTTCCTCTATAGGCTAATTAAGTCTTGCCCACCATAAGCGATTAAGAAAATGCCACTGTATGTGTTTTTTCTACAATAACTCATCACCTTGATGGAAAACTGATTATTTTTCTATGTGCAAATGGTTACATTTTCAGATGTTCTTGTTTTAAATTATGTAAGAGGGGAAAAAAATGTCAGAAGTCCAACTTCAGTAGTTCCAAATTAACGGTGTTTATTCTTTCTCTTTGCAGGGGAGGGACAACTGGAATTTTAATTTTTAAAATGTAGTTTATATTTAGACAAATTAAAGATGTGTAAAATTAAATTGGAATGTTTTGACGGGACTGAAAAAATATATTTTGATTAGCTCAGGTGAATTTAAATATAAATCATGGGAAAAGTGAAATGTTGGTGAGGTTTTTCTGGTTCTCATTTGGAAGAAAAATAATTTGCAATCTTGACACTTCTCATGGAATGAAAAGTCCATTTGCTGATTAAGGCCCAGATTCGTCCTGGCTAATTTCAGGCACTACTGAACTGCTTTGTGCCAAAGGGCAATTCAATCCACCTGAGATTTAAATTGCCCTTTGGAGGTACCTATTTCTCTCAGTGATAAGACAGGGGCAACGTGACTTCAAATACGTGTGACTGAAGTTGGGTGACGTACAACAGGGTGCAGTGCTCTTCCTTTCATCATCCACACAGTGCATGTGCCCTTTCCTTTCCCCCTTCCAAAAGTTGGGGGAGTTCTCTTTTTTGAAGAGGGAAGAGATTTCCGCTAGAACATAAGATTTTATCTATTTGTTCCCTGGCTGTAGAAAATATTCTGGAGGACTGACAGGTTCGTATCCCATGAGTTGAAAAGAGACATGATTTGAAGTGATACTGGAGGGGTCTTTGGTCATGTTGTTTGTTCTTTGTCAAATGCTTGTGCCACAATTTCCATCTCTCACATCTGGTTGGCAGAAGGCAGGTCCTTCAGCAGCTCCTCCACAATATGCTGAACACTCTGCTGCATCCTCAGCACTCTTTGACCCAGAACAAAAGTGAAAATATTTGGCATGCCAGAAAAGGTTAAAAAATAAAGTGATGCACAGCCTTCTCCTCCCCATGACATCAGCTCAGTGGGAGGAGAATGATCTCCCCTGCATCCCACCTGGCAGTCCGGTACTAGCAAAGGGACACATCTTCTACAAGTCACTTTCCATGCCTTTGTCCAGTGTCCACTTTGTCCACAGTGATGTCCTGTCCATAACTTTTCAGTGGAGAACGTAGTGTCCAGAGGTCAGACGTGTCCTGTTTCATGCAACAACCCCAATCGATGGCATCCTGACATCCTTGGGAGTGCTTTGGTCATCTGTCCATCCAACCAGATGGATCTGCTTTAAGTAGCTGGACATTTGGGAAGTATTATTTCTTCTGAATATGTAGCCTGTGTCTCTCTTATTTGAAGCTCATAAAACATAACGAGATATGGGTCAACATTTAAGTCCTGTGGAAAATTACATCCTGGAAGACTTTGTGGAGCCGAAGGCTTAGCTGGTATTAGCTCTAATTATACTCCATTGAACTCTGTAGCAGCAACTGCACCCTTTGCCTAAAGCTGTGAGTGTTGTTCTCCTTTCTAGAGCTCACCACTGGCATTCCATTTGAATGTTGGGATGCTCTTGATGGGCCCAGATGCAAGCACCGTGCCTCCCCTCCCCAGTTCTGCTGGGAATAGAGCATCTGAGCACATTGTGCACCTTGCTTGTCCACAATAAGGCATTTTATTCAGCTTTCTGGTTTCCAGCAACTGTCCTTGCAACTACTTGGTAGCACGTGTAGTATGTGTCTGAGAGCTTCACTAGGAGAGTTGTCAATTATTACAAGTGAGATTTTGGAAGCAAGCAGGCACAATAGGAGAGTGGGAGAAGGAGATTATAATACAGTTGTTGGCCGATATGAAAAAAAAATCTTAAATAAACCACAAATTATGAAAGAAAGAAAAAAAAAAAAAACAAAAAAAAAACCTCTTGTGAGAAAGAAAGAAAGTAACAAGTCTGTGGAGGATGGATGTTTGGAACTGTTCAGCCTAATGCATGCCAGATTTCTCCTCTCTCCTCTCCCCCCGCCCCCTCCCGCCCCTCGCTGCCTTCCCTTTACCAAATGCTGTCTGCTAAACTTCTGAAACACCCTTTGCCTTTTTGACCCTTCAACTCATCTTGAACTTAGGAAAAATTGGGGGGGCGGGAAGGAGCGGCCGGCCATGGAGCGCATGTGGCTGCACAGTGTGGGGGTGTGCGCCGGGGGTCTGTGATCAGAAGGGGACTGACACGGGTCTGTGTGGTTGATGCTCCCCTGAAAACAATTTGTATCCTGTTAATAGAATTAGTAAATATTTGTAGCTCACTTTGAAGCTTTTGTCCCCAGGGGATATATGGGGGGGCACGCAGAGAAATTAAAGAGACAAGTTACTCATTCAGTCATCCCATCCCCTTCCCCCAGCCTTTCTTTCATTTTCTACCTCCTGTATGAAGACACTAAACAGACAAATTGGAGGGTTGAAGCCAGGCTTGTGCTGTTGCTTGCAGGAAGTGACAGGGGTGGTACATGGGGTGTTGGGGGGGCTGGGAGGTGGAGGAACAGGCCTGATATCTGGTAATGCAAAAGCCATTCACATGTAATGAAACGGCTGGTGAGCCAAGTTCCTGAGCTGGGGAGCCGAGGGCTGAGCTGCAGAAGTGACTCCGGCACTGGGCTGTGCTGTGTGTGATGCCTTTTTGAGGTCTTTCAGCACTCTGAAACACCATGAAGGAAGGCTGGAATTAATGTATACAACTTCATTTCTGCTCATCCCTTCTCTTCTCCACAAAGCCTTGCAAAGTGGTGGAGGAAGAAAGTGAGCTCAGATTGGAAAACTGAGTCATTTTGGACTGAGACTTCTCATTTCCCTGTCATTTCTGATTCACTTCACAGATGCACTAGCTAAGGTGAAGTCACCTGCAAAATTTTAGGCAGTGGGCACACTCCCAATCTTTGCTTCCAGCAGCTGGCAACTGAAATACATGAATGACAAAGGCAGCCCAAAAGGAGGTCCAGTCTGAAACAGGAAATTCAAAGGGGATCTGTTAGCATCTCCAGGCATGGCATTGTGACTTGGAAGTAATTTTGACAGATTGGGAAGGAATCTTGTAGGAGCTATGTTGCTTTCTAGCAAGGAACCCGCATTGTGCCTGTTTATACTTAGAAATGTGTTGTCACTGACTTGCCAGGTCTGCCAGACCCCTAACAAAATGTATTTATGCAAAGCTTTTAGCAAAACAGCTGAGCTCTTACAGGTGAAGTGGCTTTAAAACTGTACATCTGAGAGGCACTTTTACCTTATATATAAACGCTGTGTTCTAAAGGTGGGGAGGAACTAGGGAGGATGCACAATGTTTCCTGTAAATTACTGGGGCCAAATTAGAGCAGCTGAGCTCCTGCACTTGGAGTAGTGTTTCAGATGTAGTAGAATCTGATAACCTGCATCTTCTTGATCTTTTTCCAAATTAAACCGGTTGGACTTGAATGCTCATATTTTGCAGATTCACTGCTGGCAATATTAATGATTTCTAAGAAGCCATGTTAATCCTGGCTGAAAGTGAAAGCACCCAGAGAAGGTACAATTCTGCTGCTGTAGCAGTCAGCCCATGCTGGGAAGGAGGAACAGGGAGGAGAGGATATGAGCTGGTCATTAACAATAAAATGAAAATGAAAATTAACCAGCCATTGCTCAGCCTCATTGCATATGCTAGAGGCTCAATTTATTCCTTAGAAACAGAGCAACAAGCAATCCTAAATGGCAGTGTGGCTGCCCGCTGGCTGGCGCTAGGCTGGGTGAGACCAGGCCATGATGTAATCTCATGATGTGGCTGATAAACCAGGGAGATTAGGGAGTGACTCCCAAAGTCTGGGTTATGAGGTTGGAAATTTGCCTTCTGATTGTTTGGGATTGTGGAGAGCAATGAGGAAACCTCAGGTGGCTAATTTCTGTCTCGAGGAAAGAAAGAACAAGGCAAGCTCTTTAATCATTGAATATTGGGTTGTCTGAGTGCCAGGAATATTTAACGGGACTGGCAGGCTTGGCTTCTCTGGCAGTAGGCAGCTATGTGTCAACCAGTCAGCAGCAGATCCCACATGTGCCCCTGAAGAGAAGTAAGTGACTTGGGGGGCAATTGCCCTTTGTGTCCCTCAAGGCGTGCATTTCTCTCCATGAACTGCCAAGCCAGGCAGGGTCACTGGCTGCAGTGCTTTCTCTAACTAAGGCAGGGTAGCTGCATCCATTTCTCAGCTGAGGGTTTGATGTCTTGGAAGGCTGCAACCCAGATAAAGCAAACAGTTTCATGCATTCATATGTGGATAGATGTCGGTATCAGAAGGTTTGTTCAGTGAAGGGTGAAAATGTTTAAAAGGCTCTGACCTTCACTCAAACCAAAAATCTGCAGAAGAAAGTAAGCTCTGAGTTGTTCGAAGTTTTTGAGTTTTCTTTTCTGAAGTAAAGGTTTAGAAAGAGAAGTGCAAAAATTCTCTTAAGAATTGTTGGCGTTATTTTTCTTTGTGTGTGCAAAAGAAACATTCAAGACTTTTTACAAAAGAAAACTTTAAGGAAAATAGTTGCAAAACACATGTAGTATGTTTCAACCAGCTGGATTTTCTGGCAGCTCCAATGAAATCTAAACAAGGAAAATGATTGTCCTTGTTTTGTTTTGCAATATTTTTTATCCATGCAGGACAGTACAAAGCACATCCTCTGTGGGAAGGTGTCACAGACAGCAGATGAGAGAGTTCCCTGTGAATTATAATGGAGTGTTTTCCAATTGAGAGTCAGCCCATGTGGAGGTCCGATCCTTTCAATGCACTCATACAGGGAAAAGAGAGGAAGTTGAGTCCATTAAGGAGAATAGTAAAACCAGGAGTCGAGCAATGAATGAGCAACTGATCCGGTAAAGTCATGCAAGCACCTCTAACTCCCACTCATTGCAGGAGGTATTCGACAGTTTTGCAGGGCTGAGCCCCAGTTCATGTGAGCAAGGGCCTCTTTTGCAATTCTATATGTCTGCTCTACCTTTTCCAGACGTGCATCTCTGGTTTTATTAAGCCCACGACTTGCCATGGTCCTTAAGTTCCCAGCACCTCTTTCCACCAGTTCCCACCCAGAGCTGAGAGACCTATTACCAGGTAATGATGTGTCAAGCAATAGGCAAGGTACAGGAAAATTACCTAAGGAAAATGCTGATGTAGCGTTAGAAGCATCTATATTTTTATTCTCTTTCATGGCCTGATTTCCTATACCCAAAGCCTTTAACTTGCTGATGCTTCTCTTTAGATGAACGTGTGGATTTGAAGACTGTCAGAATGGCAGCAGGACTGGTCTGAAAAGTGTCATAATATTTCTCCTGTTGCCTTACAACAAATCACATTTTCAAATCCCCAGACTTGGAAAAGTTACTTGAAAGTACTGTTTTAATATTTCTTAGGTCTGTGTTATGACAGAAATGGTTGAATTGCCCATAGTTTTATGTTCATCTGAAAACTGTGGTGAAAACCTGCTGTGTTTCTCCTAAGTGTTCCGGATCACCCAATTTCTTCCAAATTTAAGTCCACTTATATTCAAAACTCACCCTAACTTGTTTGTATTGACCATGCCAGGGCCTAAGCCAGCAATAGAACTTCTCTGCATTTGCTCAGGATGTTGACTTGAGTACTAACAGCCTGACCAGGATCAAGAAACTGCCCAAGCATCTTAATAAATAGTGGAGAAAGATGGAGAAAGCTCTGCAGAACATACATACCTGCAGACAAGTGGTATCTCTGAGGAGAATTGTATGTCTGCAGCCACTGTGGGATCCACTGCATGTTGTGATAGTCCTGAGCTCAAACTGAACCAAGTGGAAAGGCTGTGTAGGTTCTTGTTTCATCACGAAGCATTTTAATGGTTTCCCATATGTTAAATATTTTCTCAGTAAGTGAGAAGTCCAACGCTTCTAGTGAATTTGGTGTATAATAACACCATTTTGAAATGATTTCTGGATAACAGAGTCTGCAAATGTTCAGAAAGTACTTTTTTTTTTTTTTTTTCCTGTATGCTCAATGTCGTATTCTGAGATTCCTTGTAAAGACCTGAGCCTGCATTGTGGAATACACCTTGAAATTTAGTTTCAATCTGTTTCAGTGGGAAAGAGGTGAAAATGTGTAACTCCACAAGGAGAAAAGGTCCTTGTTGCAAAACAAGTTTCCAGTTAAAGCTGGTGACAGATTGTATCACAAATATTTTAAAGCTGTAACTTCAGGTTGTTTTTAGATCGCAAGGTTTGAAATGCTCTAGAACATCAATCCTTTCTCAAATAGCTTTAGCAAACTAATTTCAGTAATCAGCTTCTGTATCTTTGATTATAGTGAACTTCGTTTTCCTAAAACAGCGGCTGTGGCAAGGAGTTAAAAGTACACTCTTGTTATGATAACAGTTTGAATAAGTTCAATAAAGATACTGATAAATTATACCAAAAGAATCCAGCAGGCTTTGGAAAATGCCGACAGTAAAAAGAAATTTTGGCTAAAAATTTTGTTTTTGAAAACGGGAAAGGACTGGTTTCAACATAAAACACTTCTCATGCCAAGAATTTAAGCCAGCTGTCATTGTCTTTTGTATCCATAAACAAATGCTTTGGTCTCCCTAACAAATCTCAAATGAGTAAAATCGGAATGAGAGAAGTAAGGGCTGCTTGTCTGCACTGCATGTGCCATCCAGTCATCCAGAGTCTGATGCAGATTTGGGGCTGTTCCTGTGAAATTCTTAGCACATACTGAAAGCTGCCAGAGCCTTTCCATCCGCGCACCTCTGGAGAGAGTGCCTGGGAGCAGAACTCAAACCTCATGAATCAAATCCAGGAGCAGAGGAGATGCAGCTTTGTGTCCAGTGCATAAGACCTGAAGAGCACAAGGCAGGCTGGCAGGTGTGTTACCATGTTACCATACCCAACAGTCCATTAACTTCTCATTGGCTGTGCTGCGGCATCAGCTGGGATGGAGACCGGGCAGTGCAATGTGTGAGCAGAGCTTTTGATGTCTTGTTGGAACTTCTCAACAGCTGCAAACCAGGAGAAACTTGCTCCTCCAGCTCTTAGGTTCCAGCTTTTTTTTTCTCTCCTTTCATTTTCTTTTTCTTTTTCTTTTTCTTTTTTTTTTTTTTTAAATTTCTCTTTGTCCTACAATCTTACCACAAATTATGGTAGCCCTGGGATGTGGGGGACTATGACTTCCCCACATCCTCTTCCTCACAGTGCTGAGACCAAAGCTGGACATGTTAATGAGGGTTTTGAGTCACATCTCTTCTGAGCCCAGTCTCTGTCAAATTACTCTTTATTCTATCTAATAAATGATTAGGGGATCTCCTGCAAGCTGGTTGTCACTTGTACTGTGGTTCACAGGTGGAAGAGGGTGTTTTTTATTTCATGATCATAAGTAGGAATTTAATCTCAAGTCATGCAGTCTGCTTGCACTTCATGTGATGACTGAAGTTCTGCAGAAAGCAAGCTTCTGTTTGAGATTTCTCAGAAGATTTTCTTCCACTTCCTGCTAGAATTTCAAAGGCAATATTCATCTTTGTGATAATTTTGGCTGCTCTAAGTTATAGCTTAGACTTGCAGAAAAAGGCAGAGCCCTTTAAAAGGAATTGTTCAACAAGCAAAGTAATGAAATCTGAATTGCTGCGAATTTCTCTCTTGTAGGATTCTCTGGTGGCTGCTAAGGGTTTCATTTTCCCCTTTTCTGGACCACTATGGGAGCTCTTTTCCACCTGGCTTCCTGTATGTGCAATACTTGTCAGAACTACATAACTCTGAGTTCTCTACCCTACTGAAAAACCAAGTATTCCAACTAAATAAAGATCTGTGGGCTCAGAGATGATGAGGTAACTGTGGGCGGACAAACCCTGATCACACTAGTCTTGTCTCCATAGGAATCAGGGAAAAAAAAAAAAAAAGAAAAGGCTTACATCATTGCTGAGTCTTGACTCTGTTTAGCTTCAAGCTGTTGGTGAAGGTTAAACAGAGATGTTCACCACATGGCTCATCTTCCCAGGTCTCTCCTTTCATAAGGGTATTTCTGTTTCTTTTGCTCCCTCTTCCATGCTCAGCTGTTGAGCGTTTTATCAACAGGAACTGTTTTCTTTCTCTCTTTTACTCTCAATATATCTCTTTGCCTCATGAGTCAGGGAATCATTGGACATACCTGCTGTAGTGACATCTGATGTGTAGACAGAGTTCATTTCTGACTACAGAGTGTCAGCTGTGTACAAATACATATGTTAAATGCTAATGTAAACAGTATACTCTACCCTTTTCTTTGGAGCCAAGCTCAAGGTCAGGAAAACATAAGGTGCTCAGCTGTGCTTTGTTCACAACACGGCAGATCTGCAGAAGGCGTTGTCTCCGTGTCAGTTAGGACGCATCCAAGTTTGGTTAGGCTCTGCTACAAATGGACCTGCATAGCCTTTGGCACAGAAGCCCTGCAGAGCTCCCTCCTGCCATGTCTGAGAGCCGACAACACATTTGCCTTTGTGCCAAGAGGATGCCGCAGTAACGCACAACAGTGTTGCTGAGTTAAAGATTGAAGCTGGGCAGAGTAAAATACCTCCCAGTGTAATTAATCCAGTCATATTACTCCAGCTTTCGGCTTTGTTTTTTTCAAAAGCTGGCCTGGCCTGCAAAACCCAGGTCTCAATTAATACTATTATCCTGGGGATGACATTTCCTCAGTCTGTCGTCGGTTATTTTTTAATTCTCTAATTTGTTCTAATATGCGCATTGCCTGCACATCAAGTCAGCCATGAAGACGCTGCATTTCCAGGTTCCTTCCTCTCCATCCTCCCAAAGAAATTAAAGCAAGGAGGCTGTGGGACCACAAGTGCAGGAAATAGAATTAGGGAACATATTAATTGGGGCATCAAGTAGGATTTTGTTCCAGGCGGTTTCCTTCCGTGAGCCACTTTGATGCTTCCCCTTCGCAGCTCTGTTTCTCATTAAAAGTATCCCTTAATGGCAAATGTTGTTTATGCATGTTGCAATTATGTCATGCTGTAACCCCTGCGCTGGCAGGCTTGGCTGATTGGTGGGGAGGGCAGGAGGAGGAGGTCAGTGGTGGGGAAGAATTGGGAAGAAAGGCAGGGGGGATGCGGGGTGGGGAGGTAAACAACAGACAAATAGTTTCAGCTTCTCGGTTGAATGTGATGGCTGCTCTGAACCACTCCGTGTGTACAGACTGGCTGGACGCCTGCTTGAGATCCAAGGTCTTGTCGCTCATTTTTACAGTCAGTTCTTGTTCTTTGTGCTATTTGCTGGCTTTTGGATTTGCATCGCAGCCAGAAAAATGGCCGGGCGATTTTAAAGCTTTGCTTTTCCAAGTGAAACCTGGGCTCTCTTTTGCTGTTTTAGCTACTGTTTGATTTAAGAGAAGTGGGATTTAGTATTGGCCTGCAGGTTTGTAATTTTTTAGAAAACGTGTGTTTTCTCTTTATCGTTATGCTTCTTCCTCTCCTCCACATCTCTCATGCACCTTGACTCATGCAAACCTTCAGCAGGGATCTTCTTCACAGCCTCAAGGTCCACTCTGATCTTTTCAGACCCAGTACTATCACTGAAGGAGCTCCTAGGTGGCTTTTGCCAGAACTAATCCAAAGCTGTGAGTTGCTCATTTGTGGGAAGAGATTTGTTTTTCCATCCAGGCAGCCAAAACCTCCAGCTTCCCCTCTCCTTCTTGTGCCAACATGGAGTGCAGAGGGTTCATCCTGCCCTTGATTTCCAAGTCTGTGCGATCAGCTAATGACAAAGGGGGGGACAGGGGTGGACAGGGGGGATGGGGAAGAGGAGCCCAGATTTTTTCTCCTGATTTTGATTGTTCCTACACTGATTTTCCCCATACCTAGATCTTGAAAGCAAACAATAAAAGCCGTAATGAAAGAAATCAGCTCATGTGCATGGGGAGAGAAAGCCAAGACATGTCCATGCCCAAGCAGGTTCAGCAGCCAATACAAATACCACCACTGTGTCTTAAAAACTCAGCTGGCCTCTCTGGATTTTGGGAGCCAACACAGTGACTGAAGCCGATGGCGAAAGAAGTGAATGAAAACCTCAAAGCTGTGAAAACTGGAATGTAAATCAAAACTAACAGCTTAGGTAAATAATTAATTAATTGAACCACCCTGCCTCCTTCCCACCTAATATTCACTCTGGACTGAGTGGAACCTAAGCAGGAAAAAAGGTCTAAGAAACCACCGGAGCTGGGGATGACAGGGATGGAGCTGGTGAATGAGGGGAAGCAGGCAACTGCAGGAGTCACCAAGGAGAAGTCACTCTGTGCCTAGAGCCAGAGCGGCTGTGAAATGACTCATTTTCACTTTGCATGTATGATATTTGCATGCAAAACACATTCTGCGAGCAGTCACATGGGTATTCTGCTCATGGGTTTTGATCCAGGATGAAATTTCACCCTTTCCTCCAGCAAAGTCGTTCATCTTTCTTTCAGGGAGGAGGGAGGAAGTGGGAGGGAACTGAGGGGAGAGAGAAAGGAATTGTCCTTCAGGCATAAAATTCAGGGATTTATCCCTCAAAAGGGTCACCCAGTTGTTTCATAGCATGTTTTGTGCTGTTCTGAGTAAAAGGTCCTCTGCAATGAGGTAATAACTCCACAACAGACCAACAGTGTGTCTCTGGGAGACCTGAGAGCTCCAGAAGTGTCCCGCCAGTCAGGACACAAGACCTATGCTGTCTTTTATTTGTACTCTAAGAAAGGTGTGCAGCATTTTGCCCTGACACTGTTGGGTAATTCTGGTATTGTGCCTTGCTCAAGAGAGCTACTAGTCAGGCATTGTGAAATGACATCCACAAGGATGCCTTGCAGAAGGTTATCATATCTATTTTGCAGTAAGTCTTGGCACTGTTCTTGGGCATTTGATTGCTTCAGAGCTTGGGCAAGCACTAGTGACCCTGGAGGACCGTGTCTGCAGCAGTCACTGTCTCTTCTACTCCCTCTGAGATGCTGGGGCAGAGTTTCCCAATAAAATGGTTGTTGCAGTCTATAACCTTCATCTGCCACTTTTTCTCTGTCGTTGCTTGTTTCCAAAGCCTTATAGAGCAATAAATGACCTCATAGGAAACATTTGGGGCACTGCTTCAGGATGCTAACTAGCCAGATCTGGGAGCTGTTTGCCATTCTAGAGATTCTTAAGAAAAAAAAATAAAAATCCAGAAGGCCAAGCCTATCGTTTCTCATGGCAAGTGGTGTGCCGTTTTCACCAGGCATCTAACTTGAGGACTGATATTTAGCAGTACTTAGATCTTATACATGCAAAGGACTATCTTTGGCATAGTTCCACTGTGGTCCTCTGCATTTCTGTGAGAGAACCTGCTGGTTTTGGCAGGGCAAATGAAGAGGCATGGGATAAATGCAGGCAGAATGCCATAGTCGGTTCAGATTTCTCTGCTTGTGCTGTTGGGAGCCTTTTCCTTTCAGCAAACAGTATTGAGGGCTCAGATTTAAGAGCTGGGACAGGAGGATAAAGTGTCAAAGCCACAACAGGGGTTGCACCTTGCTCAGCTGGGTACACTTGGGTGAAGAGGTCCATGGCAGGGCCACTGATCAAGAGGTGATTTTTGGAGCTTGAACTCCTTTGGTTTTCAAGGCATTACTTAGTAGAGATTCAGCTGGAAGGCTCACACACGTGAGCAATATCCTGTGTATCAGGGGGTGGGCATATAAAGAATCTGTGAGGGAGGGTAAGGATCTGCCCTGCAGGTTCTGACCATGTTCAGAACCTTTACTTGCAACCAATAACATCTCTGAGAGTGTATTGCAGAGTTAAATTTGTGCAGCCACTCTGAGGATGTACCTGACCTCTGCTCAGACCAAGCTGGCTGTGTGTGCTCTGAGCACAACTAGCCACCCAAAACATGGGCATATGATGAGTTTGGGGTACTCCAGCAAAGGGGAAAACCTTGAGATCAACCTTCTCCTTAGTGTGAGCTCAACTACACTTAGTGTGAGCAGCAAAACAGGCTATGCCCAGGCTGGGTGTCAGCAGGTAGTCTGAGTGCAGTAATGTTGCTGGTAGTTTTTACAATAATAAGACAGTATATCAATATATATAAGACAATATATCAATATAAGACAATATATCTTGCAACATAAAACAGCACTGGATTATACCCAAGCACCTGAAAATACGTGGCATCAAATCAGTACAGTAGTCAAAAAGGCTTTGAAAAGACCTATTTTAGTGCCAAGGTAGAGGAAGGACATCCCAGAACAAGTGCATCTCAAAGAGAGGTTGAACAGCTGCCTCAGGCACCTTTCTTTGAGCCTGTGATTTTCACAAGGACTCCTACCATTCCCCTGCTGTTAATGGGTGTTGAATCCTGAGCTGTTTTTGCACCACTGAGGGAGGGAAGTTGCAGTGCATCAGTGCTCCTGTTGAAATGCAATTTTCTCAGAAATCCATGCAAGGAAGGAGGGAGAGTCACCTGGCAAACAAACTTAAATGAAGGCTATTTTGCTGGAAATGTTTATATGTTGTTGCTGCAAAATACACAAAGAGTATTGATAGCACAGCACAGAGTTCAGCTTGTGCAATCAGGAGTGTGTGTCTGCAAGTGTCGGTGTGTGTTTATTTGCAAGATAACGTCTTTCCCTGAAAGTAAATTTTGGAAAACAGATGCTGGCAGGTGAATTCCCTCTTTAGAGTCTCCCTAAATATCCTGATCCATCAGCACTGAGTCACTGATAACAGTAGTGATGAACCCCAGTGCCTGCAAATTTCTGCCTTGGTTTCCTGGATGGAATCATATAGGCAGATGTGTCAGAGTATAATAAATCCAACTAAGACCTGCTGGCTGCAGACATGGTCTGACAGTGCGGTGCATGTGTTTTGGATCTGGCAGTCTGGCATGTGCCAAAACCTGGATCCGCTCCATTGTCATTGTGGTGTTTCCAGATATCTGGGTGCTTAGTTAGAGCTGCTGCACAAAACCAATATCCTGATACTCCTGTCTTTGCTGAGATTGATTTTTGTCTCTGGGAGAAAAAAAAAAAAAGAAAGAAAAAAAAAAGGAAAAAAAAAAAAAAAAGGACATGTGCAAGGACATCTGTGGTGTGGTGACCTTAATTAAACTCCCGATACAGAGCTGGAGGAGTATCAGAAAGACCAAGGCAAAGTCCACCATTTGATAGCAGAATTTTAATCAGATTATCCCAGGAACCTGTGATGAGAGATTTTGGCTTGTCTTTTTCACTGTACCATAACACCAGTGAGAAATGCTAAATGTGGTGCTGGTAAATGGTGCCCTGGTGAACATCTGCAGGATGCTCATGAAGAAGTAATGCAGAGGCAGCTCCATTCCTCTGCCTCTGTGCCAATTCATTGGTCTTTGATGTAAAACAAACACAGTTCAAGGACTCAGAAAAGTGAATTGGTCTGAAATCAACGCAGTTGTGATCTCAGTATTCCCAGTGAGTCAAGCAATTTCTCTGCTTTTTACTTGCTCTGTGTTGCTTTTCTCCCCTTAATCTCCATTGCCTCCTGTTTACGTATATGGAATAACACTTCTTATTTTATATGCCCTCAAAATCACATGTGAGCCCATATTCTGTCAATAAACAGCAAACTTCTCTGTTCCTGCGGTACTGAAAATCTCTTCAAATGAAAGATTTTCATATGAAAATTCCTCTGTAATTTATCCTGCTTGTGAAAAAAAATGGAAACGCCTAGAGTCAACAGAACATCTAGCAACTTGGGTGGCCAAGAGGGTAGCAGGTGGGGGTGCCATGGTAAAACAAACCCCAACTTAATTACAGAAGCCTCTGTCAAAGAGGTTTTCTTCTTTCTCATGCACGTAGGTACATGCGTGTACTTATCTCCTGCAAATAGGCTTTTCCTAAGGAGCAGGCTGAGCTGCAACACACAAGTTATTCTTGTTGCTGCAAACTCTTTTGCTGACTCAGTCCTAGGAATCCTTGCACAAGCGATGCCAGACTACACTCTGTTGTTGCTCTTGATCTGGTTGCTGTTTGATACAGAAATACCTGTTGTGGCACTTTTGTAGCGAAGAGCTGAGGAGCTGAGCCCCACCTTTGCATCTGCTGCATTTGCTTTATTAAGCGGTCAGTGCACCTGCTAGCTTAGCGAAAGCACCTTGGTGAATGCTCCCAGTGCAAGCCTCCTCTGATGAGCAGGAGAAATGCAACTGAGTCAACAGCATCATCTGAATTCCAAAGTGTGGGTGGAAGAAAAGAATCGTCCTTTGTTGCCGAACCTAAAATCCCAAAGCTTTCTTCACTGTGTAATCTGTTGGTGTCAGCAGATTCTGGGTGTTTTACTGCCAACACTCAGCTGAACTTCCTTCAAGTTGCAACATCAGGAGGGTTAATTATGTACAAACTGTTGGCCAGGGCTGAGGTCTGGCATGTGCAGATCCAGCTGTGCTGGAGACACGATCCAGAGGTGATTGTCACAGCCAAGGCCCCGCATTCCCAGAGACTCAGGGCCGGCTGTGTTCCTGGTATCAGCTCGGGGAAGGCAAGGAGAGCAGGTTCTGGAGGCAGATTTTCTTCATGCGTGAGGTCCTGGTTCAAAGGAAACGCAATTGTGTGTAGAGAATTAGCATTCCAGGAAAGGAGCTGGAACAATTTTGAGTTTTAATCTCTCTTTTTTTTTTCTTTTTTTTTTTTTTTTCTGCACTCTGCAAGAGTTGGAAATTTTCAGGTACAGAAATGTTCTGTAAGAATTAAAAAATAAAAGTCCTGGGGGAAAATGAAGTGTTCACCATTTATTTTTGTATGAATGAATGGTGCTTTACAACTGTACAACCTTTTTGATGAATAACTGACAAAAGGCATCTTGGAGATTTCTCTCCAAGGCATGGAGTGCACTTTGTTTTTAGAGATTCTCCCTCAGGATTCCAGCAGCTAATTTGCCAGGTGCTCCAAAGAGAGAAAAGTCTTTCCTGCTCCTTCCCACCAACATGCAGCATTGCCAAGCCTCCATCCTCCCCCTTCCAGCAGCACTTAAAATGCACTCTGTGGATTTCCCAATATTTGTAACCTCGGCAATTGGAGCTTATCTCCCTGATAAATGAAAGGACACAAAACACACACGTGGCTTATCTGAGAGCTAACAGAGTGCTCTCCTTACCTCACTGAAGGTGAAGACGTGGGAAGTGTTCTGTCAACAATTGAAAGAGTGCAATTAAAATACATATTGATTCGCTTTTCACTTGCCCTGGTTCCATGTCAGCCTGATGCTGAAGCCAAGTTTTTGACACCTGGCTCTTCCACAGTAACTGTATCAGGCCTAGAGATGCTGACTTTCTTCTTTTCCTTCAACTGCCTGGCATCCAGCTGGACCACCGGTGCCTCTACCCAGCTGCTACACAGCCCCTCTCTGCGAGATCTCCTCCTCACAGAGCTCAGTTTAAGGTCTTTTGTCTGTATAGCAGAACACTGTTCTCCCTGGCATGATGAAGGGCACCGTAGTGCCCCTGCTTCACTTTTTTTAATCCATTTTTCTCTTAATCGTGGCATAATTAAGTGACAACAGCAAACTGCTGCTCTCTGACACAGGTCAGATGTCAGAGTGGCCAAATGGCCTTGTTGCCAAAGAGGAAAGGCAAACTGAATACACTCAAAAACAGCTTTTTTTCCTGTTTTTTGGCAAATTGTCCATTTTCCTATGTGCTTCTTCACCAAGTCCACCATTTTCCCTGATAGAAATACTTGACAAGGGAAAGCACAGTTGTTGGTGCTTCCAGTGGGTATTTTAAACAACAGTAGTGGTTTGATTTCCTGCCTTATATATGCGCAGTGCTCCCACCTTGCATCTTCCTCGCTCTCTAGTAAATGGCTGTTTAATCTCCATCCCATGGAAAAAGAAAAAGTCAGAACATGCTCATCCCCTGAGAAGGGCTTTTTAATTGCTCTAGCTTGACACTCCAACTTAGTGTCCTCATGGCCACTGATTGATTTCAATTAACATTCTCATGCTCCAGGCACTATAAATAACCCTTGTCTGGCCGGCTGCTTCTCCACTGCCAGCTCAACCTTTCTCCTTTAGCTGCTGCTGCTGCTCATCTTGCTTCTTGGCTTGGCCTCAGGCTCAGTCTATAATTCTTTCCAAACTTCCCTGTATAAAATAATCATGTACATGAAGTAAAACAGGAGTCTCATATACACACTTAATAACTCTTGTGTACTGTATGAGTGGGAATTCCACTTTATAACCCCCAGAGCTTTCAAATGGTTCTCATTTTCGGCAGCATTCCTCCTGTGAGATCTAAAACTTCCCATTTTATCCCAAGCCGTTTCTTTTCCCTTTCAACCTTTCATTTTGTCTCTGGGTTTTGGGGGGCAGGAGGCTGTGGTTTGGGCAGGGAGGCGGCAGGGAGCTGATAGCACTTCTGCTCAGCTCTTCAGCACATGTCAGGGTTCCCCATGCAGCACCACATTTTCTGAATTAAAGATTTTGGCAGCAAAAGGCTGTGAGTAGAGGTTTAAATGAAGCTGATAAGATAAGCTTTACAGGACCTATAGCTAATATTCTACATGTGTTGGTCTGTCTGCCTACCTGTTATCTCTTTCCCGGTGAAAAAGAGAAGAAAGAGAATATTGTGTGTATTTAGACACGTAGTATATGTGACAGATAGGTAACATCTGTATGTATCTGTGTGCAGGAGCAAAACTGATAGGCAGATAAGTAAGAGGTGGCAATCCACAGATTTGTGATGCCAGAAGGGACAGTTGCATCAAAGACGTGCAGAACTGGAGGATTTGAATTGGAGGGACTTCTGTTGTTCTGTTGATGCTTTGAAGGCCAAGGGAAAATAGACACCTCTTTGATAAAATGCACATGTACTTCTCTCCTTTTCTGCCAGCTGTGGATATGGTTGAAGTTACACAATCCTCAATTAAAATTAAAAGTCCACAATATGTCATTATTGTGTCTGGTTATTGTTGTTTATTCCCCACCCAGCAACACGCTGTCTGATGGAAGATCTCAAAGCCCCCAGTCCAGTGGTGTTTAAATTAGGAGGATCTGTGCTGACTTGGCATTAGTCCACAAGTATGACAGAATGAAAGGGAACAATAATCATTGCCCTCAGCAACCAAGAACCCCTTGTTTCAAAAATTCCCCATTTCCTTCAGTAAGGGGCAAGACAGAGAGATTTCAGTGGAATCCACTCCATGACATGGCATAGTTGGCAACCGCACGTGCAGCCACGTATCTGCACATCCCCTGGTGCAGTCAGCAAGCCTCAGGAGGGCAGTGGGAGGCTCGTGTCCCCTGGAGCTATGGTTGTGCTCCTGGCCATACTGCTTGCTGACTTGCATCTCTCCTCGTGCCATGCTTGCAGCTGCGTGCAGAGCCCATGTGCTCGATGCATGTCACGCAGTTGCTAGTTACCAGCACTAATTGAAACATCATTTTCAATCGTACATTCTTTGTTTCTTGTTTTGTTGTTGTTGTTGTTCCTCCGTGCTCCTGCTCCCCACATTTGGAGCCTGGCCTCCGTCCCTCTAGTGTGTCAGTGCTGTCACTGTTGGGCTTTGTGTCAGTGCTGCACTGGGCAGCATTTGGCCGAATGAAAGGATAGTGAAATCGCAGAGATATTGTTAGGCTGGAGCCTTCTGTGAGCAGGCAAAACCATAGCTGGAGGCTGCAGGCCAGATAGGGTTCCACCAGTGCTCAGTGGAGGTGGATAATAGTGTTCTTTGATCTGCTGGCCATGTTTTTTTTTTGGATAAATGGTTTGCCTTGGCTGTGCTGCGGGTGTGCTGCTGGCTTGTGTCGAGCCTGATATCCCTGCAGGCCGTGCCTCCTGCTCAGCGCAGCTGCTCTTGGGCTGCAGGCTGCACTAGTGCTTGGAGTGGTTGCAGAGTGTTGGTCTCCACCTTGCACAAGTATAGATGTGCTGAAGCAACAAACCTGGTCTCCGTGCTTCCAGCTGAGCTCTCATGTTGCTTTGGTTCTGGGGGGATTTGTGCTTATAGCAGTGCAAGAAGTGTCCAAAGGGCAGGATGCTGCCCTGCGTTCTTCATGAGCTTCCATTATTCTGCCCATTCTTAGACAAATTCAGAATGTAGCACCTGTGCACTCAGCATCTGTTTTGTGAGAGGACAGCACCAAACACAAAATGAAGACCCCAAACAAAATAGATTATAATTAAAAAAAAAAAAAAAAAAAAAAAACAGTAGTGATTAATGTATAATGAGAACTTTAGAAGTCCAAAGAGAGTGATTTTGTGTTTGTCTTACACAGTGGCAATTGTGTTCACGTTGCAATACTACCTAATGCAATGAAAAAGAAAATATATGGAATAGTCTTTTCAAATTGAAATGGTTACTGAAAGTGTTGAAACTTTAAATTGTTGGCTTTAGCATTGGAAGTAAATAAAAATATCAAACTAGCCGTATCAAGAGGAGTTTGTGATATATTATAGTCCTGGAAATCTTCTCTTTTCCACACAAACAGTCCTAAAAGAAACTCACACAGGTCTAATCACACAGTCTCCCAGAGCTATAAGTGGACATGCTTGTAGATAAACAAGAAACAAAACATCCTGAGACCAGTGGGAGAAATAAATAGATTCTGTGGAAGGGAGACAGAGTGTGAGAGCGAGAGGAGGAACGGGGCAGATGTGTGCAAGTTTTGAAACTGCTTTTTGCATTACAGGATGTCATTTATTTTGTTTGAAAAACATGTTTTCATGGCATTCTGTGCCTTTCAGAGTTCTCATGTGCTGGAAGCCAGCTCTGACTTCTGTGTCAATGGGCACTCAGGGACTCCAAGCCCTGAGTTATTTGACTGTCAAGTGCTGTTACTAAGTCACTGGAAATCACTTTTTTTTTTTTTTTTTTAACTAAATTAATTTGTTTTACTTCAAGATGCCCAGAGCAATCATTTATATTATGAAGCTGCAAGTGGCAGGAGGACAACTAAAAATAGCACATTCCAAAAGCTCAGATAGAGATGCTGGAAGAGAGATTTTTCCCTCGTTCTGCTCTGCATCATTATTTAACCTTAAAAAAAAAAAAAAAAAAAGATAGGGAATAGATTGCACCCCAAGTAGGTGTTACATAGCTGTGCATGCTAGGATCTTGTCATCTGTGTCTGGCTTTAATCAGCTGAAAAAGGGCACTGGACCCGATCCTGCCATGTTCCGGATAGTGTTGTGCTGGGAATTACTGTAAATACTGAAGTCAGGCAAAATGTCATTAAATAGGGGCAGTAGTAATTATCTGCAAAATCTTCAAGTTTCTCACGTGCTGTGCTGGGGGCACATCATCTGAGGGTGCACAAATGTCTGCGCTGAGGATTCTGTGCCTAAGCTGGTCAATCTGGACTCCCCTTGTATGCATGCAGGGAATGGGGTCTATTTAGGATGCTGTAGGCTGCAGCCTTCTGTAGATGTCAAGGCAAATCAAGTGGATTATTCTGCTCTGGCACTGTTTCCTCAAAAGGGGGAAGCATCAGAGGGATTTGTTTCTGAGAGTTCATAATTCTGGATTTCCTGGTGGAATTTTGAGATGGAACAAGCATGGACCTTAACCTGAAGCTTGGTCTCAAACCTCTGATTTTGCTTGCTTTACAGGCTTGCCCCTCATTACAGGGATCTCTTTCCAAGCTGTTGGGGCATGTGGTTCAACTTGACTGACAAGTCCAGCCTATAAGAGATGCAGAGATGTGTCTATATCCTGACGTACCTACCTCAATTTCCCCCCCTCAAATGACTTAGATTACAAAATGTACAAACATCATCAGCTAATTTAGCCTCAAACCACCTGAAAATCTCATTTAGGAGAAGGAATTTGCCCTCTTGTTTGTAGTTCTGGACTTTTAGCACCCTGAGTTCTTGGCTGAGCTACATCATTGCCAGATCAAGTAGCACCAAGAAGATGGCAAGCCACTGCCCACTTTATATCATCTGCCTTGATAAGCTTGCATTATAGTTCTGCTAACCTCTGTCCATAGAGCAAGTGAGCCAAAGACTTGCCCAACACACCTTCTGCAAGGGGCTGGTGTTTCTCCTGCCAGGTGTGACCTGAAGGGCTGCAGCCCCAAGGGAATGGGGCAGTCAAACCTCACTGCCCAAACTTGACACAGGATAAACTGTTTTTTCTCCCTGTAACAGGGACTTGTGTTTGAGACCACCAAGAAAAGGTTAACACAGGACCATTTTTACCTTTCTGGTTGTTTTGATTGCCAGAGAAAAGATTTTGCATTTATTTTGTGTAGGATCAGAAATTACTAGACTACAGACATCAGTTCTGATAAAAGTCCAAGTCCTAACCAAAAAAGAAAAAGAAAATAGAAGAATGCAAATTTAGTCTTTTGCACAACCAGAATTCCTCTGTGTATCTAGTCATTCTTCTGACAGTTGTGTCTTTGCCTTCTTAAGGAGTTTCCCCAGCTGACTGTGTCACTCATTTCTCCTCCAAAAGCACATAGGCTGACATCAAGGAGCATATCTCCATTTAGACTGATGTGTCCCTAATTTCCTAGCTGCTGCCAGACTAGCTGCTGTCGTTCATGGCCAAGTACCCTGGTGAGATGCAGACGATCACATAAAGTGTTTTGTTGTCATATCCCATGTGTTTTTCCACTTCTATAGGCTAATGATTTTGAATGTCTTAGAGACTCGTTTTAATTTTGTCATGGGATTGGATGGTTTCTCAACTAATCAACTGGGATCAGTTACTGGGAACAGTCTGTGCTGGGATGTGCTGTGGGTTTGGCTGACTGTGGCTCAATAGCTTATAAGTGATGGGGCTGCTTGCAGGCGGTAGCCATCATCTCTGCCTGTGATGTGTGACGGTGGGTTTGTTCTTGTGCTTGTTGAGTCCTTGGCTGCTTGTTTGTTGTGGTCATCACGTTCCCAAGTTCTGATTTCTTGGTTATCGTGTAACTGTGCAGACCACCACGGCTCTCTCCCTCCCGTTGCTGCAGCTTCCTGTCAACCACTGTTTGTTGTGGGAGATGTGTGGTGGTGTTTGGGGGCTTGTTCCTTTGCTCTGGTTGCGTGATGTTTGCATTGTAGCTGTAGGTTTCTGTGGTAAACCCTTTGAGCTCAGAAAAAAAAAAGAACAAATCAGTTTTCCCTTCCTTGTCATTTGGGAAACGCAAACATGATCTTGTTCAGCACAACCACAAAAACTTGGAGATCAAACTGGGTTAATTAAGTGTCCCACAACACAGAAATTCACTACTTCTACTTCTCCACTCTTGTCTTTCCACAACCAGATTCCTGCTGCCAGCTCCGAGCAGCAGGGAGATTTGCCTACTATGATGAGGGATGCCTGGGACAGGCCAGTAGTTATGGAGCATCACCTGAGCAAGACTGGATCTTCAGTACTAGAAGAGTTTATCCTCTGAAACCTAAATTTCTGCTGTTGTTTGCCATATTACTGCATAAATCTGGCATTTTTATTGTGGAAAAGTAATGACTGTGTCAGGGAAATGGAGAGGAGGAGTTGGGGGGGCAGAGGTTTATGTTTATATCAAGTTCTTTCATGCAAAGAAAAATGTACTTTTAAAAAGCTGCGTTTTGGTGATTTGTCTGCGACTCCATTCCTCTCCTTTTGCTTCCTCTCCAACTGCTGAATGTTCCCTTTACCTGTACAGATCAGCATGGAGTGGTGCAGGGTTTTATGTGCACAGCATTACTCCCTAAAGATAACCCCCTTGGATAATCAGGGGGAGAAAAGAGAGCTGCAAGGTATTTGAAGGAGACATTTGAAAGCTGTTTGTGAAAACTTTTTCCAAGTCTTTTAACAGTCTGAAAGCCTCCTTCTTATATTCTCCCCCCTGCCCCCAGAATGATCCACAGCACTGAAATTCAGACAGTTGTAATCAGCTCTAATAGGAGTAGAAAAGCCAAGTGCCATGCATTATTATGCCTCAGCCCCTGTAGTGCCGGTATCCGGAACCTCGCTTGTGCTGGGATAACAGTAAACAGATGTGAGGGCAGTAGTCGCAATACTGAGTTACCCTTTAAAAATCCAGTTTGCCTCCATGGATTTTTACAGTTCTTGTTAAGGCCCCTTCTTACTGAACACTCTCTTTCTCTCTTTTTCTCTTTCTTTTTTTTTTTTTTTTTTTTTTTTTTTGCAAAGTTAGTGTTTGGAATTTTTTCAGGATCAGCTCCCTCGGCTGATTCACCATGTGGCTCCATGAGCAGTTGGATTGGCACAGTTGAGGGGTGATCAGGATTTGGGAGTGATTTGGGATGGAGGAAGAAGGGGGAGTATGATGGGATACGCTGGGCTTACTGCTGTGGGCAGTGTCATTGAGCCTCAGCTTTTCTGCGAGGAGCCACAAGACTCTCCAAGTTTGGAAATAGCCATGAGTCTCCAGTTGAACAGTGCTGCTCTAAGCATCTTTGCTCTGAAAGCAGAGAACACTCTTGGCTGCTCTGGTAGTGAGTTAGGTCAAAAAGTTGTTGTAATAAATATCTGTCTAAAACATTACAGAATTGGGACTTTACCCCAAGGTTGTTGATTTTAAAGAGAAACAGCCTTTCTGGTGGTGGTGGATCCTTGGGTGGATGCTTAGCCTGTTGCATGCTCATGCCAATGGAGGAAGGGGGTTAATGAGAAGAGCAAGGCATAAAAAGACAGATTTCAGACAGTTTTGGCTTTTTGTGAGATGACACACCAAGGATTTTGTCTCCCATTGCATTCAACCCTGAGTGCCCATAGGCAGCTACCTTACCCTTGATCCCACTGCATCCTTTGTTCTGCCCCTGGTGCCACAGGACAAGCTGCATCAATCAGCTGATCCAGAAGAAAATCACACCTCAGTGTGGAAGAGACGAGTTCCTCTGGGGTCAAGTCACTGACCTGGTCGGTTCTGCAGCTTCCTCATTGCCAGGTCTGGCTCCAGACAGGGCAAAGAAAGACATGTGAAGTTGCAGGAGGGTGGGCAGGGAGCTTTTCCCAGAGATGCATCAGGCTGCGTGAGTGTGCTGGTGATCAGCCTTGCAGCTTCTGTTAAGCACTGTCATCAACTCTGCCCACTTCATGCAGGCAACCCAAAACACTGTAATTTCTAAGTGTTCTTAACCATGAGGCCAGTGTCTCTGGACACAATACACAAGTCTAAAGAGAGAGAGGTGGAGGAAAAGAAAGGAGTTATTTTAGCTGGTTATTTTGCTGGTGAGCACTGTCAAGGGGTTCCTTCCTAGAAAGCCCCGTTCTGGTCTGGCTCTGCAGTTCAGCAGCTACAGGTCCGCAGGGGAGAGAGCTGAAGGACCAAGATGTGCCTGTGGGCAATGACACATTGCTGGGACATGTGCAGAATTCTCCCAAGTGACCACAGCACATTGCTGAACAACTGTCAGCAGGCCTCTCACCCTTCCTCAAGGGAGGACATCATGCTGCCAAAAGTCTCCCAGCGAATAGAGCAGTACTAATCTGGTTCTGGTACAGCTGCTCCCCTTCCTGTGACTGTTTTGCTCTTCATTATCTCCCTGAGAAGAGGTTGTTCTCTTGAGCAACAATATCCCAAACTAGCTTGGTTTCTGCAATGTCCGTATTTAGTGAGGCTGTTTCTTATTTAGAAGCAGCCTTTGCACGGGTGTGAAGATGCTCTGCAGCATGTGAGTGATATAAATGGGCTTTGCCCCCTGGTCTGTAGCTGGAGAAAATGTGTGAGAGATTTCCCTGCTGCTAATAAGCATTGTGTTTGCCTTCCTCTTTGGGGGTGGCTCAGATCTGGGGAAAGGATAAAAAAGGCCTTCCAGTGGGACATGAATATTTCTGCATGTTCCTACATTGTTCCCAGCCTTCTTCTGGGGTCCAGCTGCACGGCACAGGCCTCCAAAATCTCAGCAAAATTCACAAACACCCGATGCATGCAGTCGGGACAGGCTGCTTGCGTGGCAGAGGCAACCACCATCACAGGCACAGTGATATTCTGTGAGAGAAGATGCTGAGGGCAACAAGAGCCCAACCCTGTGCTTCTGCAGGCGATGGATCTGAATCTGTCTGCAACCTGCTGTGCTTGTAGAAAGACTGTGACTTCCTGAAAGCCTTCTGAGATAGGTAAGGGGGTCATCCTGGGCTGCAGGAATCCCTGGTACCCAGAGAGGCCAGAGAGAAGGAACGGCATCCAGCAGCAGCAGAGACTTTGCTGCTAATGCTCCTAGGGAGAGTGTGTGAGGAAATGCTTGGATAGGAATAAGCAGAGCTGGCAAAAAAATGTGCATTTCATTTTATGAACATTTCATGGTGAAACTTAAAACTTCCACCAAATTTGGGGGACTGGATAGCTCAGGGGATTAGTAATGGGATACAGAGCCTTTCATCTCACCAGTGCCTTTTCAACTGCAGCTCAAGTCAATACCAGTGACTGAGAGTTGTTACCACTTGATGGCTTATGTACAGTAAGTGGATGGTCTCACCCCGTTTCCTGACAGCCAGGTACCTGGGGCTGATGCACACAAACACACCTGGCTGCTGGCCAGCCCAATGGCTGAAGAAGGCCATGAGATGGAATCACAGCCTGCTCGCTTCCAGGGGGAGTTTTGTCAGGTGGGATACTGGTGAATGTAACATGTGAGGAACTGGTAAGGTGGGAAGGCAGCAGACTAGTTGAGAGTGATGGTGCTGTGTAGACATCTTCCATTCCCACTGAGATACAAAAGGAATGATGCTTTGTGGCAAGAACCTCCTTGCCTGATGCTCACCCGTCAGCAATCAAAGCTATGATGTGTGTGAGATTTATGTTTTGCAAACAGATCGAAGACATTATGGCACTGGACTTCATTTAAAATGATGTCACTGGCTTTCTGCCTCTCCCCAAAGTGGTTCAAAGTAGAACCTGGAAAGCATTTTACAGGCGTTACTTCATTAATGCATCTGCAACATGACTCTAGCGTAGGGCTGCACACTCATCTCCATTTCCAGCTGGGGAAACTGAGGTACAGAGAGAACAAATGAAGGCGTGCATATTCCAAAATGAGAAGTGCAGGACCTTGGCCCTGAGTCAGGTCCAGTAAATGGATATGGACCATCAATGCTCTTCACTTCTCCCTCAGCCAGGATGTGTGCCCTCTCTTTCCATCATGGATCTGAAAACAGCTGCTCAGATGAAGCCTAAAAATAAAAACTACACTTACGGGATACATTATTTTGCCATTTTGTGCTTTTGGAGACATTGTAATTAGGACACAATTTTGGAACATGACAACTTCTAACGAATATTTTTCTGGTTTTGCTCAACATTGCTGTGGGTGGCGGTGATAGGATGAAGAACCTCTTAGAGACAACGAAGCACTAGGGCTGGCTGTGTTCCCCACGCAAGATGGAGCAACCTTCACATCCCCCATTTGTCGATATCCATCCCTGCCCCTAACAGGAGGATTCCTGGGCCTTCTACAGGGAGAACAGGTACAGCTGTACGTGACCTGTCCCTCTGCAGGATCCATGGACCAGCACTGTGGGGCGAGGCCCCATGTGTCCTGCTGCCCTTCCCTCAGTTATACAAAGCCACGCACAAGCAGACCGTTAGTAAACGAATGATGTCAGCTCCCACTGGCATTATTTTTAAGCACTTTGTATATATTACTTGTCTGTATGTATCTCTGGACTGCTCTTTCTTCCCCTCCCACTGCCTCTCGATCACTCACAGAGCTTTTTTTTTTTCCTTCTATTGGTTAAACCCAACATCTGTAGATTTGTTCTTAACAAAAATAAAGCCATCCATCTTCTTCAGCACGCCGTAGTGTCATGTAAGCTCAGGAAAACTGGCTCAGTCAAGGTTTACAGTAGCTGTCGCAGTCCACAGTGGGAAAGGCACTTATCTGCGGAGGACGGTTTGCAGTTCTCAAGAATGCATCCTTCCCTCTGACTGAGGGGGTGGCTTTGTTTATCCTTTGGCACACAATGAAATGATGGGAAAACATGCTTGGATGCACTGCAGTTGTAAGGTGGGGCAGGGCAGTGGATAAAAATGGAACGGAGCCTTTGATCCTGGGCCAGGACAGATGCCTCCCAGGGCTGGGGCTTTGGGGTGGACGTTGTGTTCTTGCTCTCCATCTCCGTGTACGGATCGAAGAGTTCCTCTCCTACCTAATGAGCAGAACAAAGCCTCCATCATGCCAGGGGTCAGGAGGAGGGGTGGGCTCTGGGAAGCCCGGCATCTCCAAGCACTGCAGCAGAGCACATTGCTGAGTGCTTATTGGCGCCTTGATGGGGGACACAGGACTGGTCAGGGCCACGCAGTGAGTCATGGGAGGCGGCTGAGCTTTGTGAAAATGTTTTTCCTATTAATGTCCCCCACCATCTCCCCCAGAAAACACAATGGAAACTCCTTAATCCAGAAGATAGCCCGGGGCATACCACAGACCCAGAGGGTTCTCGCAGGAGACTCCAGTCCCTCCCCAGCCTTCCCAGCAGTCAGACCAGGTAGTAAATAACTCCATAGGTCTGAGAGACCGAAGGGGAGCAGTGGAAGTATTACGTGCTGCGTTTAGCCCTGTTTTGTCCCGGATCTGGAGCTCAAAGGCTCTGGAGCGCTGACTCCTTGGAGCCAGAGTATATCATCTGTTAAGTCTCTGGCAAGACAGGCTTGCTTTAGAGTGAACAAATTAAAGGTCGTCTCTAAAAATCTGGTTAATGCCACATGCCAAAATAGACAGAGAAACTGAGGGGTGATGGATATTCAGATATATGGATCAACCCGTGGCTTGAGACATGTTTGTTTCTTACTTGGTTTTGTTTCTGTAGCCTAGGTATATTGTTTTTATTATTTATAGTGTTGAAGGGAGTAGTCTTGTGTGTTTGAATTTATTTGCTGTGCTATGTGGCTGATTTGGAACACATCCTGTTGTGGTTTTTTGTTATTTTTTCACTAAGGATCCCAGCAATCATTTGGCACCGAGTATAGAAAAACCAAAAGAAAGAAAAATAAAAAGAAAAGAAAAGAAAAATTCCACAATTTCATTTAACCATTACCTTTTAAGTACTTAGCCACTGCATTGGATATATGTGCAGGACCCTCTGTGGCCTTGATTCAAAAGATTTTGGGTGGAATTTTAGCACCTGCCTAAAACTGGGAATGCATTTGAGTGCTTTGCCAAAGCACAGGCACCAGAAGGACTCTTTGCCCACCCCAAAATGCTGCCCTGCAGATGGAGCGCAGCAGCTGCTCAACAGCAGCACAGAGCAGCCAAACAGGAGAAAAAGGAGATCCATTACATAGTGAGTTCACTTTAAACTCCAGTCAGAGTTTGAACATGAATGGTTCATTCCATTTCTGAGATGACTGAGCAGTCTGGGAAAAGAAAAAGAGAAGAGGGATTGCTGCAGACGGACATCTAGAAGAATGTGGTGATGGGACTCGAACCCCAGGGCTTCAGCACCTTGGGGCATCCTTCAAGTGCTTAAGCAGGAGTTCCTCTCTTCCCTTTTTCTCAAATAAAACACTGGTGATCTGGATCTGTTTCTTCCATGTATTTCTCTGTCTTTGTATCTCTGGGCCTGGTAGAAAGGCCTTGCAATGATACCTGGGGCTTCATCTCTGAGCCACTGTTTGCCAGTTTGGAGCGGGATCCACGTTTCTGCTGTTCTGGATGAAGTGGGCTGGCTGGCCTGGGAGGCAGGCATGTGAGTTCTTATATTTGATGTACCACAGGCAGAAAGCTGTTCTTGCAGCCTCTGAGCAAGGATCAGAGATGTCCCAGTGTAGCATGTTAACTTGGTGTTTGTCTATTTGGTTGCAGGGCTGAAGTGAAGTCAAGAGCCCAGTGTGTGCATGTGCATGGCTGGGGCAAGAGATGGATCTCTGCAAACTCTGCAAGAAACTTTCCCAGAACTCAGACTCTGGGGGTGTTGAGCACTGTAGTCTTGGAGAGGAGAGAGTGACCATCTGCAGTCAGTTCCTACTTGCCTTCTGCTGCATCAGGGCTTTCCCTGATAGCTGAACTACTCTCTGCAGCCTGAACTAACAGGTGTAGCCAAAAGCTGAATTTACTGTGTATCCTCTGATGAGCGTAAGAGATGATTCTGGCTTGTTACATTTGTAAAAGTAGTTTAGCTGCAACATGAAGGGCAGGAAACCCAACCCACATGATCTGGAAACTTCACATTGTAAGTAGGCTGAGACATCATTAGTTCAGCTGCTTTGCTCACATGTGGTATCAACTACACTTGTTTTCCTTGTTACATGTAAAATTTACAGCTTTGCTATTTCTGACTTGTGGTCTGTACCAAGCTGTCACCTAGCCTGAAGGCTCAGTAGAAACTTTCCTTTGAGGAACTGTCCACCTCAGCAGGGTTTCTTACCCTTAGCTTGGCCTGCTGGCATTTGCTTCTCACTCCTGTGCATTCAAGGAAAGAGGTGTTGCTGCTGGTTCCTTGTGGTTTTTTTTTTTGTTGTTGTTGTTGTTGTTGTTGTTGTTTTGTTTTTTTTGTGTTGACTCATTTCTAAGGCACTGATTTCACTACTGTGGTACTAACAGAATGTCTCTATGCAGGCTGGTTAAAAAAAAAAAAAAGAGGCAAAAGGTGGCCCTGCCCCATTCCAGCCTGCGGGAATGGGAGCCAGCCCACAGGTTTGGATTTCTTCCAGAGATATCCTCCAAGGTTTGCCAGTGTTTGCTTGGCAAAATGCAGCACAAATCTGAGCATGTACCCAGTAAACCTGCTCCCTTCCCATCAGAAGGTTCTTGCTTCAGTGGTCTAGAATCTTAACTTCAGCACTATCATCTCACTTCACTTTGGTTTCTCTTGTGGAGTAAATAAACTTTCTGGTGCTGCAATGATGCTGAAATGCCAAGTGTAACAGACCTTTACTTAATGGGGACAGGTGGGACCTGCCTACCTCCTACCAAAGGGACTGATTAGCCGGGTCTTTGGCTTTGCAGGTTGATTGGAGGAAAGGCAATGCTTTGAGCCATGGTGACCTAAAGCACAGAGAAGAAGCTGATTCTCTTTCCTCTGTTTAGTTCTCAGCAGCTGAGTTGTTCCCATTCATGGCAGAACTTTTATTTTACCAGAACAGAAAAGATATGCTTTTCTTCCCAGGAAAGCACTCCATGGTTTTCACCAATGAAAACTCTTTGGGACTTTTCACTTTGTAGAAAGCTTTTAAGAATTTGGCTGCTTTTTTCCAAATGGGGATCTAAGTGAGTTTTGTCACGCTAGAAATTCAGACAGCCAGGAAGCCTTGCTTTGTGCCCTGCCACAGTGCCCAAGAATGGGAGGTGCTGAAAACTCCAAAATGTGCCTCAGGAAAGCTGCCTTTGAGTGCAGCAAATGAGGTTTTCTTGGGTTTTAATCCTCAGAGAAGCATTTGAAACAAAGATGTTTTCAAAGCTTAGAGGAGTATGGCTTCCTCCCCACTTACTGACATTTTGGGCCTGCTCAGTGTCCCAGGGGTAATGCTGATGTTCCATTTTGTTGTCCTAATGCTCCACTTCAAGGGGTTTCTTTTCAATGGTGCTGTTTAAAATGCATGAAATTTCCATGGGAGGATAAAGCAAAGTCCTTAATGGGGGGAAAAAAGGGAGACTGAACTGGGAGGAAAAGGCAAAAGGTCTTTTCGCTAAGGTGGGATGAGTTATCTTTGCTCAGTGTTTGGTTTTCAGGCCTGTTGATGTTGCAGGCTGAAGCCCAGAGGATGACTTTTCCCATTTATGACACTGAATTGTACGTGTATGCTCCTACATTCATGACATTTGTTCCCGGCTAAGCTAACAGTGTTTCTCAGCAGGTATCTCTAGTAAAACCACAGACCCTTGCAAGCACAGACAGTTCTTTGGAAACGCTTCAGCTCCCTCATAGGTACCAGTGGGGATGGGAAATGGGAATTGTGCTGCTTTCTTTTCCTGCTGCAGTTACAATGCCTTCTCACGGCTGTGGGCCATTAAGCAGGGCAAGCTGCCTTCCCTCCATCCCTGTGCTACAGGCTTGGTTCTACTCAATCAAAAGATATGTGGTTGCATTTTGAATAAAAACTACATCTGAAACCAGTTTTATCAGTTTCCTGGAAGATGACCAGGAGAAAATATGTAAAAAATGTCTTTTTACCACTGTTTTCTTCCTTGTCCTTTTTGCCCATTGCATCAAGCCTTCCTTATCATTTGACTGTGAGCAAATGTTTTCACCCAATAAAACAGCATCCAAAACTTCTTGGGTTCATTGTGGAGTGACCAGATATACCTGACCTCAGGTGTGATAGGAGCATTGGCTCTGAGACCCATCCAACATTTATTTGCTTGCTAGTGGTTCTAGGGGTAAAGGAGGAGAGTCATAGTTCTGCTTAAACCAACTGTTCTGGGGTGAGCTCAGCTCTGCTTCCAGTGACTTCCCCACTAGATAATATATTTTTCCTCTTCTCTCAGTGGGTGCAGTTTTCCTATCTGTGTGACAACATGTTATTAGGTCACTTCACAGCTATGAGGCTGTTGTGTGGGTCCCTTCTCTTCTAGGAATTCTGACAATGAATCATTGACACGTAAGGCTGTAGTTTGATGTCTTTATTCACACTTAATGCAAGTATTTGGCTGCAAAACTAATCCCAGGGAATCCAATGGGACTAGCTACAGAGTTATATACTACTAAATCTTTGGCCTTTTAACAGGGTAATGGGTTACAGCCAGATTTGTGAACAAAACTTGAAATGCAGTCCTGTCTTTTCAAGGGGTTAGGAGCAGTACAGGGCAAAGTTTTTCATGTTGAAACCTAGACCCATGTGAAAATTCCCTGCTAGCTATCTCTGCCATAAACCCTTGGACGTGATCCTTGGGGGGAGGCACTCGAGCCCACCTGGCCTCATTTCTCAGAGCAACCGTTTGAGCTGGGAACAAATTACATCTCAGATTAGGGGGTTGTTGGTTTGACGATTTGGGATTTGTCTGCTATTGTTGTAATTAAGAAGTTTCAGAGCATAATAAACAATTGTCTTCCTAGAGCAAGAGCTTTTTAGTGCTGGCCCTGGCATCCAGATGGGATGCATCAGGATGTTCTGCTGGGCACCACAGGCAGCCAGAAGAGAGGTGATTCCCATTCAGCTTTTCAGAAAAGGTTTTGGATCAAATATTCCTGTTACTTGTGGGAGATCATTGCTCAGGTCTACAGTCAAATTCTGGCTGGCTCTGTTGGAGTTTTCTGAAATTGAAGTGGTGTGGTTGCTTTAGGATGGCTTCCTTGGAGGTTGGGCAGGTGAGTATCGTTAACCTTGCCTTCCCTTCCAAAAAAAAAAGCATAAAGAAAATATAGTTGCTCAAGAAGTGCAGTGTTATTATCAGTCTCATAAGTAACGTGTTTAATGACCTTCAGGCCATAACACTAATTGAGTGTGGGATGTACTGGCTTAAGAGAGTTAGAGGGAGGACCCTCAGCTATGACCCACTGATGTGCTCTGTGCGTCAGCAGACTGAAGGTGCTGGGCATAGGGAGCAGCTGCAGGAGATGAGCCCACCCTGGGCTTTTTTCTGCTCTATGCAGCCCTGCTGTATGGTGGGGAGCAGCAGCACTCCCACCTTCGTCCCATCTAAGCGAGGGAGAGTAAAGAAAAGACACCCAAGTCTGGCAAACCACGACATTCCCATGCCTTTCCTAATGTTATCAGAGTAAAGCAGAAGTAATGGAATGTTATGCAGCACAAATTTTCATTCAAGGAGAACTGAGGAGTCTATCTCATCCATAGGGCTTCAGCCTCACTGGTGCAGGGAGTGCCACAGTGAGACCCAGCCTAGCTAGCAGCAGAGAGCAGCTCCATGGGCTTTGTAACAGCAAATCTTTTGCAGCGTGCCCGCAAGCTTTAGAAACACCTCAGTAGCTGCATGAAATTACACTGCAGGGGAGAAGGGTGGGAAAATGAGCACCAGCCACACGTCCTCCCTTAAACAGGGTTTGGTTTCTCTGCTCCGTTGTGGGTTTGTTTTCTTTTATGCTAGATATGGGGGCTGGATATGAAAGCGCAGCAGAGTGCAACATGATACACCCACATACCCACGCCCATGATACCCCAACACAGATCACCAGGGTGGAAGCAGCCCCATGGCTCGTGACACTGCTGCTTGGCTCAGCTCCCCAAAGGCTCCATTTGGAAGCCTTGAATCTTTTTTCTTTCTTCAATCTCTGCCAGCCCCCCTTCCCTTCACAAGGTGCTTTTAATCCCTTCAGTTAATGTGAAATTAAGATAATGAGCCAAGGAGATGACTGGGAAGAGAGCAGTGGGGGGGAAGGGGAAAAAGAAAAGAGAAGAAAAGCGAGGGATATTCTTCTGACAGATAATTAGGGAGATTGGTTTACCAACCAGGGTCTAATGCTAGCTTCCCAGCTCAACCAGTCCCTCGTGACTCATTTTCTGACTTTAATTTCAATGGGGTTCCTTAAGCAGGTGCCCTCTGACAGGTAGTCAATAGAGAGCTCCTGGCCGGGCACCCACGCCTCAGTGGGGAGGTCGTGCCCAGAGGTCAGGGAGCGAGGCCAGGGCCCCAGGTCAGCAGCCAGTGCGGTGACAGATGAACCCAGCAGGCTCCTTGCACTGGTCCGGCCCTGACCGGGCTGCCATCCCTTGAGGCTGGCCCTGCTGCTGGCTGGACTGTTCGCACCGCTTGCACCTCTCAACTGCTCTTCATTAGCCGCGGGACAGCAGTTGTTCGCAGCCCCAGGGCTGATGCTGAGAGGGTGCTGTCTCCATACCTCTCAACTGGTCCTCATTAGGTAGAACAGGCCCCTTTTGTCCTGCATGAAGCCCCCTTTGTTTCTCAGCCCCAGCAAGGCTGCAGGAGCAGAACCTGATACAAAACAATGCAGCTTTGTTTAGCCAGAGCCTAAAGTCAAGGAGAAAGTGGCACTCCTCAGAGCTCACTGCCCAGCATGTGCACCAACATGTGCCCAGCATGTGCACAGCACCCACAGGTCTAGCTATCCATCCATCCCTCCCCCAAGCTGGGCTCCTCTCTCTGCTGCTTCTCGCTGCAGGTTACACCATCTCCCACCAGCTGATGTTGCAGGATCCCTTATAGAATGTATTTCTAAAGTCACGTGACTACAAGGAATCTCTTCTTTTGATTTTTTCTGTTCTGTTTTTGGTGTTTAGAGGAGTCCAACTGCCCACCTTTCCTCCCACAGTTTGCAATACCCTTCTCCGGCAGCATCCCCGTGTTTGGTGTAGGGACCCATGGCTGCTTGACTCTGCTTTCACCTGCTTCTCCCTGCCAGCAGCCAAGGTTGTGCTGGCTGGAGCCTGATTAGTCATTCTGTCTGAGATTTCTTTCAGACTGAGGATAATGATGGCAAAAAAGAAATTAATTTTCTTTATAATTGGATTCCCTCTTTTCCCTGAAGAGCTGATGTCTTTTTAAAAAGCAGTGTCTATCACCTCCGCATTGGTGGCTGCAGTGTAGCTGCAAAGTGCTATCACCACAGGAGTGTCTGCTAGGTTATAAATCGGGTGGCAGAATTAAATGCTTGCATGCCTGGTGTGCCAAGGTCGGTCCCTGATCCCATTAGCCACCTCTTATGCCTAGAAACAGCTGGAGCTGAGCATCAGCTGCAAAATACCTCATTCAAGTGGAAATGGCAGAGGGAAACTGCAAAGAAGTAAATACAACTGTTACACTGATGTCCCATGCACTCTGAGGAAGGGAGAGGACTGGGGCTGAATGGAACTGTGAATGAGAAAGAGAAGAAAGGCTGGTTTATTTCCTTTTTTTTTTTTTTTTTAACAACTGGAAAGCCAATGTATGGTGCTTGCAATGAATTGTCCTAGGTATTCACAAGATTAAGGTCTTATTTAAGTACTTTTGGTAAATATTAGTTCACATATGGATCAAGGCACATCAGAACTTCATAGAAGCAGAAGTGAGGACAAGTGATCCAGGGATAGGAAGTAGGAAGGTGTGAAAGTCCTCCAGGAGTCCAGCTGGCACCAATGTTAGTGCAGTAACATGTGTGAGGTGGGTTAGAAGAGCACCTGGAGGAATCCTGATCTGCAAGTTAGGTGGAGAGGGAAACCAGAACAGAGAAATGGAGAAATAGGGCTTTGTGGGTTCCCTGCTACACCTCTACCCAATGAGATGAATGTTTTTGTGCCCTGCAGGGCAATCATTTACACCAAAATCTGTGCCAAGGCTGTTGCATCACGTTAGTCAAGGTTTATTTCGATACAACCACTGGTGACTTCACGTGTTGCACAACAGCAGGACCACAATTCCTTCCACCTTGGGAAACTTTTGCATAGTGCCCTCCAGCCCTGCCACTGAATCCAAAGGGCTCCGTGGAAGCTGTGTCAGTGGCCATGATTTGGTATCCACAGGCTGTTGGGTGTTGAATGTTCCCACTTCACTTGTACACTTGAATTCTGTGCAACCCCTGCAGAGCAACTGGTATGGGCCTCCCGTGTGACTCAGAAAGCAGTGACAGGCGAGGCTGGATGACTCTGGTAAGCAGATGTTCCAGTGGGCAGTGAAGAATTTGGCTGGGGGATGGCTGGTGATTTTCCTGTGGAAACATCCAGAGCCGTTTGCAGAAGGGCTGGAAACTGTGAAATGGCTTGAGCAAGAATCGTAGCCCGTGGTTTGTTCACAGGCCAATGCTTTGTACCACGTTGCTGATGGGTGTTTTTGTATTTTGGGACTGGTTGTACCTGGTGCCTGGGGCTTGCTGTCCCTGCAGCAGGGCTCTTGGTCTTGGAGGGGCAGCAGGACATGGACATCTGCAAGCATGACACATCTCACTTGTGGATGTGCTTCTTCAGCATGCAAATGCCATAGCAGGGTGGGACTTTGTCTTACAACTGAGGGTTTTTTGTTTTGTTTTGAACTGTAAATATAACACAGTTGTGTTTATGTAATGCAATTATGTGAGATGCTGTATATGGGTTTTAAATAGAATGAAGGCTTAATTTAGCCTCTTTTTTTTTTTTTTCTCCCATTGATTTTGCAGAGATAGTTTTGTTTGAAAGACTTCTCACCCTTGAGTTTACCGGATTCTGTGCTGCATGATCTCATTGCTGCTATCTCACCCTCTCTCCACCCTTCCCTCCCGTTGTTTGCTATTGTAACTGAAGATGAGACACAAAAAGTTAAACAAACTTCTTAAAAACAGGGAACGCATCATCCTGTGTGTTTATGCAGCATTAAACACAACAAGATCTTTATCTGAAGATACTGGAGGCTGGACGCTTATTGGATATAAATGAGCAAAGTTCCCATCAACTCCATGATTTACACCAATGTAATGTTTGGCGCCAGGCTGTATAAAGACAAGCAAGAAAAAAAAAAAAAAAAAAGAAAAATGTGACTTCACAGACTTGTCCTTTAAAGCATGAGAGCTTTTCTTACTATTCAACAGTTAAAAAGTAGGAAAAATGGAAAATTAAAACACATAGACTGACAATAATTACAATCCCAAGCTTTAAATTTATGAATATGTCTTTAAACCCAACTCTGTTCTTTTCCACTGGGCAGTAAAGTGGTGAGCCAAAACCTCAGTTCTGAATTTCTCTACATCTTAAAGGCCACTGCTTGGAATTTTCCTCCCCAAACAAGTTATAGCAATTAAATTAATAATGGCACAGCAATGCAGAAAGTCAGAGCACTGTCCCAACTCGGTTTAGTTTTTTGTATATGTAGCAGGTGAAGAAACTAGGGACCAGAGTAAGGTTCAAACCAGAGATACTTCGAGTGAGGAGAAGTGACAGCACAACCTTGCACCTGTCCTTGTGTACATGACCTGGCGCTTGTGTCAACTTGTACTAATGCAGAGGGTGGTGGAAGAGCATCATCCCATCAACTCTGTCATCAGGTGGCTTTGTGTTTGAGGTGATGAGAAAACCTGGCTGGGTAGGCAGGAACACTTCTGGGCTTTCCTAGCTCTTAGAATCATAGAATCATAAAATCATAGAACTGCTCAGGTTGGAAAAGACCTTAAAGATCATCAAGTCCAACCTGACCATACTACCCTAACTCTAACAACCCTTCTCTAAATCATGTCCCTGAGCACCCCATCCAAGAGGCTTTTAAACACATACAGAGATGGTGACTCAACCACCTCCCTGGGGAACCCATTCCAGTGTTTAACCACCCTTTCTGTAAAGTTTTTCCTGATATCCAACCTAAATCTCCCTTGGCACAACTTGAGGCCATTTCCCCTCATCCTGTCACTTGTCACCAATGAGAAGAGACAAACCCTGCTCTCAATGCAATCACCTTTCAGGTATTGGAAGAGAGCAATAACGTCTCTCCTCATCCTTCTTTTCCCCAGACTAAATAGCCCCAGTTCCTTCAGTCTCTCCACGTAGGCCATATTCTCTAAGCCCCTCACAAACCTTATTGCCCTTCTTTGGACCTGCTCCAGCACCTCCATGTCCTTTATATACTGAGGTGCTCAAAACTGAACACAGTACTCAACAGAGACCTCACCAGTGCCAAGTACAGGGGAAATCTTCCTCAGTACTGCCCTGGGTGGCTTACATGAAAACTGCTTTGTAAAAGATTGGAAAAATTCTAATTTGATAAGGTTTAAAAGACTGACCTTATTCTAATTTACTGTTCAAATTAAAATGGTAAAATGTTCATTTCCTACTTCAAATAGTTAATATTTTGATTTATTGACTCTTCTTTTTAACTAGAAATCAAGGTAAAGCAAGTTTGGTTTTGTGAGTTGATTTCTCTTTCTGCAAAAATAAAAACCAATATCATAATGATGCCTTTTATTATCTCAAGAATATATATTTTTTTAATATGTAGAAGGGACAGTTTCTGAGGAAAAATTGATCAGACAGCCTAAGTTTTGGTCGTATCTTACCTATAACCCCCTACAAGCTGGAAAGGTCTTCCAATTAGCCACTTGTCCTTCGCTAATATATGTAAAGTACATGAAGTACAAGCATCAACTTTTATAACTATAACAATGAGGTGTATGTGGGGGGTTGTAGAAGTAGTCTTTTTCTAGTATGGATCCTAGGCTTAAAATAACTTGTTCACTCTGAGGACCTATCCATTATCATACTGTTCCTTTGGGAGATAATTGACATTGCTTCCCGGAAGCAGGGTTTTGATGCACAAAGGAAACTTGAACAATTTCCCATGCTCTGAGATTTGGAGTTCTCTTTCAGGCAGCCTAAGATTTAAACTGTTGGAGGGCTGGCAGTTGTGTCATTTTCAAACCCTACTGGTGACGTGCCAGATGTATGTGAAATGTATTGATTCTAAACTTGTCCATGCTGGCTTTGAAGCCCAGATTTATCTCTAAAGATGGGTGATGTTGTGTTTGAATGGCACCTAAACCATCCATTCTTTGCCATTTGTGCTGCTCCTGGTCTGTTCCATTGCTCTCTTCCAGGGCTCCCTAACTCCATGCTAATCGGGTGCTGGCCCCAGGCTTTCTATTTTAATACTGTTTGATGATAATAATCATTCCCGTAGGATGAATGGTTGAGAACAAAGACAGGAAACATCCCCCTGATTAGATAGAGACAGGAGAGATATTGGAGGAAAAAAACAAATGACAAAAATGACAAATGAGTGTCCTGTAACTGCTGCCATCCTCCTGGGGCATGTGGAAGTGCCTGGAAGGGTACATGAGAAAGACAATAACTTGGTGGTTTGGCATACCATATCTTGGAAGTCTTCAGGTTTCATCAAACAAAGGCCAGAAGACAAGATAATGCCAGGCAGCTACCAGAGCTGGGCTAGCGCTGGTTGTTAAGCAGAGCCTCCTTCATTATGCTCATACCGAAAATGTGACCTTTGTTATTGCATTTATGCCATTGTGGATATGAGGGAAAAATGTGAAGCCCAGATGCAGATTCAGGAGCAGAGTATGAGCTACATCCACACTGAGCCTGGCTTGGAGCCTGACCCTGTTCCCCATTGACTTGTGTAGGTATAAGAGTTGGTGTGCTTCTTGGGAAACACTAAAGAAGATAAACGGGCCATACTGTTCCTTAGTACTGACCCAAATGTGTAAAATTCTGATGTATTTTACGTGGTCCATTTGGGTTCTTTGTTTTGGGGTAAATCTACCGTTATGCTATTATGATATATGGACAGGACCCTAAAAAGTCTGTCATGTCTCTTGCTGTAAGGGCAAAATCCTGGATCAGATAGCTCTCAACATACGTCCTGGCCAGGTACCAGACAAGCCACTAGGATCAAAGTGGGCTTTTTTCCTTCTTCAAATACAGAAGTGCTCTGTAAACCAGTCAAGAGTAATCTAGAATTTTGTGGAGGGAAATAATCAACAAACAACTCTTTGACATTAGACAAATTGTTGTCAGAGCAGTCTAACTTCTTAAAAAGGACAAGGTTTTCATTTTCAGTGATTGAAAACTGAGTGGGACCAAGAAGTAAAGAAGCTGGCTTTATTTAGCCCTCACATGCTGTAGTACATTTCAGCTGTATTTTCGTTTGCTATGCTGTTTCAGCTAATTCCATTCAGTGCTAGTAGCTACAGAACCACCTTGGTTTCCTTTATCACTGATGCATGCTGAGGATATGTGAGGGTCTGGATAGTGTGTGGGCATCTGTGAGGAGCCCTCAAAACTGGGGAACTTGGTCTTGAGAGGGACTCTGAGGTGCCCAGGATGTTTCAATCCTTCAACAGATTGCCAACAGTTCAGACCAGCTTTTTGAAGCTGAAGGAAACATAAAGGTTTAACTCCTTCATCACAATTTTGACTGTAATAGTGATTTCAAGCAAAACTTGACCTGAAGATCAGCACTTGGTATTATTGGCTTTGATATTTCTTTGTCTTACTTCCTAGAGGACACTTTTTTCAAAGGGTTATTATGGTTCTCAGTGATGTCTAGAGTTAAAGCCACTCGCATTTTCTATTGCTGTCAGGTTTTTGTTGATAGCATTTTTAGGAGAGAGCAACCTTTGTAAGTGTGGTTTTATAAAAACCGCGTCTTCCATCTGTGTTTAGTGGTAAATAACAAATGCTTTCTCAGACCTGTGCTGTGAAATAAATTAGGGACGTGCTTGAAAAATAATGAGTTGATGTAAATGTGCTGCAGGACATTTTAATTTCAATTCATCCTGTATTTTTAAAATAAAGAAATATGGTGATTTAAGGTTTTTGATCTCTAAGTGTTGCAATTTTTATTGCCACTTGTTTCCAGTTGTGTGTTTTCCTGGTAATGGTTTATGGAGCTTTTGACCTGTATGTCTTCAGCTCCAGTGTCATGTGTGGTGTTGGCTTCAGCATCTGGCTCTTCTCTTCCATCACAGAATGAGGTGGGGTCTCTTCTTTCCTGAGAATCATATTTCATTGTGCAACCTTGCTGCTTAGAAGCTCTATTGGATGGCCTCAGCACGCCAGAGGACTGCAAGGCTATGGAACCATCCACTCATCCCTCTCTAGATGTGGTATTCCAGCCTGGGATTGAGAGTACAGTGTTCTTGAACTTCCTGCCAGCCAAATCAGCTTATGCAAGACTGCAGTTCTGAAGTAGATATTTTCCCTTCTGTAACCCTTTGGAGAGGGTAGCAAATTAAGATATGGCTTCAAACCACTCATTTCAGGCAGATCCATCTTCCCCAACTTGAGAGCAGTGCAAGATCTCCTGAGAGTCTCTGATGTTCACAGGCATCAGCTGAAAGATTGACCTAGAGTAAGACTCTACAAAGAGCTCATCTATCTTCAGGTGGAAGATTTTAAAGAGGTCACTAGAGATTAAAATTCTGTGATAATTTATTATTATTATTATCCTTTATTTTCAGTAGAAACTTCCAAAACTGTTCCTACATCCTTCCTATTCCCCTGGTATCTTCATGTATGCAGAACAACTCTTTCTGACTTCTAGCAAACCATGCTACTTCAGTTGCTCCTGGATGTGCCAGGCCTTCCTGTGATCCTCTCAGAACATTGTACTGCCAGCTCTTGTGTATCCCAGAAGAGCTACCACTTAAGCAAAGTGACATTCCCTTTGTAAGAAGGGAAAAGCTATAATTTGGTTTAAGTAGACACAGCTTTGGGGCTTGGATTGCTCTCTCAAGGCATGGTCTCTAATTCTGACCTCAAATAGGCTCTGTAACATGTCGTTCCAGCCTCTGTGTGTGCACGTCGTTAACTGTTTCCATGTTTTTGACAGATGGCTTGGTGTACCTCACAGCAAAGCCAACATCCTGTTGAACAAACAATGAGGAAAGAGGAGGGAGGAAGAATGGGGTGTGGGAGAGAACACAGGATGCATTTATATTTTTATTTATACAAGTGTTGGGTTTTTTTAAATAATATTTATGCATCAGATTGAGAATTGGGGGGAAAAATGGAATTTTAAGGCTTCATTTATGAGGCGTCTTCAAAGAGAAAATTTCTAAACCTCTCTCCAGAGACTGTGAGAATTGCAATTACTCTTTTTTGTCCTGACATCACTGAAAGTCGTGCCTTTGAATGAATGGAGTTACTGGGGTATAAGTAAGACTCTCTGTTCATCAGGCCCAGTCAATTTGATTTTATATGAGAAGCTTTCAAGGTTTGGGCTCTGCAGTGTTTTGCTTTCAAGGCTTGACTACCCATCTGAAACATCATAAGCCCTCATTAGGCTTCATCGTTTAGTGAATTGGCTTGCTAAGTGACCCCTTACTCCAATATGCCATTCATGGTCCTACATACACTTCTTTTGATCGGAGCACTGGATTTGGTCTTGAAAATGGGTTTGCAGGATGAACTTGGAGAAACTGGGGTAGTCTTGTCTATCTGTGGTGAAGGCAGGAATATTTGAGTGTTTTTGCAAAGTGTTTTTGACATCTAGTGGTGAAGAATGCAGTAGGTTAGGAAACACCTCCACCTATTTTCCCTATGGCCAGAGCAGGAGTTGGTACTTCCCCACTTGTCCCTTTTGATCAGGGGACATTCGTGCAGGACTTCCCAGCACTGGCTGACATCTCTCTGAAACTGCTGAGATGATTGATTTAGATGAGAGCAGAGTTCAGAAGACCTCTGCTGTTTAAAGAAACCCACCTCTGCCCTGCACCTCAGTCATCTGCCTCTACCTACACATTTAACTGCTTTCTGTCTCCCATGATCCAACTCTTTTGTTTACCTCTGGGTCATTTTTTCCTTCTTGTCTTGGATGAGCTACATATAAATTACTTTTCTCTCTTCATATTCTGTTGCTGCAGCCCTCCATCCCTCAATCTTGCCCTAGTTTGCTGTAGAATTCTGGCTGCTCAGATGCTGTGCAAGCATGTGGCTGGTGGAAGCCCATTGCCCCATTTGGGACTTCTCCCATTACAGGAGACAAAACAGATTTTGTGTCTAATAGTGTAGATCTCTGTTAGCTGCTCAACACAAAGTTTCAGGACAATGGGAAAGTGGAGCTGACAGTTTCCATGAGAGCAACCAGTTGGACACTTCTCTGTTACACACTCACTTTTTAGTAACCCATTAATTTTGAACGTATGATCCCTTCTACAGTGAGGATCACCTGAGCTAGGCCATGCAGCTGTTGCCAGAGGTGTTCTGACAACAGAATTCTGCTACTGGAATATCAAGACATCTTTTCCACACTGTGAGCACTTTAACCCAAAGGATCATTCCTATCCCCAGAGCAGGTTTTATCGATTTTTTTCTCCAATGCTGACAGTTCCAAGATTGAGAATCCTGCAGTTCTGCACAGGCTTCTGCAGGGATCCCAAGCATTTCCCTGTCTCAAAATAGAGTGGACTGTTAAACACTACCAGCTGAGTGTAACCCACATGCTGTGGCAGCCAGTCTGTGAGGCACTGTGGTGCCAAGTCCCTGCTTGCAATACATCATTCTTCCTTCCATTGGCTTCCCAGGCAATGGGAATGTTTTTCCATCCTTCTCTGCAAGTCATGAAGTGAAGTATATAGTGAGTTATAAAGATTTTTAAACGAGCTTTTGCCCTGGCCTGGCCTGGAAGATCTGAGGTCATTCACAGTGCATATTAGTAAATATTTGTAGGGCCATGGGAGCTTTATTCCAGAGAAGCAGCTAATAAAGCTAGCTGTCTGTGTTTGTTGTTCATGCCAAGACACATTCCAGCATCTGATTATTTTATTTCATTACTTTAATGTGGAAAGAAAGAGAGAAGCATTAATTTTTCCAGGTGGATTGGCCTGTTTTGGGGAGGTCACAGATTGAGGTAGGTGAATGTGGATTAAAACTGACCCAAGCTATGACATAAGTAAAAACCTTGGTGCAAGTAAATTTTAAGCTTTTTGTAATGAAAAAGAAAAAGAAAAAGAAAAAGAAAAAGAAAAAGAAAAAGAAAAAGAAAAAGAAAAAGAAAAAGAAAAAGAAAAAGAAAAAGAAAAAGAAAAAGAAAAAGAAAAAGGGCATGAAAGCTGAATTATTTACTTCCACTCTGACCCATTTCTGTGAGGAAACAAAGGAAGATAAAGAGGTGGTAGAATTATAGTTACTTAAGTGACCTGAACTGGAAAGGGAACCTTGAAAAATGATGTCAAAGACCTCCCTGTAGCCATCTGCAGTACAGAAGATACCAAGGAGAATTTCTATTCTCTCAGAAATTCTGCATTTTGTGAGGGAGGAAGAGATTGTTCCCGATGGGAATAAAATGTTAAACTCATCGAGTCCTGCAGAGCAACTTAAAAACCCTAGTAACAAAGTGCTTTCTCAGTGGGATTATTTGCATGAGCTTCTTTATCGTGGCAAATAATATGGAAGTATAACAAATATTCTGACATTTTCATTTTATAAGTCATCAAAACCAATGCATCTCTTCAGATCTTTGCTCTTTAAAGACAATTACTCTTTTTCAGCTCTTGTAAACCATCTGTGTTTTTAGTCTGGGGTCTTGGTCTATTGGTATGTGACCAGGCTTTACTCACAGGAATGGGGTTGATGAATTTTCTGAAACTGGATATGTGAGTTTGGGCTTTCTGCATCAGAAAAAGTTGAAGGTGCATGTTCTGTAAGTCTGGTTTTATTTTTCAGTTTTGTGTCATTTCTCTGGCATTTCTCTTAATTTTTCCCAACATAGCCAGAATTGGAAGCAGGACACCTGAGGCTGGGAGTTAGTGACTACCCTCATATCTGTCATTGATTTTCCACTACTGTAACATTGGTGATGTATCTTTTTATGTTGTTGTTCGTTTGAAAATTCTAGTGTGAGAAAAATGAAGACCAAAGGACTTTGGATTGTTAATGATTGGTTACTGGATGTAAGTGGTAAATTAGAAATTATCTGTATCTGGTATATCCAACTCTATTTTCACTTAATCATCACGGTTCCAGGCACTGTAAATTTCTAGACCGTACTTGCAAATGAAGTGGCTTGTTAGATCTGATGGTGCTAATTCTTCTGCTGAAATCACGTAATTTGTGACATGCAGTGACCAATGGTATTACATGCAGGTTAAATCTGAAACCCAGTTTTCAATGGTTTTACTCATTTCTTAACAACAGTAGTTGTTAACCACTACACATGGCAGTTATGCTTGTGGCTAGATAGCCAAAAAGTAAAAACAAATATCTAAATTCCACGCATGTATATTTCTACCAAACAGAAAGGAGATAGCAGGCTGATGGCCAGTACTCTTAACTGGAACTACAGGACTTTTGCTTCTCTTTGAATGTGGAAATTCTGGGATTATGCTGTATGCTAGGAAGAATTGTCAAATTTTAAGAGGCGTTGTAAAGATAGCAGACATTAATTGTCCAGGTTTGGCAGTAGACAAGAACTAATAGGCCTAATTTTCATGATACTAGAAAAAATTACAAGCGCCAGAACAAGACTGGCATACCTGACAGTTCTCTAAATCTAAATTGTAATGCAAGATTCCTATGCAGAAGCAATCTGCAAGTAAGCTTTAATCCAAAAACACTTTGAGATCCCAAATTGACTGTTGCTTAAATTTCTGCTACACACTCATTTCTCACTGCACTGTTTGAAACTGCGAAGGTCATATGCAATATTGGGACAGCTCAGTAGAATGTTTTCACGAACAGGTTATGTATTTGTGTACATCAGCTCATTTTCAAACCTGTTGTCTAAAATGTAGTTTTATGTATCTGACAAATTGGAATAGATTGACCTCATCATTTTGGTGACACGGTGCTGAGATGAGTGTATAACTGGATATAGTGTATAGAAGGTAGAGCATCATTCCTGATCTTTGATAGGCTTCATTCATTTGATCTCTGTGTATTAGCACCTTCTTCAAAAGTGTTGCTTAGTGCAGCTCTTATCCCTCTAATCCACATTTTTGCTTCTGTTCTGCATTTGTGAAAGTTGCTTATCAAAGGGAAAAATATCAAGGATTATGTAGGTTTGAAAAGCAAATTCAAAGCAGTGCCAATGCAAAAGATCTCTCAGTTTGGTTGCGTAGCTTTCTTAACACTGTGAAAGTCTAATCATGGCCTTGCTCTGTCATCCCAGCTTCTCTTTCTTCCTGGCTTCAGTTGTGGAGAAAATAACAATAAAATTTTGCATTATAATGAAAAATACAATGTATACCATGTCAAGATTCATTGCATTCACTCATCACAAGAAAAACATGCATCTTGGATAGATATCAGGGCTTGGGTATTAGCAAATCCTATGAGTCTGTTTGGGGTTTTTGTTGGTATCTCCTACAAAGAACTCAGATCTGCATAACAGAATCCTGCTTGGTGTCCGAAACTGCTTCCCAGCCATAGTCAGCCTGTGACAAACAGACAAAATGGATACAATAATGCAAGACAGACTAGAAGACCACTAATGACCTGCGATGTTTTCTCTGCTGCACAGCAAAGCAGTTGATCAAGGTCCAGAAATACACATGGCTATGCCATACATCTTGGAAGTGCTTCAAAACCTCCAGGGTTGGACATAACTCCAGGTATTTGTAAAACTATTAGAAAGGGAGGGCGGGCAGAAGTATGTACATGCTGGAAAACGTAAGGCCTCTGGTTCCCCTCAGATTGTTTCAGTGATATTTTCTTTGAGTGTCCCAAATGCCTTGGAGATGTGCAGAGAAAATTTGCAAGATACAACATTTCAAGAATATTGAATTTTTGATGTTATGTTGTTAGAAAATAAGAATAAGCTTTTTTTTTTTTTCTTAGCTTTGAGCCACAGTATTTGCTTTCACAATGGCAACAACAGATTCTTACACCCTCCATGTTTTTCCCCACAGGTAAAAGATTCCTACTGAATGTGTTTACATTTAGTGAGGCATTGACCTGTGAAGAGGAGTAGAAATTTGAACTAAGTGGTTTCTATTTCCAAAACCTGGGGAGATCTCTACGGTAACTATTTGCATAGGCAGGGAAATGACAGAAAATATTCTTTGAATTCCTCATTCGAAATATGTGAAGTTCAGAGAATATAATATTATGTAGGAAAATTACTTTTACACTCCAGTTGGGTGCTAATGGATGGTACATGCAAAGTGCTAATTTTGAAATCTGAATAGCTGCTGCAAAGAAGTTTGATGAGACCATGGCCAGGTGCTGGATGGCATTTATCCACCAGTGGAAAAACCATAACAATTGTTTCAGTGATATTTTGCTTGAAATTTGGAATGATTGCCAAACATTTTCTTATTAACACACACAAACAAGATTGTTTCCCCTTGTTTTTATTTAATTTTCACTGCTGAAATGAAGTTATATTTTGAACTTCTTCAGATGTTCCCCCAGCCCCATATGCATCTCCTGACTTGCCTTGGGCCCAGACAGTTCATCATGGGAAAAGCTTTTGGGAAAAGCATCATGGGAAATGCATTACAGCATTCTAGGGATGGGGCTGAGCTCTGCAGCCTTTTTCAAGGCTTACCTTGGAGATCTGGGCTGCTCTGGTGGAAGAGCAGTCTATCTTTCTTAAAGCCAAAAAGTCTTGCTATGAGTTTTAGGTTTCCTCTGGGATCCTCAAAACCAGACTTGCCCAGCAGTGAGCTATTGAGAAGCTGAAAGAATGACCTGAAATAAAGAGGCAGATTTCTGTTGGAAACCCACATGGCTTATGTCAGGATATTGCTAAGACTAGCATGTCATTAAGGAACATCTCTTTATTTGACTTGTTTGGGTTCTGCAGTTTTCTGATGCAATTTCTGAGCCAGTTGGGATCATGGTTACATGCCTTTGGTGAAGCTACAGCAGCAAGAGACATGAGAAGAAAGGCCTTTATATCCACTCAGATCTGCCGCACTAAAGTGTGTCCAGATGGACAGATGACCTCCAGAGGTCCCTTCCAGCCTAAATTATTCAGTGACTCTGGGTCTAACATTCCAGAGGGAATGTTAGGTGAAACCAGGACCATCCCATATGGGGAGGAAGACAGTTATATCTGCAACTCTTGTATCTTGACCCTATTCTCCGCCCTGGCCATCCATCACTGGGCACTGGTATTTTATTTTACCATGATGTCAATCACCATTTCAATTAGTGTGTGGGAGGAGAGAATGTGGATGATAGCACCCAACCTTCCATTTGATTTAGGATGAATCACACTTAAGAGGGCATCTGAGGTTAAAGAACACAGGATTCTGGACACATGTATAAATCAACAGTCTTGAGGTTTTCATTATTCACCTTCTAGTGTACGGAGTGATATGACTCACTGGATCATAAAAGAGATCAAATAGCTTTGTTGCTAATAATTCTTTCCTTGACCCATTCCCTGGCACATTAGGTTTGTAAACAAAATTTTAATGGCATCCCTTGGAAGTAATAACATCACGCCTCAATAGTACCTTCGCTGGCTGTGTGCTCCTGGCTATAACTATGCTTGGGTTTAATCCTCAGCCGTTTGTGGGAACTAATGTGCTTTCATATCTTCTTAAGTTTTCAGTTATGGCCTTTTTGTGATTGATCATCTCCAGTTACTCTGCCTCTCGCCCTCCTCATCCACAGATGACATTTGAACCCTCCCAGGAGCCCACAGCTCAGCTTTCCCCAAATGATAAGCGCTCCCTGTAATTTTCTGCTGGAGATAACATGCTTGAACTTCAGAGTGTTGTTAATGTCTAATGAGCTCATGGCGCCACTTATTGTTTTATGGCTAAATCATGATTGTTCATTAACAAAAGTAGCATTAGACCGCATGCCAGCTTTTGACAGAGGAAAAGGTAAAGCAAAGTGGCATGAGGGAGGGTGGTAGAAGTATGGTATGTGTGGTAGCAATGGCAACAAACCTCCTGCTGGCTCCTGCTCCACTTCTGTGCTGCTGCTGCTGCAAATCCTGAAGCCGACAGAGAGCATCTCTTTTTCCACAGAGCTCTGACATCAGAAACAAGAGCTAAGGCCATGTCATACTGTGACTTTAAATGTGCATAGCACTGAACAGCTCCAAAATCACTATGCCCTGATATTGTAACTGCTTTTGCCCTGCTGTACCTCAACTTTTGTAGTCTGTTTTGTGTTGCTTCATCTGCCCTGTGGCTGCCTTACCATTTCTGCCCAACAGAGTGGTGCTTCACTGTACCAGTGCTGCAAGGAGGGCTCAGAAATACAGGGTTGGTGGTTCCCAGGGTAGGAAACTATATATTCAGGGATTGGGAGTAGGGAAGAAAATCCCAGTTCATCAGGAAGGGAAACTTCTCTGAAGTAGGACCAGACCTTCTTATAAGATCGCATTGATGTGAAAACTTTTGGTGATAGAGAGCCTTGTCCCATCTGTTTCACTGTCAGGGAAACGATCCTGTGTTTGTGATAGGCACTGGTATGATTGTTCTAGTTTTGGTGATGGGAATAAACCTTCCAATGATTTATTCAGATACCAGAAGCAGGCAGAAGAAGGAGGGAATAAAAGGTAGTATTTGATATTACTATCTCTTATTTCCATCCTCTTCAAAGAAACAGTGCTATCTGGTCTAGGGGAACAGGGAAAAGGAGTAAAGGAAAGGTCGGGAATCATCACTGCATAGGACTGTGCTTCTTCATCACCTAGTCACATTATTGCTGAGCCTACAACAGATAGGACCTTTGTAGAAATGAAAACTGAAACAAAGTGCCAGAGAAATTATTAAAAAATGATTTTATGGTAGCTCATTTATTCTTTAGATGGCAGACACCCAAAGGTGGCACTGAACCCGAGAGCTGTGATGGTCACAAAATCGGGTATAATTGCATTAAAGCTGAAACTCTCTAATTATAGCCTACAGTCTCAACTATCACAGGCGTATGGACCAAACAGCTTGAGAATAGTGCTAGAGAGGGGAAGTAACGGGAAGAATGAGTGCTGGGTAGGTGCCTGGAAGAACTGGGGTTGTGCCACCTTGTTTGAAAGACTTGTTTTCTTCATCAGTTTTCATTTTGGTCAGTTCCTGTAGTGAATGCATACCTTTTTGCGTTGAAGGAGATGTAACAGAAGACTGGTTATAAATAGCTGTTGGTTTGCCTTTTATGTATGTATATAAATATATATGTGTTTGCTTTATATATATGCATATGTATCAATGTATACATAAATATATATGTTAAGCAAACTTACATGAATAAACAATAGAAACATAATGACCTTTTTATAGCTATGACTCTACATGCAACAAAGCTGCCCGGTGTATTGCAGCTTGTAAAGCATGCGTGTTTAGCACAGGATGTGTACTCTTCATTATTTACAGTTGTTTAAATGAAGGCTTTCGTGGGGGTGCTGTCGTGCAAGGAAACACTGTGAGCCTGGGGCAAAAAGTATTAGGTATCGGGGGGCTGGATATATTAAGCAGGAGATTTAATTAAAGGACCATCATGATCTCTTCCAGCTAAGGAATATATTCAGTTAAAAACTGATTAGAGCTGAATCACCATCTGAGGTTCATGAACAAATTTTTGGTGGAGGTTGGCAGAGTTAGATACCCAATACCTTTGGGATTTGTATAGAGTGGGGGCATTTAAATCTCATTAAAGTCTCTGGAGTGCTTAGTAAGAATCTGAAGGTTAAATTTATCCTCAATCTTGTAAAATCACTGCCCTTTGCCAGGAATAGACTTGGCTCAGTGAGGGAAAAGTGCTCTCTGCTGAATACTGGAAAGCAAACACTGTATTTGGGATGCACTGTGAGCTCCTGCTGTCTCCAATCTACAGGAATAAAGCAACAAGCAGTCATTGCGGGCCTAAATGCTAAGGAAGGAATATTGTCCTAAACCTTCTATAGTTTCTGTCCTTTCTGTCCTTCCCCTCAAGGATAGGTGGGGATTGCAGGAGCATTTCTGATGTTTAGAAGCACAGAAAACTCCTGTATGAGTGCAGATGACCAACCAGTTCATGCTGACAGATGACCCCATGGGCCGAACCATGCATTTGCAGACAGCTGGATCATTGATTCCCAGCTTTTCTCAGCCACTGATCACAAGTTCTTTCCAGAGCAATAATTGCCTCCTGTGGCCTTGCCATGAGGAAAAGCAATGCAGAGCAAAGCAGTTGGAATACCCAAGTCTCCCAGGCCAGAAGTGAGCACCAGACTCCAGGAACCCATCTGGATGTAGGATTTTGGTAATGCTCCCATTCAACCATCTCAGATGAACCTCAGTTCTTCCCCACTAAGCTCATCTCTGGTCTTTCCATGTCAATGAACACCCTGGAGCTGCTGCTAGCTCAGCCACCAGTACTTGGGTGGTGCCTGCAGTCTTCATTTCCCAACTTCTCTCCTGCTCAGTGGTGCTTCTGCATCCACAGCATGCAGCTCCTTCCTCTCAGCAGCTGGGAGAGGACCAGAAGAGCCCATTACAGTGTTATTAACCTCTTCTTTTGTATCCAATGGAGTGAGAGCTGCTGCCGAGCCCACTTTGTCTTCAAACATTTAACAGACTGGCCCATGTCTAATTTCTGCCGCCCTGTTTACAGAAGGTAGAGCGTGGAGGGAGAGGGGGGCTGCTCTGCAAGGGAGAAGGGCATGGAGAAAAAAGATCTGCCTAACCCTCCATCAAAGAGCTGCTTTCCTACTTGTGGTTTCAAAATGCTTCCTCCTTCCTCAGCTCTCCTGTAATCACTCTCCAACATTCACCAGAGCAGTGTTTACATCCAGCACTATTACCGGCAGGGAGACAGGAGGAATTAGGGCCTCCCATGCCCCATTATCTCTCCCCCCTCTCCCCCTCCTGCAGGCAGACACACTTCTCTCCCCTTGCCCCTTTTCATCAAACGTGTCCAATTCATGAAGGAGTAAAAGCCCTTTAATGGGGTTCTGGAGATCTTAACATCCAGGTGGTTTGTTTAAAAAAATAAAGAGAGGCAGAGGAAGGGAGGGGGGGAAAAAAAAAGAAAAACAAAAATTGGAGAAAAATACCAACAGCTCACTCTATTTGGCTGCTTTGTTCCTTTTCCACGTTGTCTTGAACGTCTTTCTCTTCCCCAGCTCCGCTTGGCAGCCGGGGTGAACTGGAGTTTGACTTGGATGGCTAGTGAGACCACACAGAGCTCACCCTGGCTGGAACTAATTTCCTACGTACAGCTGAAGAATCCCATGCGCACACACAAACACAGTGAGCCCTCACGCTTCCTTTTGATTTCCTTTTTGTGCTTCCTTCCACCAGATAGATGCTTTTATCAGAAGCAGAGCACTGCGATGGCACCACCACCGAGCGAGAGGCTGACCCAGCGTGCGGCCACAGTGCAGCACTCAGATGTAGGCGGGCGAGCAGACGTGTGAAAAATGGCCAATGTTGGGCAACAATAAATGTGCATTAAGTCTCTATTTTTTAAAGAAGGGTAAAAAAGAATAGTCATATGGTACTGGCACTTGACGGGGACTTGAGGTCTGATTCCAATTCCTTGTTTAACCGCAGATTTCCTCTAAATAATTCTCGTAATCTCTTGATTCCCCAGCTGAGGTCAGGGGCCCATTGTTCTACACCCTGTAACAACACAATGGGACACAGTTCCTGCCCCAAAGAGCTTACAGTGAAAACAATCAAAGGAGCAAAGAGAAGCCCAGGCTTGCCTGAAGTAACACCCTGGTGTTAAACTGAAGATTGGAACCAGACCTCCCAACTCTCTAGGTTTTGAATCTTCTGTGATCTGAGGATCATAACATTTTTCTGGCTCCCATCTTTAGATTCACAGTAGTGTTAAAGACCATCAAAATAAGAAATACTGAATCTATTACCACTCTGAGAACCGAGGAGTGGGAGCTGTACTCATAAGCAACAATGCTTGTATGGGAAGGACATCCGTTGCATCATGCTGGTAGTTTGCTGGTGCTCAGAGGTGATGGAAGGCAGCGAGAGGCTGAGAAACTTAGGAAGCTGGTTAACCTTCAAGTCACTGGACTTCGTAAGAACCAGAGTAGTAGGCCAGCAACGAGCTTGATGGCATGTAAAGAATTGTGTTGAGCTGTATTGAAGCTTTTTTCTTCAATGGGAAGGGAGATGTCATGTGGGGATATTTAAGAGAGAACATTAACTCCCACATGGAGGAGTTGTTAGCACAGTGCTGCGCCCAGAACTCGCTCCTCTCCCAGGACATGGGTGGATGGAATGAATGTGGTGTCACAAGCATGTGAGCTTGTCCCAAGTCCCCTCTGTGCTGGCACAGCAGTGCTCACTGCTGGAGCATTCACAGCGCAAAGGTCTTGGTGAAAGATGCCATTGAATGAGGTTCTGGTTGTCCTAGCAATGCTCTAAAGCTTGGATACACCCTTGAGACTGCAAGAACAAAGTAACAGCAGGCTTGGCAAACCATTCAACAAAGAGATGATCTCCCTGTGTGCATTGCTGGTAACCTTGGAATGTTATCAGTTGGCTTGATATCTCTGCATTTAGAATAGTAAAGAAAATGACAATTTGGTGATGCACATATGCTTTCCCTATATCGCTTTCTACCTATTTCTGTGGCACTTCTCAAGCTCTAGGTGCTGAGCATTATTAGGCGGAAAAATGTGAATGTTCATATTCTGTTTTCCTCTTCCTATTTGTCAGCTTATATGAAGTTTGCTTTGTCTACATTCAGTCACAAAATAAATGCCATTCTCCAGACTGATCAGAGAGGTAGGCATACATCCCAAGGGATGTGTGAGAATTTCATGTAGGATTCACTGCCTAACTTTGAGCATTACAGGAACTTTCTTCTCCATGTCAAAGGAACCTGTGCTGAAAAGGAAGTACATTCAGCATGCTGTTATCTCACACTGTGTCTCCGTAAGTCACCAGAGCTGCTTTGTTCTTTCTGAAGGAAAGCAGTGGTCCCATGTAGTCACTGTCCTGTTATGAGCTGGCCTTGATTTCAGGTCTCGGTGAAGAAGGGTTGTGCAGAACAGCATTATTAAGCGCATAATTGCAGCTGCAGGGTTTGCTCTTCAGCAAGATGTGTTCTGAGCCATTGGATGGAACATGGAAATTGGCTTCATCCCCCTGACGTTCTTAATTTTTAATTCTCGGTTCCGAAAAATGTTGGGAAATGACTGTATTTCTAAAAATACCTTTCCATTGGAACTGCAGTTTAGACCTCAAATTCTGTGCTGGAAAAAGGAATAAGGAGTAGAAGGAAAACGATCTGAAGAGTTTTATTAAGCTTCAGTGTTCACATCTGTTAGCACGAAATGGTCCAAAAACAGGAGATAGGCATCAAAAGCTAATAAGATTTTTAAAAGTAAGGAATCTGTTTATTTGACTTCTGGATTTTGTGCATTTGGGATGTACGTGAGTCAGCCTCTCAAGTTTTTCCTTGCAATAGCAAGGAAACTTGCTTCTTATTATTTATTTATTTTCCTTTAGTGAGTGCTGAGACTCTCACATAATTGCTTGTTTCCTGGAGTTGAGGCCTTTAAGTAAATATAAAGCATTCAGAGATTTGTGTTAAAGTCACAGGTTGGCAATTCTGTTTTATTTTACTTTAGAGAAGGCTTTATTAGTGTGCAAGACCTAGATGGCTTTGAAATTGCCGTGCAAAGAGTATTATTGCTGGTGTTTGTTAGTTCTACTAATCGCTGTTATAGCAGCAGTCGGGAGTTTTTTCTGACAAAAAAAATTTACTGGAAAGAATTAGAAATATATCAGAATATTTCTTTTTGGTGATCTTGAAAAGCTTCCTCTTGCCTTAATTCTTTCCTCCATTATACTGCACATTATTTACAGTATAAAGAAAACAATATTTATAGTATAAAAATCCAAGCCCTGCTTGAAATGCTGAAGTGAAATTAGTCAGTTCTGATTGAAAGAAATTATTCTGTAGAAAAAAAAATTGCAACAAAATGTCATTAGTTTTCAGCTCTCCCAGAGTCTGAGAGTTTGGGCTTTTCACGCCCATTTAAAGCCAAGCCAATTATTTGAAATGTGGATATCTAAGATTTATTTTTCCCTACAAATATCCAGCTTTTGACCAGATTTTTCTGTTATTTCATGTTTAAATTGAGGTAATAATAGAAACACAGTGTTACGATTTTATTAACACTTTTTTTTTTACTTTATTGCTCATTGTTATTCACTCTTTGTTTTGACCCATTTCAAAAGCAATTGTTGAGGGCCAATGGAGAGCATACCTTGATGAAACATTAATAAGAACAGAAAGGCTTAAATTACAGAAATAGCTGTCGCTGTCACACATTAGTAGTTTTACTCTCCTTTTGGCAGATCTATGGTGGATGAAATTGTGTATGAAAGGATGAAGGGAGAGAGACTTGGATAAGAGTGGTAGCATCTGATCCAGGGAAGTGAAGAAGACAGAACCACGAAGAGATTTATTTTATTTGCTTCTGGCAATTAGCATTAGTAGTATTGTACCTGAGGAGCTGGAACTGCCATGGATAATAATGTTATTGCTTTTGAGATGGTTCATCCAGCTCTAATAGCATGAGTTTGACTCAATAGAAGATGCATGGACTCAGCACCTTCGAAGGTACATTCATATGTGCTTCTAATCAAATGAAGTTTTAGGCATCCAACAAAGAGCCCAGGGCAAAAAAAAAAAAAAAAAAAAAAATTGCTTTAATGCTGTGAGGTGGAAACAGACTTGCCCTGGATGTTTCATAGCTGCATTGCTCAATATGTCTGTGCTTTGGTTGGGCTGTCTGAACAGAACATACATTGTTGGTGAGACACAGGCTTGTCTGTCATTGCTTCTCTCCCTCCTAATCTTCCTCACTGAACCTGTAGCTGGGATGGGGTCCTGTGCTCCAGCTAGTTGTGACCAGTCCCTGTGTTTGCTTTTGTGTTACATTGCCCTCGTGTTACTTGTGGACTGAAAAGCCATTAGCCCTCAGGGCAGCTGCCCATTGCCCACCCCATGGCTGCTTTGCAGGGATTGGTGGGAGGGACCCCGCTGCTGCTGTTGCTTCAGATCCCAGCTCAGGTCGAAAATTCAAGCTCCATCAGCTCATTGGACCCTTGCAAAGGGATGTTGCAGTCTGTTCTGAGAGAGATCTATGGAGGACTCTAAGGTCTTCATTCACAAAGCATCTTCTTGCAGGGGCTAAATGCAAACCAAGATGCTTATCCTGCATTTGTCCTAAATATCCATCACAGTAGGGCTGCCTTTGTATTTGCAACGGGATTTTGTGTGTTTGTGAGCATGGGTCAGCTGGGACGTGGTAGCTCACACCCTGGGCTGTGTTGATTCCTCTGCTTGGCTATGTAATCCTCTTCTTTCTTTAATAGAAGATGGATAACTTCCTTCCAGTCTTGGAATTAATTCTGTTCAGTCACTACCAGCAAGATGCCCAGCTTTGAAGTAACGCAAATGACATAAGAATGGACCTGAAAGTAGAAATTCTCTAATGAGTAGCATTTCCCCATTTGGGCTTCTGTGATCTGGCTGGCCCCTCTTGCAGCTGAAGTAAACTCCCACCAACCCTGCTGTGCTTGCAGGGCACCACTCATGCTCGTTTCGATGCTTTACCACTTGTGCTCAGTCCTGGTGACAGCTCTGCAGGGATGATAGCAAGGCTGGTGTTTCTTGCCACTTCTGGTGAGATGGGGACACCTACCCTTGAGGCCAGCCAAGGGGACAGAGGGCAGCTGCGGCCGGAGCTGCAGCACATGCTGGAGGGGAAACCAAGAGCAACAAAGGATTTCCCATCTCCTTGGTCCTTTCTTGCAGCTCCAAATCATGTCTCTCCAAAACCCTGCTGAGGCAAAGCAGAGCCCAAAGGTGCCTCCATGCTCTGAGCCAAAATGCAAATGTGGGGGCTGTGGCGGACAGTGAGCTCAGGATGCAGGGCTGAGAACATCCTGGGGATGCAGAGTTCCCTGGCTGCAGATGGCACAGGCTGTGTCATCCCTGCACTGGGAGATAACTTCATGGGAGCGTTGAGCAACATCCTCAAGCCCAAAGGGTTATAAAATCCTTTTGGTCTGTGCTCTGCTATTTGAGTTTGGAAAAGAGGAACGAGTTTGTAGACTCTCTGCTGTTACCTCCTCAGGAAGGTTGGGGCAGCTGGGAGCCAGGGAGTCACGCGCCCCATTCTGTCGCAACATCCCAACATCAACACCCTCTGATCTATGGTATCTTGAGAGTTTGCAGCTCTCGTGTGGAGATGGAGTATGAATAAGGGCCCCCCAGTGTATTGGGAATCGGGCCTGTGGGTCTCCCGTGTCAAGTGAGTCATAATGTATTAGATCCGAGGACTTCCCCCACGGGTGTTTAGTCTCAACAAACCCAGCTAATTCAGATTTAACTTAGCTCTTAATATGCTACATTGCTGAGTCTTCTAATTAATGCCACATGTTGCAGTCAGCTGTCATACTGAATAAATGTTTACAAAGCTATTAATGTACTGTATTTGTAAACCAGACCAGCTCCTCTTTGGAAATCATGTGGTATGTGTTTTCCCCTCAAAGATGAAAAAAGTTTTTAGCAATAATGAATACTTTATTTTTGCAGTCACAGCCACTTCCCAAGAACTCATTGCTAACTTTCTTGGGCTGTAGCCATTCTGCAGGGGAAATGAAGGGGGTAGAGCTCTTCTATGCAGAAGTGAGCATGCACACTCTTTTTGCCCTGGTGGGAGAAGGGAGTCCTGTGCATCGGTGGCTGTCCTGTCCCTGGCTGCCACAATCCCTGAGCATGCAAGGATGCTGCACTCCCCTTGCTCCTCCACCACAGGAATGGGCATACACAGTCGCGGCCATGCGGAGACAGATGTGTCCCAGCGGTCTATGGCAATCTGTCCCTTCCTTGAGGCCTCTTGGAGCTAGAGACCAGGCTGGGGACCTGGCTGGCCGCTGTCCCTATGGGGCCAATTGGTGGCAGAGTGGTGCCAGTGGCATACAGTGATGCCCATTGCTGCTGCCACACTACTTGCTCAGCACAGGTTTGCATTTTCTGTTTTTCAGGCCTTTCACAGTGTTTCTTCCCAAAGCTCTGGGGCTTTTCTATGGTTGTGCACTTCTGTTTCATCTGCTGCAGATACAGCAGGAGATGCCAAAGCACTCTGAAAGCTTAGAGCAAGGCTGGGAACTGTGCACTGCCAAGGGCTGCCATGTCACCCCAGGGCAGAACATCTGGTCCAGGGCTTCAGGCATGTTGTCCTGTTGGGCGTTCATGGGAGGCAAGTGCCTGATCTGAGCTGGAGATCCAAAGATCTGCCTGGCTGAGAGGCGCTCTTTTCATCTCTGGTTTCTGGGAGGAGACTGATAGCAGAGCACTCATCACAGGCTGCAAGGACAGTGAGATCGGGGTAGCATAGAGAGTGGGACAGCTATGGTGGGTGCAGTGCTGTGCCTGGCCAAGACACAGAGCTATTCAAGGAGGTGGCCAGGAGAGCAGCTGGACCCCAGCCCATGCTCTGACATACAGGCGTTGATGAAGGCTCTCTTGGCTCATGGCTGGGAATATTCAGCCCACAGCATCTCTTGTCTCATTTTCACCTGCTGCAGCAGAGCTCCAACTTGTGCACAATGAGCCAAGGTGTGAAATATTTCTTCCTATGGAACAGTGCCTTGCTAGGGAAGATAGCACTGCATGCCCAGGCGTTAGCTGCACTGGTTCCCAACCTGGTGCCTTGGCATAAACCCATCATTTTTTGCTGATGTGACAAAGTTGTCTGGGCAGTCACCCCATGCAGAGGGAGCATGAGGCTGCTGGTTTGGCACAGCCACCTCGCAGAGCCCAAACACGCAGAGAAGGCACAAAAAACAGGCTGGTTCTGACCTTAGGGAAGTGGCTTCAGTGCAGCTCCTGACCCTCCTGAGATGTGTTTTGAGCTAAGCTGCAAACATAAAACATCTCATTCATTGTTTGTTGTCACTGGGACTAAGCACACGCCTGCTCTTGCTGTGGAGCCGTGTCTTCCATGTTGTAATGGCTTCTTCCCATGCCTCACCAGTGGGAAGTGTGCTCATAATGGTACACTCCCCTCATTAGGCAGAACATTCCTCTTTTTAACCTCTTTAACCTGCAGCATTCCCGTTGGGAGGACCCTGTCTCCATACTTCTCAACTGCCCCTAATTAGATTGGGCATTTCTTGCCTCCGCTGTATATTTACAATTTAGGAACAGGAAAAAATACAGCCTGCACTTAAGGGCTTGCTTCCCTCCGTTTACTTCCCATGCTTGATATTTTGGACAGGAGGAGGTGGAAATTTGAAAGCCCAGAGGAACAAAACTTGTTGGGAGGAGAGGCTAGGCCCTCAGGTTCTTTTAGGCAGGACTGATTTCATATCTTGATGGATTTTAACATCAGCTCTCACTTTTTTATTTCCCTTCTCTTGGTACGTGCGCATGTGCACACACATACACCCCATTGTCTGTCTTTTGCTCTTATTCTGCCATCAGCCTTTTAATAATATTATTGTTGATGTCTTTTCATTCCTGATGCCAAACCTGATTTGGAGATCACAGTGCTGAGGGTTTCATTTCGAGCACTGTAGACAGAAAACTGAAGTCCTAAGTGACTGGAGCCCTTAGCCAATCTAATTGTTATTGACATTTGTGTCTGATTGTTCATCAAGGGGGATTTGACTTGCAGGCCAAATCATTCTATTACCGGGGTTCCTTTCAGCCTTTTCTCTAACAAAACAACCCGACCCAGCAGCAGCAGGAGGATCAATGGCAATATCTCTCGATGTCCATCTAGCTGCACATGGGTGGGGGGAGCGCGGGCGGAGGAGACCATGCGTGTCCCGTGTGAAACGTGCGAGCAGAAGAGTGGAGAAGACACAGTATTGCATTACAGGGAAAAAAAGGGTCTCATTAAAAGACTACCGTTTTCATGGCAAGGTGAAGGAGGCAGAGGAAGGAGGGGCTGGCAGGGCTAATTATATTAAGGTCATTTCACCTGTCAAAACTTTCCCTTTAGTGGTGTCCCCGGTGCCCTGGGATAACATCCAAATTTGTCCTGAATGGTATCTCTGTTCCTGCTCAGGAGCCTTGACTGGTGGGTCGGGCAGGGGGGCATGAAGGGGGCCCTGGAGGCACCCTTCTGCCTCCTTTTCACCTACAGCTCCCCTTTGATTTTGCCCATGCCCCTCTTGGGTTTCACAGTGGGTAATGACAAAGTCCCGCTTCTCACTGGGAGCCATGTGAAAGAGGCAGGGGGAGGGGGAGGCTGGCAAAGCTGGGTGTCCCGGTGATGAACCCTAGAATTACCTGGCCTCCTTCAGGGGATTGTTCTGAGTCATTAAGTTATTTTGTTTGCCAGGAGCAGAGGGGAAAGGTAGGTTTCTGCAGTTAATCTTCTGAGTTAGGTGGAAGCTGTGCAGATGGCCTCACTTTGCTGGCATTAACAGGTACAGGTAATTTGGGGAGGAAGATGATGGGAGGAACACAATGGGGTTCATTCACGAACACAGAGGGTCAACTTGTCACCATGGAAACAGGGCAGAAATGTCAGAGATCAAAGGCCTCTCCACCAAAAGATGCTACCTAAATAGGTCTGGTCACATGAAAGAGAGCTGTGAGCGAATTCAGCGCACTTCCTCCTCATGTGGCCTTTGGCAGTGATCTCAGTGACTCACATTTGGCCTGCTGAAGTAGCATCACCCGAGCTGAGAGATGGATTTGGCTTAACACACCCTGCCTTTGGTAGATGCTTGGGAATAGGAGTGAGTCATGGACATCCCTGTCATAAAGAAAGATATGAGGAGTTTCCCTTCAGATGGAGTATTTTTGGATCTGATTGGCTTTTGAGAAGAAAAAATGATCAGAAGTGCATAGTTACTTTCTTAAATTATTGGAGGCATGAGCAAGAGGTGTTGGTCTGTAGATGCAGAGTGGAACTGTTTGTTAGAAATTGCTATTAAGGTAGAACTGACTGCTGGACACCCTGACAAAAGTTCTAAAAGACCCTCAGTGTTAAAAGGAAAAAAAAAATGTTATTTGGAGTTCTGAAAGAGTCAGAAGGAAGTGTTCAAATTGATATGTGTAATTCTCTGACAAACCAAGTTCTGCCATTCCAGGCTCTTTCCATAGCTTCTGACACATGAGCACTAACAGTGCTAGCAGCCTGTCTGCAACGTTACTCCTTGGTGGAGCATCTTTCTTCTGTTCTCACATTTACTGAGCCAACATGATCCAGGACGGGCACCACTGACCAGACTTGTCTTTGACTTCCTAATCATGTTGCATGTTTTTGTGAAGCCTTTTGAGAGGTAGTTCTCAAGAAGGACCACATTCTCCTCAAGCAGCAGTGAAGAAGGTACAACAAGACAGTTTGACCCTAAAAAAAGAGAAAGCGAATACCCAAATGAAAAAAGGGCTGTGGCAAGGCCACTCTTGCTAAAGTCCACCTTTGAGGCCAGACGAGGTTGCAAGTAGAAAAATCCCACAGACTTGCAAAAGAGATTGGAGATGTTTTCCTTCTCTGGAACATGTTTTGCAGCTCTGGACCTGTGGAAGGTGAATGAATGGTTTACAGTGCCATTGATCCTTTAGAAAAGAGCCTACCAGCATTTAGATGTTATCATGTGCAACAGGAAGCAAACCATGTGCTGGGGCTGGCACCTGAGCATCCAGCCCATCTCCCTTCAGCCAGGTGTTCCGGCTATCCCAGCAAACTCAGGATGGAGACAAGCCTCTCGAGGCAGTGGTGTTTCCAGTGCAGTAACTCGAATCATTTTAAAGAGCAGAAATCAGAGACAAAGCCTAGCATTGTAAGCAGCAGAGGCTGAATAAGAAGACCCTTGGGAGCCCCGCCACTTCTCCCTTTAATCTGATCAGCAAGCAGCATTCTTGTAATTCCCTTCAGGTCACTCTGAATTCCTGCAGTTTCTCAGCTAGGTTGAAGCCTTTCCCTTTGATATTAAATAATCTGCAGACTTAGAAGGAGTAGTGGAGCAGGAGCAGTACACAACTTAGCCTAGTTAATGTCAGAAAACGGCTGCATCTTCCTTCCAACACACCTAAAACTGAATATTTTAAGAATTATTTTGCATTTTGCTCTCTACTTTTAAAATACGTTACAAGATCATTCCTTGGAGATGTTCCTGTTGTTTTTAACATGGCTGATGCTGAATGCAGCACCGTTATGGCATGTCTGTTAGCTTTAATGGTTCTTGCTCCAATTTGGGTTAAGCAACGGTTTCATTTGTAACTCAGAGACACAAGATCGCTTGCCCTTGCCAGGCAAGTCTGACATTGTAGCTGTTAGTGGCTAATCACAGACTCCTCTCTGGCTGCTGCAGTGGCCAGTTAGAGTGAGAGAGCTGGTAAAGGGACCCATAGAAAAGGCCTTTCTTTATACATGAATACATGGCATCTAAATCTTTAGTGCACTCTGAAACCTGCTGTGTGAGCCGCAAGGAGAGTTTAAGGATATATTCCCTGAAAGACCTCAAGGCAAATCTGTACTAGCTATCATTGACACAGATGCAGTGAAGATGCAGTAGTGTATGTGTACATACCAAGTAGCCTCGGTGTGACCTGCAGGCCACCTGCAGTGTGCCCATATCCTCTCACTCTGCCAAAACCCGTATTTGATGAGCGAAGGTCAAGTTGCAAACACACTTAGTTTCTCAGGATGAAACAAAGCTTTTCATGGCTTGGAAGTTGTGTTATAGTGCAGGGAAATGGGGACAGTAGACTCAAAACAAAGCATAGCTTGATATTCACGTATTGTCTGTGTTGCATCTTCAGGGCACAGTAGAGCCCTAGGCAGAGAACAAGGTGGGAAGATGAATGGAGAGGATTGCACTACTTTTCCAGCCCTTGGCGGGAAATGAAGAGATTCCTAGTTCCAGCTGCCCCATGAAGACACTTCCATTGACTTTAATATCTGGTAACTCCAGCCTGATGAGAACCTCCACAGAAATTTGCTGGAGATTTTAAATTATGCTTGAAGAGATGGGAATATTTTGAGAAGTGTTACTGTTCTTCCAAGAACTTTATTTTGGAAAAAGAACAGCTTTTCTCCCAAAACATGCCAAAGATATTCTCACTGTGGAAATAAGAAGCCCCAAAAGTCAAATGACATTAGGTCACCAGATTCCTTTTATCAATAACTTTGAAGTCTTGTCCTAATTTTCTAATTTAGATTCTTGTGATAAAAAATTCTTTTGTCAAAAGCCAAGACCTCCTCCTTCTAATGGGCTGGGAACACAACCACCAGTAACAGCTCCAGTTCCATACAAAAGCAGCTGTATAGGCTCTGCAGAGAGAAGCCCTGAGAGGCTGGACTATATGAAATTTCAGCAGGCTCTTGGACCCAAATGCATAAACATGCTTCGGTTTTGGTCTTTGGAAGCTCACATTGCTCACAAAAGCTTGTGAAAGTTTCAAATAAGAGAGCAGAGGGGTAAATGAACAGCTTACAGTTCTTTCTGAGCAGCTATCCTTGTGAATGAGTCCTGGACACACCTTGATGTGCCATGTCGTACTGTGAGTGATGTGAATATCTGTACCAGGGGACAAGAAACCATACATTGTGATTTCTACAAAGGTCAGGGTCCAAATCTTCCTACAAAGAGATTGATGTGAAGAGGGTGAGTAGATATCAAGGTCACAAACCCTTAAAAGTGAGCTTCTCCACTTTACTGTTTGGAGAAGATCTGGGGCACCAGAAACAAGCTTTACTAAATGGTACCCCTGCTCTGAAAACCCAGGCAGGCTGTCAAATAAGCCCAGAACAACCTACAACGTCCTCCGGATGTTACAGCAATAAGAAAAGCTGGAGTTACCACATGGAGGGGAGCTCTCCGGCAGCCCCAACCATGCAGGATGAGTCACAACAGATACATTTGGATCTGTCCCAGCAGATACAGGTGCTGGTTTGTCAGTGCAGGTGCTGCAGCTGGCAGGACAGGGGCAGGAGGGGATAGTGGAGGGAGCTGGGCTGGCTGGGCACTGCCCCACACTGAGCCAGTCAGCCCTGCTTTTCTGTGCAACGTGTGCAGAGCAGGAAGACTTGAGCCCTGAAAGCTACATTTCATTTAGTAATTAATTAGTGATTCTTGACCCCAGGCAGCTTCAGCCTGCTAACAATAACAAGATTGCAGCCTTTGTATAAGCTAGACTCCGTGCCCTTACCACTCTCATTACATTAACTGAAATCCTGTGCAACAAAGACGCAGGCTGCCTGGCAGGGGAGGGATAAAACCTCTTTCTCTTCATGTTTTGGGTCTGTTTCACTGCAGCCTTGCAGCAGGCATGCACCTCCACATTGTCTCCGAGCCAAGAGGCCATTTCCTCGGCCAGGAGAATTATCCCCAAAGGCTCCAGCAGCACCAAGAGAAACCTCACCCAAACTGCCCACCCAACACACCAGTGCGTTGAGAGACAGATTATTTGGGAATCCTCCTCTGCCTTCCCACAATGCCCTCTGTAGGCTCCAGAGGAACAGAGCAGGATGTTCCCAGTGCGTGGGGAGCAGGGCTGGGGCTGCGTGATCCCATCAGTGCCAGGCGCCCAAGGCTGATCTACAGTGACGAGGTAAGCTCCTAGGTGCCGTCAGCATGCTTCCTGTCTCAGACAAGGGTGCTTTCACGCTGACAATGCTTTTAATTATTTGTTGGAAGATTTTGAGAGCATCTAAGGTAACAGAGAGGCCTCAATCAGTGTTTCCTAGCTGAAGGCATCTGTGTGCCTTGCCTTAGTCATAGGTGAGCCTTGCATCAAGAGCGAGGCCAGGCCAGGCACCTGGGTGGGTCCTTGCAGGCTCTGATAGTGGGTCTTGGTGTCTGCAGCTCCATGTGCTGGGGTTTGCACCAAGAGCTGTGGAGTCTGCAGGGAAGTGGCTTTTTCTCCTACATTGTGGCTTTTCGTTTTGCATTACCACCGCATGGTGTGCTTCGCCTTGCAGGGAAGGTGTGAAATCTGCTTTGTGGAAGCAGCAGTGCAGCTCTGAAAGAAGAGACTGCCTGGCCAAGCAGCACAGCTCTGTGCTGTGCTCTTTGTCCTGCACAATACAATCACTGATGCTCGAGAGCCATTCAGTGTCAGTACTTGACCTGGGGTTGAGTCTCCGTTGTTCCTATTTCCCTGCAAGAAAATATCAGCAGATGCCTCTGACAAACCCAACTAGTGCTTCCAAGCAGGAAAAAATTCAAAAGAAACAGATTCACTTCCCTGCATGACCTCAGTCCTGCTCTCATTTGGGCAAACTGCGTAAGGAGCTAGTCCAGATTTTTTTTCGTATTCTGAGAACGCATCACGTGGTGCAGTGCGTTACACCGCAAGGCAAATACAGTAGTGCAGGGCAGATGTTGCCACATCACGGGGGAAGCAGAGCGGCTGAGAGCTGGCACCAAGACAAACAGTGCTGAGATCTCAGTCCAGCACTGTTCCCTGTTCCCTGCAGCTGCCCTCCCTCTGCTGCCCCACCTCCAGCCCTCCTGTGTCCTCACATCCTCTGCAAGAGACCCTGATATTTTGATATTTCTCCAGCCTTAGTGGCCACTGCTGACCACTGCAGAAAGATGGTTCCACTTCTCATTGACATCTGCGGATGCTGCATGGGGAAGAGATGGAGAAGCTCTCGTTAGGTGGCACAGATTGCACATGGGCAGTGCTGATGGACATTCTCTTTGCTCGCGCCCACCCTGCAAATGCACTGAGTGATTTCTTCTGTTTTAAGCTGTGTAATTGCTAGGGAAAACATATCCTTTTCTAGTGGCTTTTCCTTTATTGTCATGTTTAGGAAGTTCTTTGGTATGTCATAACATTTTGTCTGTTTTTACTGAAATGGTTCCACGAAGGAACGATTGTTTGCACAAACAGACTGACTTGTTGATACAGGCTGACAACTGCACAGCTAAGACCAAAATAAAATGTAAAGTAAACACATTTGCATAAGTTTATAATGTGACCCAGTTCTTAAGAAGCAGAGGAAATGGGGAGATCTGAATCTAAGCAACTTATCTTCCATCTCCCCTTTCTGCTTCACCCCTCATTCTTAACCTCTGCTCCAAGAATGCCATGGGAGAGTTGTCTGGATTTTTCCATTCAGATTTGAAGCAACAGGTCCCTCTTGTAGTTGGCTCCTAGTTTTGTTTTGCTTAGAAGGGAGGGCATGCAGGAGGGAGCATTCCCAGTTTTCCCCTCTGTGAAGCTGGTTGGGTTTTCTATCCCTTTTCTTCTCGGTTACACTTTAAAAGGCTTCTGTCAATGTATTTTCCATCATTTCAAAATCACATTGACATCCTGCTGCTTTGTGTCATAACCATGTAGCATCTCAAAACGCTGATTCGGTGCTATCTCCTTCTCAATCTGCTTGCAGCACTATTTCCTTTAGGATTTTGAGATCAGTGCCTTTGTTTTCCACATGAGAAAGCAGTGCAGTGGTTTCTTTTTGGCCATCTAGCAGCTCTGTGGTAGATCCAGTGGCAGGACCAGGAAAACAGACATTCTGGAATTGGAGGGAAGGAATGAAGGATGTCTCATACAGGTGACATTAAGTTCTTTTAATGGAATGTTGCATAAACTCAACTGTCAGGTAGTAAAGACTTCAGGTCTGGATCTTTGAAGGACATTTCTTTGATAGGACAAGGGGGGATGGTTTTAAGCTCAAGATGGGAAGAGTAGATTGAATGTCAGGGGGAAGTTCTTTACAGAGGGAGCGGTGAGGTGCTGGAAAAGGCTGCCCAGAGAGGTTGCGGATGCTCCATCCCTAGCAGTGTTCAAGGATGGGGCCCAAAGCAACTAATACCAGTCAATCAAGAGGCTGGTAGCCCTGCCTGTGGCAGGGGGGTTGAAACTTGATGATCCTTGGGGTACCTTCCAACCCCAGACATCGTATGATTCTATGATTTGCTCAGTTTCTGCCACAGCTCTACATCCTTCTGTCTCTGGGCTTTCCTGCATCCCACTGCTGGTCAAGGAACTGCTACACTAAGCACAACAGTGTCATCCAAGCTCCCGAAGGCTGTCCCATCTGGGTATCCATGGCCCTGATCTTTAAGGTGATAAGAGGGGCACAATTCAGTTTACTAGTAGTACTGGGCAGAGATGCTTTCTTTTTAAGAAGAAGGCAAATGATGTCAAACTGTCTGACTAATAGTGCAGTTGTGAGTGATTGTTGCTGTGGACAGAACAGAATAATAGTTTCCAAAGTTTCTGAAGGGAGCTCAAAGCCCTGGTCTCTTAAGACATGAGCAATTTATATGCACAGTCATGAAGTGTAAATTTCTAAAGGATAGTGTGGTTAAAGTGAATATTTCTCCCCAAATGGCCTTGTGGCTATTTTAGGCAGCTTCCAAATTGGTGTGTTCGCCGTTGTGTCTAGTTCTGATGCTGCTTATTTTGGGAGCTGCCATTTGGTCCTTGCAGCTGTGAGGTCTCCTGCAGCGGAGCTCATCCCTTCCTCTCTTGGGCTCCAGCTCTCCATCCTGCAGGGCTGTAAGGATGGGGAAGGCGCTGCTGGGTGTGGAGCAAGGGAATGCCAGGGTTTGAGCTCTATTTGATATAAACGTTCCAATTTTGTGGTCATTCCAGGGGGCTTCAGTGGCATTAACGCGTGGACTGGCACACAGGTGCGCTGCTGCAGAAGCGTAACCCAGGATGAGTTTTGAGGAGCATTATTGACACTTTTCAGATGTGTTGTTTCATACCCTGGTAAGCAACTAACGAGAAAAACATGTGTTTATGAAACCCCAGAGACAGCGTCCCCACAGCCAGACCCTTCATGTGCATTTATTTTGTTTGGATTTTGGGTGTGTCTCGCCCTTAACTGGAACTGTGCACCCAGTCTTAAAGAGTAACAAAATTCAGGATTGCAGCTTTGATTTCCAAGAGGCGGCACTGAGGCTGTGACATCCCAACGATTCATGCAACTTGCTTATCTCAGAGATAACATTTAGCCTTCTCAAAATGGGGGGGGTGTGGGTACAAAGCCTAGAACAGAGAAAAATTGTTGGGTTTTGGGGCAGAGGGAAAGCTGAAAATACATGGGTTCACATTTGTGTTTCATGATTCTGGGCATATTTATGTAATATGCATCTGCTTAGGACAGTGGTGATACTTTTAGAGCTCTGCTGTTGTATGTTGCAGGTTTTGTGGCTTTTATGTTCTTCCTAGAGAGCCTGGGAAGATTTTTTGCTGTTTGTAGGAAAATGCGTGACTATGATCACTGGAATTGGGTTTGCGAACATGTGAGCCCCATCCAATGTATTTCCCACAGCCAGGTTGCTCAAACAGCAGCAGAACTAAACATGGATTCATGTGATTATAACCATGCTCCCCCCTTCTTCCCAACAACAGTTTCATCTTAAACAAACTGGTGGTCCTAGCCACTCTGTCCAGGTTTTGTAGGTGATTGGGTTAGAAAGGAAAGTCTTGTTGTTAGAGCCAAGCTAGATTCTCTCCCTGCTTCAATTTTTTGAGAATCTGTAGACCTGCCACATAGCTCCCTCCTATGTCCTGGTATTGTTATTTGTGAACTGGAAATAATCTGTTGACAATTGCGTCTGTTCAGACCACAACAAACTGGAGGTTAACATTATACCACATGACCAGCAACAATAGCAAGATGTTAGTCTGAACGTTGTCTGATAATTTTCAAAGCTAATTTATCAGACACAACTGAGTGTGAGTTAAATTTGTCATGTTTCTGAGCCTGGTCTAACAGTAGCTTGGCAATCCCATATTTCTGCACAAGGGGAACTTTCTGCTTTTCAAGCCAATGTAGTTGTGCTGCTGCACATACGGGTGGCACTGACTTTGGGCTGTTGGCACTCAAATGTGATACAAGAATTCAAGAGCAAAGAAAGTGAAAGCTAAACTCTGATGTCAACAGGCAGAAGGGACCTGTAGGAGATAAGAATATTATCAAAGTCTTCTAGATTTTTATGAAGGAGATGTCTTATAAATCCATCTAATGCCAATTCTACCACACCAGCTTTCAGAACCCACTAGTTCAAACTGGTAGAAAGAAAAGTATCAGAGATCTGTGCCTCATCTTTCGTGTGCCCTACTTTCCTATATCCAGGTGTGGATTTTGTAGCCTCTCAGGCAGATGCACGGCAGAGAAGGACAGGACTTGGGCTCCCACACCTCTATGGAATTGCTGAGAAACACAGCTTGATCATACTCATGCTTCAGATTGTCTACACAAGCTTTGCAAATCCAGAGCTCTGGGAATATGGTTCTCCTTGCCTAGGAATGCACAAATAAAACAAGCCTGCTACTTCCATGAAGCGTGGGAGCAATGAGTCACATCGCAGATTGGCTTACGTAGAAAAAATCCCTGCTAGGTGTCAGAAGGGAATGTGCTTTTTGCATATAGCTGCTGTGGTTGGGCAGCGCATGCTGTAAAAATTCTCTGGCTGTGCAGCAAACCAGCTAGAGCTGGAGTTCTGACCAGATCACACAAACCCTGTGCAAATGTCCAAAAACTCCTCGGTGGGGAAAGAAAAAAAGAAAAAAAAGGGCACAAAGCAAACTCTTGTCTTGCAGCAGCATCTGGCAGGGCTGAGTTTGCTCCTTCTAAAGAGCACGTTGGCTCCACACGCTCTTATGCACGCTTTGTCGTGTCACAGCTTGGCTTGAGCTGCCGTGTTCAGGGCAGGACAGCGGCAGCCATGAGCTGCCTCCATCCCTGTCCCATCACAGGAATCGCTGAGGTTTCTCCTGTTGGAGCTGTCTGAGCTGGCTAGATCAGGATCCCTAAACTGCTGTGAGGGCTGTTGGATAATGTGCGTGTATTTTTTTTTTTTATGGCATTTTATGAAAGAGGAAGTCAGGCCTGGGCTGGTGAGACTGAAAGAGCAGGGAGTGGGTTGGCTGTCAGGGGTCAGCTTCCCAATAGCCCTGTGATCAAAGGCTGCTCTCAGCAGCATGAGCTTGCAGGCAGCCAAGACAAACAATGAACAACTTTATCTCCTTTCAGGAAAAAAAAAAAAAAAAGACTTAAGTTCCAGGAAATCATTTCTGGACAAAGACAAATTTTGGATGTTGTTCCTTCTCTCTCTCTCTCCCATATAATCCTGCTATTTCTGAATGGTGATAGCAGGGAGATAGCAGAGCAAAGCCCAAACATTAACCAGGTCGCACCATGCCCTCAGTTGCTGCATGTAGGTCCAGAGCTGGGGAAGGCGAAGCAACATGGCCAGTTTACTCCTGATGAGAATCTGGCCTCCACCAGCTGCCAGCGCTGGAAAAGCAGCAGGGAACTCCAAGTTGAATCGTGGCCACTTCCACAAATCCTATTCCTTCTCTGAAGGTGTTGCCTCATTTGTTTGCAGCTGGAGCAGTGCCTGTTTGGCTGTCCCAGCCGTGGCCTCTGCCGTCAGCTGGTCAGAATGCAGCTGACCAGCTTTAAACATGCTGCCTTCAGAGTCAGCCTGTTTGGGACTCCTGTGTACTTGATTATTTGTTTGGGAGGAGAGGAAGATATGAGCAGAAAGCCGCTCATTCCTAAAATGGAAAAAGTTGCAAAACTTTAAGTTGGGTTTGGATCTGGGGGAGAGGCATCTCCATGAAACACAGAGTGTTTTTGATTTAGGATTTCCTGTTGGACACATTTCAGAAAACTATTTAAGTCATAAGTGGCCAGATTCTCAGCTACACTGAGCTACAAAGCTCCACCAACAGGAATCAATATCGCACCCTGACCCCAGTGACGATGCAGCCCCAGGGCTGGTGGCAGATTGGGATCAGTCCTCGCTCAGTGGTTCAGCATAGGAGGAAATCAAAGGCTGAGCAATAGCCCTGAGGTTCAGAGTTGTGTGTGGGTGCTCCCTCCCATGGATGTGAAGAACGCCCAGTGATTTCCCCTTAGAAGGTGCAACTGTCTTAACTCAGCGTGGACTGTGCAGTGCGTTTGGGTGCTCCACGCTGACTGGCCTGGGCAAACAGATTGGAAGGAGGCAGGAACCCCCCAGCTTTTCAATCAAACAGCCCTGAGGGTTCTCTTAGACATCGCTGCTCTCTGTGCTACATATTTATACCCTTATACACAATGAACATGGAAAATATTGTGAGAAAAGATTTCTGAGCCAGAATTCAGTGCTGAGAATAGAGGCAGAAAGCCCTGGGGGCTCAAGAGAACATTTCCAATAGTCTTTCCAGATGTCCCTATGAAAAAAATAGTGGGGAGCTGGAATTGTGGCCGGTTCCAGTGATGGGTGCTCCTGAGAAGATGGCTGGGAATGTTGCCTTGAGGTGTAGGAATCGAGCTGATGCAGAAACGAAGAGTGAGATGCACAGGAGTGCTTCACCTCCCTCCTTCCACCCATCCAGTGGTCTCAAAGGGACAAATCTAATCTGATCTATGGATTTAGAGATGGGAAAGGGGAGGAAGGAAAATCTGGGTCCAGGTCTGTATATTAAGGCCAGGAGCAGAGCCAGCAGGAGAACCAATCTTCTGATTCTCCATCCCAGGGTCCATATAAGTCTGTAAAGCTGTGAAAATGCAACCACCCTGGGGAGAAAGAACTTTCATAGTGGCGTTATATGTTCTTTTCTTCTTATCCTTCCTGCCACCAAGGAAAGGAGCAGCTGCTGGAGACCTGCATGTGAGGGGATTTGCAGGGCTAGGCAGGACAGGAGGTCTCAGATACTTCTTCCCTGATGGCACCACAGTCCAGGAATGCTCCCAAATCCCGGACCTCTCCCAGCCATCAGCACAGCACGGGCCATGTCACTGCTGTCCTCTCCCTGGTGTCTGATTCTCTCTGTCCATGTATTTTCTGTTCTTCTTTCTTTCTCCCACCCTTGAGAGTCCACACTGCAGTAACCTGGGAGTGACAGCAAGAAACAAGTGACTTTATTTTGTTTGACATTATTGGCTCTGTGTTCAGCCACCTGCTTTCGGCTTGCTGCCTGAGGCTCCTGCCTGGCAGGAGCCAGGAGCCCCGGAAGTACAGGAACCATGGTCTGAGAGGGTTAGGTTCCCATTTCCCCAGGGGCTTTAGGGAAATTCAGTTCCTAGAAGGAGCCCGTGAGCCTCCCAGCCAGAACGTGCCACATTTCCATAATGCATCGCATTATTCGTATGATATTGCTGTGCAACTGACATTCTCGTAGGCTTTGTGGATATCAAGGGAAGAGTTCAGCTGTAGCCACTGAAACCTCAGTGACCAGCATAGCTGTCACTAGCTCAGAGCACTGGGCACCATGAGCCAGCCCAGTGCCTCTGTCCTGGCGAGTTCCCCCATTCTGCTCCTGCGGAGAAGCTGGAAATCCAGTTTAACCATCTGCTTGGGAATTCCCCTGTAGCTGGAGGGGATGGAGCATTCTCACACCCCAGCACTGAGGGTGCGGTTGGGATGAAGGACGCATGCGTGGGATCTTTGCGCCCTTCCTAAGCTGGACTGACCCCCCAGACTTTCCCCTTGGGCCTGGGACATTCAATCAGAACCCAGAAAGGCATTCTGGGCTCCCTAGTGTTCTCATAAGGGTTGGGCAGTTTGTCTACAGCTTCCTGGGAGCTTAGTGGCTGAGTATGTGCTGGGACGTACCTGGAAGGAGACAAGTGCCCAATGTACAGGTGTTGCAAAATGTCCCGCATCACTAGGGAACAGGTCCTACAGAAACCTGAGCTTTATTTGCTCTAAAAGCCAAACATCAGAGCCAGAATGTGCTCAAGCACAGGACTTCATGTGGGGGTGGTGCTTTCAAAAAAGCCAAGAGCTCCCCCTACAAACAAGGACCTCCCAAGGTCTGTAATTGCACATCTTCAGGAGGGGCAGCAGAGTACTGCTGGGACCCAGTCCTCTAGATTCATGTTGAAAGTCACAGCATCTTCTTAGACAAAGATCAAGTAGGGAACTTCCAGCTGTTTTGAAACGTGTGACAGCAGCACGTGCTCCAAGAGCATGGGTGAAAGCCCATACACTTCCCAGGCAGAGGCTGGACCACAATCAGCCTGCAGGATTTTAACAGCTTTACTGAGATGTTTTCTTCACTGAAATTTCTTTCCATAAGCAGTTGTTGGTTAAAGCTGTTGGGAAAAATGGGTGGTTGATGGAGATGCTTGCGGGTCGCTGCTGACTGTGGGCTTTGCGAAGCCCAGATCATGGGGTGGAGCAGGAGAGGACCTTGGGAAAACTTAAGTGGCATGGCATGAGCTGAGGATGTCACCAGGAGGGATGGCACTTCTTTATGGGCTGTAAAGATGGTTAGCTCTAAAGTTTTCATTATTACAAAGCAGGGCTGTGAGAGGCCAGTATTATAAGGCTACACACCTTATAGGACTTTTTTCTTAATTTCTCCGGTAAAGCTATGATAAGAGCAGCCCAGTGTTGCTGACTTCATCTCAGTGGGATGTCTGCTGGTTGAGGACAGCAGCTACAGACCGGGTGTGAAGGCTGATGCTTGTGACTTGGTGGTCAATGTGTTGGATGAGTTTGGATCCCATGAACAAATCCAGATGAAGTGAGCAGTGTCCAATGGCCTATGAGTACAACCTGCCTTTTTTTTTTTCCTGCCATGCTGGCATTTTCCTCTACCTGGAGAATTCTCCAGCACTTTTCTGTAGTTCACAGATAGCTGAGATGATGTGCTGATTTCATTCCCTGAATGGAAGAAGGTCTGCCATTTTTGCAGTCTTAATTAACAGTGTGAAATTGCTTTCAGATTCTGTTTTTCAGCAGTCAAAACATAAACTGCTGGTTTTCCTTTGGTTTTTTTTTTTTTATGGCTGAATTTTGGAAAAGAGGAGATGGAAGAATGAATACTACCTGCTTCTTTAAGGAGTAAAAACAGAAACCTTTTCATGACAATGGACTGACTTGATGGTATTTTCTAATGGGGAAGAGGGAGGATTAGGGTAAAGAGCAGAAGGAATAGCTGTAGTTAAAACTCAGTTTGGCAAGTCAATGCGGATCAACACACTCGACGAAATTCCACTCTGCCTCCGTTCCTGCTGGATTTGTTCAGTTGCCATAAACCTCCCCACTGCAGTTTCTTGTACAAATATGTTTTTCATTCCGCCTGCTTTGCCGCTGTTTAGGCTTATCAGTTCCTTGCCTGATGAGAGACGCTTCTGCTTTTTCTCCTCAGATGTACTCGTTTTGCGCAGCTGAACTTGAGCATTTAGCCATTACTGTTGGGTTGTTTCATTGCAAACTAAATACCTTCCTCCTCTGCTTCCCCCTCTGCTGTTTAGCTACACAATGGGGAGTGCAGAGGAAGGAATATATAAAGCTCATTTATTTTTAAGTAACTGTAACTAATGGCTTGATCAGCTAACGTAGTGGAAAATATGCAAACTGCTCGGAGGAGAGTGGATATTAAAAATGTAACTTTAACATTATTGAGACATCTTTCAGCTCTAATGACAGACTGAATAACAAACATGTCAAAAACTTTGTTGCTTCTCTAAGCAAAAACGAGTAATTGAATTTATTTTCAGTGATGGTTTTGTCTTTTACGTATTCAGCTCCTTGTCCAATTTGCTGTGATTCTTGACAGATCCCTTTGTGTAAACAGTTTTTTTCTTAAATGCTGGAGTGAGCAGGGTACCAGGGCTCCATCATACCCCCTCTTCTCCACTGGGTCACGTGCCTTTCTTGGCTTATCTGCCTGAGGTCACTTTTCAAATGCTGATGATGTGGTGCTGGTAGGTGCATATGTTGGTGTTGGTCATTTGTGTTCCTCAGCTGACAGAACCAGCACTGATTTACAAACAGCATCAAAGCAACGCGACTTGGCATCTGCTGCCTACTCCTGAGGCTGCAAAACATGCCCAGGACCTGGAGAAATGAGGAGCTGCTCACCTCAGCCTCATCTCTGTGAGCATCCCCTCACAGGCAGCACAGCACAGATGGAGTAGTTTTCTACACAGATCTCACGAGGAAGTAGGGAAAAGAGCTCATTCATGTACTGGGAGGAACATGGAGATGGTGGATGTTATCATTTAGGTTGTCTTTCAGTTATCTATGTGAAGTTAATTCATGAGATTTGAGTTCTGACCCTTCCTGATCGAGGTGCTGGGGACATTGGTTGCCCCATGCCCATGATGGCACAAGGAGCCCCCAGTGTGAGACACTGGGCCATAGGGCAGGCCTGCGGCGTTCCCCTGGGGCAGGGCAGCCCAGACACATGGTTTTGTGCACGCATTTCTTCTTAATTTAATGCAGAGCTGCAGCAAACCATTCCACCCACAGGTGAGATCCTTGGAAAACTAACTGCCCAAAGCTCCAAAGCTTTCAGCCTTCACTCTAACGCACGGGCCCAGCTGGCTGGAGATTAAAGAGCACAGTCTAAAACCAAAAAGCATTTGAAATTGCACCACTGAGCTGGCAGGAAATTCCAGCTTTTTGTGGATGTAGGAGGCGTTGGAATGGCGAGGAACCATAAGGCAAAGTTCGGAGGGGAATCGCATCATCAGTGTTTTGCCGGGGGACTCACCCTGAGTGCTGCACAGCTGCACTGGTGCATGGAGGGGCTGTCCACAGGGTTCCCAAATGTTAAGGTGATGAGGAGGAGCAGTCTCAATCTGCTGAAGGGTCTTCATGTACTTGGTGTGAATGGTGGCACAGCACTCGGAACTCAGTTCTGTCAGTGTGGGGTTCCCCCAGCACTGCCTTCAGCCCTGGCCATGCCAGATTGTTGCACAGATTCTGGTGTTTTGTTGTGCCTGAGATAAGTTCTGCCTTTACTACTCAGGCTGAATTGCACGTAGCTTTGGAAGGTAATGCACATTACCAGGGCTTTTAGCTGCCTGGAAAGGAGTTGGTGTTTGACATGCATTGGTCATAGAGAAGATTTGCCTAAAAGAAAGACAAAGATAGGAAACCAAGAGGACTACGTGGTTTTCCGGATCTTTATCCTTTGTTAGTGCATGTGTGGGCATTGCGGTATAAGTAAGAACAGAGGGCACAAAACAAGGCCATTGTTGAACATCCATTCTGAAGTCCCATTGAAAACCACTGTGATGGCTCTTCTGCTCCTAAATGGGCTGCCAAAGATTAATACCGCAGAGAAGATGCCTGGAGGAATCTGAAGAACTTGAGGCCCTCTGCGAAGCCATTAGCACCAATGGGGGCTGCTGCTGCCTCCCCTCTTGCCCCTATCCTCCCCCACATTGACTGCAGCAGGTCTGGGATTGAGTGCTGCCAGCGCAGAGAGGAATCTGCACCGACGACAGATGGAACGAATGTTATAGATGCATCCCAGGGCTGGAGCTGTTGCACCACATAAATCAGAAGCAAAACTTTGCCAGCTCCAAATGCTTCACAGGGCTGGCCTTTCAGCCAGCTTAACGTCTGGCTTTGCAACCCCAAAACCCTACGGTCAAACAAATAGCACACGCGCATGCCCTTGCCTGAACCTCCCTCCAGTGGAGCTGGTTGCTGCCCGCCTCGTTTATCTAAAACACGTCTAAATGAGCCATAGCGAAAAGATAATTCCTTGTTCTAAATCCCAGCATTGTGCTGCAACCACGGGCCGTGGGTGCCATAGATGAGGTGTGAGGTTCCATGCTGCAGATGCTATCAGCGCTGCTTGAGCTGCTCCAGCACTGGCTGGAGGAGGAGGGACCCCGAGTGTCCAGGGAGAACAAGACCATTCCGTGAGGCTCTTCCTGCCCATGCGCTGCTGCTCTGCTGGGAGAAGCTTGAACCACACAAACATCGCGTGTGAAAACTCGCTCCCATCAGGAAAGCTGCTTCCCATACACGGCATAAACCCCAAGTGCTTGTGATTTAAGGGAAAAAAAAAAAAAAAAGAAAAAAAGAAAGGCAAATAAAAGGATTTGCTGTTAAAATTATGACTTGGCAGCACCATGTATGTGCGTGGGGGGGAAGCGCCTGCAACCTTTTTAGAGGAATACTTGCCCTTTGGAGAAGGAACTTCCATTAAAGTAAAAAGGTTCTCCCTAGTAGGTGGGCTCCTGGCAGCGTAGGGCAGAGGAGGGGCTGGCTGCCCCACTTCAGCTGCAACAAAATGAGACGCTTTCACGCAGCCCTCCTATCCCTGACAGCTGTGGTCGCCTGGTGTTTACAGAAGACATCCTGTTGTTCAAGGGAGACACTTTTGCCTTATTGAAATGAGAGTTTTTTTCTTTCCCCTCCTTGTTTCCAATCACCGCTTTACGCAATTCCCATTCCAAGGGGCCATTGGAGTGGGGACTCTCTCCTCTTCTCCCAAACAAAATCTATATTTTGCAACATTGAGTTCTATGCTGGGATTTAAAAAAAAAAAAAAGGAAAAGAAACTCCAATTTGTGGAAAAAAATGGTCCCAGCACCCATGTGGGGTCAAGTGGTGCATTCAGCATGGTTGGAAGGGGCGCAGTCCAGTGACTGTGGCAGCTCCACCTGTGGAGTGGGAGCTGCCACCTCCAGTGCTATGGGGACAGGAGGAAGCATGTCCCCGTCCCCCCGCCTCCGGCAGGAGGCCTGAGATGGAAGAAATAGCAAGATCCTATAAGATGGCTATAAGAGGAATGACTTTCAAGTGACAGCAGTGTCTTTAATCCAGCAAAATCTTTCTGTTTCTCTTGATGCCCTACAATAAAAACAAAAGTAAAGAGAGAGAAGAGTTGAGAACTGGGAGACTTGGGTTTAAAAGGCTTATAAAAATACATGTAAAGCAAGAAACGAAGAGAACAAATGGGGTAATGGAAGACTACAGACAGTTCTCATGCCATTAAAACTGCATCTCAGGAAAAAAAAAAGAAAAAAATCCCCCCAAAAAACATTAACTGTTACTGGGGGGCAGGGGGAAGTGTTTTTATTGTGAACATGTGCAAATGGAGGCTTCAGCCGTATAAAACCCATGCCCACAATAAGTATATTTGTGTAGCAATTAATGTGAGATCACAGGCTCGGCTTTTGCCAAATAGTCATGTCAGCATGGGGTACATTATGTGTGTCAAGAATCCAGTTTCCAAATGTGGAAGGCATTGGGTTCGCTGTAATTAAATGTTTTGTCATCTCAGGACAAAGCCGCGTGCACTTCAGCTGAGAGCAGCACCTAAAACGCAATCTCGGAGAGTTTGCTTTTTTGGCAGCTCTTTAAGGAAACTTTATGTAGAAGGAATTTCAAGACACTCGTAATTAGATCTCACCCCCCTTTCACTTCCTCCCCCCTTAAAATGCAAAGGGCAAGCTTTTTTTTTTTCTCTCGTATCGAGGAAACCGAGTTTAAATCTCTCTTTATTGTAGCAGGGCTTATCTCCCTGGTTTGCTGCTTCTCTGTGAGATTGCTGCTAGGGTTTCTAGTAACACTTTTGTGAAGCCAATACTTTCTGGGAAGTTTATTACAGCAGCTGCTAAAGGCAGAGCAGAGGCGTCCAAAGAGCTCAGGAACACACATTTACCACACTTGCAACTCCAACAGATTTAGTTACAAGAACTGCTGCCATTTTTCCTGATTTTCCTTTTTTCTTTTCTTTCTCTCTCTCCTTCCTATCTCTTGTGGTCTTAAGAAGGCTGAAATAAAGCTGTGGTCTCTGGTAGTGTGCTGTAAGTGAGGTCAGAGGCTGGAGACAGTGTGGAAACACTCCAGGTGCTGGAGAGGGGTTGAAAAGTGGGAAGGGGAGTGGGGTGCATGGTGGAGTACCGAGGGGGACAGCATCTTTTATGGGTTTTGTGAGCACTGAAAGCTCTCTGTAGGGTTTTCATCACCCCAGTGTGTTCTGAGAATGTTTGAAAAGCAAAACGTTGCAAACCCACAGCTTAGGGAAGTTGGGAACCGAGACGAGCTGTCAGGAGGGAGCACTGCCAGTGGCTTTGTGGGAGAATCACCAGCCCGTCCTCCTGCCCTTGGCCCAAGGAGATGGCAGCAAGTGACGCCGACCGGGAGCTTTGGGAGTTTCCAGTGCAGGCTTCATTTCTTCCCAAATAGTCCTTTCAGAAGGGATGTTGATGCTGCTTTGGACAGAAGGGTGCACAAGGCAACCACACCAGCCGCTAAGAGTTGGGAAAACAGCATGAGAGTGGACTGCCATAGGGGCAGCACCACTTGCACTGTTCTCAATGCTTTTTTTTTTTTTTTTTTTTTTTTTTTTGCTTTAAGCAAAGCATCATGCATAGAGATTTCCACTTCAGTTTGGTGCTTTTCTTCACCTCTACTGGCATGATACCGCATGGTCACGCTGCACTCCCAAATGTGGGTGCTGCAGATCAACCAGCACTGCTCCTGCATTCAGCTCCCACGTGCTGAGCTGCTGTGGACAACTTGCCCATAACACTTATCTCACGACTTTCACTTTTCAGGCTTCACCCTTCCATATACGATAGGAAAATATGCCAGCGACTGTGCTGTGTTTTACTTTAGCTTAGCAAAATACCCACTGTTGTATTTTATTGGCTTTAACCACAGCTCCTTGGGAAGAATGACAAGGGAGACCAACTGGCCATGTTGGCTTTGGGAGATGGCATTTCTTAATGACACTTGCTAATTCATTGCAACCAGGCCCTGAACAAGGGTTTCTCACTGCTTAGGCAAGGTTTTATATGAACATGGGAGCATGTGATTACATGGCCAGCCAAGTCTGTGCAGAACTGAAACCTGCAGCGGGCCGCATCGCTTGGTCTGTTTGTTTGTCTTCTAGGTGTTGCAGAGGGATGTAATTTTATTATTATTATTATTATTATTATTAAAAATCCCCCTGATCCATGGAACACCCCGTCCCCCTGCATGCAGAGTCTTGTTGGGCCAGGAGCGTGCAAGTGAGCAGCCAGTCCACTCCCAAGAAGCCACTACTCCATGCCTGCCTCCACCAGCAGTCCCAGCGAACGCCAGCGCAAAGCTTGTCGTCAGCTGTGAAGCTGGCTGGAAAAGGAAGCAGAATAAACAAGGCTGTTTTCACTCCAAGAGCGAGGAGAACAACTCAGTTCAAGCAACGCAGCCGCCTAATCCTATTACGGCTGCTCCTGGAAGGCAAAATCCCCAGGCAGCTCCATGAATAATTTCAAAGAAATCCCAAATATTAACAGCTAAACCAGAGGGAGGCAGGGGAGCAGAGGTGCTCTCTTGCCATCCTCTACGTGATGCCGGAGGGAGCGGGAGTGCCCTTTCCCTCTGCACCAAAGATGCTGAAAACTTTGCTTTGCGCTTCTGAGCCTTCCAATTGTACTGTCAAAATAGCCTCCAAATCCCACAGAGGAGAGTGTGTGGCAGTTCTCACTTTGTCTAGGTCAACAGAGCAGCTGGTGTGAAGAGGAGAGGTCATTAGTACTGTTCTCCAAGGGCAACGAAGGGTCCTGAGCTTCTGAACTCCACTCTTCCCTTTGTTTTGCTTCTTCTTCCACCACTCATCCATCTGACAAAGACTACAACAGCTCCAACAGAGACTACGTCTCTACTGCATCCCCACTGGCACCCATTCAGGTGCATACCAGCAGCTCTGACAGCCCATGGACAAGTGTCACCAGTTGGGCTGCCAGCTGGGACGCCGCTAGGATGGCTCAGGACGGCTTATTTTTCTTGATCCTGCTCCCACATTAGTTGTTTCCCAGAATATTTCGCTACACCAATGTCACGCTTCTGTCTGCTTGGCTTATGTGGTGCAGAGCAGAGGTAGTTATGAGTGGGGTTGGGGGTTTTTTGCTCGTATTTTTCACCTTTTTGAAATGGCAACGTTTTGGGTCCTGGAACAAATCCTGCTTGTTGGAAACACAGAGCTGCGTTGGTTTAGTTGGGGCTAGGAGGGGAGCACCACAGCTCATCTGCTCAGCTGCAGTATTAAGAGCAGAGATGGTACAGAGATTTGGCCTCCCATGTGCTAAGGTCAGGGCTCCCTCCCTTTTCCCATACTGTTGTAATTTGGGAATCATTACGTAAATGCTTCTGCTGCTCACTTGGCTTTGCAGTGGGGTGTTGGCAGTGAAGCTGAGGCTTTCCCAAATTCATTTCAAGCCAGGCAAACGTGTGCTAGCTGAAGCATTCACCTCAGCCCATCCAGACCCATTCCAAGACTGTGAGACATCAACCCAGGACAAGGGATGTGATGTGGGCACAAGGCCACAGGTGCTCTTGGCAGACGGGACCCCACAGCACACATCTTGAAGAAGCAGTGCTGCCCTGGCACCCAAGCTGAGCTCAGGCTGAATAACGAGGCACACGTTTCCCTTAACCCTATTACTGTTGCTCTACGAGATTATTTCAATACACAGGGAATCCACAGGTTTGCCAGCATGTGGGAGCATAGCTGAGCACTGACATCGTACTGACATCATACAGTCAGGTCACCGTGGCCAGGGGACCTGTGTCCCTCAGAGGCAGCGGACTTCAGACCCAGCAAAGCTCTTCCTTCATCTCCAGCAGGAATTAAGAGACTGATGGAGTACATGGAGACTGTGCGTCTTGTTGGGACCAGGAAAGGATACAATGGGAGAGGTGTTGGTACATGAAGTTGAGAGAGCATCACACTCAGGCACCAGGCAGCTGAGCACAGCAGTGAAGTTGGCAAAGGCACAGCAAGGTGCAAACAGAGCATTTGGAGCTTAAAGATCAGTCAGGAAGAAGAAAAAAGCATTTCCACGAGGTGGTTGTCACGGAACAGCCCCACTCAGGCAGCCCCTCCCTGGAGAGCCGGGAGCTGCATGCCGCCTGCAGGCTAAGCAGGAGCTTAACTGTGTCCTACCGTGGGCCAAGGGCTTTGTGTCTGGCACAGCCAGCCCTGGTTTGGGGATGATGAAGTATCTGCCTGCACTGTCTATTATTGGAACTCTGTCGAGGAGGCAGAGCCATTTTCTGAGCCTCCGTCCCGGATCTCTGAAATCAACAGTGGAAATCAGCAAAGCAACCAATTTACATTCCTCTGCAACTTAGTGGGCTTTCAAGTGCCACCTGATAATTTTATCTGTTTTGTACCCCCAAAAAGTACAGAAGCAACCCCAAGGCAAGCACTTTCACTCTAATTCAGGAGCATTCCCTCAGGTTTTGCAGAATTTCATAGCTGGGCGCAAACATGCAAGCAAAAAAAAATAAAGCCATTTCTGCAAAACTGTGTGTTATTTTGACCAGGATATCTGCTTATTGCCACACAGTGATTTTTGAGCAGTAATGGATCAGTTTCTTCTATATTGGCTTGACTACTCAATCTGCTTCTTGATGCTCTCGTGTTTTTGTTTTCTACTGCAGGAAAAGTGAAGCTAAGCCTAAGTACATGGACAAATCTTTGCAGGTATGAGATTTGCAACTGTTTGGACCTAATTTCTTTAGGAACATTCCTGTCATTAGTTCAGGAACATTTCTTCTTTCTTTATAATTTGTATTTGCGTCGTTAGAATGTTTTGGGGGGATCTGTTGCTGGCTCCCTACATAAGAAACCACAGCTTTGATATAATAAGCGGCAGCAGAACTCTATTTAGACATCTTGTTTTCCAGTAAGTGCCCATCATATTAGCAAATGAAACAGCGCCGCGCAGTCTCATGCAGACAAACCCCCTCCCTCACTAGCCAGCATACATCAGAAGTAAGGACCTAAAGCCAGAGAGAAGCAGCAGCAGGGCATTTTGCAGCTGAAAGGAACGCCCTGCTTCACCGATACTGGAAATACACACAGCTTTCATGTTTTCTCAGTAAATAGCTGAATAAATATTTATCAGTAAACAGAGTGTGTTGGTTGTGTTGGGTGCGTGTGCTTGCAGTTGTTGGATAGGAACATGGATTGGCAAAGGGGTCTTGGTGGCAGTGGGGAAACAGCAGCACTGGTTTTCTATTGGAAAACATTATTTTGATGGAAGCAGGATTGTTCTTCACAAAATGCACTGCTGATTGCAATACTATATATATATAAAGAAAAAAAGAAGAAGAAGAAACAAAGAGAGAGATGGGGAGTGTATTTGAATTGCAAAATGCCTTATTTGAATCTTTTCAGACTGAGAAAGCTACTTTTTATTTCATTTTTTTGGAAGGGAATCCATACAGAAGGAACTGAACAAGAGGCTCCGAAACCAGATGAAAGCGTGTGCACAGTGCACTGAGATGAAACATTTCGTTGAACTTGAAAGTATTTGTGTTCTTGGAAAGGCTCTGGCTCTGTGTGTATGTGCGTGTGTGGTTTGTTTTGCTGCTCTGCAAATTTTTTTTAGGATCTTGAGGACTTGATGGTGACTTGGAAGGCAGAAAATTCCCAGTTTCTGCCCTCTTCAAAGCAGCTGCAGCCATTCATGCCTTCACCCTGCAAAGAGTTGTTAAAACAGTGAATAAATGGCAGATTTTGGTGGGCACCATGTGAACAGGCACACTCCGTGTTGCCCCATTCCCATTAGCTGCATGGTGCTGTTTGGAGGAGCATCCCTGACTCCTTGGTCCCATTGCAACTTCTTCAAGCCAAACGCCAAACCAGTTGGGCACCACCAGGCAGCACTACTCAGCTCCAGCCTGCCTTCTCTGGGTCTGGAGGCTCTCAGGACCGTTCATCCTCCTGAAATTGCTGGAAAGGAGGACCGACAGAGGAAAGCTTGTTGTTCAGCCATGCAGCTGCTTTTGAGAAATCTTCCCTTCAAGTGGGATCTCCACCAAAAGCTGAATATCTCTTATTCTGGGAGCAGGACCCAGGGCACCAAGCATCCTTAAACCTGCCTTGCAATGGATTGTTTGCACCAGCAAACCACAGGGCTTGGTATTTCCAGAGCTGGAGGAGCTTTGCAGGTGTATTTATGGATGAACTTAAGGAGAATGAGGATGCATCTGCTTGCATGATAGCATTCCCCTCCCACTTGCAGAAGGGGAACGCTTTTCCCTGCACTTTTCTATGCACTCAGAGTGCAGGAGTAGGATGGGTCAGGCTCGTTGCTGTGTGCATAAGGTGAACAGTTCCCCTTTTCCTTCAAGGAAAGTGTTGCTGGAAACTGGAGAAATCTAACATTTACACTTCTTTTAGCACTGCAAGGAATGACAAAGAGAAAAGAGTTTGGGAGAGGCACAGCTCTGGGCTGAGCACAGATTTTTGCTTGTGGAATGAAGCAAAGAAAGAAGCATGGGATAGGAGGGGGTCCACTCTGCATGGGGTGCACACACCACTGATGCACCTGGAGGACAGGTGCAGAGCAGGACAGGACCTGAAGCTTGCATCCCCACTGCTGCTGATCAGAGTGAGAGTCTCTGAGCCAGGAAAGCAGGCTGCTTATCCTCATGACCTGACATGGACACAGGGCTTCAGAGTTACTGCACTGGGGCTAGTGCAGCTTCCACTGCTCTGAGGGCTGTGCCGAGCTGAGTGCTGGAGGAGCCAGCATCAAACACAATGAATCAGAAGGGAAACATGCAGCAGATGAGCCCAGTGACCTCTGGGGATGGAAAGCGTTACTGGGAATCAGCAGGAAGGGGGACTATGGAGAAACCAGGCTGGACTCAAATTTATTAATTTCTTGAACATTCTGATGCACTTTCATGTCCGAACTTGCTGATTTTCCCTTGTGTCTTTCTCCCAAACAGCAGCAATAGCTGGGGGCTGAGCATCTGCATGTGTTAAAGCAAGCAAAGCAGACAGAGAAACAGTGAGGATTTTACAGCATTACAATAAAAAAAATAAATTAAAAAAAAAAATTAAAAAAAAACCTGAGCCCTTCCAGGGGATTCAGCTGCTCTTTGTTTTCTCTTTCAGTGCCACAAATATATGTCTAAATATTGATGCATTCCTCGAGCATCCATCTAAGCCTGGAAATGCACGAGGGAGCTGAAAAGCGGCAAGTGTGCAAGTGTAAGTAGATAGTGTTACACTGAGGCTGAGGGGCAGAATCAGCCCTCGGTGGAAGCAGATTACTTTTGTGCACTGAGTTCATTTGGGGGCCAAGCGTCGTACAAACTACTGCAGGCATTTCTCTTTTTTAACCTTAAAGAAGGAAAATCCCTAAACCAACTCCAGCAATAGTGAGGTGAGCCCCTTGCTCGTGAGGATGTGTGCATGCAGACACGCGATAACTTTGTCCAGTGCTGTCATAAAGCCAGAGACACTTATACGGGGGTGAGAGGGCACGGGAGGCCTTGATTTAATAGCAGGGAAACGCTATTTTTCTGTTATTAATTATGCATTATCCATAGGACCTTCACTGCACTCACTTTAAATAAGTCACATCTATATTTTTATTAGAGAAACTTGTCGGATCACATAGGGGATGTTGGCTGGAGGCAGGGAAAGAAGCGTGCTTGGGGGAGCTGGGGGAGAACCGCTGCTGCATGCTCCCCCCCCCCCCCTTCCCCATCTGGGACCTGAGCCCAGCACATTCTTGGCATAGCTCACTCGGTGAGCACTGAATGAATGGGGGCTCAGAGGAAACCTGGGGCAGCACCCACCCAGAGCTTGCTGCTGGATGCCCAGCTACACATCACTCCTTGCAACGTGCAGAGGGAGGAGGTATAGCAACTGTATCCCCGTGGAATGGAGCGTGGATGTCCCCCCAAGGACTGTGCCAAGGTGCTGCTCTGCTCCCCCCGCTGCTGCCGGTCCCCAGATACCAATGCTGCTCTCAGACTGCAGCCAGCACTGGTTTCCCATCTGAGAATCCACGTAGGACCCATAGGAGGGACAGATGACCAATAATGAGATGAGGAAAAAGACGTGAGAGAAAATGAACGCCCTGTGAGGAAATGCTCTGCACAGGCACTGCTGTGTGTCACACTGCACTGAAGGGCCTCTTCACCTCTTCTCCAGGTGAGCAGACCCTTCTCCTTGCATTTACCCCACAGCAAAGGGCTGCTGCTGCCCTGTGACTCCATATCAGACCCATTGGGATTGCTGGCACAACCCTGTGGAGCCCTGTCCTCGTGTCCTGGTTGCATGGATTGAAATGGGAATCTCTGCTAGTTTTTCTTTCACATCCATACACATCCCGAAAGTTGATATTTGTCTTTTCCCAACACACTGAGGCATAAAAGGATGTTACTCAGTCAGTCTAGCTAGAAAGCAAGAAAGCTAGAAGTTTCTGCTAATTTGGGCTGCATATAAACAACACAGAGCTCTGCATTTCACATATTAGTTCATGTTCGATCACCTTCACATATTGCAACATCACTCACATCAGTGGCAGCTTCTGGGTGGTGCCAGGGAGGGATCCCTGCTGGGTTCCACCCCTGGGGTGCAGTCGTGGGATGTCCCATGTGTCCCAGTAATATGGTGTGAAAATCACATCTACATTTTCATGGCTGGCGTTCTCATAGCATGGCAGTTTGTGTGACTAAAGACTTAAACTTCTCTTCAAGCTCTCCCAAGAGCATGGTTGCAGAACTTTGCTGCTTGAGAACACGTGCGCCTCACATTCAAGGGGCCAACTTAAGCATGAGGAAGGGGCCTTTCTGGAGGAGTAAGGATAGAGAAAAATGAAGCAATCCCTGAGCAAAGGCACAGTGATGTGCTCCCACGCAAAGTGGAATGATTAAAAAAAGGCCGCTTTTGTTCTTAGTGTAGACCTGGTCATAATAGGCACAACAGGGAAGTACTTAATAGGGTTTCAGCTTGCAAAACAGTAATTAGAAATGATATTCCTCTGATTGCTCAGGGCTGCATTTGTGATAGGTCATTCCTCAATCGTGGCTGAATGCATGTGATGTGGAGGCCCATGCTTGCAACATTACAAGGCATGCATGCTTTTCTTTAATCATTATTATTTCACTTACAACCCGGGTGAGTGATCCCAGCTGGTAGATAAGAATCAAACACACACAAATACGGCTCATCTTTCTTAACATATGGAATGGCAGAAGTAGTCTCCATCGCAAGCCCTGCTCACCCCCTGCCCGCCCAGACGGTGTTTCTGTCCTGCTTTAGCTTTAGTTAATAGATGAGCAATTACCTAACCCAAACTCAACTTTTCACTGAGTGTTGGGGTTGTAAGTCCTGGGCATTCAGTTTACAGGGGACTTGGATCATTGGCTGTCTCTTCCCTTCTGCAGAGCTTGGGGTGCAATCTTCCTCTGGTCAACTCCAAACCACGTTGTTTTCTAGTTGCTCCTGCTTCATCTTGCGCCCCAACTCTGTTATCCAGACAGTTTTTCTCTGAGTCCAGGAGGTCATGCTGTAAGAGGTATTTCCTCTCTGAGTCGTAGCGGGATTTGCCTTTGTTTCAGCAGGTTACCTGCACAATCAGAGCGGCACCAGAATGGTCTGGAGGCATGCATGCATCTTCCATATGTCAAAATACTTTGCCCTTTACATTACAACGTAGAGGGGGTAAAAAAATCCCTGATGAAGGGGAAGGGGTAACAGTGTCTAATCACTGCAGAACCATCTTGAGCTAATTGAGTTTGTCTAAAATTCATCCAGCCTTTAAGGTTTAATAGAAGATGATGGTCTTAATGCATCACATGCCTTGGAGTAAATGGATACTCTGCTTTAAAGGCCCTGTTGATGTTATGTGAAGGGGAACAACAGTTGTTATGATTCTGAAACTCAGATTGAACCCAATTAATCAATGCTGAGATGATTTGAATCATGTGGCATGCATGGTCACCTCTCTGATATTCTATCCTTATCCCTCCCTAGACTGAGACATGATTGATGTCAACTGTACACCGAATTTTCAGGGGGAAGGCTGAGCCAAGTCATTTGGACAGAGAAACAAATTAGATCAAAAGTGTGATCCGGGGAAAGAGAGATCGGTTTCAAGGCTGGAGCTTAAATTTCTTTTTATACCTTGGGTTCTGCGTCCGGGTGCATGTGTGCTTTGGGGACTGCACCGGGCACTACTACAAGTGTGTGTGTGTGCATCAGCACCATTTCAGGCTGAGACGTGTTGCTAGAGATGACTACACGCGCCTCTCTCGCAAAACCGAAGTGCAAAGCTCACCGGGAGTCACGTTTGCAGCTTCGAGCGGCTCTTAGTGTAAAAATAAATCTCGCTGCCATCCTCAGGTCTTAGGTTACAGCCAACCGTGGTTACCTTATGACTTTTTCCTCGGAGAAAGGGGATCTGGAGTGGGGTGGGGGTGTGGGGGGGGAGGGCGGAGCTGCCTTTGCCCACGAGCTCCCAGTTGTGCCCAGTTCGGCTGCAGGGAGCGGCAGCTCCAGCGGCAGCTGCTTCCCCCGTTGATGCGCTTGGAAGTTTGGGTACCACTCCATGGGGCTGCTCAGGCCGTGTCACAGCGCCCCGGGCAGCTCCATAAAACCATTGGAGGTTTGCAGGAAGCCTTCTCCAAACCCAACCACCTGAGCAAGGTTTCTGTGCTGCCACCAGCTCCTTCGCCCCTCTTCCTTCCTTATGTTTGAACTAGATGACCCGAGGGGTCTTGTCAACCTTAACGATTCTGTGATTTCTACCCTAAAAATTAAACCCAATCCTCCCCCATCCTCTTTGAGCTGCTGACACAGCGCTGCGGTGCCGTGTGGATCCACTGCTCCCGGATCCTGCCGGGCTCCATGGAGTGGGGGATGGCAGCAGGAGCTCCTGCGGGACCCGAAGTCATTGCCACTACACCCTGTGTCGCTTTTGGGGTGGAGGAGCTGGGATGGAGCAGCTGCTTCTGCCGGAGAGGGAGGGAGGGAGGGAGTCCCGAGGCTTTCCAAAATCTCGAGGATCTCCAAAACCGCAACCCTTCCCAAAACCCCAAACCTCCCCAGCGCCTTCCTATAGCAGGGTGGTCAAACCCTCCGTGTCCACCACACTTTTGGTGTCCATCCCAAACTCCCTGCGCTGGGAAGGAACTGGTAATGCTGAAGTTTGCTGATGCTAGGAACCAATTAGAGAGGGAAAAGAGAAAAAAAAAAAAAAAAATGGGAGCTTGCCTTAATTACTATTTTAAGAGATTCCGCCTAATTTTGATTAAAAAGAGCGTTGTAACAGTTCAATACAACCTCATCTCATCTCTTTAATAGCTTTCAGAGCATCTGCGGGGGAAAGAGACCTTAAGGAAGTTAAACGATGTCAAGATTATTTTTCATTACTGCAGTTTTGTTATAGTTAGAAAAGCAACAAATACTGTTAATCTGGTTCAGTGAGGGGGCAAAGCCTTTAAGTACAAATATTTTTTTTTTCTCATTAATTTCATTTGTGCAAAACTCTTGCGATATAATTGCATGTTTATACCACATTTGTTCATTTTCCTTTCTTTATTTTTTTACCCCTATCGAAAATAATCACCGCTGCTGAAAAGCGCTGATTACCCCGACACGTTTCTTCTCCCTCAGTGGAAACGAGGATGTGTTGAAGCATAGCGAATAGGAAATTCTGACGAGGGTTCTATTGTTTTTAAGAAAGAGCTGAACAATATATGCCTTGTAAGGCTCTGCGTGTATGTATGCGTTAATTAGAGGCTGTATAAATAGCCCCACACAGGTACATAAGTAGTTTCCGCGAGTTTCCAAAGCTATGCTGTACGGTGCATTACGAACAAAAGAAAATTGGGCTTTTGGGGAGAGATCTGAGCGCATAAAATGTTTTCACTTTTCTCACCACCGATCCTTCAGCCCTTCCTGCCTCCTCTTCCCTCCCCTTCACCGAAGAAACCGGGCAAACTGGGATAAGGGTTGACTCCGCGGTTTGGAGGTTTGGGGTTCTTCCCCTCTTCCTTCACAACAGCTTTCCGCCTCAATGCCGGGGGTGTGGGACAGAACGCACCCTGCCTGCTGCCAGCCGGGGCGGGGGGAAGCTGTGTGAAAGAAGAAGGATTTGGGGTGTTGAAAACGGGGAACACTGCGGCTCGGACGGGCTGGCTTGTGAGAATGGAGGTGGCATTATCTGGCGCTCGGACCCCCCGGGGAGCTGCAGCCGGGGCTGCCCCCGCTGCCCCCAGCGCCGTCCCTCCGCCAGCATGCAGAGAAAGCCGCTTTTCCCTTCAAACCGCCCCCAGACCCGCTCGGAGCGGGGAAGCCGAGCAGCCTTCGCTTCCCACCTCCAGCCGCTATCGATTTTCGGTACTCGCCCAGAGCCTCCCACAAAATCGCATTTGTCGGGACTTTTTTTTCCCCTCCACCCCCTCCATCCCCGCTGCCCGCTCCCTCACAGCCTGCACATTGTCAATCAGCGGCAGAGCCCCTCCGAGCTCCGCTCCTTTTGTGTCCTTTCAGCCCTCCGCCTAATTGTATTCCCAATTGCATTTGCTTTGATGGATTTACTTCCTTTTATAATTTCCCTGTTATGGACCCTGGTTTTGCCTTCCCGACACTTAATGTGGAAAAAACGTCCCTTCTTTGCTGAGCTGGAGAAGCTCCGTGCCGGGCTCGGCAGGGCTCTGCTGGGGTTTTTCCCCTCTTTATAAGGCCTTGCTATTCACCCCTCTTCTCAGGGGTTTTACCACGTCTCCTCGCCCTCTGCCTGATGTTCTTACACAGCTCGAAACCCTCAAAAGACAGACAGCAAAAGCCGTGAGAGCCCTCGAAAGAAAAACGCAAGAGCGTGTGAAGGGTAGACGGAGGAAACGCAGGAGTTATTGCAGGGCAGAAAATGGCAAAAACGGGGAGCCGGGCCGCTCGGCTCCTCCCTGCAGCTCTCCGGTACGTGGCTGCACAGTGCTTAATGCATAAAACAGATTGTTATGCAGACCAAGGCAGATAAGGGCGGTGTGCTTGCCCTGGGCGCTTAGAGGACGCGAAAACACCGATGCAGACGGAACGAGTTTCGGAAGCAGGGAAGCGGCTGGAGCTCAGCGGAGCCGTGGGGCTGCCCGAGGCTCCCCGCCGGGTGCGGTCCCTGCGGGCGGAGTGCAGCGCTTCGGGAAACCGTCCGGGCCGGGTTTAGGGCTTCAGGGTGCCGGCAGCGAGCTGGGGCGGAGGGAGAGAAGCAGTCAGCCCTTGGGAGATGAGCAGTCAGCCTTTGGGAGATGAGCAGTCAGCCCTTGGGAGATGAGCAGTCAGCCCTTGGGAGATGAGCAGTGAGCTTTCGGAAGAGGATCAGACATCCTTTGGTAGAGGTATACCCATCTCATAGGAGTGGAGTAGTCATCTTTTAAGAGAGGAGTGGCCATTCCTTGGAAGAGAACAACCATCCTTCAGGAGAGGAGTACCCATCCTTCAGGAGAAGGCTACTCATTTTTTAGGAGTGGAAAAACCACCCTTTAGGAGAGGGGTAACCTACCCTTTAGGAGAGCAATTGTCATCTTTTCAATGTTGAATAGTTGCCTTTTAGGAGAGAATCCTTTGGAAAAAGACTCTCCATCGTTCAGGAGAAGAATCTCCACCTTTTAGGAGTGAAATCCCCACTCTTTAGGAGAGGAATCCCCATTGTTTAAAAGAATCTCCACCATGGAGCAGCCCTGGCATGGTATTAGCAGGAACACCAAGGGCAGAGGGGCTGCAGAGCCCAGCCAGGGCTGCCCACCAGCCCCTGAAATCAGTTTCAAGTCTTTGGGTACAGCCTCCAGCCTGCACCAAGGAGATGGATCTGCCTTAGGTTGGGAAGGTTGCTCAGTGTGGGCTATGGGAGAGCTCAGCCCTTTAGATAAGGGAGCAGAATAGTAATGGGACGCTCCCTAAACTTCATTTCTCCGGGGTAATTTTTTTCATGTCCCTCAAGAGGAGAGAGGAGTGGCATTCCCTGACCCTAAAGTAGCATTTCTTCTGCTAGTTCCTTGGTGAGGGAGCGGGGGACAGGTTTCGGGGAGATCCCTGCATCCCATCATCGTGCTCCTCAGGAGCTGCTTTTTCCCCGTTTTTCAAAAGCTGCCATTTCCTTCCCTGCCCAGCCCAACACCATCATGCTTTAAAACATTTTGATACTCTCAGGTCCAAGTCTTTCTCTCTTTGCACCAGGAGCCAACCAGGGCTGCCCCCAGCCCCACAGCCTGGCAGCGCCCACTGTTGTGTCCCAGGACTGCAGGGAGTGGAGGCTCAGAGGATGGTTGGATGTGCATTGCGTTGCACTTGTAGAAGATGGAAAAAAAAATCCCTTGGCACCCCTTTCCCAGCGAGCTGTGAGGGGTCAGGCAGAGGGGGGCAAAAGGTTATTGAGGGCTGAAATAAATCCCAACACCCTGCACCCACCATCCTTTCACCCACCCCATGCATCAACAACAACAATAACAGTCAGGCTGACACTGCAGCCATTTGGAGAACAATCCTTTTAATCAGGGAATAATCCACAGGACACTTTAAAGAAAAGCTCAAGCATTAACCCTATGCCCCAGTATAATTCTTCCAAGAAGCATCTGGTACTTATATCACAACATGGGATTAGCTTTCTCCTCGCAAGTACACCAGATCAAAGGGGTTTTCCATGCTCTACAGGGACCTTATCAAGGTGTCCCTACTCCATGCTCATGGTAGCAGTGGTGAAGAACACACGTGAGTTCCTGCAGCCTTTTCACAGGGTTTCAACAGAAGCGAAATTCAGTGGGCCTGGCCAAGGCTTCTGCTGGAGTTAGTAGGGAGGGTCTGGGTGGATTATTTGGGGCTTTATTCTGTCCTCTTTTGTGCTACCAAGGCTCTGTTTGAGTGTCATGTCCCAGGACCTTGCATCACCGAAGGAGCCAGAAGGGGAGGTAACAGACACTGCGCTCCTTCCATCCTCCCTCTGTCACCCATCCCACTGCAGTTTAGGCCTCACTGGTGTTCCTGGGTCATAAAAAGATTTACAAGACACTGTTAAACCAGCAGTAAAAACAATTAACTTTAATGGCACCTTGGTTGGGTTTTTCTCTCTCCTCCTTTCCTCCAAAGTCGGAGCGCAGCACAGTATCTGCTCAGCACCATCCCAGCCAGCATTGCCCGGGGTGGGACAGCCCCATGGTTAGGCCGTGGGGAGAAGAGACTTAGGGTCCCCTCCAGTAGCCCTAAAGGAGCTGATGAAGAGGAAGGGCCCTGCGGCCAAGCACCTGCAGCAGGACCTGTCCCACAGGGATGCAGTGGGAGAAACCTGCTCCTTCCCTGCGCTCTGCCCCAGGCCAGCAGTGTAGCTGCGCCCTGAAATGTGCCTTTCGAATGGCATGGAGCAGCCAGTGTGCAGGAGATGCTCTGCTTAGCCTTGTAGCCCTGTCTGACATCCCTCAGTCCTGCGTTGGGGTATTTTTCTTTCTTCAATTTGCAAGGAACTGGAATTGTCAGTGGCAGATATAAATCTGAAGCGGCCGGAGGATGGGCATTATCCAAAGTGAAGCAATTTAGTAAAACCATCAGTGTCCCTCCATCTTCTTCCCTTCCCCCAATGAAAATCAAATTAGGAGTCCAGCAGTATAAATGATAGTGTGGCAGCAGTTGGAAGCATTACTTGGGGTGAGTTCATTAGACAGATGACTTACAGAAAGACCCAGAAAAACTACAAATAAAAATTGATATTTACTTCTAGTGATCACCAGTGGAGGTTTTCTGTCAATAGTATGATAGTAAATGTGTTTCTTGTAATGACAGCAGGCAAGGCCTTCTTGGAATATTTCTATGTCAGTGTTTGAACATCTGGACAGATTGTACAAACCTTTTCTGAAAACATCATTGCTTTGTTGATCTTAGGAGTTATTAAAAATAAAAGAGCTGCAACATAAATGAATCATAAAGTCTGCTTGGATTTCAGGTGAAATTTCCAGCCCTGAAATAGAGCTGCAGTACTTTACAGTGGACAAGAGACAGCAGCCCAGAGGTTTCGGAGAAGTTTTGCTGGTGGAGAAAGTCTGATGGTAAAAGTGAATCCTCTGAGCAGAAGCATGGTCTGAAGGGTCGGCTCTCGTGTCTCAGATCCCCGTGAGAGGCTTCAGCCCCATGTTCACCTGTTCAGGGTTTCCTTCACGGGGACACACAGCCCAAGGTGAGCAGAGAGGGCATTGGTCATGCGCTCAGTGCTTCACTTTGTACAGCTCATTTCTCACACTTTCCAGCACTAAGGCATCTTGTTTGGCACAGCGATGCCACCGCACAGTTCGCTGCAGCTTTCTGCCTGGAGCTCTGCCTTTGTGCACATGTCCAGGAAAGAGGTGTAATTACGGGGCTGCTGACACAGGGCCACGCGGGCACGCTGCAGCCTGCCGCCTGCTCACCTCTGCCTGGGCACCTGCTCTTCCCATCCCCAATGGGAAGTCACCCAGAGCAGACCTCTCCTTTTGGAGAAGAGAAGGCTTCAGGGAGACCTCACTGTGGCCTTCCAAAACTTGAAGGGAGCGTATAAACAGGAGGGGGAACGGCTGTTTGTGAGGGCAGACAGTGATAGGACAAAGGGGAATAGTTTTAAACTGAGACAGGGGAGGTTTAGGTTGGATATGAGGAGGAAGTTTTTCACCCAGAGGGTGGTGAGGCACTGGCACAGGTTGCCCAAGGAGGCTGTGGATGCCCCATCCCTGCAGGCATTGGAGGCCAGGCTGGATGTGGCTCTGGGCAGCCTGGGCTGCTGGTTGGTGACACTGCACAAAGCAGGGGGTTGGAATTGGATGAGCATTGTGGTCCTTTTCAACCCAGGCCATTCTATGATTCTATGATTCTCTGACTCCTCCTTCCCTTTCCCCCTCATGGATTTCCTCTTCTTATCCACTTAAAAAAATGCTTGAAAGCCATCTCAATGAGCAGCACTCTGACGTAGACAAATCAAAAGAGCCGGAAAGCAGTTTTCCTCCCTTCAGAGCAGGCAAACCCTTCAGTGGTTCTGCAGGTATATAAACTTTTCTCAGAATGGGCGTTTTAACTGCTTGCTCATTTGCTTCTTTTTGCACCGGGCTCCCTTTGAGTGCTTGGCACCCTGCATGAGTGGAGCAGAGAGCAGCTGCTGCAATCGGCTCTATCTCGAGGAACTCGTCACACCCGCAGAATAAAAAAGCACGGACAGGTAGTTGCATGCAATTAGGCACTGTGAGCTACCACTTATCGGCATTAACCAACTGAGGGCATGCTCTTGGCATGCTCTCGCCCTGTAATTTCCAGCCTCACCAGTCCTCTAGTGCTTTTTTTTCTTTGGACCCATCGGTGGTTTAGCCCTGGTGACAAGCAGTTTGGTTTCCAGGTGCCTTTCTCTAACCTCTTAACACCAGTCTCAGACTCAGGCTGGAAGATGCTGTCCCAGCCCATTCCTGAAAAGAGTTTGCTCCAACTATCCATGGGGAGTGCGCACGCAAGACAGTTAATGTGGTTCAGCTAATGAGCAGTAACTCATTAAGTTTCAGGGACTTAGTCCTTTATGTTCGCCTGTCTATAAGGGAGACCACACAGAAGCAGGGAGCAGCAGGTTCATTCTGCACCGCTGGTATCCAGAAGCAGGGGGAGGTGATAATTATTTGTTTGAGCTCTCTTGTTTTAGGAGAGTTGCCGGTTGTTTGTTTTTGGAGTGATCAGCAACCAAGTTGTGGCTTTGTGAACATAAAGCTGGGCTTGTGAGGGAACAAGAGCATCGTCTTATAGGTCTACAAATGGCTCTTGTGTTAAGAGCTGCAGTGAATGGATGAGTGCGATGGATGGGATAGGTGCAATGGATGACATGAGGGTGATGGGTGTGATGGATGAGATGGATTGGATGGGTGCAATGGTTGAGGCGGACTGGATGGATGGATTGAATGCCAATGGATGAGATGGACAAGATGAATGAGACGGGTGCAATGGATGGGTTGGGTGCAACGGGTGAGATGGATGTGATGGATGCAAATGCATGACCTCACCAGGAGTCATTTGACAGTCACAGCAATTGTGTTGCACAAGGGGCTGTTGGCAGACTTGAGGAGAGGGTCTCCCTTGTGGGAATAGGATTAGAGGCTGTCCTTCCCTAACTCCACAGCAGACAGCCAAAGGAAAAAGGAGTATCCTGTTTCCTCATGCTAGTTTTGCTAGAGCTCTCAGTGAAAGGGAGACCAGGTCTAGACTTAACCCCTGAGCATTTTCTGTCACTGAGCTTAGTGCTTCATCTCCTCTGATTCTGGCTGAAGGCTCCTAATTCTCCTCCTGCACTGTATTTGGGGCTGAGCATGGGGCTGTGTGCTGTGCTAAGATACACAGTTCCCACCCCATAAAGCACAGCTTAGCCTCTGACAATGGGAAGCAACATGCAGCTTTTCAGATTTTTAGATTTCCAGATTTTCTTAGGGTTTTTAGCCAAGGGCTCAATCTGTGGAGTTCACAGTCACTGTTGGTAACTGGAGCCCAAACTTTCTTATCACCTCCCAAGGGAAGGCAAGAGCAGCGTCACACATAGCTCCTTGGGGCAGCACAGCAACAATGCCAAGCTGCTGCTTTAAAAAGCCTCTCACAGATATGGTTCTCTGCTTTTCCTCTGCTGGTTATACAAGTGCTGCTTAAAAAAAAAAAAATTGGAGGCAGACTTGAAACAACTGCACTCTGCTGGAAGAGCGTGCGTGTGAGATATGGAGTAGATTACACCCTGACATGGCACATAAAAACACTCTTTCCTTTTAACACCTTTATTGCAAGATTTAAAGGGTAATCAAAATATGTTCCTAGCTGTTTGCTTATATGCTATAAAAGGACACTCATACCTGTGAAATCTCATGACCTACAAATAGTAAAATTGGTATATTTTTTTGTGCCCATGACCTTTTGAGTGAGGCTACATAAATAAAACAGAAATGAAGTGTTGGAGATGCGTCAGGGAGCAGGAGGTGGTGGGGACAGTGCTGCTTCTCACCGGCATGGATGAAAAAGTGCCATGAGTATTTGCTAGAGCAAAATGACTCTGATCCTGGGCAGCATTGTTTCTTTGAAGTCAGTGGAAGGATGCCTCTTGGTGCTGGGCCTTGTGGAAATGCACTGTCTGGCCTGTGGGAAGGCACCTGTGCCTGCTTGCACATCCTCCCTGTTCTGAGTCCTTAGTCCTCACGTCTCCGCCCCAGGATCTCCTCAGCTGCTTTTGTTCTGGAAGGTCTGAATGGGTGGGTTTGAACCTGGCAGGTTTGGAAAGGAGTAAGAAAAAGGGTGGTGATATAAAAATTAGAACAAAAACAGGTAGATAGATGAATAGATTAATAAGGAAAAAAAAAAGGAAAATAAGAAAATAAGAAAATAAGGAAATAAGAAAATAAGGAAATAAGAAAATAAGGAAATAAGAAAATAAGAGGAAGTGATGTATGCTTCTCCCATCAGCACAAACCCCTGGCTGATGCTGAGGGGGGACCCCAGTGGCAGTGATCCTTCCTGATCTGCTCCTCCACTCCCTTCCTGCTCCCTCATGCCCCACAGCCCACAAGGGCCACCCTGAGTCCAGCCCACAGCCATTGCTCACAGTGACAACTCACAGCCACTGCATCCCCTGCAGCACCACCAGGAGGGATGGGCAGTGAGATAGCCTTCCCTGCAAGATCCATCCTCTATGGTACAATTTATGTTTCTGATTCTTTGCATTGTTCCTTGTTTTCCCTTTCCCCTTCTCATCAAACTCAATGAGAGGCTGAGAATGAAGCCAAACAAGTGAATTTTGTGGTCTTGCCCACACGAGGTCATAAGATTTTGCAACAGACCATGGGCTGGAATGCCTCGAGGCCTCATCGTCAGCACCACGCTTTGATTCCCCAGACGTCCTGCAGCTTTCATAGCAAGCAGGGAGCAGGGAGCTGGCCCTGCTCTGACGCAGCACCTGGGAGAAGGTGCAGGAGCAGTGGCAGCACTGGTTGGGCTGGATGGAGGCTGACTCCGTCCCTCTGTCTGGAAACGAAGCAAATGTCTCTGCTCTCACTATCAGCTCCATGCATCACATGATTCATGCTCTAGGAGTCCCAGAATTACAGCTGTAAGGCACGTTGTGTTTAGGGTCACTGAAATCATTCTGTCATAAAAGAGCCATCATCGTGGGTGCACTGTGTAAGAAACAGCAGAAGGGCTGGATGGGCCAGGCACCCAGCCATCTTGTGCAAACAGGATGCGTGCAACTGCTTTCTCACTCCCAGCCTGGGTCTTTCAAAGCACCGAGCTGGGAGCAGCTGCCCTGACCCCCAGCGACACAAGTGCTGGGTGCCCACCTCTCCACTACACACTGTAGGAACTGCAGCCAGCCTTGCCCTTGCCAACTAAAATACGTAAAAGTTCATTTGTTTCCAAATTATTCTGAGCTCACGTGACTCAGTTAGGTCTGTTTGCAGCGTTTCACCACCTCACTGCTGCTTTTCCATGGACAGCAATGGCTGGGGCTGCAGGAAGCCCCCGATGCATCGCCCTCTCGGGTCCCTCTGGCATTTGCAGGTGTTCTCAACTCAGGCCCAACTTGGCCAGACAATTCAGTTACCAAACAAACGCAGTGATTGCTGGCTCCTGTGTGTCACGGCCTGTACAGGATCCTGAAAGGCGGTCGGTGAAGCGAGGGGGAGGGAACCTCAGAAAAATTTATTGCAATCGAAAGCAAAAAAAAATCCTGCTCCTCCGCTTTCCCGCTGCCAGGTTCTCCCTGCCAGCGCCGCTGGGCCGACTGCGTGCAGGGGGAGCGCGGGCACTGAGGGCTGTCATTGGGGCGCCTCTTTTCTCACTTTTCTGCTGAATGTATGGGAATAAGGACTTTTTTTTTCCACCTGAAGTGATCAAAAAAGGCAGACAGGTTGGTGTCGATTGGACTCTTCCCTGCAGCACATGCAGGCAATGGACGCGGGCTGGGGTTGTTGGTACAGTTCTGTTTATTATTCCACCAGGTCTAATTGCTGTTAGTCATACAGTCATGCTTACAGTTAACCACTTTCCAAATTCATCCTGGGGACACCTCTCCTAAATTATTTCCATGCTGGTCATTTGCCATTTATTTCCTTCTCCTCTGTTTTCTGTCTCAACAAGTTTTTAATCTGTGACAGCGCTTTATCTCCCAACCCCATGATTATAAAATTTCCTTCAGAGACTTTACTGAAGGGCTTTATCAAAAGCCCTTTGAACCTCTCCATAAATTAGAATCTCTGTTCTCCTTTTCGTACTATTTTGTTAACTCTTTCAGGGGGTCGTGGGGACAAGGAAGCTTTAATTCACCTTGAGTAGGGCCAGATTCCACTCTCTCTTCCTGTACTCCCGGTGGTTAATCTACCTCACTCTTTTGGCATTATTCTCTCTTTTTATCACCCCTCTCTCATCCTCCCCGACACATCCCAATCCCTGGCCTGGGATCACATGTAGGTGCCCCCTTGATGGGAGTATGGCCTTGGTGGATCTCACAGCTCCCCCCTTCTCTATCCAGCAGCAGAAATGGATGAGGTGGAGCAGACCCTGCCGATGCCCATGGACATGTGACACTGTGTTGGGTTTTTTTCTGGAAGCAGACTCTTTACACTCAGACGTGTTTGGCATTCTCTGATGGCTGCAGCAATCTTGTCTTGGTATTTCTCCACTTGCTGCCCTCTGTCTCCTTCCTAACTGACATGAGGTGGTCCTTGCACTTGATGATAGGAACAAAGCAAAGGGGGTGGGTAATGGCAAACCTGCCTGAAGGATAGAGCGTTGCACTGGCACTGTGCAGACTCAGATTATTTCTCGCTGTCTCTGCTCTTGACCAGATAGGTAACCCAGGGTGAGTCAGTTCAATTCTCTTTAACCCTCCTATTTTCCCTCCCACACTCTTTCTGTCTCAGCAGCTTAGATTTTAATATATCTACTGCAGGAAATTGTCTCTCACTGTGTGTTTGCACTGTGCCTTTTGCAATCAGATCCTGGAGGAAAAATCATAAGTCAACACTGCAATCTGTTCCTTGAATATCTGAATCTCCTTTCCTTCTTTGATTGATTCTTTCCTGTGACTTCTTCTCTGGCTGCATGTGGGTAATGCACTATTGGTCCCTTTTCTTATGACAGCTGCTAAGAGAAGGAGATCAAAGTGCCTTTGCCCTGCCCCTCCACCCCCTACCCCCAGTTCGAATAGAAGCGATGATTTCAGTCAAAGTTAACCAAGGGATGGAAGTTCCTTAAGACTTTTGTGAAAATTGATGGCAGTAGGACAGGGGAGGAGGGACCAAGGTGGTATTACAGCAAGCATCCTCAAGCATGCTTACTTATTCTGCTCAGATGTCTGAGGATTCACATGGGAGACAGCACCCAGAAGGGACCATTATGGGTGTCACTAGGGTCCATGTTTAGGAAGCTGTTTGGGAACATCTGCCTTCTGCTCACCCATTGCCTACACACTGAGCTGTGGGGCAGAAGTGGGGGAAGACATTACCTGCTTTCATTTCCCCCTCTGGGTATCTCTTCGTTGAATGTGCAGAACGGTTGGGATTTGGGGCTCGGCAATCGCACGCCCTGTTATCAGAGGAGCATAACAAACCACCAGTTTTGGATGCCCTGATTTTCTCTGAGTGGGTGGTTTAGAAGATGACGGAGTTGACTTTCTGGAGTGCCGCAAAATCCTTCCGCCAAATATTTGGCTGCTCAGCAGTCCTGAATACTGAAACCCTTAGGGCATTTTTGAGTTCTGAGTGTGGAAAACGAGGAACACTGAATGAACAGACTCGCGAAAATTAGAGGTTCCTCTATGCTGTGCCTCAGTTTGCTCATAAGTAAATTGGGCAAAGTAACCCTTGGGTTCTTGCCTCAGGGGGCCCCGAGTCAAAATTCTTCATGCTTCAAAGTCCTTAAGGCACTTGAATGAAAGACTCTGGCCCCAGTAATTACAGAGCGTTGTGCTTCCCTATGAGATAGGGAAACGTTTGCCAGGCAAGGTTTTGAAAAGAAAATCAACGTTGCGCTGCCAAATCCTCCAAGGGAAAATGGAAGATTTACTGTGTGAGCGTCAAAATCAGCTGTTGTCATTTAAGCCCATTGCTAATGGATTTGTGGCCAGACTGTATTAGCACAAACCCGGCTAGCAGGAGGAGGGAGCACAGCGCACAGCGCGGCTGCTGGTCGTGGGGCAAAGATTTGCATAGGGGATGGTTCTGAGGAAGTGCCTGCCCAGCAGAGCCACGCTGCTCACTTCCCTAAGCTGCGTTTTTGGCTTAGTTCCTTCAAAAACATCTTCTCAGATAAAGAGAAAGGAGGTCAGCTGTGACAGAGGATGTTTTGCCTGTCTCCCTTAGGACTCAGTTATGGATTTAACACGAGATTTCCTTAAAGCCCTGGGAAAAAAGGCAGGCTCCAAATTGTAGGTCAGAGCTGTGATTCACTCCTTGGCTTCTCCTTCATCTCAGGAGGGAGGAAAGTCATTGGGGTGTCCCCACTCCATGTGGCTGCAGCACAGTGCTAGCAGGCAGGAAGAAGCAGGGCTGCCCCATCCCACCACTCTCCTGCCAGCTGAAGAGCAAGATGTTGCTCTCATAAGCCACTTTCTCCCCTCCTGTGCTGTGCCTGGTGCTGGAAACACAGCAGAGAGGAGCACAGCCCATCCAGTGCTGTCACTCTTTCCCAGGTAAAGCCATAAGCCACACACCTTAGGACCTCCCATGCTCTGCTGTAGGAAAAGATACAAGACCCCACAGAGCTGGAACCTCTTTGAGAAGTGCCACTCAGGAGTGCTGTGCATCAAGGAAGGTGTCAGCACGAAATGGTAAATGATGAGGTACCTGCATTGTTGCTAAAGGGCTCATTAAAAATGAGACACCTTTTGAATTCACAGAGTAATAACAGGCATGGGGTACGGGTTATTGGCCTCTTTTTCAGCAGAGAAATGATAAATGCTTCCGCGGAAAGAAGTGCCACACCTTCTCAAACAAGACACCCTTCCCTCTCCCATCAAAATTCCTAGGTCAAAGGAAAGGGTTTGATTTCACTGCTAACACTCAGCCAGAAGAAGTATGTGCTAGGTGTGAAAGCCACCTGTTCTCAGCACAGACCTGGCAAGGGAAATGTGCAAAGCGCGAGGGCTGCAAGGCAATTTGCCTGTCACTCATCCTCCCGGGAACTCAGGAGTGATGTGTGCACTCAGATGTGTGTGTGTGCAAGGCACGCACACACCCCTGGGAAAGCTGTCACTTCGGGGGAAAGTACAGACAACTTCTTTCACCATTTCCTTTCTTTACGACAAAGAAATCTGGCTGCTTCACTGCAAAAAGGGCAACTGGAAAGGCAGGGGGGTATTTTGTGCCCATCTCCTCACACAGCCCTTCGACACCAATGACTGTGCGCAATGCTCGTCTCTGCCTCTTTTGATCTTTGTACACTCAGGGCTTGACCTGAAGTCTGGCAAAATTGATGGGAGCGTTTCTCTCCCTCTCGCTGGGTATTAGCTGAGGGACTTATTAATTGATTTTTAGCTTTGTTGACTGTGCCTGTATCACGGACTTGAAGTACAACATGAAAATTTAATGAAATATTAAAATAGGGTATTTGTTGACAAGAGTGACCCTGTGTGTCATGCAAGAAAAACTGCACATTCAGAAGTGTCTTCCAAGTGTCCTCAGCTTCTTCCAAATCTGATGTTTCCCAGCCATGTACTCCATCTCCAGGTCTTCTTTGCTTGGGCAAAGTATCTGATCATGGCAGGTCTTGGTTAGGCATATAAAATGTCTGAGGTTTTCTAGCACACTTTTTTCCATGCTGGGAAACTATGCCTAGGTAAAGCACATCCACATTTCTCAGCCATTGAATATATGCAGACAGGCTGTGCCTTGGGGACATGCAGCACACGTAGCACTGCTGGCGTGCCTCAGGTGTGCGGTGGGTGCTCTGCAGTGGGGAGCAGCACTACCACAGGCAGGAGGACAGAACAGGCTCCTGTCCCCATCTGGGAAATCCACATTGGGAAAAAGTGCATCTCCACCAGGAGGAAACCAAATGCAGGCCTCGGTGAAGGGAGGTGGGGAGTGGGTTGTCCCGCTAAGCATCTCTCACTGAACAAAGCCTGCTGTCAGCAAACACCTCTGGTATGAACTCCAGCACCTCTAGTCATCCCAGCACATGGGGGGATGGGGTTTGTCCAAGAGGCAGCATCCACACTGTGTAAAGCAATGACATGTAAGGATGAGAGCTTGAACTTGGTTTTGTGGTTGCTCCAAGATCTCCAAACACGGGCATAATGCATGCACTGCCTAAAATTCCAGCCAGTGATGGCTGTGAAAATGCCTGCATGGAGAGGGGGATGGACTGCAGTGCCTAGCCCTGCGTGGTAATGAATCTGTATGTTTCCTTTTAAACCACAGGACACAATCATAGAATTCTTTAAATTGGAAGGGACTCCTAAAGACCATCTAGTCTAACACCCCTGCAGTGAACATCTACAGCTCAATCAGGTGCTCAGAGCCCCATCCTTGTTCCTGACCTGGAATGTCAGCCCTTCAGAGTGGCTGGAAAAGGCACAACTCAACATAGAATTTTTTTCCATCATCTTCTTCATCCCACCAACTCCAAAGAACATCTCTGCCTCTCCCCTGAGAGGCTTTTCCTCCACAAAGGAGTCCTGTGCAGATTGCTGAGCCCAAGCATTCATGCTGCGGATTATAAACCAGCTGCATCCCTGCTCTGCTGCCCTCTGCACTATTATCTGAGCCTTGGCTCTCACCTTTGTTTTGCTTGTTGTGCATGCCCAGCAAAAACTGCATCCAAAAAAAAAAAGAAAGAAAAAAAAAAAAAGTAATGGAAAAACAAAAATCCTCCCAAACCATTCTCTGAAAGTTGCTGAAGGGCATTCTTGGCCTCATTGCTTCCTGCAGTGTCTCCATTGACAAAATCCTTCCAGTAAGCCTCAGCTTCCAGAAGGCGATGCACAGAGAGTCCCCTCTGGTCCTTCCAGGCTACAGAGGGTTTAACTCCGTCTCCTTCACCCCACTCTCTTCCTGATATCCTCATCCATTTTCTTCACTGAGGAAGAGGAGGAAGAGTCTTACTGTGGAAGAGGAGATTATCTCATGATTACTGTACATGAATGACATGCACCATAGGCACACCTTTTTCTCTGGTCAGAGAATCGAAACTCAGCTATTAAGAGAAAGCCAGCTGCAAAATCTCTCTCTGGGCATCTGAAGAAGCCTAAAGAGATTTTCAGAAGTGCCGAACCCTTAGGTGTTCCCAAAGATTTTAGAGGAATCTCAAGTGCTTGCCTCTGGCCATAATCCAAGCCCAGAGCTTAGGGCTGTGGCCGTGAGCAGAGGGACCTGTTTGCAAATCCCCATGCTTGCTTCACTTGGGACAGGTTTTCTACACTTTCCTAGCCCCCGGGAAGGTGAGTCCTCCCATCAGGCATTCCCAGTCTTCTCTGTTGAAACTGCTTGACTCTGTGTCATGGGGAAATCATCATTGGAATGGGCCCCAGAAGAGGCATGGGGGTGGAGGGGAAACGAGAAAATTTCTCTTGCGTGTGTGTGTGAGAGAGAGAATGGATGGTTTTGGCTCAACTGCGCGGAGTGGCAAAGGTATCGCAGCTGGAGACCACGAGCAGAACACGACACCTATCAAACTTCAGGTACAGATACCTGTTAGGGCAGCATAGGACTTGGCAGACACTCTGCATGGCATCCTGTGTCAGTGCATCTCATGTCCTGGAGAATGTGGGTGCCATTGAGAGAGCTCATCCTGTGCTGCAGCACCATGCCACCTTTGTATCTGGCTCATTTAGGTACCCAGGCTGGAAGAGAACACACACTGCTCAGCAGTGTTTGGATGATGAGATGCTGGGCTGTGCACTTGCTCAAAAGATGGTTTGGGGTAGGGGCTATCAAAATTCATTCCACCTCTCTCTAAAGGGGACAGGACCTTCAACTACATCCCCTTTGCCCTCAGGCTGAGTGGTGGCAGCCAACCCTTCACCCAGGAGCGATGAACACGGAGCTGAGTGGCCCTGGCTCCACCAGACGCCACACTTGAGAGCTGGATTTGAGGAGGGTTTTCAGCAGACACTAGGAGGTGGCAACAGGCTCTTGGTGGAGAGATTCAGAATGCAGCCTTTGTCCCCTCTGCAGATGAAGATGGCAGCCAGGTCTAGACAGATTCCAGAGGCATCTGGACAGCCTCTGTCATCAAGGTGGGATCGCTGTGTGATGCACATAAGGGGAGTTATCTCCCCTCTGCCTTCTTGCTGGGAGGGGCCAGATGAGGTTTAGGGGAAGCTGGCAGCTACACAGGTATAGTGGGGATGCTGTGGGGTGATGGCTGCAGAGCACTCATCACAACTCAAGTGCCAAGTAGGGGCTTGCAGGAACTGCTGTGGTGTTCGTCCTCTGAAGCAATAGGAAGCTGGGAGACTGTCACTGTCAGGAAGATCTCTCTCCACTTCATTCCATGCTGTAAGGAAAACGGGAAAGGGAATAAGAATCAAGAGAAAAAAAGAAAAGAAAAAAAAAGAAAAGAAAAGAAAAAAAGGAGAAGAATCAACGAAAAAAAAAAACAGAGTGAACCTGCTGGCTTCCCCAGACTATGCGGCACCACTGGTCATTTCTGTAGGCTATAGGGATTGTCAGAGTAAGCTGTAAGGACAGGTGTAAATCTGTGCTGTCATTCCACCCTTCCAGCATCTTCTCACCTGAAGGGCTATCATTTATTGCAGAGAGCAAGCAAATAAACACAGCCATTGCTTTGACTCAGAGAGGGGCATGAAAAGATGCCGAAAAACCTCCATTCTCTGCTTCCCCCTCGGAGCAGGGCTTTTACAGCCAGCCTGAAAGCACCCCGCTCCAACTGTTTGTCAAAGCAAAGCAAATAAGGGCTGTTGTGGCTCAGACCAAAATCCACTTGTTAGCAGTTTGATTTTTAACTGTCATTCCCAGCAGAAAGGGCCGGAGGGCAGGAGGCTGGCCGCAACCCAGGGCAGTAGGAGCTGCTGATCTGCCAGGGCTCAGCAGCTTCCAGCATGGGGACATCTAAGAAAAAGTGTCAGGGGAGTCACAGCCCCTTGACATGTTTTTTTTTGCAGACAAGTCTCTCTTCTCAAGTCCTTCTGCCTTTCCTTTGCCAATCGGGCTGGGGATTTTTGTCTTCCAATCTGGAATGAGGCTTTCTGCCCCGTTTTAAGAAGCCATCCTCAGCATCAATCTCCCCATGGTTTTCATTAAAGAGGGGATGGTGTGTTTCACATCAAAAACGACTTTAATCTCGACTGAGTTCTGAAAGCTAAAGGTTTGCAGTTTTCTTCGGCCACCTTTGATTATTACTTCTTCTGTTTCCCAACTCGATATTATAGATCTTCCCTCCTGGCTGAGGTCCTTAATGGCCCAGTCCGGCCCCACTCTCCCAAGTACCCATTCTGTGGATGTAGCAAACTCTAATTAATTATAACTTATCTCATGACTTGTCAGCATCACATGTTTGATCCTGTTTAGAAACCATATTCCCAGGGGACGGAAAGACTCGGGAGTAGGTTGATGCTACTCAACAGTGATTTAATGGACGCATTAATGCCGAGACAGATAACTGTGTAGCCATGTTAAGTAATACATCAAGAATCTTTCCAAAGAGGCAACTTTACAGGTCACTGCAGAACTGCTAACTGATATTAACCCGCTTTGCATTGTGCTGTGCATACGGGCGCTGGGAGTTCACACACTTTCTATTGTCGTTGAGGGGTTTTTTTTTTGTTTCTTTTTCTTTTTTATTTTCCCCAAGCAACCTCTTCCCATTCCCCCCTGGAAGCGCCGGAGATATTAGACGCCTAATGACAATGTTTCACACGCGGGGGTGGGGTGATGAGGACAGCAGGCTTGTTAACGGGGTTGATTTTAAGCCCGCCCAATTACCGGCCCGGGGCGAGCTGTTGCCCGGCCGGCCGCGCGGCTGCCCTGGGTGTCCTCGGCCCCGCGGGTGGCTCCGGCCCGACAGCAGAGCCCTGGGAAGGCGGCGGATCTCTGGGGCACGGAGTGGATGCGTTCTGCTCTCTTCCCCACCAAAAAGCTGCGGAAACGGGAAGCGGAGGGTTTGTCGATCCCGTCCGTCCGTCCTCTCGGTTGTCCCAGCACCAATTACAAGCTGGGAGACCCAGCCGGGGGAGTTCCCGTGGGCTGAGGGCTCCCCCTCTCTGCTCCCCGGCAACGCTCCGGGGGGTGGGAGGATGTGCGGCCGGAGGGAAGGGGTGCTGGGGCTCAGTGCTCGAGGTGTTTCCCCCGCAAAGAATCCACCTCGGCGGCCGAGAGAAGCTGCACCCCATGTTCTCCCGTTCCTTTCAATCTCTTTTTGTTGTTTTTTTTTCCCCTTCTTTCCCTTTCCCGCCAACCGAGAACCTTCGGGGCAGGCTGCGGAGGGCGGGCGGCTGCTTGGGAATTCACCTTGCTGAGTGCGAAGGGAAACTCCCCGTCTGCCTCCTTCCAGCGGAGCTGACAGCCCGGCAGGGCCCCGCTAACCCCCACCCGGGGGGGCACCGACTGGCAGAACGCGGCCGTTCAGCAGCCGCCGCCTGTCCTCCCCGTCCAAGAATGCGGGGCGGGGGTCAGCCGAGGGGGCGACGCGGAGACCGAACCTTTAACTACGAGCATGGGGGAGGCTGCAGGGGGGCTCTCGGCCTCCCAGCTCGGAGCGCGGCCTCCCCCCATCGGGCTGGGGTCGGTTTCTTTGCATTTGGGTCCGGGACCGGCATCTCCCGGCCGCGGGGCGTGTGCGGAAGGAGGTGGGCTTCGCGCAGGTTGCGAGGGGCTGGTGGTGTGCCACCGCTGATTACACGCTCTCCTCTAAAGATGGTATCCGACATGAGATAATGAGGCTCCGTGACCGGCCCCAGGTTCCCTTTAAGTTTTCCCATGGACTCGAGCTGTCGCCAGTTCACAAAACGGCAGTGTAAGACAGCACCACGCTACTCAGATCCAATTTACGGCGCACAAAAGCTGATCCCCAAATCCCCACTAACAAACCGGGACCCGCAGACAATTCCGATAATGTTTAGTTTTTATTCATTTCTCGACTAATTAACTGGAATCCCACCTCCCCACCCCCATCCTCACCCCCGCCCCGCCCCCCCCCTTAACAGTGCCCAATTAATCCGCAATGTATGTCAAAGGTCTGGAACCCACTGTAAACTGCTGAACCTTTGCAAAGATTTGTGTGTCTCTATATTGATCTGATTAGGACCGGGGTGCTTTTCCCTCGCTGTTACTGAGTTCAAAATAATAAAAAAAAAATGTGGCTTTCCTTTTTCCACCTTTTTTAAAAAGCCTCGCTTTCCCGATCTCTAATAGGATTTCTCCAAGTCGTCTCCAAACATCCCTTTGGTGTTCGTGAAAAGCCTCGCTCCTTCTCTCTCTTCTTTTTTTTTTTTTTTTCCTTAGGAACTCCAAAGGGAATCAAGTGAAATGAAGTGATCTGCGAGACAGGCGGTGAGCGCGCGTTGGAGGGGATTTAGAGCGAATCTGAATTCGCTGTGAAACGTCCCGAGCTGGAAAACAAACAGCACCGGGGTGGAGTGGGTTGGTGCAGAAAGGGCTCAGCCTTCGGGGGGGTTCCTGAGGCCGCCGGGTGCGGGGCGACGGTCGCCGATCGGGGGTGGCTCCGCTCTTCGCTGCGACGCTGGGGCCGGGCAGCTCGTTTCTAATCTTCGGAGAGAGGCGAATATAAAAGAGGAATTTATTAGCTTTCAGGCCATCCGAGGAATAAACATTGATTTTATTGACCTAATTATGGGCCAAATGACTCCTTCCATCGATCACGTAAAATACTTCATTTGGAGAAAAACAGGCGCGGGCGCCCGGAGGCGGGGAGAGCGGGTGGATGTGCTGCGAAAGGGAAAGAAAAGCAAAAGCTAGAAAATGTATGGAGAGGTTTTAATGCAGTTAACGTGCCCATCGCGCTGCAGAGCGAGCCCTGTCTCCCAGACGTTGCAGTGCGGATGTTTTGCAAACTTAAAGCTTTTATGTCGAATTCCAATCCGGCCAGTCAATTTGGCTAAAATAGCATTAAACAAATGGACAGTGGTTTATTTATATTCCGCCCACTGTATTTTATAGACAGAGAAGAGTTATTTGAAATGTATTTTACAAGCACAAGACAACACGTCGTTTCGGACCGAGAGCAGCGATTTCTCGTAATTAGAGTAGACTCAACGCTAATAAAGCAGCAAACAGGCTTTTCTCTGGGCTTAAACTCTGCTACTGTCCTTAGCGCTTTCTGGCGGGCTGGGATTGCAGATTCGTTAGCGAGGGAAGGAGCGCACCTGAAGGCACCTGTCCGGGGCTCTGGGCTGCTTCCCTGCTCTTGCCAGGGCGGGCAGCGCTCATGAAAAGCGAGTTTTTAATTTTTTCTTGCTGGCCGGTGACAGCGAGACCTGCCTTTGGATTTATTTGCTTGAGAATTGACGGGGGGTGGACGCTGTATTTAGGGGGAGGGGGCGGCGCAGGACGAGACGCAGTTTTGGCAGGATGTTTGCTCCCTTCTTATGTCACCTGAGATATTAGTTCTCACCCACCTCCCTCCAGCCCTAAGTTCAAGGGGCTCTGCCTGATACTTTCAGCACAGCTGTTCCAGAAAGCTCGATCTTCCTCTTTCCAGCCTTTAAACTCTTCTCCGCGCTTCTCTCTCCCCGGCGCGTTATTACTCCCTCGAGACGAGCTTCGGAGCCCAGGGGTTTCCTCCCTATCCTAAGCAGCAGAGCCTGACGGCCAAACTCCTATTGCCCGCAGCTGAACTCCCCGAGTCCCTCGGTCCCGTAACCCGGTGCAAAAACGCCGGGGCCGGGCCGGTGCTGCGCCGTGCCCGCACCAACCTCTGCTACCCCGACAGCACACTGGAGGGCCCAGGGCCACCAGCAGGTGAACGCGGGTCCCGCAGGTGACAGCGGGCGGTGGCTGCGCCATCCGGTGGCCGCAGCTCCGAGCAGCCCCGGGCAGCCCCCGGCACCCGCTCCATCAGCTCGGTTCTGCCGGGCGAGCTCCCTCCTCCCTGCAGATAGAGCTTTATGCAGAACATCTGGAAGGGAAGACGAAATAAACGACAACGCTTTTACACCACTTCCTACTTAACTTTTCTTTTTATGTGGCTGCTCTGGATTTTCCGACGCTTTGTACTGCTCCAATCTTGTTTGGATGTTTGTACATGTAATACTCTGCCCACTTCAGCTCTTTGGGACGAGCTTTTCTTCTGTTTTCTTCCTTCCACCCCCTCTCTCGACGCCCCTCTACATCCCAGTGTGCGCAATCTTTCGCAATCCGCTGTGCTCACTTCGCTGCCGGGGATGGACGGTCAGGGGCTGTGCGGGCTGTGCCTCCCATAACCTGCCCCGGGGCAGGGCGAGCGGCTCCGAGAGAGGCGGCAGGCACCAACCGCGCCCGTGCTTTGCGGGAGGTGAGCTGCCAGCACGGTGCTCCCACCCATTCGCTCCCAAAGCCACCCTGCCACCCTGTCGGCCTCTTGTCTCCACCGAACAGGATTTTTCCCTGACCTCGGATCGAGACAATTGTCCTAATGGTATTTAAAGAAAGCGTGGGTAAAGCATACGTGAATGCTTTCTCCGTTATTTAAACTGGAACTTCCAAAGCGAGCGTGCCCGGTCTCGCTAACGAGTCAGGAGCAGTTTGGGGTCCGCTCCCACGGCCCCCGAGGTTCTTCATGAACCCGAACGCTCTCGGCGAACTGGGAAACAAACTCCCAGTTGCATGTGGGCTCCCATATCCCCCTAAATCCGGCATCAAAGTTGTGAGAAAGCAGTTCTTCCAAGCGGGAACGCGTAGCCAGCAGTCCGCAGTGATGCCCACTGTCCCCGCGTGCCGTCCCACCCCATCTCCCGTGTTACCGCAACACTTTACACCGCCGCCGCTTTCCGAGACCGGAGCTATTGTATTTTCCTTTTAGTTCCTGCCTTTACGGAAGCGGCTGCAGCAACAGGTGAGCGGAGGGGAGGATGTTCGGGGCAGGGGGCTGCAGGCACAGAGCCGCCCGAGTGCGCAGCGAGCGATGTGGGGAGCCCGGCGAGAGGCGAGTGGGGCCCGGAACGAGAAACGACCCCTTCCCTTCTCCTCCCTGAGGGATCCAGCGGGGGGAAGGATCCGCTTCGGGATGAGGAGCGAGAGCTGCACAAATATTTTTTACACCTGCGACACGAAACTGGCTGCTCTCGGCTTTAATTGGAAATCTTTTCCGTATGCCCCAACTCTCGGATCATCTGGGTTTAATAAGTGTTCACAACACCCCCGCTGCTCCGGAGAAACGCCGGTGTAGGAGTCGGCTGTGCCTGTGCTTCTGGATCCCGGCAGAAGACACAGCGGCAGGAAAGCGTGGCCTGCGATGTGCTGCGGGTCCGGGGAGCGTGGGGTGACGGGGAGAGCCGTCAGGTGGGGGCTGCAAAGCACACGTATGTCCGCACACACCTACAGGAAAGCGAGGAGCGAGCGCGAGATCGAAAGCAGAGGCGCTCTTTCCTGCAGCCAAGTGTGCCATTAAAAGCAAATCATTCCAAGTAGTTTTAAACTACAAAAGCATGAGATCTTTCCCCTCCTGTTACTTTTATTTTATTTTATTTTATTTTGGAAGGGGGTACAGATCTCGTCTCCTCCTCCCGGGTGACCTCGAAGGACCGGTTTATTCACTTTTCCCATGTGTGAGCATTTGCGCCTTCCGGAAATCAATCCAAAGTTTGTTCAAAATTCTAAACTGAAATAAAACGGAGCTGCAAAAAACCTCCCACGCCCTAAAGACGGAGAAGAGCCCTTTTATAAAAAACGTTCCCAGCTCGTTCTGCTCCTCACGGAGAACATCTCCGGAGGGTTTCTCTGGGTCCCATCCCTGTGTGTGCAGAGAAATGAGCTTTTCCCCGACGTGCAGAAGCGACTGGGCTGCCAGTGGGACTGCCCGAATCCCCGAAGGCAGCGAGGTGCTGGGATCGGGCTGCTGGCCCCAGGGATTTATCCTCTGGCAGCACTGAGATCTGGAAAGAGATGGGGGAGCATGAGAGGACTTTCCTCGTCCAGTATCACCTTTTGGAGCGCCGCTGGGACGCAGCCCGCAGCTCCTTCTCCCTCCCTCCCCTGCACGTCGGATGTCACCTTTAGGCTGGCCGCAGTGACTAAGCTGTCCGGGGAAATTCTCTGCCATCTCTAAGTTTCCCAGGGCCGGGCTGGCGCATTTCGGTGCCTTTTGCAGCCCCCTGATGGATGCGCTGAGGCTTCGGGGCTACCTGGGGTCAGACAGAGGAAGAAAAACTGTTTCCAAGTGCCTCCAAAGCCCCTCAGTTGGGCACTGAAAATAAATGAAGCTCTTCCCTCCTCCCCTAGAAAATCTGCAGATTTTTAAATTGTTTTGTGTGTGTGTGTGTGTGTTTTCGGTGCCGCGAAGTTTGCGCTTTTAACGTCACTCGAGAGGGAACAAGTGACACGCGGTTACTGCGGCGGTGTCACCCCGAAGATCCCCTGCGAGAGCAGCCACCCGCAGCCGCCCCGCTCGGAGCTTCTCCGTCCGTCAGGAGACGAGAGGGGTTAAACAAAATGGGAAAACAAAAAAAGGAAAATGAGGAGCAGAGTTAGACGGCGAGAAGAGCGACTCTTGGGGCCGTCGCACCGCGATCACCGCAGGGAGCGAGCCCTGGCCGGCCGGGGGAATTGGCTGGGGCACGGCGGCAGCTCGGCTTTGGTGACAAACGTGGCGTGCAGACAGGACGTGTCCGATGCCTCCCCTCTTCTGTCATTTATCTCCTGCCGGGGGGCGTGCGGAGGGGGGGGGGGAGGAAGAGGGGTTAGATCTCTCTTTAATTGAAACCTAGTAAGGAAAATAGTAATGGATACCAGGCTCCGATTGAGAATACGTGTCCGCGGCTACATGATGAGTGTTAGTTCAGCAGACTTTAAGAAGCCAATTCTTCTTCTCTGTCATTTCTCTATTGACAGTAGCCCCTATTAGATTTACCATGTCCTTTTGCAACAGCTGGTTCTCCCACCCCCCTCCCCCCCCTTTCTCCCCCGGGCCGAGGTATCAATCGATCGCTTGGTGGCTCCGTGGCATCTCGAAGAAAATGGGAGCGAAGTGTGGCAGCGCCGGTGCCGGAGGCTCCCGGTTTCCCTCCGTGCTCCTCTGCAGCCGGCGCCCGCCGGTGCCTCGGGGGTGACCGAGGGGCGGAGGGTCGGATCAGACCCCGGGGGAGGTGGGCAAGGTTCCAGCGCCGGGGCTGGGTTGTTAAAGAACACGGCCGATGGTCAAAGCAGATAAAATCGGTTTCTCTCGCCGGGTGCCTTGTTCTACTGGGTCTGCAGGGAGCGGGCGGGGGTGAGGGGGGAATGCCGCATCTGGAGAGCTGGAGGGCTCCTTCGGGAAGGCTCGTCCCTCCTCGGGATTGTTGTTGTGTTGTTTGTGCGTTTAAATAATTGAATAAACGTATCCACTCGTTCCCTCTTTCTCTCTCGCATGCAGACACACAAAGACAGCATTGAAAAGATAGATCTGTTTGACTGTAGGAAACGACAATTAGTTCTACTTCCTGAGCGGCAAACTGTATGTATATGCCTGGTTATTAAAAAAAAAATAAAAAATCTTTATCCAAACAGCGAACTCTATTTAGAATTTCTGCTTAGCCAGCGGTGGTGGAAGCAGAAGGATCGAAGGGGAGGGGGGGGAGAGGGAGCAGGGCTTTAATTGCACCTCCGCTGAGAGCACACTGCAGGATCAAGGCTGAGGGAAAGGGCAGCCCGGGCTCGAAGGTGGGGGGTGCTCTGGGGTGGGGATTCGCCTCTGAGTGCCCTCTGGTTTTCTTCTCCCATTCGAGGTAAAATGGATGGGGCTGGAGAGCGTCTGAGCTGTTTGGAGATGGGGACCAAGTGACAGTGGGTCTTGCTGCAGGGATGTGAGTGGTTACGGTGTTTGGGAGGGCTTCAAAATTATACAGCACCCTGGTGTCCCTGCTGGCTGTTGATTTGGCAGTGAACAGGAGCCAGGCCGTGTGCCGAGCCGGGCCGGGCCGTGCCATGCTGTGCCGGGCCGTGCCGGGACACTGCAGCCTTTCCTGCAGGGACACACCCCGGACACGGCTGGAGGATGAGAACCTTTCTCCAACCACGCTCTTCACTTGTGTTTTTTTCTGGTGCCCCGAGGAGGTGTATGTAAAAGTATCTCCAGCTCCGTCCAGTCCTGTAAGTCCCAGGAAAGAGGACCGGTGTCCTGGCCAAAGAGAAATGTGCATCGGATTGTATTTTATTGTTGTCGGGTTTTTTTTCCAGATTGTATTTCTAATCCCTCACCATACTCCTCTGGACCCGGGCAGGTTATTTTGCAAAGCGTTCAGGTCAGACTTTAGCTAAAATTCAGCCGGAGACTGCAGGAAGAGCTCTGCGGAAGGGAAGGCAAGGAGCTGCCGCGGTGACCCCCTTCCCTCCCCCGCAGCAGTTCATGAGGTCTGAGTGTACAGACTCGCCCTATAGGGACCCATTTCATTGTGCCCGAGGCCTGCAGTGCCGCTCTAGGACGGAGCAGCGCCAGCACCGGCCCCGGCTCCTGACACCTTTCTCTGGAGGAACAGCGCTCGGAATCAGCGCGTCATCGCCGCCCCCCGAGTATTTACGGCAAAGCTGCCAAAGTAAACGAGCCCACTGCATTTTATTTGGGATAAACATAGACCGGCCGCGGCTGCGTGTTGCTTTCCGAGGGCTGGGGGCCGAGCAGAGGTTGCGGCTGGAGGAGATGGAGGTGCCAGAGAGGAGAGGGATGCTCGGACCTGCAGTGCCACAAGGAAACGCATCGAGAGGACGGAAGTCCCAGCGGTGCGGTGTGTGGGGCTGCGGTGCGTGCTGGCCCCACTCCCTCCTGCACAGCACCCACGAGCACCTTTGTCAGCCCTGCACGCAGGGGTGCAAGGAGACTCCCCGGCTTTCGCTGCTGGATCACGGATTTGCGGTGCACTCAGCTCACGGCCCCCCCTCCCCGGGGCGCGCACACCCACGGAGCCTCCCCTGCACGCATACGGTGCTCACAGCACGCACACACGCCTCGGAGCGGCTCCCGCAGGCTTGGGAGAGGACGTGTGGGCTCCGCAGTCGCGCTGCCATTCTTTTCCTCCTGCCTTCTCCCTCCAGCTGGCTCTTCGGGCTACCGGGAGAGGCTTACCGCATGCCCCGATCCCTCGTGCAAACGCTAAAAAGTTGCTTAGGAGGGCGAAATCTGAGCGAGCGGAGCTCTCGCAGCCGCTCAGCAACCAGGACTGCTCTGCTTTCCCTCCGGCCTGCATTGAACCAGGGAAAAAGCAGCGATGTTTCTGGCTCGGGAAGTGGCCAGGGGTGCTGCGGACCCGACGAGCCGCTCCCCCCCGCCCCGGCCTTTGGCTCCTGCGCTCCGAGATTAGAGAGCCGCGGGCCGGGGAGCCAGCGGGGACCTTTCAGAGCTCTTTGAAGCGCCAAGATAGTGTTGGCCTTGGCGCAGCGCGGCCTGCAGACGGGCCGGGGGCAGGCGGCTATCTCGGCGTGCTATCACCCGGCCTCCCCCCGCCACAGCCCCGTTCCCACCTCCGCTCTGCTCCCGGCCCTTCGCTCTGATCTTTTTTTTTTTTTTTTTTTTTTTTTTTTCCTTGCTCTCTTTCCTCCCCTCTCGCTCTTCGTTTTTGCTGGCTTCCTTATTTATTTATTTCCGCGCGTCGCTTATTTATTTATTTCTGGGAAAGAGGCGGCTAACAAGTAGCTGGAACCACTGGCCAATATTTAACTAAGATGGCTGGCCATCAGGTCCCCTTTTGTTTGCTTGCAAATTAATCATCCAGCACGCAGTCGGCGCCAGGGTAGATTTATCACACACAGGAGGGGGAACGAGGCGGCCGAAGGGAGACAAAGACTGTTCGCACCTTCCCGCTTTTGATCTTAGATTAGTGCAGCCTCCCTTCATAATACGAGTCTCCAGGGGGCTTCGTCGGGGAGGTCACTCGGAACTGGCGGAAGTTTGCACGCCATCAGCCAGACGCTGACATTGGAAATCATAAGCAGCGAACGCTTCATTTCCCTCCGCGGGCCGCCGAGCTCTGCGCAAAGTGCTGGGCGGGCGCGGAGGGCACCAACGGCTCCGGCCTCCACCGCGGCCCCGAGGGCGCGTACCGGCGGGGCGGGCGCGGAGAGCGGGGCGAGGCGGCTCTGGGAGCGGCTGCGCCTGTCCTGCGAGAGCCCGAGGGCACCTCCCGGTCCCTGGCAGCCAGCTGCGGCCTGCTTGGGGCAAATTGCGGCCAAGTTTCTCCGAGCCGTTCCGCCAACATACAACAGCTTATTCGGGCGTTTGTTGTGGGTTCCGCAAGGGGAAGGTTCCGGGGTTCCCGTTGCGGCTGCAGGCCGGAGCCCAGGCCCTGATTCCGAGCAGAGCGCTCGAGAATTCTCGCTCCCCTCCGCTCCGCAGCCGAGGAGAGCGCTGCGCGGGCAGCTAAGCTCTCGGTTCCTTGAAATACATCACGCTTCCCCCCCCACCCCCGCCCTTGTCTTTTCCCTACATCTTCTTTGAATGCATTACTCCCGCTTCCTTTCCTCCCTCCTCCTCCCTTCTCCTTTCCACCCCCACCCCCGACCGAAGGGGAGATATTTTGGTGAATGCAAAGCGATCCTAGACGCTGGTTACTACAGGGACTTCACCAAGCTGGCGCCAAGCGCTCTTAACCATGTGCGTCAAAAATGCAATGCTAGAAGAGCTAATCACTTTAGAGGTTCCGCTCCCATCTGCGCGCAGGCAGCTCTCCCCGCTCCCTTCCCGTAGGATTATCAACCCCTCTTTTAAGGCACGACGTGGGGAGCGGGGAGATCAGGCACCTCCTGGCACCGCCCGAAACGCGCGTGTCCTGCGCACCCACGCCCCCACCCGACACGCACGGCCACCCGCAGACGCGCGCCCACGGACGCGCACTCCCCGCACACGCCGACACTCGCACGAGCCCCGACTCGCTGGCCCCGCACTGTCACCCACCCCCCACTCCCCGCCCCAGGAACACGTTTCCCCAGAAACTCGGCAGGCGGATCGGGGCAGACGGGAACCCCCGCGTGGGGGCTGCCCCGCAGGGAGAGGGATCGAGAGGGGGGATCGGGCCTGGGCCCCCCGCCCGCCGCTGCCCCGCACCGCGGCCCGGCCGCGGGGAAAGCCGCACTTCCCGTCTCCTCCCCGTGCACCTCATGGAAGAGGAGGGGTGTGGGAGCGTTAACCCTCTCGGCGCCGGGGCCAGCCGAGCGGCCGCACTCCTCCCATCTGCATAGAAAGAAATAACCCCCTTTTAATGTTTTATTTTTTACATATATTTCAAGTCCTATTTTATTTTTTTAAATTTTTTAGCCCCTCCCAGTTGGGGATGGTGGGGGGGAAGGTGCTTTATCGTCTGCAGGCGATCAGCAGCCGCCGGGCTGGGGCTGAGTGGAGCGCGGCCCCTGGCTGCCCGCAGCCATCACCCCCGCGAGCCGGGCCGAGGCGCACAGCCGAGCCTCCCCCGAACCGCTTCCCACCCCCTGGTCTCGGTCCCGGATGCAGGGGGGGTCGGGATGGGAACGGCCCGAGGTCAGGCCTGGAGCTGTTTTCTGCATTAAAAGGCAGCGACTTTCCGGAGGGGCGGGGGGGGGGGAAGGGCACCGAGTCGGCGGCGGAGGGGCAGCGGGAACCGGCGAAAGGAGCGACGCAGTGGGAACGGGTGTGCTGCCCGAGGGGCTCCGGAGCCCCGGGGCTCTGGGGGAGCTTGGTGGGGGGAGCACACCGAGGTTCCCGCGGCCGCCTTCCCCCATCGGCCACCCCCATGGGCCGAGCCAGACCTCCGCTCGGTGTGGCTGAGGTGTGGTGGGGGCACCCGGGGCTGGACCCCCTGTTCACCCTGCCTGGAGGCCGCCTCCATTTCCCACCCCCCCACCCGATCCGCCCCCGCCGCCTCTCTAGCTCTGCCGGGAACCGCAGCGGCGGGAGCTCCTACCGAGCGCCGGCAGCGCCCAGCTGCCATCTCGCCAGGGCCGGGGCCGCAATCCGGGCACGGAGGGGCCGGGCGGGGGGCGAGGCGGCCCCGAGAACCCCCCCTAGAGGCGGCTCCCGGCCGCCCGGCCCGGTGCCGCCTGCTCCCTCCCCTCTGATCATGTTGACATATTCACACGGCACGGAGTACTAGTGATGCTTTGCTGCAGCGTTACAGTTTCCGACACCTTCTTTTTATAACTCGGCTCTGTCCCCCTTCCACTCGACCTGTCAAAACCACGCCTATGGAGCCACACAATTGGTCCGAAAGCGTCAAAGAGCCAATCAAGGAGGCTCCAGCTCCCTTGTAACCCACAACACATCCATACAATCTGGTGCACGCAGAGCACAGACTCACAGGGAATTCTCAGAGCTGAGAGGCTCCTTCTCTCCCTCTCCTCTCTCCTTCTCTTTCTCTCTTTCTCCCCCCCTTCTCCTCCTTTTTCTCTCTTTCCCTCTCTCTTCCTCCCTCTCTCCTTTGCTGGAGCGTTGCTGGAGAGGAGACAAGAGTATCATTCTTTCAGATTTATTTTCTTTTTTTTCTTTTTCTTTTATATTTATTTATATACTTTTTTTTTTTTTTTTTTTTTTTTTTTTTAAAGGCAGAGTGAAAGAGAAAGAGAAGGGGAAGGAAAAAAGTAGGAGGAGGGTAAAAGAAAGAAGAGATCCTGATGGAAATCAGGGCACTGTGACCAGCTCCTGCTCGGAGCGGGGGAAGGCGAGGCGGAAACGAGATTTCCCTACAAGTTTTGCTGCTGCCGCTGCCTGAAGGTTGCTGAGGAGCCTTTCCCGCTCGGCGAGGGGGGGTGGGTTTGTTCGCTTCTCTCTGCTTTCCCTCCCTCCCCAGCCTCTGCTCTGCAGCCTGCCCGTACGGAGGAAAGGTGGAGGGGTGGGGGGGGAGGGGGGGGAACACAGCCGACCCAAAAAGCGAGCCCGGCTTCCAGCCGCCACCCTCCGCGACGGAAGAAAAGAGGGACTGAGAGCACGAGAAAAAAGAAGAAGAGGAAAAAAAGGATCTCGGCTTGTCCAGCCCTTCCGCGGCAACGGGAGCACGCAGCGAACCCGGTGGATTTTTTTTCTCCCCTTCTTCGGCATTGCTTTTCAAGCGCAAGGACTTCAACCCGGGGAAAAAGAGCCGCAGAGGGAGAACAACACCACAGAAAGCAAGACGAATAATGAACAATCCTGTTACCCTACTGTCCCGAGGGCCGAGGATGTGCCCCGGCTCGGGAAGTTGTAGGCTGTAGAAGTTCTGCCTCTCCCCCATGTACTGTGCTGTTTAGAGCTTGTTTCCCCCCACCCTATTTTTTTTTTTCTTTTTGGTGCTTTCTCGTTGTTATTGTTATTATCTTAATTTTTCTTCTCCATGATGTGCTGTTAGAAACCACTCCAGGACTACTCCAGCAGTAGGAAGATCGAGGAGTGGAGTGGATGAATATACCGATGAGAGATCCAGTGATCCCTGGGACAAGCATGGCTTATCATCCTTTTTTACCTCACCGGGCACCGGACTTTGCCATGAGCGCCGTGCTGGGATATCAGCCCCCTTTTTTCCCGGCCCTGGCTTTGCCCCCCAACGGGGCGGCCGCCCTCTCCCTCCCCGGGGCCCTGGCTAAGCCCATTATGGATCAGCTAGTGGGGGCTGCAGAGACTGCTATCCCTTTTTCTTCCCTGGGCCACCAGGCAGCAGCCCATCTGAGGCCTTTAAAAACTCTGGAGCCAGAAGAAGAAGTGGAAGACGACCCGAAAGTGCACCTGGAAGCCAAAGAGCTTTGGGAACAATTCCATAAAAGAGGCACGGAGATGGTGATCACCAAATCGGGAAGGTAGGTGTGGGATGGGGGTCGTGCTTGGGTTTTCGGGCTCCCTCCCCCCTCGGTCTTTGCACCGGCAGCCTGCTCCGAAGCAAGGCTCTGTCCGGCACTGCCTCCATCGAGCTCATTTCATCAGGAATTAGGAAAAGTGCGAGGCAACTTCTAAGCCCCGCTGAGGGCAGCGCACTCCGGGGAAAGGCTCAACTATTGAACCGCGAACCGGCCGCTCTCGGTGCGTGCGCAGGGGGCGAGAGGGGCTCTTCATGGTTCAGCAGCTTAATACTTTCTGGGAGCAGAAAGAAAATAATTTGGGGCTGGAAAAGGCGCCGGCCTGATTGCAGCCTTGATGCACGCGGTATTTCTTCTTTCATGGAGAGAAGGGGAAATGTAGCAAAAAATATTTGTAGCGACGTATCTCTGCTGGTGAGGTGGTAGCTGCAGGAGGGCAGGGAGATTCTGTTTATCAGCTGCCTCGCTTGTGCCTGTGTTTCTGCTGTGATACAAGCATGCATTTCTGCTGACTAATTACGTCTGGAAATGCAGAAAAAACGGCGAAAAGCACCCGCGCTGCTGTAAGAAAGGGTTTGCAGCTCCTGCAGGAGCGCGCTGCGTGTCCATGTATTTATATAACCTTCACGTGCGAATGAATGAACGCACACGGCGCGTATCGCGCTGCGCATTTCGGCATTTTATAGGTTTACACATCTGAAATCCCTCTCTATATTCGCTCCCAATCGACGTCTGTGCTCGTTTATAACTGCCTGTGGATGTGATGCCACGCAGCGAGCAAACCCTTCGCTCTCGGCCGTGTTTGTAACGCACACCCTGGGGAAGGCAGCAAACGAGCGGCGTGCCGTCTGCAGGGAGAGCGGCCGGGGGAGAAACCGCTCCTGAGAGCCGCCTCGGGTCGCCGTGCTGCGGCTTCAGCCCCGCACAGCGCCGGCTGCAGGCAGAGGGCTTAGGGAAAGAAAGCCCCGAGAGCAGCGGGGGGAAAAAACAAACAGCCCGGCCCGCTTCGCTGCCTTCCCCAAGTTTTCTCTCTTAATTGTAGCAGAAAGTTTTGCTCGAAAGCCTCGGTGAATGTTAGGCGCTCTTACGTGTTGCAAAGTCATGTGTTTCCTTTTAAGTTGGGCTTGCTGAATGCCAACCGCTCGATATAATAAACAGCAAATTTGTGGTATCCTGTTGCAGTTTGGAGCCGGACTTGGGAGCGGAGGGGAGCGCGGTTCTCAGGGAGCCTCTGCACAGAGGTGTGAGCGGGACCTCGCAGCTCTCACCGTGGGCTCCTCTCCTCTTTGATTAATTACAAAAGCCCCCCCCCCCGCTCTCTAACGTCGGAGCCGGTTGTAGAAGTGAGGAATATTTTTAATTGGAGCGCGATCTGCTCCTATTGTTTAACAGAGGGAAATATATTTACAGATAATGAGAGATCCGGGAGGGCTGAACGAGGCTTTGCTGTTCAGGAACGGAGAGGTGTGTGCCCACCAGGGGTACGTTCTGCGTCCCACCCGAGGGACGGCGTTCTCCTGCAACTTGGGAGCGTTGGAGAAATCTTTGCACTGGGGGCGGGGGCAGATTTCTGCTTCTGAGGGACTGAGGGCCACCAAGCTTTAGGAGCTCACTGCAACGCTGTGATTCTTCTTCTTTTTTTTCTTTCTTTCTTTTTTTTTTTTTTTCTTTCTTTTTTTCCCCTTTTGTCTCGTCTTTTCTTTATCTCCCGTTCTCTGCCCGTAGGAGAATGTTTCCTCCGTTTAAAGTGAGATGCACTGGACTGGATAAAAAGGCCAAGTACATTTTATTGATGGATATTGTGGCGGCTGATGACTGTAGATACAAATTCCATAATTCCCGTTGGATGGTAGCAGGCAAAGCTGACCCTGAAATGCCAAAGAGAATGTACATCCACCCGGACAGCCCGGCCACCGGAGAACAATGGATGTCCAAAGTCGTCACCTTTCACAAGCTGAAGCTCACTAACAACATCTCCGACAAGCACGGATTTGTGAGTCCTTTTCCCCTCTCCCCAAGCACTGTTCCCCCGCAGCGCCCGGCCCGGAGCTTTCCCAGGCACTGCAATTCGGGCACCACACGTGTGTGGAAAATGGGGAATAAACCAGCCCCTGCATGCAGCCGGCTGGTGTGTTTATGTCCAGTTAAAACGTTCCTTTCTTTTTCTGTTGCCGAGGTCAGGATTAAATGAGAGAATTTATTCTGCAAGCTTTCCAAACACCCAATCTGTACCGTTCAGAATAAACTTTAGAGACACGT